>NC_047086.1:138307909-138932909 GCF_902459505.1 Geotrypetes seraphini
TTACTTGTGAGAGGCTGCTGAGAAAAATTAGAGTCATGGGATAGGAAGCAAAGTTCAGTTGTGGGTTAGGAATTGGTTATCAGATAGAAAACAGAGGGTAGGGTTAAATGGTCATTTTCTCAATGGAGGAGAGTAAATAGTGGAGTGCTGCAGGGATCTATACTGGGACTGATGCTATTTAACTTATTTATAAACAATCTGGAAATTGAAGCGACGAGTGAGGTGACTAAATTTGCAGATGGCACTAAACTGTTCAAAGTTTTTAAAACGCATGTGGATTGTGAAACATTGCAGGCAGACCATAGGAAATTGGAAGACTGGACATCCAAGTGGCAGATGAAATTTAATGTGGACAAATGCAAAGTGATGCATATTGGAAAGAATAACCCAAATCACAGGGTCCACAGGATGCTAGGGTCCACCTTCCGCCCAATGTGAGGTGGTGGCCAAAAAAGCAAACAAGATGTTAGGAATTATTTAAAAAGGGATGATTAACAAGACTAAAGATATTATAATGCCTCTGTATTGCTCCATGGTGCGACCTCACTTGAAGTATTTCATTCAGTTCTGGTCTCCTTATCTCAAGAAAGATATAGCGGCACTAGAAAAGGTTCAAAGGAGAACAACCAAGATGATAAAGGGGATGGAACTCCTCTCATATGAGGAAAGACTAAAAAGGTTAGGGCTCTTCAGCTTGGAAAAAAGAAGGCTGAGGGGAGATATGATTGAATTCTACAAAATCCTGAATGGAGTAGAATGGATACAAGTGGATTGGTTTTTCATTCTGTCAAAAATTACAAATGGAACTGCAAGAAAATACTTTTAAAACTAATAGGAGGAAATATTTTTTTACTCAGAGAATAGTTAAGCTCTGGAACGCATTGCCAGAGGTTGTGGTAAAAGCGAATAGCGTAGCTGGTTTTACGAAAGGTTTGGACAAATTCCTGGATGAAGTCTATAGTCTTATTAAGACATGGGGAAGCCTCTGTTTGCCCTGGATTGGTAGCATGGAATGTTGCTACTTTGGGTTTTGGCCTAGTGACCTGGATTGACCATTGTGAGAACGGTCTACTGGGCTTGATGGACCATTGGTCTGACCCAGTAAAGCTATTCTTATGTTCTTATGTAGGAGTTCAGAGTTTTTGAGTGACACCCTTCTGCAGATTCACAATTACTACTACTGTACATAATTCTATGATTTCTATCAGAAAAAAAGATTAGCAAGGTAAGAACCTAATCTTTCATTAACACATTTCAGGTACTTAAGAGGGACACCTTTTTCAACTGAAGAGAAATTATAGATCTAGGGTTCATGATGTAAAGCTGCTGTTCACCCATTTTGTATAATGTTCTGACATGTGCTAGTCTACTGATTACTGTTGAAGCATTTCTACTAACCTATAGCTCTTCTCCCTTTATTTAACTAATGCATATAATTCTCATCAGACTTCTATAAGTGATAGATATGTTTCTTATTTCTTGCTAATAGTCCTCTCCATAAGGGAGAGGGTGGAGGATTTTAGACTTGCATTTTGTTCACTAGGCAGAGTTTCTGATCCGCCCTGTCTATCATTATTCAGCTTTGGCAATGAATCCAGAACATGTCCAAATCTGAAGATGTGACCTGAAAACAAGAAATGCCAGATGGCATGCACTGCCTTCATTTTCCTAGGCTAGAGTGGAACAGGAAATGCGGCATATTCAAAGAAAACAGAGCAGGCAGCTTTGGTGTGCTTTCCTTTGCTAAATTGGATTTAGCACATATTTTCTCACCTTGCTCCACCAGAGGTTGGAAGAAATCTTTGTAATTTCTGACCAGTTGCAGTGATAACCAAGTGTACTACTTCTTTACAACCTATCCATGCCATTGTGGATTTTGCCACAGCCAGATAGAAAAGCTGCCAAATTACTTTCATCTGATTCTAAGAGCAATTTCAAATCAGACAATTTACTGCCACTACAGTGACCAAAAGGATTTTAATGGCAGTTTTAGAGTATCCAGCCCTGGATTATTCCAGAGCTTATGGTAATATGAGAGTGCAAATGTGCAGTCAGATGAGTTGAACTGATGGTCCTCTTGTGCTCTTTTAGCTAAATAAACTGTAACTCTGAGAGTACTCTGTATTTCTATTAGACCTTTTTAGTTTTTTTGTATTATTATACTAATCTATCAGTTTGGTCATGCAGCAAACTCTGGATTCAGTCAGACATAGGTCAGATATGCAAATACTTGTAAATAGAGGCTGTTAACACACAAAGAGTTAGAGAAAGCTTAATAAGTACAAGAGCAGTGTTCTCCCCAGACATTTTTTCCAGCCGGGTGGCATGAAAAAGTAGCCGGGTGGGGCGCGATGGGAAAATTTGGTGGTGGGGAAAATTAACCCCTTCTTTTACTAAGGTGCGCTAACATTTTTAGCACGCGCAAACTCCTGCGCTACACGGGAAAACTAACGCCAGCTCAATGCTGGCATTAGCGTCTAGCGCGTGTGGTAATTCTGTGTGCGCTAAGCACACGCTAAAACTATTTTCGCAACTTAGTAAAAGAAGCCCTAAATGTGTACTATTTTTATTAGTTAATTATTATTATTTTCCAATGCTCAATATGACTTCCTTTTTTAAGGTTTGACACTTGTGCCAGAATATTTTTACTTAATTTAAGAAGCATCCAATGCTAGAAGGGAATAATTAGATATTTGCCCTCTTTCAAATGGTATAGAGCAGGGATCTCAAAGTCCCTCCTTGAGGGCTGCAATCCAGTTGGGTTTTCAGGATTTCCCCAATGAATATGCATTGAAAGCAGTGCATGCACATAGATCTCATGCATATTCATTGGGGAAATCCTGAAAACCCGACTGGATTGCAGCCCTCAAGGAGGGACTTTGAGACCCCTGGTATAGAGGTTTAAAAAAGGGAAAGGCGTTAATGAAGTCATTAGGTTCAATTTAGCCATTTATTTCTGCATGAATTTAAACAACTAAAAAAAAAAGATACATATAGCTCATCCAGTCATACAAGAATAGCTCTACAGCAGGAGTGCTCACACTTTTTGGGCTTGCGAGCTACTTTTAAAATAACCAAGTCAAAATGATCTACCAACAATAAAATTTTAAAAAACACAAAGCACACTGTACGCAGAGAAAATGTTAATTATCATTTATATTCCGTGAGTTTTCAAAGAGGTCAAGGTAGATGACTTTATGCAATGTCACCTCAGGAACAACTACAAAAATAAACAAATATACCCCCTCCCTTTTTACTAAACCACAATAGCGGTTTTTAGCGCAGGGAGATGTGTTGAATTCCCTGCACTGCTCTCGATGCTCATAAGCTCCCTATGCTCATAGGCTCCCTGCGCTAAAAAACGCTATTGCGGTTTAGTATAAGTGGGCCATAGTGCAAAATATAGACAGCAGATATAAATTCTCAAAATGGACACATTTTGATCACTAAATTGAAAATAAAATCATTTTTCCTACCTTTTTGTCTGGTGATTTCATGAGTCTCTGGTTGCACTTCCTTCTTCTGACTGTAAATCCAATATTTATTTATTTCTGCCACTTCCCTTTTCTTTCTGTCTCTCTCCCCCCTGACTGCCTGTTTCTCTCTCCCCCTGCCCCCTCTTTATTTCTGCCTTTCTTTCTCTCTCCCCCTGTCCCCCCCAAGCCATCACGCCGATTTATCCACTTCCCCCATTCTTTCCCTACCCCCTAAGCCACCACGCCGATTTCTCCCTGCTGCTTCCCTGAGCTAGGCCAGGCATGTACAAGCGCTGGACTCACAAGACTTTACCTCTGACGTCAATTCTAACGTCGGAGAGGAAGTTCCAGGCCAGCCAGGCAGCGATTGGCTGGCCCAGAACTACCTCACTGACGTCAGAATTGACGTCAGAGGTGAAGTCTTGTGAGTCTGGCACCTGGCCTGGCTCGGGGAGGCAGGAAGAAAAAGATTGCAAAGGCAAAGCAATTGACTCACATTGCCTTTGTGATCTACTGGTTGATCGCGATCGACCATTTGGGCACCCCTGCTGTTATGGTATCCTGTCCTGACTTGAGGAAAGGGGTTTAGTCCCCAAAAAACTGCCTTATTTCAATTTCCTATTTATAAACTTTAATTAATACAGTTACAATACTACTTGATTCTACGTAAAGCAACAAAAAAAAATTTTTTCTACCTTTTGTCGTTTCTGCTTTAATTATATTCTCTTCAGCATTTATCCTCGCTCCCTTCCATGCAACATCTGTCCTCTCTTTGCCCCTTCCACCCAGCCTCTGCCCTCTCTCTCTCTACCCCTTCCATCTACTGTCCACCCTCGCTCTGCCCCTTGCATTCTCTGTCCACCCTCTCTGCCCTTTCCATCCAGTGTCAGCCCTTTTTCTGTTCTATATGGCATCTTCCCTCTTTCTATGTCCCTTCAATAAACTGTATATCCTGTGCCCTTTCTCTCCTTTGTACATGATTCATTTCAGTTTCACCCCTCCCCTATGCTCTGGCATCTCTCTCTTCTCCTTTCCTTCCTTTCTTCCCACTCCACCCCATGGTCTGGCATCTCTATCTCCTTCCCTTCCCCATGCCCTAGCATCTCCCTCCTCCCCCATATGCGCTGACATCTCTCCCCCCCCATGGTCTGGTAGCTCCTTTCCTTTCCCTCCCTCCCATGGTCTTGGCATCTCTTGCCTCTCCTCTCCCTTCCCTAATCTTCCTTCTCCCCTCTCTCTCCCCAATTAGGTGCTGCTGCAGCAGCACTTCTCATCCCCCTCCCCAATTGGGTGCTGCTGCAGCACTTTTCTTCCCCTCCCCAATTGGGTGCAGCAGCAGCTTTTCTCTTCCCCCCCAAATTGGGTGCACCAGCTTTTCTCTTCCCCCTCCCCCCCAAAAAAAATTTGGGTCAGCAGCAACATTTCTCTTCCCTTCCCCCAAAATGGGTGCAGCAGCAGAATATTTTTCTTCCCCCTCCCCTCCCCTATTCGGTGCAGCAACAGCATTTCTCTTCCCATCCTTCCCAGCTCACAAACCCAGTAGTCACTAGGCAAGTTGTAAGCTTCCCTCCATCGCTGACCTATCTTTCATAGATCAGCGATGGAGGGAAGCTTACAACTTGCTGCTTTTACTTGCTTCGGGCCTTCCTGTTGCCGGGTCCTGCCTAATTTCTGTTTCCGTGAAGGCAGAACCCGGCAGCGAGGAAGGCCCGAAGCAAGTAAAAGCAGTAAGTTGTAAGCTTCCCTCTGGGCTCTGTGTGCATGCTGGCTTCCCTTCTCTTTGAAACCGGAAGTTGCGTCCCGTGGAGGGGAGGGAAGAAAAGGGAAGCCGGCATGCACACAGAGCCCCGGAGGGAAGCTTACAACTTACTGCTTTTACTTGCTTCGGGCCTTCCTCGCTGCCGGGTCCTGCCTTCACAGAAACAGAAATTAGGCAGGACCTGGCAACAGGAAGGCACGAAGCAAGTAAAAGCATGCTGGCAAAAAAAAAAAAAAAAAGGCAGGCGTCAAACAAAATTTTCGGCGGCGAGTCAGCCCAGGAAGGAGCATCGGCGGCAGTAGCAGGATTAGCTGGGCGGTCGTCTAAATCAGCCGGGCGCAGCGCCCGGCTGTAAGGCCCTGGGGAGAACACTGAAGAGCATTCAAATAATGAAAATCCATTCCCTTGAGTTTACATTGAAATCTCCTCCCATGCCTTTTTCCATTTTATGCAATCCTTCCAGTGCAGATGATTTAAAAATTTTAACAACTTTTAGAAAATGAATTCAGTGACTGGTTTTATTAGTCTGGCATTTTTAAACTCTTAAGCTTTTTTTTTTTATTTTAGTTCTCCTGTACAATAGAGCATCTTTATTATTTGTAAAAGTGCATTAAGCAGAAAAACCATAATACTTAGGCCCTGTTTGTTAACTTGAATGGAGAAGATGTTAACTTGAATGAAGAAGATGGACACCCTATAAGCCCTGCCTGAACTTCCCTTCCTCCCCTAGTGCCTTTAATTTCTGTTATGTCATGTGGTTCAGATAATTAAGCTTAAACTTGCAAACCCTTCAGGAAGAAACATGTATCAGAAGCAATAGGTTAGTAAAGTGCTGGGCCTGCAAGCTGGGCCATCGAGGGTTGGATTGGGTTCTGCAGGGACTCCTGGTTTTGGGAAGAATCCTTTTTGTGACCATTCCAGATTTTTAAAAAATCTTTTTTACTGTTATAACAGTATGTGCGCATAAATGTCAATTTGAATTTTTTGTCTTTTTCTTAAAGCAGTGTTGTCAGTATTAAACTTTTTTGCCTTACATTATTTCAGTGTTTTGGTTCATTAATGATGAAATATCATCTTTTTAGTTTAACATCACTTGCTAGCACTCTGCTCATCAGAACTCGTCACATAGTTTTAATCAAGGACTCAGGTATTATGCAAATTGTGTCAATACCCATAGGACCCCTGAAAAAGGCTGATTGTTGCCGAAACATGGACTGTGGCGGGTCTGAGCCTCAATCTCTGAGCATTAGTGACACATATTTTGTACCTGATATAAATTTTGAGATTGTTTTAACTTAGACAATTTAATAAACATACAGTTCCTGGACTCCCAGATACTCGTGTTCCTTTTTGTGCAACCAGATAAAGGTTTCATTTATTGAAAAATAACTTTCAGATTATTTTTACAATTACATCAAAAAATTACTGATTTGGTTATACTATTAGAAATACATCCTATATAATAAAACCCTAAGCGCGCATGCGCACTTAGGGTTTCGTATTCCCTGCTGCCGTGTTTTCTGTTCCATGGCCTTATTCCATTTTGGAACACACCGGCGACTCCCCCCTCCCGCCCTGACTTACTGTAAGGCCCGCTGTTTGTCATCATGGCCCCCCCGGCGCACCCCTACCCGCCTCAACCAAACCCCCATTGACCCTCCCACCGCGAGATGACCAGAAACCTCCCAGCTCCAGCAGCGTCCGCAACACTCTAAATACGCTGCTTCACGGCCTTCTACTGCCTTGATTTCCTCTGCTGCATCCCTGATGACGACATCAGAGATGCGGCAGAGGGAATCATGGGCAGTAGAAGGCCGCGAAGCAGCATATTTAGAGTGCTGAGGATGCTGCTGGAGCCGAGAGATTTGTCGGTCGTCTCGCGGTTGGAGGGTCGGATGGGAAGGTCAGTGGGGTCGGCTGCATGGCGGCGGGGGGGGGGGGGGCGGGGGAGATGGAAACATACTGCTCAAGGGTTCTACTGCACAGGGGGATGAGAAGGAGGAATAGAAAAATGCCAGGTTCTACTGTACGGGGGAAGGGAGGAAGGGAGGCTGGTTATGGGGGTGGGGTGGGATAAAGTCTGGAAGGCAGTGAGGGGGACATAAGAAGGAGGCACTGGGGGCACTAAGGACATAGGAAGGGGCACTGAGGGCACTAAAGACATAGGAGGCACTGGGGGCACTAAGGATATAGGAAGATGGCACTGAGGGCACTAAGGACATAGGAAGGAGGCACTGAGGGCACTAAGGACATAGGATGGGACACTAAGGATATAGGAAGGTGGCACTGGGGGCACTAAGGACATAGGAGGCACTGAGGGCACTAAGGACATAGGAAGGGGCACTTAGGAAGGAGGCACTGAGGGCAATGAGGACATAGGAAGGAGGCACTTGGGGCACTAAGGACATAGGAAGGAGGCACTGGGGGCACCAAGGACATAGGATGGTGGCACTGGGGGCACCAAGGACATAGGATGGTGGCACTGGGGGCACCAAGGACATAGGAAGGTGGCACTGGGGGCACTAAGGACATAAGAAGTGGCACTAAGGACATAAGAAGTGGCACTAAGGACATAGGAAGGAGGCACTAAGGACATAGGATGGGACACTGAGGACATAGGAAGGAGGCACTGGGGGCACTATGGACATAGAAAGGTCGCACTGGGGGCACTAAGGACATAGGCACTGAGGTCACTAAGGACATAGGAAGGTGGCACTTGGGGCACTAAGGACATAGGAAGGAGGCACTGAGGGCACTAAGGACATAGGATGGGACATTGAGGACATAGGAAGGAGGCACTAAGGACATAGGAAGGTGGCACTGGAGGCACTAAGGACATAGGAAGCACTGAGGGCACTAAGGACATAGGATGGGACACTAAGGACATAGGAAGGAGGCACTGAGTGCACTAAAGACATAGGATGGGACTCTAAGGACATAGGAAGGTGGCACTGGAGGCACTAAGGACTTAGGAAAGAGGCACTGAGGGCACTAAGGATATAGGATGGGACATTGAGGACATAGGCAGGAGGCATTGGGGGCACTAAGGACATAGGAAGCTGGCACTGGGGCACTAAGGACAAAGGCACTGAGGGTACTAAGGACATAGGAAGGGGCACTAAGGACATAGGAATGAGGCACTGAGGGCACTAAGGACATAGGATGGGACACTAAGGATATAGGAAAGTGGCACTGGGGGCACTAAGGATATAGGATGGGACACTAAGGATAAAGAAAGGAGACACTGGGGGCACTAAGGACATAGGATGGGACACTGAGGACATAGGAAGGAGGCACTGGGGGCACTAAGGACATAGGCACTGAGGGCACTAAGGACATAGGAAGTGGCACTAAGGACATAGGAAGGAGGCACTGAGGGCACTAAAGATATAGGAATGGACTGGATATAGGAAGGAGGCACTGAGGGCACTAAGGAACTAGGATGGGACACTGAGGACATAGGAAGGAGGCACTGGGGGCACTAAGGACATAGAAAGGTCGCACTGGGGACACTAAGGACATAGGCACTGAGGGCACTAAGGACATAGGAAGGTGGCACTGGGGGCACTAAGGACATAGGAGGCACTGAGGGCACTAAGGACATAAGAAGTGGCACTAAGGACATAGGAAGGAGGCACTGAGGGCACTAAGGACATAGGATGGGACACTGAGGACATAGGAAGGAGGCACTGGGGGCACTAAGGACATAGGCACTGAGGGCACTAAGGACATAGGAAGGTGGCACTGGGGGCACTAAGGATATAGGAAGAGGCACTAAGGACATAAGAAGGAGGCACTGAGGGCACTAAGGACATAGGATGGGACACTGAGGACATAGGAAGGAGTCACTAAGGACATAGGATGGTGGCACTGGAGGCACTAAGGACAGGAGGCACTGAGGACACTAAGGACATAGGATGTGACACTAAGGACATAGAAAGGAGCACTGAGGGCACTAAGGACATAGGATGGGACACTAAGGACATAGGAATGTGGCACTGGAGACACTAAGGACATAGGAGGCACTGAGGGCACTAAGGACATAGGAAAGAGGCACTGAGGGCACTAAGGATATAGGATGGGACATTGAGGACATAGGAAGGAGGCACTGGGGGCACTAAGGACATAGGCACTGAGGGTACTAAGGACATAGGAAGGGGCACTAAGGACATAGGAAGGAGGCACTGAGGGCACTAAGGATATAGGATGGGACATTAAGGATATAGGAAGGAGGCACTGAGGGCATTAAGGACATAGGATGGTACACTGAGGACATAGGAGGGAGGCACTGGGGGCACTAAGGACATAGAAAGGTCGCACTGGGGGCACTAAGGACATAGGCACTGAGGGCACTAAGGACATAGGCACTGAGGGCACTAAGGACATAGGAAGGTGGCACTGGGGGCACTAAGGACATAGGAAAGAGGCACTGAGGGCACTAAGGACATAGGATGGGACACTGAGGACATAGGAAGGAAGCACTGAGGGCACTAAGGACATAGGATGGGACACCAAGCACATAGGAAGGGGGCACTAAGGACATAGGCACTGAGGGCACTAAGGACATAGGAGGCACTGAGGGCACCAAGGGCATAGGAAGGTGGCACTGGGGGGCACTGAGGGCACTAAGGACATAGGATGGGACACTAAGGGTATAGGAAGGAGGCACTGAGGGCACTAAGGACATAGGATGGGACACTAAGGACATAGGAAGAAGGCACTGAGGGCACCAAAGGCATAGACCCCGCTAAAGCAGAACTACTGAATGAATACTTCTGCTCGGTCTTCACCTGCGAGGCACTGGGGCATGGTCCGCAGTTGCAGGCAAGGGCCAGCATGGATGACCCGTTTCAGAATTTCGAGTTCACACCTGGCGACGTCTACCACGAACTGGCGAAACTCAAGGTGAACAAAGCCATGGGACCAGACAATCTACACCCCAGGGTGCTCAGTGAGCTGCGTGATGTCCTGGCAGAACCGCTATCAGGACTCTTCAATCTCTCCCTAGGTTCGGGAAATGTCCCCATAGACTGGAAAACAGCTAACGTCGTTCCACTGCACAAAAAGGGTTGCAAGGCAGAGGCTGCAAACTACAGATCGGTAAGTCTCGCATCAATAGTATGCAAGCTCATGGAAACACTAATCAAACGTAAATTAGACGCAGTATTGGATGAGGAGAATCTACGGGATCCCAGTCAACACGGATTCACCAAGGGTAGGTCCTGCCAATCCAATCTCATCAGCTTCTTTGACTGGGTAACAAAACAGCTGGACTTGGGAGAATCCCTGGACTTCGTATACCTGGACTTCAGCAAAGCTTTCGATAGTGTCCCGCATCGCAGGCTGTTGAGCAAGATGAAATCAATGGGGTTGGGAGAAACACTAACTACATAGGTCAATGACTGGCTGAGTGGCAGACTTCAGAGGGTGGTGGTTAACGGAACCCTTTCTAAAACATCGGAGGTGACCAGTGGAGTACTGCAGGGCTCAGTCTTGGGCCCGCTCCTTTTCAACATATTCATAGGGGACCTAACTCAGGGGCTTCAAGGTAAGATAACGTTATTCGCGGACAACGCCAAACTATGCAATATAGTGAGCGACAGCTATTCACCCAATAGTATGACGCAGGATCTACATTTGTTGGAGCTTTGGTCCTCGACATGGCAGCTGGGCTTCAACGCTAAGAAATGCAAGATCATGCCTCGGCAGCAGAAATCCGTGCAGAACCTACACCTTAAATGGTGAGATCATAGCTAGAACTTCAACAAAATGAGACTTGGGAGTGATCATCAGCGCAGACATGAAAACTGCTGATCATGTGGAGAAGGCTTCATCTAAGGCAAGACAGTTGTTAGGCTGCATCCGCAGGAGTTTCGTCAGCAGGAAGCCTGAAGTCATAATGCCATTTTACAGAACCATGGTGAGACCTCATTTGGAATTCTGTGTGCAATTCTGAAGGCCACACTACTGAAAAGATGTGCTGAGAATAGAGTCGGTGCAACGGATGGCCACCAGGATGGTCTCAGGGCTCAAGGATCTCATGTACGAGGAAAGGCTGAAAATTTTGTGGCTCTACTCACTCGAGGAATGTAGGGAGAGAGGAAACATGATCGAGACGTTTAAGTATATCACCGGCCGTATCGAGATGGAAGAAGAGATTCTCTTTCTCAAGGGACCCTCAGCCACAAGAGGGCATCCACTCAAACTCAGGGGCGGGAAATTTCATGGCGACACCAGGAAATATTTCTTCACTGAGAGAGTGGTTGATCCTTGGAACGAGCTCCTGGTGACGGTTGTCGAGGCAAACAGCGTGCAAGAATTTAAGAGCAAATGGGATGCCCATGTGGGATCCCTTAGACTGAAGGTTAAGCTAAGGAAACCTATCATCAGGTGTGGAATCCCTAGGATAGTACACTTGGGGGTGGGTCAGTAGAGTGGGCAGACCATCTTCTATGTTTCTATAGGATGGGACACTAAGGACATAGGAAGGAGGCACTAAGGGCACTAAGGACATAGGATGGGACACTAAGGACATAGGAAGGAGGCACTGGGGGTACTAAGGACATAGGCACTGAGAGCACTAAGGACATAGGAAGGTGGCACTGGGGGCACTAAGGACATAGGCACTGAGGGCACTAAGGACATAGGAAGGGGCACTAAGGACATAGGATGGGACACTAAGGACATAGGAAGGAGGCACTGAAGGCACTAAGGACATAGGAAGGAGGCACTGAGGGCACTAAGGACATAGGAAGGAAACACTGAGGGCACTAAAGACATAGGATGTGACACTAAGGACATAGGAAGGTGGCCCTGGGGGCACTAAGGACATAGGATGGGACACTAACGACATAGGAAGGAGGCACTGAGGGCAATAAGGACATAGGATGGGACACTGAGGACATAGGAAGGAGGCACTGGGGGCACTAAGGACATAGGAAGGAGGCACTGAGGGCACTAAGGACATAGGAAGGTGGCACTGGGGGCACAGAGGGCACTAAGGACATAGGATGGGACACTGAGGACATAGATAGGAGGCACTGAGGGCACTAAGGACATAGGATGGGACACTGAGGACATAGATAGGAGGCACTGAGGGCACTAAGGACATAGAATGGGACACTGAGGACATAGATAGGAGGCAGTGAGGGCACTAAGGACATAGGATGGGACACTGAGGACATAGGAAGGGGGGTCACAGAGAGTCAGGCAGGCATGGCACAACAGAGAAATACAGGTAGGCAGGGGCCAGGGAGACAGAAACAGAAAGACAGACGGGGCCAGGGAGAGACACAGACAGAAAGAATGACAGACAGACAGCGTCCAAGGAGAGATGCAAAGAAAAAGAAAAAAGGATAGAAAGACATCTACTCTAGCACCTGTTAATTTAACGGTCTTATACACTAGTAGATAAATAATTATGAAATTATTATGAGGTAAACTATCTCAAGTTTAGTAGGTTAATCATTCATATTTGAATAACCTTTCTGCTGTATTTTGTTGAAAGGAGAAAAATAATGATCATTAATTATCTTTGTAACAATTTAAATAATTTTATTTAACCAAAAAAATAACATATGTATTGTATTTGCTTTAACATCCATATTAACTGATGTGGTTAAACAAAGTATCTTTAAAAGAAAAACTTAAGACTATCAGCCAGGTCCACACCTGAAAAACTTAAAATACTGTCTTCTGTAGCTCACTCATTTTCATGTTTTTGTTTGTTCATAATCTGGAAAAGAAAAACAAGTTTTCTGCTTTATTGGGTCCCAAACAATGTCTCAATTGGGAATGAATGAGTCCAAAGGAAGAGAATATTCTTTTTATGCCAGCAGAAGAAGCTACTGCTGTTAAAAATGAAATCCTTACTTCAACGGTCTCTAAATCCAAGTGCTTAAATCCAAGTGCTTAATAAGTGACCTCCTCCAGTTCACTGGTGTGACTTTCTTTAAAACATTGGCAAAGATATATTTCTTGAATGGTTCCCCCTTAGCTCTGAAATTAGTTGGTATTACAGATGGATGATTCCTGGATAGCATGTCAGTACTTGAGTTTTGACCCTGCTTGCTGATATTGACAATATTTGCAAGAAAATGAGCTGGAAACGGTACTTGACCCATTCATTTTTTTTAATGCTTGTAATTTAATTCTGCTATTGGGCAGTTCTTTTTTTAAGTGCTCACTCAGTTCCTTCCAAACAGCTTCAGCAATAAAAGAACCATTTTTCTGTACTTTTTTTTAAAGCTTCAGAAATTGGTTTCAGGATTATCAACATATCTTCAACATTTCACTTAAGCCCAGTGTTGAGGATTTTGGCTGTAATAGTGCCAGTTATTTTCTTTCAATTTTGTTCACAAACTGTCATCAGAATAGACCAGTTTTTTGATATACTGTTCGAGTGAAATGGTGTGGTGGCTGTGTTAGTCCACTTTCCAAGGTAATATAAAGAAATAAAGCGAAAAACAAAGGAAATAAGGTGATACTGCTCAAAACAGTCCACTACAGAATTCCATCTAATTTCTTGTGGAAGCATTAGCTTGGTTCCACCTATTCTTTTCAGAGTTGCTGCAGCAAAATGATTGTTATGGAAGTATTTAGCAACTTCAATGACATTAGTCTTTATTTCTGGGACACAGAAGTCTTTGTCTAGGAGATGCTGCAAATGAGCACTGCAACTATTTGTTATTAACTTGGTATTCTCTTAATACTGTTCTCAGTTTCTACTCATCTTGGATTGTCTGTAACTAAACTGTGTACTAGACATTTGAATTTTTGTTCACATTTTATTAAAGCTTTTGCTGTTTCTTCCTGTTTGTACATTTCCTGAGGTATTGTTTTTGCAAGAAAGACATTCCCTTGTTCTGTTATCCAGGCATATACAACAGGATCATTGTGGTCATTACTCATTGCTGTCTGGTGATTTCATGAGTCTCTGGTTGCACTTTCTTCTTCTGACTGTAAATCCAATATTTATTTCTTTCTGCCTCCTGCATGCTTCCTCTCTTCCAGACCTCATTCCATTCCCCAACCAACATCTCTCTCTGTCCCTCCATGAGTCCAAATTTTCTTCCTCTCTCCCTGCCCCTCCCCTTTCTTTTTGTCTTTCTCTCCCTGCCCCCTCCCCTTTCTTTCTTTTTTTAAATTTGTATTTTAACAAGTTTATTGAATTTTCACAATGGCAAATACAGCACAAAACAATACAACCAATACACCAAATAACCAAATCCCCACCCCAAAACATAAATAGTCATACTGGTACTATTCAATATAAGGCAATACTATCCAACCCCAAATTCCCCCCTCTTTCTTTTTTTCTTTCTCTCTCCCTGCCCCTTTTTCTTTCTGTCTGTCTTTCTCTCTCCTTACCCCCTCCTTTGTTTCTTTCTGTCTGTTTTTCTCTCTTCCTGTCCCCCCCCAAGCCACCGCCGCCAATTTCTCCCTGCTTCCCCGACACCGTCAATTCTTACATTGGAGAGAAAGTTCCGGGCCAGCCAGGCAGCGATTGGCTGGCCCGAACTTCCTCTTCAACATTAGAATTGACATTGGGGGGAGTTGGGGGGAAGGCTGTGGGCGCGGTGCTTATATGCGCTTCGCCTGGCGTCAGGGAAGTAGGGAGAACAGAACGCAAAGGCAACGTGAGTCTATCCTGGGCTCCGCGATCGACTCACGTTGCGATTGACACCCCTGGCTTAATGGAATTTATTTACCAAAAAATGTAAACATTGCGTGAATATAAGCCTCATGCTGCATAATTAAAAACTAATCCTTATGATGAATAATTTTTGAACTGTAATGTATCTTGAATAGAAAACTATCTTAAGATAGGTTTTTCTTAAAAAAAATATTTTTATTTTAAAAAATCTGATTGAAATTATTTAAAAATATATATCAATTTAATTTTTTTTAAATTGTTGATTTTTTTTTTTTTTCTTTCTTTTAAATCCACCCTGCTTTGGAGGAATGAGATATGAGAGAGATGTTTATATACCTACATATCATAAATGCAAATGAAGTTAGTCTCTTTCATTTGAGAGGAAGCTCTGGAATGAGGAGGCATAGGATGAAAGTGAAAGGGGATAGGTTCAGGAGTAACCTCAGAAAATACCTTTTCATGGAAAAGGGTAGTGAATGCTTGTAACAACAGCCTGTTGGAGACAAAGAGTATATCTGAATTCAAGACAGCTTAGGACAAGTACATTGGATCTCTTAAGGGAGAGGAGGGGTTAGTGGATGGCATGGGTGGGCAGACTAGATAGGCCATATAGTCTTTAACTGCCTTCATTTTTCTTTCTTTTTTGCTTGCCTTTCCTTCTTTAGCTCTTGTCTTCTGATCTCAGGAAGGTCGACAGATCCAATCTGATGAGGTCCAACACTCCAAAGTTTCTCTCTCTTATTTTTTATAAAGGCTAGCTCAATAACAGGAATCTTCTCTCTGCTTCAGTCAAAAAGTGTGTGTAGTCCACTGACACAGGCAGAATTGCATTCCACATCAGTACAACTCTTTATTTCACTCTTGCAGGTAAGAATGTCCATCAGTGTGTCAAGCTTCTCCATAAATCTGTCTTTCTTCTCCTGAAACTTGACTGGGCCCGGCTATTTATAACAAGACCGATGAATTTTGGATTTGCTTTGTACCACTGAGAAGGTAATCCAGTTAGGTCACTGAGCAGTTCGTCAGTGCTGCATTTTTGTCTGTCGAGGTCACTGATGCCTCCCAAATACAGCCCATATTTAATGAGATCTCTGATAGTTTATTTATTTAACATTTGTTTGCTGTCATTTCAGTCCCAAATGTCCCAATAGTTGCTCCTCTTTTTACTTGGGGTGTTGCTTTCTCTGTTTAATTCTGGGCCTTTCCTTATAACTTGAGAGTGCAAGGAATTGTAGCCAGGAGAGCCTCAGGGGCATAGATTGTGAGCCAACTGGGACAGACGGGGGAAAAATGCTTCAGTATCTGAATAAATTCATTTAAACCGTTCTGAGCTCCCCTGGGAGAACAGTAAAGAAAATTGAATAAATAATTTGCTATACTGCAATTACCGTACCCACAGGTGTATACAGTTTATAGTCTAAAAACTGTTTCAGTAAAGTAGGAAAAGAATACCAGTATGTAAATAGGAAAGTAGAGTAGCATCTAAAGTGGAGTGAAAGACATTAATTTTGGAGGACATTCTAAGAAGGAAATCAACACGTAGAAAAAAAGGATGCCAGTGTGATGTTAGGAAAGGAGGGTATCAACTCATGCAACACATATCGTGGAGTAAGAGACAAGCATTAGGAGGACAATTTGGAGGACAGTGACTCTGCAGGGGTAGCTTGGCAGCAGTGATAATTAGTGGGTGTCCACATACCTATGTTACATAGGTGAAAAGGCTAGAGTGAATAGCTATATCTTGAGGGCAACTTTAAATTCCTTGAGAGAGGGAATGCTACAAATAGGGGTGGAGTATTCCAGGCATGGTTTGGTAAAGTGTATTCCAGTTGTACTTGTGGGGCAAGAATCATTCAGGGAGCGTAGGAACTGGACTAGATTGTGGGGGATGGTGGGATGATCGAGGTACCCTGGGATTCTGAATCGATAAATTTTGAACTTCAGCAGGAGAACCTTATACTTGATCCTCTGTTTAACTGGGAACCAGTGGTGAGATTTTAGAAGACTTATGCCTATCAGCTTTACAAAGCAGTCTAACAGCCACATTTTGTAGTTTGAAATCTTTTTATGGTGTAATCTGGGAGCCTATGTAAATAATGTTACAGTGGTTCAGTGTAGAAAAACAAGGAACATGAATATAAAATGTTAGGTGTAACATTGGGCAAGAGCAAACAAGAAAGGGACCTGGGGGTACTGATAGACAGGACCCTGAAGCCATCAGCACAATGCGCAGTGGCAGCAAAGAAAGCAAACAGGATGTTGGGCATGATAAAGAAGGGTTTCACGAGTAGATCGGAGGACATCATAATGCCGCTTTACAGAGCAATGGTCAGACCACACTTGGAATACTGTGTCCAACACTGGTCTCCCTACCTAAAGAAGGATATAACCCTGCTGGAGAGGGTGCAAAGATGAGCCACGAAGCTAGTTACAGGTATCAAGAACATGAGCTACAAAGAACGCCTCGGAAAACTGGGATTGTTCACCCTCGAGAAGAGAAGACTGCGAGGGGACATGATAGAGACTTTTAAAATATTAAAAGGATTCGACAAAATAGAGCAAGAAACATCGTTATTCACATTGTCCAATGTGACTCGGACAAGAGGTCATGGATTGAAGCTGAGGGGCACCAGGCCCAGGACAAATATCAGGAAATTCTGCTTCACACAACGAGTGGTGGACGCTTGGAACGCACTCCCGGAGGAGGTCGTGATGGAGACCACCATTCCGGGATTCAAGGGCAAGTTGGATGCACACCTTCTCGCAAATCACATTGAGGGATACGAGTAAACAAGGTTTCTCAACAGGGAACACCTGGCTTGGCCTCCGCGAGTGCGGGTCGCCGGACTGGATGGACCTAGGGTCTGATCCGGCGAAGCCATTTCTTATGTTCTTATGACAAAGAATGAGAAGATTAGTGTCTGGAAAGTGTCATGATTGAATAGGTGGCGAATAGAGCAGAGCTGGTGGAAGGTCAGAAAACTCAATCTGGTAATGGCTGAGATTTGGGGGAGAAAAGATAGTTGGGAGCCTAGGATATCAACTGAAATTATCTTATTTCTGAAAAGAGGAAGTGTCAGGTATTTTGTGAGGACACCGGTGAGCCAATAGGCATCCGTCTTTATTTAATATTATTCTGTTTTGTGACAGCCAATTTGCAACCAAGTCTAAGCCGTTTTGTATAGGGGACCTCGGTGAGGCGTTCATTGGGAAGAGCAAGATAATGTTGTCTTTGTAAAATTGAGCTGAGATTCCTTGTGTTTGGATTAGTGATGAGATGGAACTTATGAAAAGGTTGAACAGGAGAAGGGGCAAGAGAATGGAGCCTTGTGGTACTCCACAGTTTAATGGGTGGTTAGGTGACTGAGAGAGGGAGGTGCATACCTTAAAGACACTGTTAGTGAGAGAGATTCAAACCAGGACAGCACAGTTGCTGATAATCCCAGTGCTTGCAAACGATGCAGAAGTTGATGGTCTATCAGATCAAAGGCGGAATTTAAGTTAAGTGAGACTGCCAATATGATATCATGTCTGTCAAGGTGAGAATGTACCTCGCTTAGGAGGGAATTATCAAAGTTCCTGTGCTATGTTGGATTCTGAATGTAGGGCAGAAGATTATCACAGGAGGAGGAAAGTTGAGTGAACTCTTTTCTAGGATTTTAGACATGAAACATAGGTTTAAGTCAGGATGGTAATTGGCCGAGTCTAAGGGATAGAGAGAGGGCTTTTTTAGGATTGGGCAGACACTTGCTAGCTTCCAAGGTCTCAGAAAACTGCCTGAGGAAAGACTGAGGTTGATTATATTCAGGAGAGGAGGGAGCAGTTCTAAGTGGTGGAGGTTTTTTCCCCACAATATTTTTTATTAATTTTACCAAGTAAATACATCAAATACAAATAATACAAGCAATATAAATTAATTACATACAATAATTCAATATTATATTGAAAACAAAAGGATAGAAAAAATAACCTAAAACAAATTAGACAAATTAAACATATAATAAAACAAAATGCACAAGAGCTGCAGATAATCTTTTCAGATATAGAGGAGTCAAGTGAGATTAAAAAGTGTTTCTACAGAAATCGTCTAGCGGGGCCCATTTCTTATTGAAGCTAGCAATAATGTTATGTTTGAAAGCAATTATTTCTTCAAATTTTCTAATTATACACAAATGATTCAACCATTCTTGAAATTTGAGATTAGAATTGTCTTTCCAATTGCAGGCAATTTGAAGGAAACTACAATGAGAGGGCATAGGATGAATTTAAGAGGTGATAGGCTCTGGAGTAATCTAAGGAAATACTTTTTTACAGAAAGATGGTAGATGCATGGAACAGTCTCCTAGAAGAGGTGGTGGAGACAGACTTTGCCTGAATTCAAAAGGGCCTAGAATAGGCACGTGGGATCTCTTGGAGAGAGAAAGAGATAATGGTTAACTGCAGATGGGCAGACTAGATGAGCCATTTGGCCTTTAACTGCCATCATGTTTCTATAGTGTGAAATATTTTTAAGAACTTTGATGGAATTGAGACTTCTGGGTTTGAGGAGTGCAGAATAATGGCCTTTTAAGAGATAGGCAAACCAATGTCTAATTGAGTTATAGAAAGAATTCTAGGCCATATACTTGACCAGAACAAATGTACGTTAGTTCATTTATAAAGGAGATATATAAGAGTGCCTGGATGTGTATGGCAAGACCAGCATTTCCCTGATGAGACTGAGTGTTTAAACTTGGCTATTTTATTAGGGGTCAAATATGCCCTATGCAAAACAAAAAATGTAGATGGACAAATTGATGCTGGCATGGTGGGCCGAGCTGATAGAGACCAGAAGGAGTTCCAATTTATTTCATCAGGGATTGAATTCAATTCTTCCGCCCAGAGGTCGTCAAAGGGGATAACCACTTTGCTTCTCACTTCAAGCATAATTTTATATAATTTGGAAGCTCTCTTTTTTCCTATTACAAGAAACTGGGTGAGCTTAGAGAAGTTATGTAAAGTAGGGGCCCTCTCTCTACATGGAGTTATTAAATAATTAAGAGATTTTGAGAACTCTTACCAATTTTGTAAGTGGGGGAGTTTGTCAGGAGGTAGGAAAAGGCTCATTAATTGAAAAGGTAGTTTTTAGTGATGCAGTGGTTTTCTGTAGAGAGCTGGATGTCTGGAGTTGGAATGAACATCAATTTGGCTTATCTATGGAAGAGGAGGTTGAGGGGGGGAAGAATCATTCTTGATTGGGAGAGACATTAGGGTGTTGTTGTAATGGGATCTGATTATATGTTCTTAGTGTTTTGCTTTATATGTATATACAAGAGGAGGCTGAGATTTAAAATTGGCTTTATTTAGCTCAAATCAATAGTAACAGATCAACAATCCTAATTAAGATCAGATTAAAGAAATATATAGTACTGTAGCTTACAATCTCTGTGTCTCGGTAAGATGGTATATTTAATGTATCCACACAGTCAATACTAAATATTTACTCTAGCCTACCCCTTGTTTAGTGAATGGACTTGAACTTTGCTAGTTGCTGTCATAGTACTGCTCAAAAAAGAGTCTGATTTAAAACAGAATTTCAGTGTAGCAGCATTTCTCACCTCTGCCCAGGAAGAGATTGTTGTTTCCCCCTCCCCCCTTTCTGGCAAGGCACTCTTCTCCATGGCACATCTTTCCAGCCCTTTTGCAGGGCTGGAAGCCACCAGTTCTCTCTGTCTCAGTCTCACTCTCCATCTCCTTCTTCTCCTCTCCTCGCTTCTTAATGTCCAGGAAATCCATTGTTATATAGGATTTGTCTCCATAGCTATTAATGGCAAGTCCTGTCATTGGCTGTTGATAGGCTAACATGGAAGTAATGATTGGTCCAGCTTGATGAAGATTAAGTCATGGGAATTGGTCCTATGATGCAAAGGCCAGGTCAGCTATAGCATACACAACCCATTCTCTGATAGGTCCATTAAAGGAGAGTCTCAGCAGACCTGTCCTCTGACCACTTTCATGGATGTGCAGGATTGTCCCAGATCATCATGACCTAAATGGCCATCCACCACGATTCTTCTGTCCAATGATCTCATCTAGAACAGTGGCTCCCAACCCTGTCCTGGAGGACCACTAGCCAGTCAGATTTTGGGGCTAGCTCTAATGAATATGCTTGAGAGAGATTTGCATCTAATGGAGGTTTCAGGCATGCAATCTACTCCATGCATATTCATTAGGGCTATCCTGAAAACCTGACTGGCTAGTGGGCCTTCAGGACAGGGTTGGGAACCACTGATCTAGAATAAACAATCCAGCTCCATTTTTCAGTATACCAGCTTGGATCAATAATGCTGACAGCTTACTTCTCTTCAAAAAATACAATTCAGTGCAAGTGCATAATTACCATATTTTTCGCTTCATAAGATGCACTTTTTTTCCACCCAAAAGTGGGTGGAAATTTTGGTATGTCTTATGAAGCGAAGATGCAAAATTTGTATCCCCCGTACAGCCCCCCCCAGAAAAAAAAACAGCCCCCGCCACAGCACCTTTTTAAACACTGCTGGCGGACCACATTTTTAAAACAACCCCCCTCCCCCCCACCGCCGCTTTCTGAATGGCTGGCGGCAGTTCTTGTGGGACTCACGAGAACTGCCGACAGCCATTCGGAAAACGGCGCAGGCCCAAGTGGGAGCATGTAAAGCTTGATCCTGACCTCCGCACTCCTGACTTATGCACCTGTTGCTCAGAAATCATATGGAACCGTGGAGGGAGGGAAGAATTAAAAAAGGTATGGTTTTTTGTTTTTTTTTTTAAAAAAGGTACAGGGGGGTATGATTAAAAAGATGGTGAAATGGGGCAGGAACGATCTTCCTATACTCCTGCCCCGTACAGATCTGCTATCAACAACGGCTGCCTGAAGTTTCCATGTTGGTCTCGTGAGTTCCCACGGTCTTGTGAGACCGAAGTCGGAACTTGAGTCAGCCGTTTTTGATGGTGGATCTGCAAGGGGCAGGAGTTTAGTAAGATCACTCCAGGGCTTTAAAGGTACACTGTGGAGGGGTCCAGGAGTCAGGATGGGGGCCCAAAAGTTGTTTGCATTTTTAAAATATTCACAAGGGAGCTGTGCATGGAGAATGAAGGCTGCAAAAAAAGCCCTCTCTTACCAGTAGAGAGCAGCAGAAGGAAGAAACAAAATGTGTGTGTGTGTGGGGGAGAGGGGCTAGCCTCCTAATAGGAATTAATAATAGGAATTAATAGTGTGACAGAGTGATGTGGAAGGAGTGGGATGCTGGAAAAGGGTTTTGTGGGAGGAAGGTATGGAGGAGAGATACCATGATGGGGTTTTGAGAGCTTGGGGGTTGGCTAGGTGGGGGCACCAGACAGTGGTCATAAAGGAGAGTTGGGTGAGTCAGATGTAGAGAGTTGTGCTGGGACAGAAATCAAACCCATCCCCACTAGGAATCAAATCCATCCCCGCTGGAATCAAATCCATCCCCGCCCGTCCCTATAAACTTCAGAAGTAGTTATTTCATTTAATTATGTTACTGAATTAAAGGCTCTGGTAGCAAATAAGCAAAGACACTTTATTAATCTAGAAATATTAATTGAGAAGAATACATACTTTGTAAACGGTTTTCTACCAGATATTAATTGAGAAGAATACATACTTTGTAAACGGGTTTTTACCAGAGCCTCTAATATAAATATAAAATATAAATACTCAGCTGATGAGGACCCCCCCACACTGTCAGCTGAGGACTTCCTCTGCAGTTGGCCAGGGATCCCTTTTACCAAGTTTGGCAGCAGTAGCGTCCATGAGTCACAGATGCTGGCACCTCGATGGCTCATGGATGCTGCCAGTGACTTCTGCGCTTGGTGGAGGGGAGTTCTGGCTGTCTCTCAAGAAGGTCCTCTGCTGGTGGTGCTTGGGGATCCCACCAGCTACAGCAAGGGTCTCAAAGTCCCTTCTTGAGGGCCATTTCCTTTTCTTTTGAATACAATACAAAGACATCTGCTATATACATTTCCCAAAGCAAACATATTTTAGTCAATAAATTCCATTTTTTACTTTTGTTGTCTG
This sequence comes from Geotrypetes seraphini, assembly GCF_902459505.1. NCBI lineage: Eukaryota > Metazoa > Chordata > Amphibia > Gymnophiona > Dermophiidae > Geotrypetes > Geotrypetes seraphini. The sequence goes on from NC_047086.1 coordinate 138,330,856, forward strand.
GAGACTTATTTTTCCATCAAGTTGGTCCCAGTTTCTTTTTTCCACTTTCCCTTCTCCTGCAAATTATTCTGTTGGTGTCCATTGGTTCCTTCTATCATGGTCCAGCATTTATCCCTTTCTCATCTTTTGCTCCTGCCCACCAGCCCCATGCCTAACATTTCTCCTATCACCCCTTTCAGTCTGTTTGTGGATCTTATGTTCTAAAAAAAATCAGATTATATTTCTTTCTTTCATCAAACTAATTCTATGTTTTAAATGGAAGACATCCTAAAACTATACTGAAAGTGCATTGAAGCTCCCTCCCTCCTTTTCTGCCCCCCTCCCGCAAGACTGTACCTCTCCCGAGTGCTGCACTTCTTTGCAGGGCAGCGGGCCTTGTACGCTCCACATGGCTGACGTGAAGCCTTGTCTCCGACGTCAGCTCTGACGTCAGGAGAAGACTTCTGGGTCGGCTACGTGTGGCATGCTGGGAGCGCTGCAGGAGGCAGGAAAAGAAGACGAGCCACTCAGCTCGAGCTGCCTCCCAACCCCGTGAGATCCCCGAGACCACAAGGGGCGTCCCCATGAGATCCCCATGACCCAAAGTGGGATCCCCATGGGATTCCCGTCGTCCCCGTTCCTGTGCAGTTCTCTAGTCAGATGTAGATGTTACTTAAGGGTGAGGGAAGACGGGGAAGGGTCATTGATGTTGACACTTGAGGCCACTTCCTGGCTGCACAGCTGACACTAATACCAGCAGCCCCAGTGCCATCTCACATGATCCACTCACCTACTTACTCTGTTAACTACCCATTGGCCTATCTCTTTGGAATGCTCTTCCCCTTCAATTACCATCAACCAGCTCCTATACAGATTTCTGCTGTGCCCTCAAAACATTTCCAGTGTTCTCCCTAGAGCCTTTTAGCCGGGCGCTCCGCCCAGCTAATTTAGATGACCGCCCGGTTGTCATCCGATTGTGAATTCTGCTGCTGCCGCCGCTGATCAACATAAAAAAAAACAACGGCTTGGAGATTTCACGCCTTAGCCCGTAGCGAACTTATACTCCTGTGCTCTAACGTGTGCATGCTGGCTTCCCTTCTCTTCCCTCCAAAACCAGAAGTTATGTCCGGGGGGGGGGGAAGAGAAGAGAAGAGAAGCCGGCATGCACATGTTAGAGCCCCGGAGCATGCGTTCGCTATGGGCTAAGGCGGGAGACAGGTCAGTGAAGCTTACAATTTGCTGTTCTTGCTGCCAAGTCCTGCCTACTTTCTGTTTCTACGAAGGCAGGACCCGGAAGCATTTCTCTTGAACATCGCTCCTTAGTTTTATCAAGTGGTGCAGTAAGAGGCCAGCACTTTACATCTTAATCACCTCATTCTTTTATTATTTATTTTTTCTCCTCATGGTTCTTTATTCTAAGCAGCTCTGGCACTAACAGTACTACGGGTGCCTTATGCTACTTTCACTACCATTTGCAGTCAGGTTCGGCATTTTATCATGGTTTGGGTTTTTTATTTAGTTTTTCACCAGTATTTTCATTTATTTATTAAAGCAGCCTTTTTTGACAGCCCGATGCCCCTCCCCCTATCAGTGTGCATCCAATTCACTGCTGACACTTTCTTGGCGCCTCTTTCAACGGATCAAATATCATAGCCCCACTGTTGCGTGTTCACATTTATTCTGCTTATGAGTTTATCTCATCAGTGCAGAGACCTTTTCGGTAAGTCCATTTTACTCTCCCTTTTTTACTTTCCCGAGTGCTGTGGTTTTATTTTTTGGTTTTAATAGAAGCTCATTTGAACAATAATTTAGATCTTTCCCAGGTTTCACTTTTCATCTACCCAGTTGGCTTGTCTTTGAGCTACTATTGGCTTATGTTTTCAAGATACACTCTGTATTATCAGCTGTTCATTTCCCATATGTTTACTTTTGACCTGTTTAGGTCTATATAATCTAGACATACTGTTTGTAACCAGCTGTCATTTTAAGTATGTATATGCCCTATTTTAGGGGGGGGGTTTAAGTTATTTTAGCATTTTATTTCATTAATTCTGAGTTCGGTGTTACAATATGTTCTTGGTTTTTAGTTTATACATTATTTATTCTTTTCTATGACATGTTCGCATCGCAATTTTACTCAAAAGTATAAATAGGTATCCATATTTCCATTCAAGTTTCATTGCGGTGCTCTGGTTTTGGCTCCAGTATTTATCACTTCTGTCCACCAGGTCTAGCTATCTGTTACCGTCTCATATTTTAAAGACTCACTCGTTATAATTAGCAGTGATCCACACGTCTCTTCATAATGGACATGTCCGATTTTAGCATCTGAATTTTAGTACTATGGGTTTGGTCTTTTCTGGTTTCCTTTCTGTAGTCTGCTTTTCGTCTGGAGTCTTTTGAGTATAGAATTACATTTTATGACATATTTTTGTGGTTATAATTGTATGACATATCTAAATTGGTCAAGTTATCCATTCTTTTATTATTTTTTGTCCCCTCATACAGGGCAGACCGCCCCAGGTGCCAGCCCTAGGGGGGTACACAGCCGGCTGGATCCAGAACCTTCTGAGCTGCTCTAAATGGCACCTGCACCTCAGTGCGGCTGCCGTACTTATTCCGAAGAAGAGTCGGCAGTCGCACTGAAGTGCAGGAAGGTCCCGCGATGACTGCATTTGCCGCCTCTGCCTCCGGAAGACGTAAGTGACGTCGGAAGGGGTGGATCGGCAGCTGAAGTCATCGTGGAACCTTGCCACAACTCCCTGTGTCTGCCGGCCCACCCCCTCCAATGTCATCATGGGACCTTGCTGGTTTGGAGGGAGAGAGGAGCATAGAAGAGTGGTGGAGGGAGAAAAAGGGGGTCAGGGTGGTATGGAAGGGTGGTGAAGGGAGAGAAAGGGGGAAGATGCTGATGGAATTGGTGTGCAGGGAAAGGAGAGAGAGACATAAGGGGGAAGGATACTGGATGGAATTGGGTTGGAAGGAAAGAAAAGGGGCAGATGCTGATGAAAGTGGGGGAAAGGGAGAGGAGAGAGTGAAATGCCAGACCATGGGGGTGTGGGAGAGGGAAGGGAAGAAGAGGAGAGAGATGCCAGACCATTGGAGGAGGGAAGGGAAGAAGATGGATGCCAGACTAATAGGGATGAAGGGAGAGATGGAAGGGGAATACAAGCAGAGAAAATGCTATATAGAAGGAGCAGAGAGAGGGTAGACAGTGGGAAGAAGATGGATGACAGACTAATAGGGATGAAGGGAGAGATGGAAGGGGAATACAAGCAGAGAAAATGCTATATAGAAGGGGCAGAGAGAGGGTAGACAGTGGATGAAACGAAAGACTATGAGGAAAGCAGAAACCAGAGAAGACAATGTAGAAAAAAATTCTATTTATTTATTTTTTTGCTTTAGGGGAGATGCATCGCTGTTTCTGTGATGTTGCATTGTATGCAGAGTCCAGCTTCTTGGTGGTTCAATTTAACCTTTGTCTACGTTTTTCTATTTTATCCCCCCTTTTACAAAACTGTAGAGTGTTTTTTTTAGCACCGGCCATGGTGGTAATTGCTCAGAATTCTATGAGAGTCTGAGCTGTTACCACCATGGCTAAAAACCACATTACAGTTTTGTAAAAGGGAGAGGGGTTAGTTTGTGATTACATATTCCATACTAGGTGTTTTCTGTGTTCTGTGTGTTTGAAAGACATGGTTTTCAGTTAGGATTAACTGTGTAGGATTGATCTGTACTAGTCTGGCTTGTTTAATTTTACAATGAGTGTATTGATGTACTGCTCATTGCAGTATGTAAGATGCTGCCTTTTCCTAGGTACACTCTTGTGTGATGTGTGGATTGTTACTAAAAATCATGTTTTTCATACAGATTGGGGGGGTGTCAAAAAATGATGGGCCTCGTGTGTCACATATGCTAGGTACGCCACTGCCTTCATAGTTTATATCTAATCCACAAGCCTGCTTTTAGGACCTACAAAGTATGTATCCCTCAGATTCATGATAATTTCACTTCTCATGTTATCTTGTCCATTCTTTTTATTATACAACTGCCCAGATAAGCATCATTCTTTGACGTGATTGGACTTTGAAAACTAATGGCAACAGTGTTCTCTCCAGAAATTTTTTCCAGCCATGAAAAATGTTTGCTGCATTTAGTGTGCCACAAAAAAACATTTGCTCCATTTAGTGTGCCGGAGTTAAAAAAAAGTTTGAGACACGCTTCTCTATACCATTTGAAAGAGGGCAAATATCTAATTATTCACTTCTAGAATTGGATACTTCTTAAATTTTTTTTTTTTTTTTTAATTCTTTATTCATTTTTAAACTTTCATCAAGTGTACAAAATTCATAATAAACACTATTAATTAGACCACTTGAACATCTTATCAGTGTATCTTATAAATATAAATGCAACCCTCTCCCCACCCTCCTAAGCCCATTATTCATTATAAGATCATAAACCCTCCCAATGAACCCCTTCCCTCCTTCAACTAAGTGTAAGTGTGAAGAGATCGAAACCAGAGCCAGTAACACCATCGAAAACTCCGCTACCAAAAGACAGCAAATGGGAAGAGGAAATGTTTAAAGAAATCAAAGCAATTAAAGAAATAGTTCTGTCAAACTCAAAAAAATTAAATGATTTACAAGATGAACATAAGTATCTACACTAAATAGGAGAACGGAGGTGTTGAAAATAAAAGTAAACCAACTGGAAAAGAACGTGGAGGAGTTTCAAATTGAAAAGAAGCAGTTTAATGAGGACAGAGAGAAAATTGTCTTTCTTACCAAGGAGCTGGAGGACTGTTCAAACCAGATGAGAAGGTCGAATTTAAGAATATTAGGGGTACCGGAAGGGGTGGAGAAAGGGAATCCAATTTCCTTTTTAGAAAACTTCATAATGAAAGTCCTCCCCTTTAAATCAAAACATCTGATTAAGATTGAGCGGGCATACAGGGTCCCTATTAGAAGATCTGATAAATTTGTTGGTCCTTGGCCGCTAATTTTTAAACTTTTAAGATACCAGCACGCCATAGAGATTATTCGCCTAGCAAAGGAAAATCAAAACCTGCGGTGCCAAGATGCCAGGATTCATATCATTCTGGACTTTGCTAAATCCACGGCGGAGAGAAGGAAACAGTTTTTAGATCTAAGAATGTCATTGCGAGAAATTGGTACTAAGTATGGTTTATTGTATCCAGCTATCATTAAAATAACAGTGGATAACAAAACAATTAACTTTGACAGTCCTGAGAAACTTAAGAAGTTTTTAAGACAAAAGGAACAACCTATGACTGAGTGAATGTGAGGTTTGATTTGATCCAGTTTTTACTTTTTTTTACTTTAATTCATCAGTTATGTGGATTCAATGTATTTGAGTTGGTTTTAATATTATTTTATATTCTAACGGTGAAAGAACCTTCTAAGTTTGACTTGGGATACTTCTTAAATATAATAAAAATATTATGGAACAAGTGTCAAACCTTAAGAAAGGAAGTCATATTGAGCATTGGAAAATAATTAATAATAATTAACTAATACAAATAGTACACATTTAGGGCTCCTTTTACTAAGCTGTGATAGCGGTTTTACCGTGTGCTTAGCTCGCGCAGAATTTTCGCACACACTAAATGCTAACGCCAGCATTGAGCTGGTATTAGTTCTAGCCGTGTAGTGCGGCAATTCTGCAAGTGCTAAAAACGCTATTGCAGCTTAGTAAAAGCAGCCTTTAATTTTCCCCATCACCAAATTTCCCCATCCCACCCCATCTGGCTACTTTTTCATGCCACCCGGCTGGAAAAATTTTCTGGGGAGAACACTGATTTCTCTTTCAGGATGCCTAAAATATTAAACGTTAGATGTCTTAATGTTATTGTGGGTGATTGGGTCCTGATCAAAGAGCCCTGCATTCTGCAGCACTACAGTTCCTTATCTTAATTTCAGTCTTTATTAAATTAATCTAAATTGAATGGAGTTCTTTTTCTACCCCTATTTTCTTAAATTTTGTTTGTTGTAATACATTTTAAAATGTAAACTGCCCTGAAAGTTTCTACTCTAAGGCAAAAATTTTTAATAAAAGTAAAACCAGTCTGTCTCTATTTCATATCTCCCTCATCCTGCTGTTGCCCTTCTCCTCCATCCCTGTGCATCATCTCCATCCCTCCCTTTCTCTCTGCTCTTCCCATTCAACCCTGTGCACCATCTCCATCCCTCCCTCCCTCTCTCTTCCCTTTCCATCCAACCCTGTGCACCATCTCCCTCCCTCTCTCTCTCCCCGTCTCATCCAAGCCTGTGCACCATCTCCATCCCTCCCTTCCTCTCTCTCTCCCTCCCTTTTCCATCCAACCCTGTGCACCATCTCCATCCCTCCCTCCCCCTCTCTCTCCCCTTCCCATCCAACCCTGTGCACCATCTCCCTCCTTCTCCCTGTGCACCATCTCTCTCCCTATCCCCTTCAACCCTGTGCACCATTTCCCTCCATTAGAACAAGTGTTCTTTGTAGACGGTGTCTTCTTCATTGCAGAGGACAAATGAGAGCAAGATGTATTCTTAGTAACCTTTATATTAGTAACAAAATTATTGCAAGAAAGATTTAACAGGGCACATTTTCTTTTCCTCTTCATTTCTCTTTCTGCTTTCTTTCATCCCTCTCCTTGCAGATGTGTATTTGAAGAACTTTGCTTAGGTTTTCAAGATATGAGATGCTTATGTACACTGGATCGGTAGCATGGAATATTGCCTTTCTTTGGGTTTTGGCCAGGTACGAGTGACCTGGATTGGCCACCGTGAGAACGGGCTACTGGGCCCTACTACATGGCTACATTCAGTCACCTAATTTATTCCTACTCAGTTGAGAACAAGATATGCTGTTTAATTCCCAAGGGAGAATAAGAGGAATTAAATACTATGAGGCTTATATTCAGAGCTATTTAGCCAGCAGAGACCGACTTAGAGAGTTGCGCGGGGACAGAAATCCCACCCGTCCCCACCCGTCCCCGCCAAAATCCCACCCGTCCCCACCCGTCCCCATGAGGAATCCCTCCGTCCCCACCCGTCCCCGCGAGGAATCCCCTCCGTCCCCACCCGTCCCCGCGAGAAATCCCCTCCGTCCCCACCCATCCCCGCGAGGAATCCCCTCCGTCACCATCCTTCCCTATAAACTTCAGAAATAGTTATTTTATTTAATTATGCTACTGAATTAAAGGCTCTGGTAGAGACCCATTTACAAATAAGCAAAGAGACTTTATTAATTTGGAAATATTAATTGGGAAGAATACATACTTTGTAAATGGGTTTCTACCAGAACCTCTAATGTAAATATAAAATATAAATACTCAGCTGATGAGAACCCACAAACTGTCAGCTGAGGACTTCCTTTGCAGTTGGCCGGGGGTCCCTTTTGCCAAGCTTAGCAGGCAGCAGTAGCGTCCCTGAGTCACAGATGCTGGCACCTCAGTGGCTCATGGATGCTGCCAGCGACTGCTGCATTTGGTGGAGGGGAGTTCTGGCCATCTCTAGAGGAGGTCCTCTGCTGGCGGTGCTTGGGGATCCCCACCAGTCACAGCAAGGGTCAACAAGTACTTCAACACTGTAGAAATAAAACCAGAAATGCAATTCCTTTTCTTTTGAACACAAAACAAAGACATCTGCCATATACATTTCCCAAAGCTAACATATTTTAGTCAATAAATTCCATTTTTTACCTTCGTTGTCTGGAGACTTATTTTTCCATAAAGTTGGTCCCAGTTTCTTTTTTCCACTTTCCCATCTTCTCTAAATTCTTCTGTTGCTGTCCATTGATTTCCCCTACCATGGTCCAGCATTTATCTCTTTCTCATCTTTCATGCCTGCCCACCAGCCCCATGCCCAACATTTCTCCTTCTATCACCCCTCTCCAACACTATGCCACATCTCTCCCTCCATTCCCTTCACCACTGTCCAATATTCCTCCCTCTTGCATCCCTTTCAATCTGTCCCATTGTTCCCTTGCCACATTTCTCACTCTCATCTTGTTCTTCCCTATCACATTCTGTACCTTCCTCCCTACGACCAAAAATTCTCCTCTTTCTTCCATTTGCCGTGTGTGTGCCGTGAGGGAGGTCTGGTGCCCCAGAGTAAAAGCAGGGGTGCCCACACTTTATGGGCTTGCGAGCTACTTTATAAAGACTAAGTCAAAATGATCTACCAACAATAAAATTTAAAAAAAACACAAAGCACAATAAAAGGCAGAGAAAATGTTAATTATTCATATTCCGGGTTTTTTCAAAGAGGTCACGGCAGATGACTCTATGCAATGTCACCTGGGTAACAAAATACAAAAATAGACAAATACACCCCCTCCCTTTTTACTAAACCACAATAGTAGGTTTTAGCACAGGGAGTTACGCTGAATGCCTCGCGCTGCTCTCAATGCTCATAGGCTTCCTGCGCTAAAAAACGATATTGCGGTTTAGTAAAAGGGAGCCATAGTGCAAAATATAGACAGCAGATATAAATTCTCAAAACAGACACATTTTGATCACTAAATTGAAAATAAAATCATTTTTCCTACCTTTGCTGTTTGGTGATTTCATGAGTCTCTGGTTGCACTTTCTTCTTCTGACTGTGCATCCAATCTTTCTTCCTTTATGTTTCCTCTCCTCCAGACCTCATTCTCTCCCCCAACTTTTTCTTTCTGTCTCCCTGTCTGCCCCCTTTCTTTCTTTCTCCGTGCCCTCCCCCAAGCCACTCGGTTTGCTGCCACCGCCATCGGGGAATAGCCCCCAAGCCACTGCTGTCCCAAGCTTTCCCTGCAGAAGCGACGCGCTGACCAGCATTCCGCTCCCTGATGTCAATTCTGACGTAGGAGAGGAAGTTCCGGGCCAACAAGGCATTTCTCCTCATTCCATCCAGCCTGAGCCCCATCTCTCCTTGATCCAGCATTTCCCTTCTGTGTTTGTCAGAATTACCATTCCACCTATTTTCCAGCATCACCCTTCTTTGTGTCCATCTCACCTATATCCCTATCTCACCACTTTTTCAGAATCTTCATTTGTCTCTGTCCTTGTCTTTACCCTTTCAATGTCTTTATCTCCCCCCCCCCACTTTTTCAGCATTACTTCTATGTCTCTATTTCACCTCCTTTTCATGTCCCCTCTGTATCTCTATCCTTATTCAGTAGGTCCTGCTTACTCTTTCTCTTCTTTGTGTCACTATCTCCATTTTCAGCTTTCCCCCCTTTTCCTTTGTTACTGCACCCAGTAGCCAGAATCTTTCCACCCTCCCTCCATTCCGGCCCAGCCCAGTATGAAATATTTCCTTTTGTTTCCCTCCCCTCTCTCTTTCTCTCTCTCTTCTCCTCCCTCACCCACGAGTCCTGCATCTGGCCCTCCCCCTTCTACCTGCACCTGGCAACACCCCCCTGCTCCGCGGCTCTCTTCAGCAACTCGTCAGCAGCGGTGATCAAGACAAGTTGCCGACATCGAGGCCTTCCCTCTACGAGTCCCGTCTTTGTGGAAAAAGGAAGTTGAAACAAGCGGGACTCGCAGAGGGTAGGCCCCAACATCAGAAGCTTGTGTCGATCGCTGCTGCTGAGTTGCCGAAGAGAGCCGCGGAGCAGGGGGTGTGGCCGGAAGCAGGTAGAAGGGAGAGGGAGATAGGAAGGCTGTAGAAGCTCCGGAGCATGACACCGACCCCGGCCAGGATGATTTCTTTTTCAGGCGTGCAGCTTACAAGTCCGGCGTCGCGGCGGGAAATAGCCATGCTGAGCAGTGAGCTCAGCACGTACACAGATGAAAGCCTTGCTTGCTGATTGGTCCGGCGGCACGGCGGGGCGGGGCCGCCGGACCAATCAGCAAGCAAGGCTTTCATCTGTGTACGTGCTGAACTCACTGCTCAGCATGGCTATTTCCTGCCGCGACGCCGGATTTGTAAGCTGCACGCCTGCATCGCCAGAATTTAGGTAGGCTGTTTTCATCCCCGTGGGAGTCCCGTGGGAGTCCCGTGGGCCAGGGGGCGTCCCCGTGGAAGTACCTCCCTTCCAAACAGCAGCGGTGGCGGCAGCATTCTGAATAGGCTGATTTGCGGCCTTCCCCGCCGGGGCCTTCCTTGTGCTGTGTCACTGATTACATCATCAGAGGGAAGGCCCCGGCACCGGCCAAGCAGACTGTTCAGAGTGCTGCCGCCGCCGCTGCTGCTGTTTGGAGTGGAGGTATGTCGGTTTCGTGTGCAGGGGTTCTGCGCAGTGGTGGCTGGAAAGATGCTGCGCAGGGGGATGGGTGGGAGGGTCGGTGTGGTTCTGCTGCATGGGGGAGGGAGGGATGGAAAGATGCTGCGCAAGGGGATGGGTGAGAGGGGAGGAAAAAAGCTGCACATGGAGGGGGGAAGTGCTGCCGTCGGCGAATCGAGCAGCACTATTGTCAGGAATGGAGTCGGGGAGTGTCAGGGACATTCAGAAGAAGCTTTGGGGGTCTATCTAACTAGGGCTTATTTTGGGGGTAGGGCTTATTTTCGGGGAAACACGTTATCTAGCACTGAATATCTTGGTCCACAGATAGCCAGTGACTGGCTATGTCATGCAACATAGTCACTGCCAATATTCAATGACTTGCAGGTAGCCAAAGACACACCTCCTAAAAGGGTAGTATATCTTTTGACTGCTGAGATTTAGCCGGCTAGCCACTGAATACTGGCACAGCTGGCCAAAAATTGACTGGAAATTCAATGCCAGTAGCCAGATATGATACCGGCATTGAATTTCTGGAGATTGTTGGTGATCTCCCATAGTCTGAATTTGAGCTTGTATGTTTATTCCTTTCTGCATATGCAATAAACAACGTTCTGTATCGGTCGGTTTTATTTTAAAGATTTTGTTCACCTGCTTTGATTGAGTGCTGCTTACCAGGCAATATTCCTTACATCAGTATAAGACTGAAGAGAAACTGGATAGTGTGCCTGTGGACTGTCTCTTTACTTAAGTTTTCTAATCTGTCATCCCTCAACCTCCTTCTTGGGTATTTGATATTTATTTTCCTTATTTCCTTTGTAGTTCACAAGTGGATGGCGCACACACTTTTAGATCTAGACTCACTCAGTGTTTGCTTGCTCTTGAGGATCATGAAGGATACCATGTTTCCCTGAAAATAAGCCCTATCCCGAAAATAAACCCTAGCATGATTTTTAAAAAGATGTTCCTAATATAAGCCCTACCCCAAAAATAAGCCCTAGTTAAGATCGATCCCCAAAGCTGCCCCCCCCCCCCCGAATGTCCCCGACACTCCCTGACTCCATCCCTAACACTAGTGCTGCCCGATTCGCCCCCAAAATTGGATTCATCAATTCAGCAACCCCTACCCTGGTGAAACCTGACATACCTCTGCTCCGAGGCCTCCTAAAGTAGTGGCGGCGAGCAGCCTGTTTACAGCACTGCCTCTGTCAGCCAGCCACCATTGCTTTAGGAGGCCTGGAGGTATGATGTCAGGTCCCACCGGGGGGAGAAGGGGGGGAATTGGTTGGAATGTGCTGCACAGGGAGATAGGAAGGATGGAAGACAGCTGCACATGGGGGGAGAGAGGAAGAATTGTTAGACATAGGGTGGAGGAGAGGAAGAGAGATGGAACAAAGAGGCAGAAAGGTGTGTGAGGGAGATATCCTGCGTAAGGTGGAGGGGAGGGAGACATGTATGGAGAAGAGAGAGGGAGAAATGTTGGACATAGGGTAGAGGGCAGGGAGAGATGGTACATGGGAGGGGCAGAGAGAAATATTACACATGATAATGGAGGGAAGGAAGAGAGAGATGCTGCATAGAGGGGAACAGAGAGGTTTGACCCAGGGTACAAGACTAGAAGAGAGAAATGGTAGTGGGAAAGAAACAGAAATGATAGATAGGGCAATTGGAATGTACAGAGATGGAAGGTGAATGGTGAGCATGGAGAAAGAAGAAAACGTCAAATGGGCAGGAGACTCTAGCGAGTAAGTTAAGAGAAAACAAATAGAAACAAGAGCCTGGGACCAACACAAAATTTCTGGAATCTGGTGGATTACAGGACCGAAGGCAACATGAATTCACTAGAGGTAGGTCTTGCCGGACAAATCTGATCAATTCCTTTGACTGGGTGACCAGAGAATTGGATAGAGGGAGTACACTAGATGTGGTATATTTAGATTTTTTGACAGACGTCTAATAAATAAACTTGAGTGCCCTCGGGATAGGCCCCAAAGTGACGGGCTGGGTCAGAAACTGGTTGAGTGGACAATGACAGAGAGTAGTAGTCAATGGAGTGTCTTCCAAAGATTTAAAATATGTAAATCTTGTTTCATACTCATTTCTAAGGCTTAAAATTTTTTCTCCATATTTTTGATATGATGCAATTTCACCTAAACTTGATTTGTTTCACCTAAACTTGATTTGTTTCATTTTTCAACTTCTTTTCCCAAAGAACTAGCTTACATTGGAATGCTTTAACTTGATCACACATGTTCGTAATGATCTGATCTTTTCCTTGCAGTTTTAAATTTAAATTGTTTAAGTGTTTTGTTATATCAACCAAGAAGGATAAATCTTGTAACCATACTTGATCAGAAAACAACCTTGTGTCTTGATTTTTAGTTATTAAAAACTGACATATTTCTTTTTTCAAGTTCCAGAATTGTTTAAGGACCTTGGAGCAGGGTGGCCAACGTACCTCAGTAAATAATAATAATACACTTCCCTCTCCCCATTCGCGGCTCCTGCACTCGCGGTTTCATATAATCGCGATTTGTTTCTGGAGAGGGGGAAAATAAAAAAAATAGTCTTAAAGTAAAAAAAATCCATCTTTTTTCCCTCCCTGCCGCCTTCCCGGCCTTACCCGGTGGTTGGAGGAAATGGCTGCTGGGAGTTCCCGTAGTCTCTCGAGACTACGTTGGGAACTCCCTACAGCCATTTCCTGATGGCGATCTGCACGGGCAGGAGCGTAGGAAGATCGCTCCTGCCCCGAAAGCCCTCTAGACCACCAGGTAAGGCCGGGAAGGCGGCAGAGAGATGGGGATGGGTCAGAGCCGGATAATCGCGGTTTTTCTTCATTCGCGGTCCGGCTCTGCCCGTATCCCCCGCGAATGACGAGGGAGAAGTGTAATAACAACAGTTTATATACCGCAGGACCGTGAAGTTCTATTCAGTTTACAATGATTAAAGATGGTACAAATTGAGTGAACTTAACAGAGTTAAAAGCTAGTGATTAACAGCTCTAGGGATCAATTATTGTGGGAAAGAATTGTATGGGTCAGCTGCCTAAATACTTCATGAACAGATATGTTTTTAGGCATTTCTTAAATTCCCCATAAGTAGTAGGCGTAAGCAATTTTTCTAGATCTTTACCCCATAGTGCTGCCTGATGTGAGAGAAGGTGTTGATGATGTCTTTTGAGTTTACATCCTCTAACTGGAGGGACAAACCAGAATATTCGCTTTCTAATTCACTTAAGAAAGCAGAGAATTGTCGCTGATTTAAGCCTTGAGATCTTATGAAATTAATTTTTTTGACAAATGTCAACACATTTTCCATGTTTATTACCTTTGTGCATAATACTTCTTGATGTATAATGCAATGCGTATGATGAATCTTGGATCCGTCACAAGTTTCACTTTGTTTTTTTCGCAGTAATGCCACAAAACCATTGGTTTTTCCGGCCATTGAAGGAGCTCCATCTGTAGCTACAGAAGTTAGTTTTGACAGAGGTAAATTGTATTTTTGCAGAAGTTCATAAACACAATTAAATATATCTTGTCCCGTTGTAGTGCCACACATCGGTACTAGTTCCAATAATTCCTCAAAACTGTTGAAATTCGTGTCACAAGCATGAAGAAATATAGCTAATCTCCAGTGTTCATACTCTCATCACAGGCAATGGAAAAAAGCTTTGAAACTAGATGATTTTGCTTTGATCTGGATCACTTAAATTGCCAGCTAAATCAGTAATTCTTTCTGCAACTGTATTTTGAGACAGAAGTGTGAAGTGAAAAACCTTCACACTTCCAGGACAAACAATTTCTGCAGCTTTAATTAGACATTCCTTGATGAAATCACCTTCGGTAAAAAGTTTCGAGTGTTTAACTATCAAATCCGACAAGGACCGTAGCTTGTATGTACCGTTGCTTCACTTTCTTGTGATACTTTAGTAAACATGAACTGTTGATTTTGCACTCCCAACTTGAGCTCTTTCAACTTTCCTTGTCTCAATAATCCTTTGTAATTGTCATATTTTGATTTATGCTGTTTATAGTGCCGTTTAATGTTATATAACTTTGGCACACTAATAGCATTATTATATATTGAGCAAATTATTTTATCTTTTACTTCAATTCCCACTTTTCTTGGAAATTTCGATATTCAGCAATTTCTCGTTTAGTTTTACTATCACTTGGTTTCGATAAAGACATACTGAATACAAAGAGCTGAAATAAATGAGTAATCGTTAACACACAAAAAAATTCAATAAAAATTAATATCTTTTCTTAAATATTTACTTACCAGACACAGAATAATTGTACAAATTAATAAGTGTAACATAGATAAACCTATACTCGTATTTTTATTGTACTCTGAAAGCAAAATATTTCCTATTAGGCACACCAAACAAGTCAATACAAGATTAATGGCGTGGTAGATATTATTATCCCAGGACAAGCAGGCATGATATTCTCACATGTGGGTGACGTCATCTACGGAGCCCCGTTGCGGAAGCATTTTCAAGCAAACTTGATTGAAGATTTAAGTTTGCTCTGCTGCTCCACGCATGCGTGCCTTCCTGCTCCACTAGGGGGTGCATCCCCTCGTGGTCTCCAGTTCAAAATTTTCCGCTGAGCCTAGAAGTCGTGTTTTTCAGGCTCTGCCCCAACTACCTTCTAGCACCGCAATTTTTTTCTTGTTTTTTTCTCGATTAAGTCGCTGTGCGCGAATTCTTTACTTTTCAACTTGATTCCTGCTTCGTTTTTGACGACCCAGAGGCTTCCGCGGCTACTTTCGATTCTATGTCCCGGCCTTTGACCGGCTTTAAAAAGTGCACCCGGTGTGAGCGGCTTCTTTCCATCACAAACCCACATCGCCGGTGCATCCTCTGCCTGGGGGCGGCTCATCCAACCGACTCCTGCCCCCAGTGCGCTACTTTCCAGAACCGGGCCCTCCGTCGAAGAAAAGCCCGCATGGCGGACCTTTTTGCTCCGGACCAACCCTCTAACTCGGCCTCGAGGTCGGCCCCGGCCTTGACCTCGGCCCCGAATACCTCGGCATCGCCCCGAGACCCGAATCCGAAGCCCTCGGGACAGCAGAAAGCCTCGGCCCCGGGTAAGTCCCCTCTTCCTTCTTCAGGTTCCGTAACATCGAAGAAGCCAGTCTCGGGGACACTGTCGACGCATGGCGGAAGCCCCATGCTTATAGCCTCGGCTAAGCCCTCCAAGCCTTCGGGCCGTGCCTCCACCACAAGGGAATACTCTGATACGAGGTCGCCCTCGGTGGAGTGCACCGAGGCAGTGGACATGCCTTCGATGCTGTCCGTGCCCGTCTTCCAGGACCTACTCCGAGCGATGATCTCGTCGGAGCTGTCCGCTGCAATGGCCCAGTTACAATCGGCCTCGACCTCGACCCCGCAGGTGCCAGACCAGCCTGAGCCTCACATCGAGCAACCTCAGGAAAAAGTGCGCAAGCTTCGCCGCATCCCATCCTCCTCGGACTCCTCGCCGAGGCGCCCGAGACGCTCTCCCTCCGCAGACCGCCGCGGGGCAAAACATCGTGCTAAAACGACAGAAACCTCGAACCGCCGTACCTCCAAGAAGGCCCGAGGTTCACCAACTCTACGAGGCCGTTCTCCTACACCTCGTATGGGACCACTAAGGGTGGCTGAGTTATCACTCTCCAACCCGCGCATCCTCCGAACTCCCTCTCGGACCGGAACCCCGACCCGAGGTTGCAGGTATTCTCCGAGGGAGTCCGGGTCGAGGTCACCGATTCGACATCGATCGGTACCCCGAACCCCGGCATCGTCTCCGAGGGGCTCCTCGAGACGCCGAAGATCAATGACCCCGGAACACTCTCACAGTGCTTCCCCGGTCTCAGAGCGTGGATCGGAGCAGGAACCTCGATACTTGAGGGAAGCCTCCCTATCCTTCTCCACCCGACGGAGGTCTCGTTCACTGACCCCGCACGGGGCCCCGGGAACATCCCGCCCATCCTTCACTCGCTTTGTCCAGGACATGGGCCACGCTTTGGACTTAGACCTCCAGTCCGACTCCAGATACTCTAAGGAGTACCTAGCGGAGCTGGATATGCCATCACTGCCCAGAGAGTCCCTTCGCTTACCACCTAACCCGGTACTCCAACAGGCCTTCTTCAGGAACCTGGAGACCCCCTACATGGTCACAGCCGTACCCTCCAAAATGGAGGCCAAGTACCGCACAGTACCCTACCCGGGATTCGAACAACCACAGCTCTCCCACTAGTCGCTGCTAGTAGAATCCTCCTTGAAAAAGGCTCACCCATCCCGGGTCTCAGCTGCGGTCCCCCCAGGCCGAGAAGGCCGAACCCTGGACAAGTTCGGCAGGAGACTATATCAAAATGCGATGATGGCCTCTAGGGTGCAAAGCTACACTTTCACCTTCACATCCTACCTCAAACACCTCATTGGACTATTGAGAGCCTTTGAGACTGACCTCCCGGCCTCCCGGCAAGGAGCGTTTGGCCTGCTTTTAGAGTCCCTCTCCAACCTGTGCCTCCATCTATTCCACGCGGCATACGATGGCTTCGAACTCTCCTCCAGAGAGGCAGCCTTTGCTATCGCCATGCGCCGACTAGCTTGGCTGCGCCTGGTCGACATGGACCCCAACTTGCAGGACCGGTTGGCTAACCTCCCCTGCGTGGGAAAAGAACTGTTCGATGACACTATCGAGGCGGCTACAAAACGCCTCTCCGAACACAAACGCTCGTTCGCCTCCCTCGTCCGGCAAAAGCCTAAACCGCCCGCGTCCAGGCCGTACAGGGCCCCTCCGCGCCGCTACCCACAAAAATCCACCCCTGCCTTCTTGCGGCCTCCACCCAGGCGTCCGCAAGCCCACCACCGGGCCATGCCCAAGTCCCAACCGCCTGCGACTACCAAACCATCCCCGTCCTTTTGACGGGATGTGCGGAAGGGGGCGGGCCCCCTCCGCCATAGTCCCAGGCCTCCTTCCCATCGGGGGTCGCCTCAAAGCCTTTTACCCTCGCTGGGAACAAGTCACGTCGGATGCATGGGTCCTTGGCGTGATCTCATCAGGATACTCTCTCAACTTTCGGGCCATTCCTCCGGACAACCCCCCAAGGAATTGCCCTCCCAACCGGACGCAGCTACCCCTACTCCTCTCCGAAGCTCGAGACCTGCTTCGCCTGAGAGCAGTGGAGGAGGTTCCCCCCGACCAACGGGGGAAGGGCTTCTACTCCCGTTACTTCCTAGTACCGAAAAAAACGGGAGACCTACGCCCAATACTAGACTTGAGACGCCTCAACAAATTTCTGGTACGGGAAAAATTTCGGATGCTTTCCCTACCGACCCTCTACCCCCTGATCGACGAGGGCGACTGGCTCTGCTCCCTCGATCTGAAGGAGGCGTACACGCATGTCCCAGTGCACCCCGCTCACCGCAAGTTCTTGCGTTTTCAGGTAGGGGACTGGCACCTACAATACCGTGTCCTCCCCTTCGGCCTAGCATCGTCACCTCGGGTCTTCACCAAGTGCCTCGTGGTAGTCGCAGCAAGCTTACGCTCCCAGGGCCTCCAGGTATTCCCCTACCTGGACGACTGGCTGATCAAAGCCCCGTCCAGGGAAGAGGTTATCTCAGCGACCCAACAGACTATTACCTACCTATAAAGTCTGGGGTTCGAGATAAACTTCCCAAAATCCCAACTACGTCCCTCCCAGTCCCTGCAGTTCATCGGGGCCACGCTGGACACGGTTCGCCTCCGTTCCTTCCTCCCCCCTCCGCGTCTAGAGGCGTTAGTAAGTCTGAGTCGAAGGTTTTCCCTGCTGACCTCGGTATCAGCTCGGCAGATGATGACTCTTCTGGGCCACATGGCCTCCACCGTCCACGTCACACCCTTCGCCCGCCTCCATCTGAGAATTCCTCAATGGACCTTGGCCTCTCAATGGCGTCAAGACCTGGACCCGATCGACCGCCCCGTGACAGTGACGCCTTCTTTGCAACGATCGCTCCGCTGGTGGGCCGACTCTTCAAATCTTTCCAAAGGTTTGCTCTTCCTCACCCCACCTCACAGCAAGATACTCACCACGGACTCGTCGGAGTACGCTTGGGGAGCCCATCTAGACGGCCTACGCACTCAAGGGATGTGGTCAGCAAAAGACCGTCACTGCCACATCAACGTGCTAGAGCTTCGGGCCATCTATCTCGCAGCTGTAGCTTTTCAACATCTGCTCCACGACCGAGTGGTTCTCATCCGAACCGACAACCAAGTAGCAATGTACTACGTAAACAAACAAGGGGGAACAGGGTCTTGGTCCCTTTGCCGGGAAGCCCTGCGCCTCTGGAAATGGGCAATCTCCAACAACACCTCCCTTCGAGCGGTGTACATACAAGGAGAACAAAACTGTCTGGCGGACAGACTCAGCCGCCTCCTCCAGCCACACGAGTGGTCACTGCACTCTCAGATCCTACGACAGGTGTTCGAAAAGTGGGGGACGCCTCAAATAGATCTATTCGCATCCCCCCACAACCACAAGCTGCCTCTCTTCTGCTCCCGGATGTACTCCCCGGACCGGCTCGAGGCCGACGCCTTCCTCCTCGACTGGGAGGGAAGGTTCCTGTATGCGTTCCCGCCGTTTCCTCTGATACTGCGGACGCTTGTCCACCTGAAAACAGTACAAGCCACCCTGATCCTGATTGCCCCTCGCTGGCCACGCCAGCCATGGTTTTCCCTTCTACTTCAACTCAGTGTCAGAGATCCACTGCCTCTGCCTCTGTTTCCCTCTCTACTATCACAGGGTCAGGGTTCGCTGTTATATCCCAATCTTCAATCTCTTCATCTGAATGTTTGGTTTCTTTCCCCCTGACTGCTCTCCCCGTGTCTCAATCAGTCAAGGAGATATTGGAGGCCTCTAGAAAGACCTCGACGAGAACCTGCTACTCCCAAAAGTGGACCAGATTCTCAACCTGGTGCTCCTCCCACAGCCAGGACCCGGTGTCGGTCCCCGTCCCTCTGGTCCTTGACTATTTACTCCAATTATCTCATTCCGGCCTAAAGACCAACTCCATTCGAGTACACCTCAGTGCGATTGCGGCCTTTCATCAGCCCCTAGAAGGGAAAGCCCTCTCGCTCCATCCCTTAGTCTCTCGCTTCATGAAGGGTCTTCTGAACGTCCACCCTCCTCTCAAACCCCCCCGGTGGTTTGGGACCTTAACGTGGTTCTGGCTCAACTAATGAAACCTCCATTTGAGCCCCTAGACAAATGCCATCCAAAATTCCTCACTTGGAAGGTGATTTTCTTGCTCGCGCTCACTTCCGCCCGGCGGGTTAGTGAGTTACAAGCTCTGGTAGCGGACCCACCCTTCACGGTATTCCATCACGACAAGGTGGTACTCCGCACCCATCCAAAGTTCTTACCTAAAGTAGTGTCTGATTTTCATCTCAATCAGTCCATTGTCTTGCCTGTGTTTTTTCCCAAGCCCCACTCTCACCCCGGAGAAGTGGCGCTCCACACTCTTGACTACAAGAGAGCGTTGGCCTTTTACCTCCAACGCACTCAGTCACACCGGAAAGTCCCACAACTGTTTTTGTCCTTCGACCCAAACCGGTTAGGTCACCCAGTTTCCAAACGCACCTTGTCCAACTGGTTGGCCGATTGCATCTCCTTTTGCTACGCTCAGGCTGGTCTCGCGCTGCATGGTCGAGTAACGGGACACAAGGTCCGAGCGATGGCAGCCTCCGTAGCATTCCTCAGGTCCACACCTATTGAGGAAATCTGCAAGGCTGCCACGTGGTCTTCGGTTCATACCTTCACCTCCCACTACTGTCTGGACTCACTGTCCAGAAGCGATGGCCGGTTCGGCCAATCGGTATTGCAAAATCTATTTGCTTAAATTGCCAACTTCCCTCCATCCCTTTTCAGTTAGCTTGGAGGTCACCCACATGTGAGAATATCATGCCTGCTTGTCCTGGGATAAAGCACAGTTACTTACCGTAACAGGTGTTATCCAGGGACAGCAGGCATATATTCTCACAACCCGCCCACCTCCCCGAGGTTGGCTTCTTGGCTAGTTAAGTGAACTGGAGACCACGAGGGGATGCACCCCCTAGTGGAGCAGGAAGGCACGCATGCGTGGAGCAGCAGAGCAAACTTAAATCTTCAATCAAGTTTGCTTGAAAATGCTTCCGCATCGGGGCTCCGTAGATGACGTCACCCACATGTGAGAATATATGCCTGCTGTCCCTGGATAACACCTGTTACGGTAAGTAACTGTGCTTTATCGTCTGATTCATTGCTAGTATTAGTGGGAGGAAATGGTGCGTTATGACTAAAGGTGCGAACATGTCTCAGGTACCAAAGGCATTTGCATTGTAGTACTTAATAAGAATAAGCAATTGGTTATACTCGTACGTTGTATCGTTGTTTTCGACTGACTTAGATAGGTGACTGCTCGGTGCCGATGGATTGTGGGAGAAATTTCACAACTCTAGTTATGACTTATTGGATTACATTGGCTCGGCCACAAAGATGTTTGTTGTGAGTTTGACATGCTTGCTGTAGTGCCTAGCTGGTTCACGTGATATAGCCTTCACTAAGAAACTATGTTCTGAGTGCCAAGATGGAGAACTGCTAAAAACTTAATAAAACAAATTTTATTATTTTACATTGTTTGCTACCTGTTGGTAGTTTGCACTAGTGCTGCCTGATTCAGGAAAAAAAATTTGATTCGATTCAGCCTATTGAATCGATTTTTCGATTCGATTTGATTTTCCTGCCCAATTGGGTTTTTTTTTTACAAACATAAAGGTGGGCTTATTTTATAGCCTCTTCACCCCCTTTGCCTTCTAACCACACTGGCGCTGTGGTGTAAACAAAATTTTAAAAAAAGACTTTTCCTCTCTCTGTTAAATCCTAGCTCACATGCGGTCTAACACCAGCTCCGGCAGGGATACACGTTTCAAATCTGACATATTGTAATCACAAAACAGAAAATAAAATTATTGTTTCTACCTTTTGTTGTCTGGTCATTATTCAAATCTTATTGTTCACCGGCTCTGGTTGTCTTCTGATAACTTGCTTGCCAGGGTCTCTTTTTTTCTCCGAGCTAACCATCCATCTGCCATCCCTGTCCTCCCCTTCCGTTTCCCTTCCTTCCCCCGGAGGTCTGGCATCTTTCCTTTTTTTCGTGTCCATCCACAGATCCACCTTTTCTCAACTACCCTTTTATCCAGCATCTCTCCCTCCTTCCCCACCACCCCAGTCCACCATCTTTCCCTTTCTTTTCCCAACTAATCTCATATCCAGTATCTCTATCCCCCCCTCCACACGATCCCTTGTGTCCAACTTCTCTCCCTTTCTGTTCCTTCCCTCCCTAAATCCCATTATCCACCATGTCACTCCCTCTCCTCTGTTTTTAGACCCATTATTTATCCAAGGACAAGCAGGCAGCATATTCTCAACATGTGGGTGACATCATCTGTGGAGTCCCGTAGCGGACGTTTTCGCAAGCAGACTTGCTTGAAGACCTTCAAGCTTGCGATTGGCCCGCGCATGCCCCTCCCGCCCAACCTAGGGCATGCGTCTCCTCAGCGTGGCCTCAGTTCTATGTTTTTCGCGGAGCCAGAAGCACTGCTCCCTTGCTTTGCGCGATCTCGTCCCTCTTGCACCACGGCTTTTTTATTTTTTTTCGGTTAAGTTGCTGTGCTCGCATCTTCATTTTCTTTATATTTTTCACATTCGGGTATTTTGACCGGGTTCCCCGGTCTTGGTTTGGCTGCATGGCCTCGCGGGCCATGACCGTCTCTTCTCTTATGTTCCGGCCTCGTTCCGGGTTTAAAAACTGCACTCGGTGCAACCGGGTTATTTCTATCACTGACCCTTATCGCTGGTGTGTAGAGTGCCTGGGTGTGGAGCACCGCGCTGATTCGTGCCCTTGTTCTGCGACTTTGCAACTGCAACTGCGGGCTCTTCGTCGAATGGTGGTCAAGATTCTCCAACTTTTTGGCCCCATGGATCCTGCGGGACAGGCCTCGAGTTCGGCCTCGATGCCCTTGTTGGGTGCCCCGGCCTCGAAGTCCCCCTTGGCCTCGGCTCCTCCTGCTACTCTGGATTCGGGTAAGTCTCCTCATGCCTCCTCAGGTGTGCCGACAAAGCAGCCTACCTCTGAGTCTCATGTAAGCGCTGCCTCGTCGACATCTTCGAGACATCATTCTAAGCGTGTCTCCTCACGTAGGGAATACTTTTCCTCGAAGTCGCCCCCGAAGGAGCGCACTGCTGCACCTACGAGCCAAAAGCCCTTGATCTCGGTGCCTATGTTCGAGGACATGCTTAAGGCTATACTTACCACACAGCTTTCCTCGGTGGTGAGCCAACTTGTCCCTACCTTGACACCTCTGACCTTGGTCTCGACCCAGCCTCGGTCTGACTAGCCTGAGCGTCTTTCTCTCGTGTTTTGGGGCCGTGCCCGCAAGACTCGTCAGGTTTCCTCGAGCGACTCATCGTCCCCCGACTCCCTGGTGACTTTTCGTGAGTCCAGGGCGGTGGCTCGCTTTTCTCCTGCTACTTTGTCGAGGCTTGCCCCTCATAAAAAGCTCCGGTCTTCTTCGCCCATGAAACCTTCGAGGCACACGCTTATCCTTGAGTTGGACTCCAGTGTGCGTTCCCCATCGAGGCAGATGTCTGCCTCTAAGGGATCTTCTTCAAAACTGGTGGAGGACTTTTCCTTTGCCCCGTCTTCTCCGAGGCTCAAACAACTGATTCCTCGGACTCTAGGGTCCTCCCCAGTCCATCTTGCATGGAGCCGTTCCTCCATGCCCCCTGACACTTTAATCGAGTCTCTTCCATCTCCCATTCACGGGATTCCGAGGCCCCGGCTCACTATTCGAGGGAAATCTCTCCCTCCTTCTTGGCTGCCCTCAAATCTCGCTCGGGGTCTCCTCCGGAGGATGAGACATCTTCTTGACACTCCTCCTTTACTCGTTTCATCTCTGACATGGGTAGGGACTTGAACCTGGACCTCCAGTCTGAGTATCGTTATTCCCAGGAATTTCTGGCAGAAATGGGGGTTGATCATCAGCCCTGTGAGGCACCTCGCTTGCCATTGCACCAGGTTCTCCGGCAAACATTTCTTCGGAACCTGGAGACCCCCTATGCGGTCACGGCCATTCCCTCCAAGTTGTAATCCCGCTACTGGACCATCCCGGTTAAGGGGTTTGAGAGTTCTCAGCTCTCTCACCAGTCCTTGGTGGTTGAATCTTCCTTGAAGTCCAACCCCTCAAAGGTTTACGCTGCCGTCCCTCTGGGACGGGACGGGAGGCCGTACAATGGACAAATTTGGTCACCATCTTTATCAAAATTCGATGATGGCGAACCGTGTCCTCAACTATAACTTTATCTTCACGTCCTACCTCTGGTTCTGTGTGGAAGCCCTCCACTCGTTCCGGGAGGATGTCCCGGAGTCTCGGCGGCAAGAGTTTCATCTCCTTGAGGAGACCCTCTCCCAACTCCGCCTCTATATATTTCAAGCGGCTTATGATGCCTTCGAGTTGTCCTCGAGGGTCACGGCATTTGCGATCGCCATGCGTTGCCTCGCTTGGCTCCGGATTGTCGATATGGATCCAAATCTCCAGGATCGTTTGGCCAATCTCCCTTGCGTGGGTAATGAGCTGTTCGATGATTCCATCGAAGTGGCCACTAAGCGCCTCTCGGAGCACGAACGATCCTTCATGTCTCTGGTGAGACTTAAGCCAAAGACCCCCTCCGGCTCAGCAATACAAAATTCCTCTCCGGAGGTACCCGCAGAAATGTACTCCTGCGTTCTCTCAGCCTCCTTCGAAGCGGCTGCAACAGCAGCAGCAGCGACAAGCTAAGGCCCAGCCGCCAGCTCCGGCGAAGCCTGGGCTGTCTTTTTGACAATTCCAGTCTGAGCCTTCGGGCTCCCTTCCTCTTGGAGCCCTCCCCCCTCCCCATCGGGGGTCGTCTCCATCATTTCTACACCCAGTGGAAAAGTCTTATCACCGACAGTGGGGTGCTTTCATCACCCGGGAAGGGTACTCCCTTCACTTCAGTCACGTGCCCCTGGACCTTCCTTCAAGAGAGTTTCCTTCTGCCCGGTCTCAGCTGCCTCTCCTTCTGCAGGAAGCTCAGGCCCTTCTTTGCCTTCGGGCGGTCGAGGTTTCTCCGGACCAGTGAAATTCCGGATTTTACTCCCGGTACTTCCTGGTACCCAAGAAGACGGGGGGATCTGTGTCTGATCCTGGACCTCCATGTAGAGAGTTGCGCGGGGACAGAAATCCCACCCGTCCCCGCCAAAGTCCCACCCGTCCCAACCCGTCCCCGTGAGGAATCCCACCCATCCCCACCCGTCCCCGTGAGAAATCCCCTCCGTCCCCACCCGTCCCCACAAGGAATCCCCGCCCGTCCCTATAAACTTCAGAAATAGTTATTTCATTTAATTATGCTACTGAATTAAAGGCTCTCGTAGAAACCCATTTACAAATAAGCAAATAGACTTTATTAATTTGGAAATATTAATTGGGAAGAATACATACTTTGTAAACGGATTTCTACCAGAGCCTCTAATGTTTATAAATTTTTATCAACACAACTAATATACTACTTTATTTTTTTTTTCAAATAAAAGCTTTTATTGAATAACACAAAAGTATACAGCAATGACACACTACAACAGCAAAGCACAAAGGAAAGAATCAACATTGCTGTAGCAACTGAAACAGTAGTTATAACCCCAACATTTCAAAAACCAACCACAAATCCATCAAAACCACAGCAAACCCCCCCCCCCCCACTCCCCCAGGGATAAAGCACGATGTCCACACCACCCCTTTGGGTAAAAGATCTCCTAGTCCCACCAATAAAAACAGGCATGATAGGGCCTCTTCAAGTCCCAGATTCCCAATTAAACATCCAATCCAACCCCCCACTCCCCCCTTCCACTAATCCCTATAGAAGCCCGAAACCTACGCCAAATATGAGCATAGCCCTTAAAGCCGTCAACTGATAAAGAAGCTGCCAGTTAGTTAAGCGCTGTTCTACCATATGCCAAGTGGGGGGTCGCCCCTGATTCCACAAAGATGCAAGGGCCAGCCGGGCAGCAGTAAAAGCTAACTTGCAGAATAGAGAGTCTCCCCAATCCAGATCTAATTGGTGCCAAAACAACAGGGCATGTCTCCAGTCCACCGGAACCTGCAAAGTGAGAATCCGGGAAACTCGAGAGAACACCTCAGTCCAGAACCCAATCACCCGCCCACAATGCCACCACATATGCAAGTAGGTGCCTACCTCCCCACAACCCCTCCAACAAAGAGCACTCGCCCCCCCCGCGCCAACGAGCCAGAACCTGAGGAGTATAGTAACTCCTGAATAAAACTTTATACCCATTTTCAACCACCAATGCTGCAATGCCCGCCGAAGCAACTTCTCTCCAAATGTCCCCCCAAGTATCCAGAGAAATAGCAGAAGCCCAATCCCCTTCCCAAGCTAACATGTAAGGCAAGGGCCGAACCCCCCCGACCATTAAGGCACCGATAGATAGCAGAAAGAGCACCCTTCTGGAGAGTCGGGCCCAACAACAACTCAAAGGGTGTCTTACCCGCCCGTACGTCCTGTAGGGCCCCTGAGGCCCGCAAGTAGTGAACAGCCTGCAAGTAGGGAAACAAATCCCGAGCCAAAAGATCATGACATCCCTGAAGTTCAGCAAAAGACCTAATACTGCCTGAGAGCGGATCCCACAGTTGACCCACACACACCAATCCATGAGACTCCCACCTAGCAAACACACCCTCACCCCGACCAGGCTCAAAGGCCACATTATGTCGCAACGGCGTATACCAAGAATGGTGCCTACCCAACAACAAACTACGCCGGGTCATATTCCAGACCCGCAAGGATGTGTCTACCGATGACAATACTCGCTCAGGCCGTACCCTCCCAGGCACCCAGGGCAAATGCAACAGGGGCACCCCAGTGGATAAGCGTTGTTCAAGCTCTACCCATGGCTTCGGGACTTGCGTTTGCCATTCCAACAGGGCTCGCAACTGGGCAGCCTGATAATACTTCACCACATTGGGAACAGCTAACCCCCCATCACTCCGACCTAAGCACATAACCGACCTACTCACGCGAGGCCTCCTACCGGCCCAAATAAAATAAAAAATGTGCCGCTGTACCCCCTCCAACGTACGCCTACCCACCCAAAGCGGTAACACCTGGAATAAGAACAGAAGGCGTGGCAAAATCATCATCTTCACTATTTCCACCCTACCTAACCAGGAGAAAAACTGATCTTTCCAACTTGCCAGATCTCGTTGGATACGACGAAAAAGTGGGGGAAAATTAAGATCATAAAGTTCCGTTCCCGGCGGACCAAAATAAACCCCAAGATAGCGCATAGAATGCTGCACCCACCTAAACGGAAACCGAGCCCAAAGAAGATTCACTCTGTCCGGAGGTAAATTAACTTTAAGTAGCTCAGATTTCCCAACATTAACACGAAACCCCGACACCCGGCCAAACTCCTCTAGCTCCCTCAAAATGGCCGGCAAGGAACTCTCGGGATCCTCCATTGTGAAAAGAAGGTCATCCGCAAACAGAGACAACTTATCGTTACGGCCCGGAACCGAAACCCCCCTGATATCCCGATTCATCTGCACCCGCTGTGCTAAAGGTTCCACTGTCAGCGCAAAAAGGAGCGGGGAAAGAGGGCACCCCTGCCGTGTTACCCGGCCCAGAGAAAAGGTATCAGAGTAACCCCCTTTCACTTTAATACAGCCAACAGGACAAGTGTAAAGGATCCGAATCCATTCCTGCATACGAGGTCCCAAACCTACAAAATCTAAGACCCGAAACAAAAAAGGCCAGGAAACCCTATCAAAGCCTTCTCGGCGTCAACCGACAAGAAGACCGTCTCCCGACCACCACCCCTAGCCCTCTTGAACAGGTTAAAAACCCGAGTATTATCTCCCACCTGCCTCCCCACCACAAAGCCCGTTTGATCAGGATGTATCAACCGAGGAATCCAACTCATCATTCTATCTGCTAAAATCCGTGTAAATATCTTCGTATCTACCCCCAACAAAGATATCGGTCGATAAGAAGCACATTGAAGGGGATCCTTCCCCGCCTTTGCCAGATCCCCCCACCAACTGCACCGCCTCTCCACTGCTCGATTCCAGGCCCACGCCGCCACGTGCCGTCCGGCTCAGCGCCTGTTCCAGCGTGCGCTGGCCGGTCTTGTCCATCGGGATTTTTTTTGCGCGTTGCCATGGGGTCCCTGCACCTCGCTCACTCCACTCCACTGCAGGAAAGTAATTTTTGCGCGGTTTGCACAGCAAAATCGGCGAAAATGCGCCGGGTACGAACGGAGCTTACAGATTAAGCTCCCGTTCGCATCGGTAACGTCACTTCCTCTCTAATATACTACTTTATCCTGAAGCAAAAAAAAAAAAAAAAGAATTTTTTTCCTACCTTTGTTGCCTGGTTTCTGCTTTCTTCATGTTCTCATTCAATTCCTTCCATCCACTGTCTCTCTTCTCTCTGTGTCTTCCATTTGCTCTGTTACTGTGCCTCTTCCTTTCTCCCCCCCTCCCAAATTGGTCTGGCACCCATCTTCTTCCCGCCGCTCCCCCCATAGTCTGGCATCTCTGTCTTCTTCCCTGCTAGCGTCTTCTCCCCACTCTCTCTTCCCCATTTCCTTTCAGCGTCCTTCTCCCCCCCCCCATCTTCCCCATGTCCTGTCAGGCAGCATCCTTCTCCCCCCTCTGTCTTCCCCTTGTGCTTTCAGTGTCCTTCTCCCCCCTCTGCTTCCCCATGTCCTTTCAGCATCCTTCTCCCTCTCTGTCTTCCCCATGGCCTTTCAGTGTCCTTCTCCCCCCCCCATCTTCCCCATGTCCTGTCAGGCAGCGTCCTTCTCCACCCCTTTGTCTTCCCCATGTGCTTTCAGCATCCTTCTCCCCCCTCTGTCTTCCACAAGTGCTTTCAGAGTCCTTCCCCCTACCGACCCATGGCCTTTCAGCATCCTTCTCCACCCCTTTGTCTTCTCCAGTGCTTTCAGCGTCCTTCTCCCCCCTCTTTCTCTCCCGCCCTGGGTGCAGCACAGCCGGCCAGGTCCCCTTACTTTTGTGGCGCTTCCCCGACCGACCGACAACAGCCCCGGTCCGACAAACCTCCCTGCCCTTAACCGCGAATCTAAATTACCTTCTTACAGCTGCTGTAAGAAGGTAATTTAGATTCACGGCTACAGGGCAGGGAGGATTGTCAGACCAGGGCTGTTGTCGGTCGGTCGGTCGGGGAAGCGCCACAAAAGTAAGGGGACTTGGCCGGCTGTGCTGCATCCGGGGCGGACTGCCCCCTCCCTTGGTAGCCACTCGAACCGCGAGGCTACTCTCCGCCTCCTTACCTGCCCTGCCTGCAGCACAGAGCCGAACGGAAGTCTTCCCGACGTCAGCGCTGACGTCGGGAAGACTTCCATTCGGCTCTGTGCTGCAAGCAGAGCAGGTAGAGAGAAGAAGAGCCGCGCGACTGAGTACATCCAGCCCCGCAGGATCCCCGCGACCCTAGGGGGGCATCCCCACGGGATCCCCGCAACCCTAGGGGGCGTCCCCACGGGATTCCCGTGACCCTAGGGGGCATCCCCACGGGATCCCCGTGACCCTAAGGGGGAACCCGCGGGATTCCCGTCGTCCCCATTCCCGTGCAGCTCTCTACCTCCATGCTCTAAAGAAATATCTGGTCAAGGAACAGTTCCGGATGCTCACCCTTCCCACCTTGTACCCCCTCTTAGTCGAGGGGGAGTGGCTGTGCTCACTGGACCTCAAGGAGGCGTACACGCACATTCTGCTTCTTGCCGGTATCTGAGATTCCGGGTGGGGGATCTCCACCTCCAATATCGTGTCCTTCCCTTCGGCCTGGCGGCCTCTCTGAGGGTTTTCACGAAATGTCTCGTTGTGGTAGTTGTGGCCCTGCGTCTCCAAGGCTGCAAGTGTTTCCCTACCTCAACGACTGGTTGATCAAGGCGTCCTCGTGCCACGAAGTTCTGCGAGCGACGAATCAGACCATCTCGCTACTGCAGAGTCTCGGCTTCGAGGTGAACTTTCCCAAGTCCCACCTTTGTCCGTCCCATTCTCTGGAATTCATTGGAGCGGTCCTGGACACGGTTGTCTCCGCTCCTTCATGCCTCGGCCTCGTCGAGAAGCCCTTGTTCGCTTATGCCGGAAGGTGACCCATCTGTCCTCGGCCCCGGCTTGGCTCTTCATTGTCCTCCTTGGTCACATAGCCTCTACGGTTCACGTGACTCCTTTTGCCAGACTTCACCTTCGTATTTCACAATGGACTCTTGCGTCTCAGTGGAACCAGGATCGAGATGGGGGATAAGTTTCAAGTTGTTTGGGCGGGGGGTGCCGGTTCAAGCGGGGGGGCCTTTGCGAGCGGGGAGGAGCAATGCTGGTTCTCGAGGGGGAGGTGCTCGCAAATCGAATCAACACTCGGTTTACGAGACAAGTTTTGCGAGAATGTTTTGCTCGTCTTGCAAAACACTCGCAAACCGGGTTACTCGCAAACCCGAGGTTTGACTGGATAGCATCTGATGAGGGAAACACAGAATGCTTCCATTTTCTTCAATATTTAAAAGTCTGAAGGTAGTCTCTGCATTTTCTTCCTAGCCCTTGTCTGATTTACTCCAGTTTAGATTTGCTCTAGTTCAGGGGTCTCCAAAGTCCCTCCTTGAGGGCCGAATCCAGTCGGGTTTTCAGGATTTCCCCAATGAATATGCATGAGATATATGTGCATGTATTGCTTTCAATGCATATTCATTGGGGAAATCCTGAAAACTCAACTGGATTCGGCCCTCAAGGAGGGACTTTGGAGACCCCTGCTCTAGTTAATGGGAATAGTTTTATTGTTTCCTTAAAGTAACAGAAGTGTTTGACTGTGCTTATCCATGGATAACTCCTTCAGTTATTTACCATACCCTGGCCAACATGCATCAGTTTTGGCAACATGAACATTCCAAAGAAGATGCTTAAAGTGTTTATAACTTGAATCAATATAAAATGAATGTTGAATGTTCCTCTTGTGAAAAAATCTAGAATGTTTTGTTCAATGTGACTGCTTTTGGAGTTGTGATTAAACTTGGATGAATTGTCCAGGTGTCTTTTGATGTCTCTCTCTCTCTCTGGGAGATAATAAAAAACTGCAGTTTTTCTACATAAGAACATATTAGCCATACTGGGTCAGACCAATAGTCTATCTAGCCCAGTATCCTGTTTCTATATTATACCTGGCAGAAACCCATACAGTTGCAAAATTCCATGCCACCAATCCCAGGGCAAACTCTGGCTTCCCCATGTGTCTCAATAGCAGACAATGGACTTTTCCTTCATAGCTTTGTTCTCGATGTTTTGCTAACTCCCTCTTGCTCATATTTGGGTATTTGCTTTGAAATGCACTGCCTAGCAGAAGGAGGCAAGAGAAACTGCTTATTTTTCCCTATCATCATTTGAATCTGTGTGGTTAACGCAGATGGGACCAGTTCACTTGATGTGAACTGGCGATTAACTAAATTAGAGCTTATCAAAGTGGATTTGATTTAAATCAAATCAATTTTACTCACTAGTCAGACTTGAGTTAAATCATTATTTTCTACAGAAAGACACCTAGCTGGTATAATCTTAATATTTACAACCAAATGAAGGTTTCATTTTTTGAAAAATAACATTTCAGCTTAGTTTTATGGTTATATTAAAAATAAAAATACTGATTTGGTTATACTGTTAGAAATACATGGGGTAGATATCAAATTTGGTCAACACATTTACCCTTCAAAAGTCAATACAGAATCTTATACTCCTGTAACATGTCTTCGACCTCCCTCGTCACCATGTGTTGTCAAGACTCAGGGATCCGGTAGGGTCATTGGCGGACAACTATTCCAGGCTCCATGATGATCTCGTGAGTGGCTAGATGAGTTCATTCCGACTTCATGGAAAAGGCATCTTTGTTTGGAATATCAGTTCTCTGGGAGGATTGCAGCTGATCCGAGAATGGTATCTGGGTGACTGTAGGTTGCCTTACCCATGGGGCCAAAGCCGTCCCGCTGGACTAACACCAAGGTCATAGGAATCCTTTTTTTAATTTAATTTTATTAATTATTTATTTTTATTTAAACAAATTATCAAGAATAAACTTCTTGTACAGAATATGATTAAGACATTAAGAAAAATAACAATCGGAGGAAAAATTATTCACTTAATCATTTTAAAGTCCCAAATATAGAGATCCAAGATGCAATCTTGAGTGAAAGAACAAAATAAAGAAAAAAAAAAGACAATGTCAAATTACCAATTAGGCGGATAGCTGAGAATGATATAAGAGTAATCTAATAAATTAAATTGTTACTATCTCCCCTTCAAGGCGTTTCCTGAAAGTGCAAACCATGCAAGTAAGAAACATAAGAATAAAATGCACACATGGTTTGAAATAAGAGAAAAGGTGAAACCCATTACAATGTCAGCCTATTAAATTGAGTCTTTAGTAATTTCCTAAACTCTAAATAAGAAGAAGCTTCTAATATCATTTTTATGAACCATATATTCATTTTAGCGGCCTGAAAAGAGAGAGTTTTCTCAAGGAACCTCTTATAGCGGCAAGATTTTATAGAAGGATAAGTAAATAACTGCGCTCTCCGTGTATTTTTATTAAAATGACTCCCAAGAAAAATGAGAAAGGAGATAACCTGGTGACAGACCAAATGCTACTTTGTAACAAATACAAGAAAATTTAAACAATATTCTAGACTCCACCAGTGCAGTTTGTGATAGAAAAGAGTGATATGCTCTCATTTTTTTAAACCAAAAATGAGGCGAACAGCAATATTCTGGACTACCCTTAATCTCTTAAGAATTTTCAAATAAGACATATACAATGTTACAGTAGTCCAGTATACTTAAATTGGAAGATTGCACCAACAACCGAAAAGAGACTTCAACAAAATATTTCTTGATGGTATGAAGCTTCCAGAGCACTGAAAAACATTTCTTAATAAGTAAACCGGTGTGTTTCTCCAATGTAAAGTGTTTATCCAGCGCTATCCCTAATATTTTAATGGATTGTTCTATATTGTAATCCAACCCATTCACACATATCATTGTTTCTCTGAGCTTATTATTAGGTGTTGCCAGAAAGAATTTAGCTTTTTCCTTATTCAATTTCAATTTGAAAGCCGTCATCCAAAGCTCAATCTGATTTATAATAGTTGCAAGAAAGTTTATAAATTCAGATGACAGACAAGTAAGTGGGATGACTATAGGAATATCGTCTGCATAGATATAGAATTTAAGCTTTAAGCTTTGCAACAAATTTCCCAGAGAAACAAGATAAATATTAAACAAAGTAGGGGAAAGGGGAGAACCCTGCAGTACCCCACAGGCGTTTATCCAATGAAATGATAAAATATCATCCTTGCACACCTCCCGGTTAGGCACTTGCTGGCTGTTTTGAAATCCCTCTCTAACTCCAGCCAGAGCTATCTCCTTAGGCTATGCCATGAAAGAAAGAGGGGGGGGGGAGGGGGAACCTTTTCCTGCCTTAGAGTCTCCAGATCCTTGAGTAATACCGGGGCCGGTCTCCCAGTGCTGCCTCCACAGCCGTAGCCCAGTTACCCAAACAAGAGTCACACCAAGCCTAACAAAAAGTCTGGGGAGGTAGGATAATAATCTTTTATTTACACAAAATCAGGGGTCGATTTTCTTCACAGATCTCCCCTCACAGAAATCTGCTGCTTTCCCAAAATACACTGCCCCTCTCAGTTTAGTCAGTTCAGAGTTCTGGGTGACTGTCCTTCGCACCCAGCCAGGATTCAGGAAACACAGTTCATGCAACCTCATCTCTGAGAGGGAGAGTTTTAAGATGCAGCCTTTTTACTTATTCCTTTTTTATACAAGAAAAAAGCTGGGGGGGTCTCTAGAAAATTTCTCTCTTAATAATAATCTTAGATTAATTAACTTTTCTAGAGTAGCTGCTGTAACTCCTAGAGACATGTTGAAACGCTATATGATGGAGGCTCTAGAAATTCCAGAGGACATGTTACCACCATTTACCCAAGTGTACTACTTACTAGAGAATGACACGGTGGCGGTTACCCGCGGCTAGCCGCGTTTACCCACGGGTAACCCACTAAAACAGGGAATGAAAAATAACAGTCGCTGCGGGGACGGGGACAAGGCCATTCACCACCCGTGGAGCGGTGAATGGTCTTGTCTCCGCAGTGAGGTATTAAGGATCGCGCGGTCCCTGCAGCCACCACCCGCCCGTAGTGTTTAGTCAGCTCCCTCCCTCCACCTCACCTTAAATTCTGAGTTTGCCGGCTTCCTTTTTCCTGAGCCGCACGCGTTCAAAAAGCTGTGCACGCACGGCTGCGCGAGTCCATCAAGCTTCTCCTCTGACGCAACCGGAAACAGGAAGTTGCAGGAGAGGAGAAACATAGAAACATAGAAAAAAGTGGCAGAAAAGGGCTATAGCCCACCAAGTCTGCCCATTCCAAGTATCCCCCCCTGAATTTACTCCCTTAAAGATCCCACAAGAGTATCCCATTTTTTCTTAAAATCCGTCACGCTGCTGGCCTTTATCACCTGGAGTGGGAGTCTGTTCCAATGATCCACCACTCTTTCAGTGAAGAAGTACTTCCTGGAGTCGCCATGGATGAAACTTCCCTCCCCTGATTTTCAGCGGATGCCCTCTGGTGGTCGAGGGTCCCATGAGCCAGAAGATATCATCTTCTGACTCGATGCGTCCCGTGATGTATTTATACGTTTCAATCATATCTCCCCGTTCTCTTCTTTCCTTGAGTGAGTACAGTCGCAATTTCTTTAGTCTTTCTTCATACGTGAGATCCTTGAGCCCCATGACCATCCTGGTGGCCGTTCGCTGAACCGACTCGATCCTCAGCACGTCCTTTCGGTAGTGTGGTCTCCAAAACTGAACACAGTACTCCAAGTGTGGCCTCACCATGGCTCTGTACAACGGCATCATAACTTCAGGTCTCCTGCTGACGAAACTTCTGCGGATACACCCCAATATTTGTTTTGCCCTGGAGGAAGCCTTCTCCACTTGATTGGCAACTTTCATGTCCTCGCTAATGATCACTCCTAGATCGCGTTCCTCCGTGGTCCTAACCAAGGTCTCACCATTTAGTACATAAGTTCTACGCGGGTTTCTCTTGCCCAAGTGCATTATCTTGCATTTTTTAGCATTGAAGCCTAGCTGCCAAGTATTTGACCATTGTTCCAGCAGCAGTAGGTCATGTGTCATATTATCAGGTAATAAGCATCTGCCTACTATGTTGCAAAGTTTGGCGGCGGCAGCGAACAGTGATACCCTTCCTCTAAGTCCTTGCGTCATATCTCTTATGAATAAGTTGAATAGAATCGGGCCCAGGACCGATCCCTGCGGCACTCCACTGATCACGTCCGAAGCTTGATAGACTTGCGCAGCCGCGCGTGAGCGTCTTTTTAAACACGTGCGGCTCAGGGAAAAAGGAAGCCGGCAAACTCAGAATGTAAGGTGAGTTGGAGGGAGGGAGCTGGCTAAACGCTGCGATCGAGTAGGTGGGGGCTGCTAGGCTCTGCGATCGCGTTTGTTCCCGGCTCATACTAGGAAGGAGGGAGTGAAAGGAAAAAAATTCTGGGCCAAGGGGATGAAGAGGGAAAGAAAGAAACCCACAGCAGGAAAGAAAGGGGAAGACAGGCAGGTGAGCCAGATGCTGGAAGCAGGGGAGGGGGGAGAAAGAAGGAAAGAAGCTAGATGGGGTTGAAAAGAAGACACGCTGGTATGGAAGAGGAAGATAGGGGAAATCTGGACAGAGGAAGGTAACAGAAAGAGGGGAAATTATGTGCATGGGGCATAGGGACAGAGACATAAAGGGGACATGCCATGGGGATGGTATATGGACACAGGGGGGGGGGGCAATGGCAGATACATAGGAGAGATATTAGAAATGGGGAAAATAGGAACACAGAAGCGAGATGGTTTGTGGGCATGGGACAGGGACCGAGCTCGCAGGCTCTAGCGGCTTGCACAAATTACATTGTAACATGCCATGAAAATAAGAGAGAGGGAGGTAGATAGATAGGCCACGTGAGAGGAGCTGAAGGGTGGTAGAAAGGAACAGATGGTAAAGGAGGGAGGGAAGGGTGGT
This sequence comes from Geotrypetes seraphini, assembly GCF_902459505.1. Lineage (NCBI taxonomy): Eukaryota > Metazoa > Chordata > Amphibia > Gymnophiona > Dermophiidae > Geotrypetes > Geotrypetes seraphini. Next base: position 138,366,224 of record NC_047086.1, read on the forward strand.
GGTAGAAAGGAATAGAACAGACATTGAAAGAGGGTAGAGAGGAACAGACCCTCAAGGGAAATGTGGAAGACAGAGTGGGAAGAAGACAGATGCCAGACTATGGGGGAGCGGAGGGAAGAAGATGGGTGCTAGACCAATTGGGGGAGGGAGAAGAGGCGGCACAGTAACAGCAAATGGAAGACGCAGAGAGAAGACACACAGTGGATGGAAGGAATTGAATGAGAAGATGTGGAAAACAGAAACCAGACAACAAAGGTAGAAAAAAAAATTATATTTATTTATTTATTTATTTTTTTGCTTTAGGATAAAGTAGTATATTAGTTGTGTTGATAAAAATTTATAAACAAAGCCCTGCCAGCTGAATATCTCTTTATCTAGTTCAGCAGCAGGAACTTTGATTTATAAGAAAGGAATAAGCTAAATATTACAGTACTAAGGCTTATATGGATGCTGCGGGGATGGTGACAGGGCGGTGAATGGGATGGCAGTGGCGGTGATGGTGACGGGGCAGTGAAGGGAATGGCGGTGACGGGGCGGTGCAGAGGATGGTGGGCCGGGGACAGGGCGGTGACGGGGACAGATTTTTTCCCCGTGTCATTCTCTACTATTTACCTGCTAAAAGAGAGGAACAATTACAAGAAGGTGATCAACAACCACTCAATATTTCAACAATGTTGGAACTCTCGGATAAGGAATTTGCACCAGCAGCAACACTTCTTACTGTAGCTCTGGCACCAGATAAAAACTGGTTACTCAGACTTTTCTTTAAAAACAAACAAAGAATTTCTTGGGTATAAAATATTAATGTTTCCAGACCTGGCACGTGACACACAAAAACGGTGACGTGGATTTTTGATTTTAAAGCCAGGTGTTATTGCTCTTGGGACGACTTTTTTTCTTCGCCACCCACGTAAATGTGTGATACAGTATCGTATGAAAAAATATGTTTTCTTTGACCCTAGCCAATTGACAACTTTCTTGTCAGTGGCTTGCCTGGAAGAAGGGAAAACATGAGTGTTGTTTGATTTATTTGATATCCTCTCTCAACTAATTGAGTCTTTTTCTTTGTTATACCTTTGATTAGTGTATTAATATTGCTCGCTAATTCTACACCTTGGATCCTATATTGAGGACTTGAGTTGAAGTTAAGTTATAATTTACTTATTCCTGTGTAAGCAAAAACTTCAGTTCAGTGGGTTCCTATCTTAGTTGGGAGTAAGTTACAGTTCTCTCCTGGTCCTCCACATCCTTTTTTCACTCTGGGACCCCCAATTCTGATCCTGGCTCTTCCTTTTAAACCTTCCTTCTCTACTTCTCTACACTTTCTTCCCCTCCCCCTCTCCTGAAGCTGTTTCCCTTTCTGAGCTGTCCTTGCCTTTCTTCCAGCTGGCCAGGGGACAGTGCTGGAGGTTTCTCTAGGAAACCTGTCTGAGGAGCTGAACTTACCCAAGGAAGGGACAGGATTTCATAGCCTTTGTCACAACATCAAAAAGTGAACATTTCAGAAAGGGGTATAAAGATTCTCTAGCTATCTATATATATATATCTACCTACATATATTTATCAAGGACTAGATTAATCCATAGGCAAACTATGCAGATGTCTAAGATCAAAATGCTTACAAGAGGCCTTTCGTATTTGCTAATTCACTGCTTCCCAAGACAGATCTTTGCCCTGGAAAGTCAACTCTTGACAGAAGTTGCCAGTGAGGAGCACTTCTTAGTTTAGTTTAGTTTATTCATCTTGATATACCGCCTTTCAAAACCAGAATCAAAGTGGTTGACAAAACAAACATTTAAAAGGAACACCAACAAATGGGATTCCGTTAGTGGAAAGATAAACTTTAGGGTACTGTGGAGTAGAGAGCATATGGTTGTTAAAGTAATGATACTGAAGACTTTTATCTGGTCTTTTATCTGTGTTATTCTGTGGGGAGGTTTTTTTTTTTTGGGGGGGGCTCTATCCTATGGACAATGGCATTCCTTTCATTTGCTTATTTTATATTGTACACTAAGGACCATTGACCATTTTAGGAGCCTTTTTGTTGACCAACTCCATCTTATTTATATCTTTTTGAAGATGTGGACTCCAGAATTCTACATAGTATTCAAAATGAGGTCTCACCAGAGTCTATACCTCCTATACCTCTTTTCCTACTTAGCCATACCTCTCCCTATATAAACCCTAGCATCCTTCTAGCTTTTTCTGTTGCCTTTTCAACCTGTTTGGCCACCTTAAGATCATCACATACTTTCACATACAAGTCCCGCTCTTTCGTGCATAAAAGTTTTTCACCCCCTAAACTGTACCATTCTCTTGGGTTTTTGCAGCCCAAATGCATGGCTTTCCATTTCTTAGCATTAAATATTAGCTGGCGAATTTCAAACCAATCTTCAAACTTCGCTAGATATGTACAGAATTGATGTAATGCTCGTTAACATGTAAATTAGCATATATAGAGTTGATTAGCATGCATTAAAAGGTTTTAATGCATGTTAAAAAATTATACTAGAATGACTGTATGAAATGAACCAAGAAATGCCTGGAAAATGTCTAGCTCCCCCCTCCCCCTATCACTTCCTGAAATGAACCAAACTGTTTTTGTCTATGCACACCCTTAATAAGAAGATATAGTATATGCCACAGGTTATGAAGCTCAGAATCCCAAGAGTGGTCATTCCTAATCACAAGTACCTGGCAAAGCCCAAAGAATAAATTCATACTATTGCTCACATCACAGCCTTATATCTTAGTCTGACTTAAAGCCAGTATCTGCCATCCTAAAGCTGAAACAAGATCCAAATAATGGGGCAATTCAAGATGAAAGATAAACAGCAAAGGCATAATGAGATGCCAAAAATCTTCATATTGAATGAGTCATGAAACTCTTATCATTGACCTATGACAAAATACATTTTTCTGGGCCAATTCAGTGACTTAGTTGGGCAGTGTTGTTGTATTTTCATATGATTCAGGTCACATGCTGGGCTTTCTTCACCTTTTATCAGCTGAGTTTGAGGCCAAGGATGTCATTGGTTGGCATTCACAGCCCTCAAGGGGACAGAAGGGAGTCATGGTATTTAGCAGATATTGGAGGAAGCCCCGGTGTCCCTGGCCAAGGACTGCCACTACAGTGACCAGACTAGGTGTGTTCTGGGTGGAGGAGAGGACAGGACTTGAATAGTGTAAAAATATTATGGTGGGGCTTTTGGAAGCTCATGTCATTTCAATGTTCTCTGTGTATCTGGCTGTAAGAAGTACGTTTCACAATTTGAACAAAAAAGGGATCTGTTGAAAAACTATGTTCTACCTGTGTATGCTGCATTCTGACCAAAGAGTTCTCCATAGTCTGCTCACTAGAGTTGCCATCTTATGACTACACTTTCCCATCCTATTTGTACCATGTACTTTGAATTGCAGTTTCTTCTTTCTATTGCTTATTAATGGGATGAATATAGAATTTGGAATAGTGACTGACAATCTGTTGGCTTCTGAGCTTTTCTCTGCTGCAGAAAACTCAGGATTTCTCCATTAATATGAGAAAATGTCATAGAATTCGTAATTTGTAACATGTACCTTCCCAATTTGTTACATCAGCTAAAGATGTCTCTAATACTATAAGTTTGTTTTCTCACAGCTGGGGGATGGCTGTCAATGTGTATTCCACATCTGTGACCAGTGAAAACCTGAGTCGACATGACATGCTAGCATGGGTCAATGATTCCCTTCAGCTGAATTACAGCAAGATAGAACAGTTATGCTCGGGTAAGTAGGATTGGAATTGAGGTTACTCATTTAACTACCTGCTAAGTATCCAGCCCATTTGACTGCACAGTGTTCCTAAACTGGGGCTTGAGAGTGAATCTACAATTAAAGCTCAAAAAATGGATTTATGTGTCACAAATATAACATAACATAAACGTTTATTTATATACCGCAGTATCATAGGAGTTCTGTGCAGTTTACAAAAGAAAATTGAAACAATGACAACAAAAAACAAATGACTTAGAAATTACACAAATTTCTTAAATAAATAGGTTTTCAATAATTTCCTAAACTGCTGACTAACAGATTTACAAACTCTTTACCACAAGAAGCTGCCTGAAAAGATAGGAGTCTTGAAAATAGCTCTTGTATAAATGACCCTTTTACTGATAGAAAAGCAAACAAATTACAATTATGTCTTGGGCGTTGTGAATTAATGAATAAAAAATTATCCACAAGATAATCAGGTGCTAAACCATGTATACAACAAACAGCATAAGGAAAAAATCAGAACATTCAGTTTGCAGGTGTATGACTCTGATGAGAACACCATTTAGGGCTCCTTTTACAAAGGAGTTTTTTTAGTGCGCGCACAGGATTGGTGCACTCTAGCCAAAAAATTACCACCTGCTTAAAAGGAGGCGTAAGCGGCTAGCACATGTGGCATTTTAGCATGCGCTAAAACCCTAGCGTGCCTTTGTAAAAGGAGCCCTTAGTCCTTTTCAGTGCATAAAGGTTATAAACTTTTATTGATCGACACATCTATGGGGTTGATTCTCCTCTTTTGAAACTGGAAATAGTAGTTGATTGAGAATTGTATATTCCCGAATACCTAAAAGACTGGGGAAGATGGTGAAGATACAGCACTTTTTCATCTTATATAACATAGTAAATATTGGCAGATAAAGTCATAAGAACATAAGAATTGCCATACTGGGACAAGGTTGAAGGTCCATTAAGTCCAGTATCCTATTTCCAACAGTGGCCAGCCCAGATCCATAGTACCTAGCTAGATCTCAAGTAATAAAACAGATTTTATGTTGTTTATCCTAGGAATAAGCAGTGGATTTCCCCAAGCCATATCAATAATGGCCTATGGACTTCTCTTTTAAGAAATTATCCAAACCCTTTTTAAACCCTGCTAAGCTAACTGATTTCACTGCATTCTACGGCAATGAATTCCAGAGTTTAATTACACTTTGTGTGAAGAAATATTTTCTCCAATTTGTTTTAAATCTACTACTAGTAGCTTCATGCCCCTATTCCTAGTATTTGTGGTGATAGGTTACTGGAAAACAAAAACAAAAAGAACAACTGTGGAACTGATGATTTTGATGAAATCCTTTATTAAAGTTTTGTATTCAACCAGTCTTAATGTAAATGGTGCAGTCAAAAAAAAAAAAATACACAGTAAATGAATTGTGGTATAGACCTGGTATGGGCTGTGTTTCGGTCAAAAGAGACCTTCTTCTGGGGTCCGGTACTGCTATAAATCACAAATAAAGGAATTGCAATTTTGCAAAACATAAATATGTGTTCTGATAAATCATAGCTAATTGAGCGACAACGCCACTACTTTGGCGGGTAACAGTCACTGTGTCATTCTCTAACTGGAATGATGACAGTATTATTTACAGAGATGGAAGGAGAGGAGCAGAGAGTTTAAGAGCAGAGGTTTTATGAGTAAAGAGAAGCTGCTCAGTTTTGGACATGTTTATTTTCAGATGATGACAGGCCATCCAGGCAACAATGTTAGGCAAACAGGGAGAAATTTTTTCTTGGAATTTAGGTGAAACTTCAGGTGTAGAGAGGTAGATCTGGGAGTCATTAGCATATAGATGCTTTTTTTTTTTTTTTAAACATATTTTTATTGAAAGTGAAAAAGATCACAACCAGACACAATACAAAGTCTACATCGGAAATGTAAAAATGTCCAAATACAAGATATAGCCACCAAGAATAACAACATCAATCCCCCCCAACCGAACCCAGCCAGGGTCTCATAAGGACAAGAGAGCAAAATGGAGCAATGCTCGGCCAGGGGAAGCCCAATAGGACAAGAAGGTGCAATATAACAATACATCAAGTGCTGCAACCTTCCACCATTTTGAATTTAAACGTCCCCAAAAAGGACCAACCATCGCAATTACCACAACACACACCAACATCCACTCCCTGCAACAGAACATACAGACCCCTAGACATACCAGAACCCCCCCCTCCAACCCCGAGGTACCAACGAAAGTGAGGCTCAGCTTAGAACTAGTGGCTGCCAAAGAGAAGAAGAAAAGGGAGAAGGGAAAAAAAAAAAGAAGAGGAAAGAGAGGACGGAGGTGCAAGGACACCCCCACCTCCCCCCCAACCATTCAGGATGACACCAACTCCCGCAGTCTCTCCACAAGCTAACGTACTGCTGCTTAGCCAGATGCGAAGACCCGGTATATGACTGAATCTCAAACTGGGCCAACTCCCAAAGTCTACTCCATTGAGGCACCGGAGGCAAATCCTCCGACATCCAGTAAGTCAAGATCAATTTCTTAACAAGGATAACGTTATAAAAGAAACGGCACTGGGGAATAGTAAAGCCCTGATCCTGGAGAGAGGTCTGCAAACCCAGTAGGAGGACCCCATAGTCCCACTCAACAGTGTGGTGCACGGTGCTCTCCAAGAGGGGAAGTGCCTCCCGCCAGATACTCAGTGTGGAGCACTCCAGGAAAGAGTGAATATAAGTACCAGCCTGACATTTGCACTTAATGCAAAGGTCACTGTCCCAAAGCCCCAATCGCGCCACCTCTGTTTGGTAAAGTAGGCTCGGTGAAGGATCTTAAACTGAAGCTCTTGGAAATCAGCAGATTTAGTAAAGGAGTAAAGGGTCTGGAACAGGCCAAAATTTGCGTCTTAGGGAGACTGTGCCCCAGGTCCAGCTTCCATCTGGATTTCAGTGGTGTAAGCACAGACAGGGAGATAGAGGATTTCAGTAAGCGATACCAGTGGGCTAGGGTGTTAACTGACGCCAGAGTTGCTGAGAAAAGGATATCCAGTCGCCCCATGTCCCCTCCCGGCCCCTACATTCAACATCCCAGTAGTGTCGGAGTTGGAAATAGGGGAATAAGTAACGAAGGGGGAGGCCCCACTTATCCTTGATCTGTTGGAAAGAAAGGAAATCCTCGGAATTCAATTCAAGCAATTGTTTCATAGCCACACAATCCCGGTCCGCCCAGTCCCGAAACACCGTCCGGCCCCAGCCTGGCAGAAACTGAGAGTTACCCTCAAAGCGCAAGAAAGGAGAGATCTCCGGATTTAGGCCCTGTCTACGCCGCCACCACCGCCAGGCCATCTGGAACGGTTGAAGAAAGCGAAAACAAGATTGGTACCACCTCTTGGGATCTGCTTGGAAGTGAAGCAAATTGAAAGGGAGAACTCCATCCCGCCAGCCATTTCGAAGGGGAGTATTGAGTGCACCCGGTGTATCCTTCATGGATCCATCGTAGAAGCAAGGCTACATTATACAGCTGAAGGTCAGGGACATTGAGACCACCCAAACATTAATTCAAGGTAAGTTTAAGCTTCCCAATGGCCACAAGGGGACATTTAATGTTGGCATTATAAAGAGTAGCTAGGTCAGTACTTAGGTAGACACCCAAGTAGTGCATAGGTTTGATTGTAGGGGGAATAGGCAGCAAGGCATGCCTAGGTGCCAGGGGACTGCCCCCCAACAATAAAAGCTCAGATTTGCTACAGTTAACTTGCAGGCCAGACAGGGCTCCAAAAGCTTTGATCACATCCAGAGCTCTCTGCAAGTGGGGAGTGACCTGGTCTAAATAGAGCAAGATGTCGTTGGCAAAGAGACTGATTTTACACTCCTGATCCCTGACCTGAATCCCACGGATATCCCCATCCTGCCATATCTTAGCAGCCAGAGGTTCAATAGCTAGGAGAAAGTGAAGCGGAGACGGGGGACATTCCTGTCACATACCTCTCTGCAGCCTGCATATAGATGCTTGTGATGCCCGATTCACGATTCAAATTGATTCACCGATTCACTTTGGGTGAATCGATTCGAATCAATTTGTTTCTGAAAAAAAATCGAACTTACCGATTCGTCAGCCCCCTTGCTAGAGACCCGTTCAGGCTTTCCCTCTGCCACCGGAGTCCTTGCTTCTGATGTAACTTCTGGTTTTGCAAAACTGGATGTTACATCAGAAGCAAGGACTCCGGTGGCAGAGGGAAAGCCTGAACGGGTCTGTGTGTGCAGATCGGCAGCAACAAGGCTCTCTCTTTCCCGGCCGGAAGTATTTCTCCTCTCTTCCCTGGCCAGGCAAAAGCAGCGATAGCGAATGTGAATATGAGCTAGGATTTAACCCTTTCAGGACCAAGGGACATATTTGTCCCATAACTTTAAAATCCTATAAATTTTGATTGGGATAGTCTACAGTTCTAAATTTGATATGTACGGATTCCATATGATACTGCCTTTATGTAAACAAACTGGTTCCGACATTCATTCATTAGCGTCGTTGCTAGATTGACGAGAAGATTCACTTGCCACACTGTCCATAAGCCAGAAGTGTGATTTTTTTAAATAAAAATAATGATATTTCACAAAAATAATCAATTTTTTGGCATCTGCAAGCCCTTTTTACCATAAAAATGTCGTCAAAACCACAAAAATTGGCCTACGATCCTTATGGTCCTGAAAGGGTTAACAGAGAGAGGAAAAGTCTTTTTTGTTTGTTTATTTTGTTTGTACCACAGCACCAGTGTGGGTAGGAGAGGGCAAAGGGGGTGAAGAGGCTATAAAATAAACCCACCAGGTTGTTTGGAAAAAAACACCCAATTGGGCAGGAAAATCAAATCGAAAAATCGATTCAATAGGCTGAATCGAATAGAAATATTTTTTCCTGAATCGGGCAGCACTAATAGATGCTACTGGAAGCCATGGGAGGAGATCAGGGCATTGAGGGAAGAGGTGTAGAGTGAGAAAAGAAAAAGCTCCTAAGACAAAACCCTGGGATATATCAACTGCTAGCAGGGTAGCAGCTGAAGAGGACCCACCAACACATACACTAAAATGTGTTATGGGAGAGGTAGGAGGCAAACCAGGAGAAAACAGATTTGTGGAATCCAAGCAAGGTCAGCGTATCAAGGAATAAGCTGTGATTAACAGTATCAAAGGCAGCAGACAGGTAAGGAAGGATGAGGATCAAGTAAGGCCCTTAGATCTGGCCATGAACAGGTCACTGCAGACTTTGGTGAGGGCAATCTCTGTTGAGTGTTGGGGCATAAAATCTTTGAACCAAACTCCATGACAAAAATTGAGTAAAGCTGTTGGTCTAGCATCCAAGCTGCGCCTAACCGCCCCCTCCACTCCAAAGCAGAACAAAGACTCAGCATTCTCGCAGGGAGATCCCTCCGGATGAGCACAGCACATAAACGCTCCTACAGCCATTTCCTCCCTCAGCTATGGAACCAGTTACCCACACAGATAAGATCACTAGACTCACTAATGTCCTTTCATAGATCAATAAAGACCTTCCTCTTCCAACAATAGGGCCTCAACTGAACAGCTTCCTCAATTTAGTCTCCAATTATTCTTTATTATGACTAGGCTAGACTCTCGAATAATTCTGTAATTGTCTAAATTTAAACCTAATTGTTGTTATGACTATTCTGTTAGAATGTCAAATTGTAACCCGTTCTGAGCTTCTGGGAAAATGGGATAAAAATCAAAATAAATAAATAAATATTTATGTGGGTTCATTGTCTTGAGGAGAGACTTATTAATGAATACATTTCAGTGTTTATTACCATGCTGAATTCTAACCCCTTATTTTGCTTCATTGTTAGATGAAGTCCTGGAACATTGGTTGTTTATGTTTATTAAAACTAATATACCGCCCTTCGCAATAACAGCATAGCGGTTTATAATTTTAAACACCATTTTGTGCAGGAAGATGGTGTTTGGGGCCTCTGTGAGATGCCATAATTGTTGACTTGTGTGTGCTTGTCTGAGGACCTCATTTTTATCTCATTTTTGTTCTTATCAGATATTTACTTGTAGTCTTTTGTTATATACAGTGATCATAAGAAAAAACATACAGTGATCATAAGAAAAAACATCATTTGTTTGACTTTTGATTGAGCTCGTCGAAATTTTTTTTGTCATGGGGAAGATGGAACTCTCCATTCGTTGGACTGTGATTTCAGCTCCGGCTCAAAGACCCACGTTTCATCAATAGCAATAATGCAATTCAAGAATGCCTGACCTTTAACGTTGAATCTTTGTTTCAGCACGGTTACATTGTCCAGGCGTCTCTGATCGTAAACAGACACAATACTCGAGACACCTGCAGCCTCCATTTCCCACATTTGTCACAGCCACACTATGTACACTACAGAGCTCCTAAGCACACATCCTGCTGCTTCAGGCACTGAAGTGAAAGTGAAACAAGGTTTACTCCAATTGCATCAGCCACTCCCCAATGTTGCCAACTGTGCATTATTTATGAAATGACCCTCATATGTTATCTAATCTAATCTAAATCTTGGGTTTATATACCGCATCATCTCCGCAGATGGAGCTCGACACGGTTTACATGGTTAGGGAAGGAACGGTTTACATGGTTAGGGAAGGTTATGAAGCAGTGAGCGTCCTCTCAGCAGAGTGGACCAGTCTGGTTAAGTCCAACTCGCTCTCTTCTAAGGGTGTGTGTATAGTACAACTGGTAGTTTTATATTTGACTTATGCTGCTCGTCAAAGCTGTTTAAAAGAAAGTGATTGCTGCCTCGTTTCCCCTAATATGAAGTGTCTGTTCTTTCCAGGTGCAGCATACTGCCAGTTTATGGACATGTTATTCCCAGGCTGCATACATTTGAAGAAAGTTAAATTTCAGGCAAAACTTGAACACGAATACATCCACAACTTCAAAGTATTACAGGCGGCATTTAAGAAAATGAATGTTGATAAGGTATGTGTTTTTGGTGCTTCAGTTTTTCACAAGTAGACATTTATTAGAATATTTGGGTTACCCTAGTTTAAATAAAGAACATCATCAAGGAAGATCTACCACAACCATCAAAATAGTATCTAATATAATAAAACCCTAAGCCGCGCATGCGCACTCCCACTCCGTGCGCTGGTTTTCCGTGAGCTGTAGGGACCCGCAGGTAGGAGTGCGCATGCGCGCTTATGGTTCTGTTTTTCATCCTGTTTTTCTGTCTGGCCTGCTCCCTGCTCGCCTTGCCGTATTGTATTTTTTAGTTGAAAGACGCGGCGGCGGCTCCTCTCACGATCCCCGCCTGCGTCGGACTTCCGACGCAGGTGGGGATCATGAGAGGAGCCGCCGCCGCGTCTTTCAACTAAAAAATACAATACGGCAAGGTGAGCAGGCCAGACCGAAGCTCCGACTTGAACTGCCAGTTGGCCGGCTCCCTTGCCAGAGTTATTTTTCAGTTTAAAGGTGCCGCCGCGGCTCCTGTCACAAGCCGCACCTGCTTCAGAGAAGACTTCTAATGCAGGCGGGGATCGTTAGAGGAGCCGCGGCGGCACCTTTAAACTGAAAAATAACTCTGGCAAGGGAGATCACCACAGCAGCCACTCCCCTCCTCCCGCCCTCTCTCTGTCTGCCGGAAAAAAACAAACAAACCCCCAACAATCGCTGGCATGTAGGGGGGAAAGGGGAGCTTGCAACAACAAAAACTCCCGATGCCCGCGACTGTGACCCCCCCCAAAGTAAACTCCCCTGGAGCAAGGGGGGAGAGGGAGATCATTCCCATCTGTCCGAAGAAGGAACCGGCAGGTTAGACGGTCAGCTGGGGGCAGGAGCAAGGGAATCAATCATGAGATGAAGGTGGAGGACAAGGAGGAGAATGATAGTTGGGTGGGGGCAGAAAGAGATGCCTGATTGGGAGTTGGGGCCTGGGTTGGTGAGGAGAAGAGAGACATGGGATAGCCACTAGAGAGAGAGGCTTTGGGCGGGTGAGAGAAGCAGGCATTTGGAGTGCAGATAGGAGAGAGAGAGTGCATGGATGGGGTGGGCCACCACCACCTCAGCGAATGAGAGCTAAAGTAACCCCTCCCCTCCCCCGCCAGGAATGTGCGGGCAACTGACCACAGCTGGATTGAGGAAAGGGCAAAGGATCCCTTAGCTGGAAGGCGGCTTCAGTGAGGGTCTGGGCAGGGAGAGCGACAGAAAGAAAAAAAGTTAGAAAGAAAGAAAGAAATATAAACAGCAGGAGGGAGAAAGAAAGATAGAAAGAAATAAAGAAAGATAGACAGGGCAGGGAGAGAGACAGAAAGAAAGGAAGAAAGAGAGGGGGACAGGAGAAAGACAGACAGACATCTATTCTAGCACCCGTTAATGTAACGGGCTTAAACACTAGTAGAACAATATAAGTGCACTAACCATATAGCATTTTTTTAGGGTGTGTATTAAGGGCAGAGAATGGGCATGGAAGTGCTTTTCAGCTAGTTTACTGATGCTACTAAATGAATAATGCTGATTTAAAGTGTTACCCCTAAGCACCTCCTAAATAGTAAGTGCTTTTGCCAGGGGCATAGCTATCAATGAGTGAGCCTGGCAAAATGCCAGGACTGCCCAATGATAGGGGGCTCCCTGTGGTTGCACTCTTCTCCCTGCAGGTCCTGGCATTTCTTCCCTTTTCTCTGCTCCCTCAGAGGACTAGTATTTCCCCCACCCCTCTCTCCCTTTGGGGGCCCTTCAAATCCATAGCAAGCAGCCAGCAGAAGCAGTGAGGTAAACACTGTCTCCAGCTGACACCGCCCAGGGCCTTTCCACTGCTGGGCTCTGCCTACATGAAGTGACATCAGAGAGGTAAGATAAGGCAGAGGAAGGACTCTGACTGGAGGCAGTCTGCTTACCTTGCTGTATCTGTGGGCTTCTTGCTGCAGATTTTGAGGGCCTGAGGAGGAAAAGTAGAGAGATACTTGGGGCCTGTGCATTGGGGGGGGGGGGGGTTGTTGAGGAAGAGGGAATATTGAGATCTGAGAAAGAAAAAGTGAGAGATAATGATGGACCAAAGGGGGTGAGTGGAGGGAATAGCGAGAGAGACGGAAACTGAGAGTGGGAATAGGGAGATACTGGACCCTGAGGAAAATCGATGCTGAACTAGTGGAGGGACAGAGTGATGCCACTCTGTGGAAGGGGGAGAGAGAGAGACACACACACAATGGGTCCAGGGTGGGAGGTGTTAAAGAAAGGGAAGAGAGATGCAATAAGTGGAGAGATAGGGACACAGGGGAGAGATAGGGACAATGAAAGGATAGGTACTGAACATGAGGGGAGGATAGGGATAGGGACAAAGGATGGATAGTGGACATAGAAAGATAAAGTATCAAAATGTCCTGGAAAGAGATTTGAGAAAAAACCCCAGAAAAGTAGACAAGAGAAACAACAAATGTAGAAAAAAGTGTATATTTTCTAAAATTTATTAATTGTAATATCGGCTTTAGGAAATGTGCATCTCTGATAGCTTGCATTTCAGTTTCTATTTCTATGACAGGTATTTTTTATATAGGCCTTGAATTTGTTTGCAGGGTTTGTTTACTGGAGCTTTGAAGGGGTTTCTCCTCCTCCTCCTTCTCCCACCTAGTCCCCATTACCCTGGGAGAGATGGTGTTATTGGAGAGCCCATCTTAATTTCCCCACCCAGGACCCATTCAGTTCTAGCTATGCCACTGGCTCCTCCATCAATTTTATCAGTGGCTATGCATTAATGCTAACATTAGTACACAGCCAGAAAAATATATGATTGAAAAAAGCTGAATTTATGGCCGTGCTACACATTGGCTTAGTGCACATGAAAGTCCCATGTTAGGACGCATTAAGCCCATTTAGAAGTGTTGCTTAGTAAAAGGACCCCAAAATGAAGAGTGATACAAGAAATCTTCAGGAGTGATTAAGTACTTAACAGCTAAGATATAGTGCCAATATAAAGTGTAGAGTTGTATGTTTAGGGGTGTAGAAATCAGAGAGCTTGCTCCTTACTGATCCTAGGCTACTTTAAATTCTTTAGCTGTGTTTTCTCTCTACCACCTTTGTTTTCTGATGTTGCTTTACCCAGGAGAGTATAGAACTTTATGAGGAAGGAAACAAGAACTGATTGGGCAAAAAAATTATGTCCTGTAGTGCAGTGTTCTTCAACCTTTTTACACCTATGGACTGGCAGAAATAAAATAATTATTTTGTGGACTGGCACAGGTCCGCAGACAGGCGATTGAAAAACACTGGGCTAAGTCATGGGCCAGACCAACCCATCTCCACCCAATCTCTGTCCCAGACCCCAACCCCATAATAGTACTAATTGTAACACTATTTTTTTCCATTCATTTTTCATATATACACACAGGGCTCCTTTTACTAAGTTGCGATAGCGGTTTTAGTGCGCGTGCTTAGCACGCACTGAATTGCTGCGCGCACCAGACGCTAATGCCAGCATTGAGCTGGCGTTAGTTCTAGCCGCGTAGCGTGGGTTTAGCACGTGCGGCAATTCAGCGCATGCTAAAAACGCTAGCGCACCTTAGTAAAAGAAGCCTACAATATAATCTTATTAACAACACATAATGGTTAACCACAAAATTATACTACACGAAGCAACTGTATGCGTCTCAACATTCATTCCTACAAGAACACAGACAACCCCTATGTAAATACGGAACCAAAAACTAAAAGTACAAACAAACCCTAAGATGCAAGACTCTGCATGCAGTACAACACCAGAGAAAAAGAAACAAATGCATTTCTTCCTGAACAGTGCAAAATGCAGACAGCAGATTTAAATTCTCAAAATTGACACAATTCAATCACTAAATTCAAAAAATAAAATCATTTCCCCTACCTTTATTGTCTCTCTCCCTCCATGCTGTGCCTTACCTTCTGACCTGCTCCCGCCTGGCTGTTTTAAGCCGCTCCCAGTGTTATCTTTGGGCCTGCTCCCTCTTCCTCACTGATGCAGTGCACAAAGCCACGGGCAGCGGCTCCTCACGTGTCCCGCGCCTCATCTGGAAGCCTTCCCTCTGACGTTGCGATGTCAGAAAGAAGGCTTCCAGTTCAGGCGCAGGACGTGCGTAGGAGCTGCTGCCCATAGCTTTGTGCAATGCGGCAGTGAGGAAGAAGGAGCTAGCTCGAAGATAATGCCGCACCGATCGCACTGCGGACCGGCGGTTGAAGAACACTGTTTCGGGCCTGATGCATGTGTCGGCCCTGAGGACTGACAGGAAACTTCTGTGGACCAGCAGTTGAAGAACACTGCTGTAGTGGGTCAAGCTTTGTACAGTTGGTATATATCCCCATTAAATTTCTTTGTACAGCTATCGGTGTTTCCATTTAATAAACATAATTCAATGTGGCCCTCCATTTAGCCCAATTCCTTTCAACTGAGAGCCAGTGTCAATTTTGTTGCATTCAAGCAATGTCTCACTAATTTTGTTTGTATTCGAAGCCTGGTATTTTCCTATTAAACGGAATCCAAAGCTATGTAAGCCATTTGATTTGAAACCTTATACTCTTTCAAAAAATCTCTGGCATTGGGGCATTCTTCTATATGCCCTAGTATCCATTTAGCTGCACATTGTCGCCAGCAGGTCAATAAAGCCCACGGGTAGGAATGTAGCTCTGGGCAGTGCCCACCCAATCTTGACTCATGCCCACCCAGTCTCATGGCATGAGCATGTGGTGGTGCCTTGACTAGGCTGCAGTGCCAATCCTCGCAGTGGCACTGCATGTACAGCTCAGTGCGCCACCTCTGAGGACGAGTGAATTTCTGCCCATCGTAGCCCCAGCTCCATAAGTGTGTGTGGGGGGTGGGGGCACTTGCTCCGCCATACTCCGCCAGGGCAGGCCTGCCCACTTTGAGCTCAGGCCCACCCAAAATTGGCTGCTTAGCTACATTACTGCCTAAGGGTTCCATTGACTAACCTTATCTGGAGTCAAGTACCAGCAATACACATCTTAACATTATTCTCAAGCACGTTTGCTGCCATAACAATTTTATTCATTACAGACTCCATGGCTTTTCACTCTATGGACACTACAAAAATATTTCCATTCTATGGGTCATACTAGAAAATTCTTAAGGAGATGTCCAATAATCTGTCCATAAGCTGACATGTAATTGGGTTATGTAGCAAGACAATGATCCAGAAAAGCAAGTCTAAGGAGAAGCAAAATTAAAGCTTTGGATTGGTCTAGTCAGAATTCTGATTGAACCCAACAGAAATGCTGTGGCAGGATCTGAAACAAGCATTTCATGCATGAAAGTCTTCGAATGTGTCTAAATGAAGGCAATTCTATAAAGAAGAGTGGGTTAAGATTTCTTAACAGTGGGTTAAGATTTCTTAACAGTGATGTGAAAGACTGATATCAAATTATAGAAAGTATTTGTAATTATTACTGCTAAAGTGGTGCAACCAGTTAATAAGTATGGGAACAGTTATGTTTTTACATGGGTGACATGGGTGTTGGATTACTCTGGGGCCTTTTTACTAAACTGAGTTAAAGTTTTGCACTCACAACATATTTACATTTCAGTAATTTTTATTAGTGATGCCAGGGTGGGAGCAGGCCCCTCTACCCCCATCTGAGCTTTGGTTGAGGAACAAAATGGCTGTCATGACCCCTAGCAGAATCAGATGTGTATGTTGGAGAGTGTGAGCTGCTATTCATTCTGACGACAGCCACACTGACTGACTGCAGGTAGTGCAACTGCACTTACCGCCTCATAGCCGGCCATTTCTCCATTCATCCATGTCATGTCCAGATCCTGCCCACTTGGGTCCTGCCTTTTTAATACAGGAAATAACAGTGTGAGTTTGAGCTACTATCTACCTCGTGGTAAACCAAGAACATAAGAATACCTATCTGGGTCAGACCAATGATCCATCTAGCCCAGTATTCCATCTTCATGGAATCCAATTCACAAGTACCTGGCAACAACCCAAATAGTAACAGCATTCCAAGCCATAGATCCAGGGCAAGCAGTGACTATGGACTTTTCCCCCAGGAACTTCTCCAAACCTTTTTTAAAACCAGCTACATTAAACACACTTACCACATCCTCTGGCAACACATTCCAGAACTTAACTATTCTCTGAGTGAAAAAATATTTCCTCCTGTTGGTTTTAAAAGTATTACTCTCCAATTTTGAGTGCACCCTAGTCTTTGTAAATCTTGATGCAGTAAAAAATCAATCTATTTTTACCCATTTTGTAGACTGCGATCATATCTCCCCTCAGTCGTCTCTTTCCCAAGCTGAAGACCCCTAACCTCTTTAGTCTTTCCTCATATGAGAAGAGTTCCATCCTCTTTATTATCTTGGTTGCTCTTCTTTGATCTTTTTCTAGTGCCACTATATCTTTTTTGAGATAAGGAGACCAGAATGGAACACAATACTCAAGGTGAGGTCGCACCATTGAGCAATACAGAGACATTATAACATTATTAGTCTTGTTTACCATCCCTTTTCTAATAATTCCTGCATCTTGTTTGCTTTTTTGGGCAGAAGGTTTCATTGTCCACGATGACACCCAGATCTTTTTCTTGAGCTCTGACCCCCAAGGTAGATTCTAGCTTCTGGTAACTATAATTTGGATTATTCTTCCCAATGTGCATCACTTTGCATTTGTCCACATTATATGTCATCTGCCATTTGGACGCCCAGTCTTCCAACCCTACCCTTTGTTTTCTGTCTGATAACCAATTCTTAATCCACAATTGAACATTGTTTCCTATCCCATGACTCTTTAATTTTCTCAGGAGCCTCTCATGAGGAACTTTGTCAAAAGCTTGCTGGAAATCCAGAGACACTACATCAGGGGTGCCCAAATGGTCGATTGCGATCGACCAGTAGATCACAAAGGCAACACGAGTCGATCGTGTTGCCTTTGCGATCTTGTTCTTCCTGCCTCCCCAAGCCAGGCCTGGTGCGTATAAGTGCCGGACCCACAAGTCTTCACCTCCAACGTCAATTCTGACGTCGGAGAGGAGGTTCTGGGCCGGCTAATCTTTGCCTGGCTGGCCTGGAACTTCCTCTCTGACGTTAGAATTGATGTCAGAGGTGAAGGCTTGTGGGCCTGGCGGTTGTACGCGCCAGGCCTGTCTCAGGGAAGCAGGGAGAAATCGGCGCGGTAGCTTGGGGGAGGGCAAGGAGAGAGAAAGAATTGGGGAAGTGGAGAAATTGGCACGATGGCTTGAGGGGGGCAAGGAGAGAGAAAGAAAGAAAGACAGGCAGGCAGGGGGAGAGAGAAAGACAGAAATAAAGAGGGGGCAGGGGGAGAAAGAAAGAGAGACAGAAAGAAAAGGGGAGGGGGCAAAAAGAAAGAAAGGCAGAAATAAGTAAATATTGGATTTACAGAAGAAGGAAATGCAACCAGAGACTCATGAAATCACCAGACAAAGAGGTAGGAAAAATAACTTTATTTTCTGTTTAGTGATCAAAATGTGTCCGTTTTGAGAATTTATATCTGCTGTCTATATTTTGCACTATGGCCCCCTTTTACTAAACTGTGATAGTAGTTTTTAGCGTAGGGAGCCGTGAGGGGCATTCAACGCTGCCTGCACTAAAAACCGCTATTGCGGTATAGTAAAAGGGGCGGGGGTATATTTGTCTATTTTTGTATAGTTGTTACTGAGGTGACATTGCATATTTTAAAGTCATCTGCCTTGACCTCTGAAAAAAAACCCGAATACAAATGATAATTAACATTTTCTCTACGTACAGTGTGCTTTGTGTTTTTTAAAATTTTATTGTAGATCATTTATTGTAGATCATTTTGACTTGGCCATTTTAAAAATAGCTTGCAAGCCAAAAAAGTGTGGGCACCCCTGCACTACATCAACCAGCTCGCCTTTATCCAAATATTTATTCACTCCTTTGAAAGAAGGCAAGACCTCTCTTGGCTGAATCCATGCTGACACTGTCTCATTAAATCATGTTTGTCTACAAGTTCCACAATTTTATTTTTTATAATTGTTTCCACTATTTTGCCCGGATCTCCCCTGGAGCCTTTTAAAAAAATTGACGTTAACACATTGGCCACCCTCCAGTCTTTAGGTACTACAGACGATTTTAGCGACAGGTTACCGATCACTAGCAACAGATCAGCAATTTCATGTTTGAGTTCTTTCAGTACCCTCAGATGTATACCATCCAGTCCAGGTGATTTATCACTGTTTAACTTGTCAATTTGGCTTAGTACGTCTTCCAGGTTCATCGAGATTTCTTTCAGTTCCTCTACCACATCACCTTTGAAAACCATTTCCGGTTCAGGATTCAGGAAGATTTCTTACATCTTCTTTGGTAAAGACTGAAGTCAATCATTCAGTCTCTTTGCTATAGCCTTATCCTCCATGAGCACACCTTTTACTCCTTGATCATCCAATGGTCTCACAGATTCTCTCACAGTTTTTCTGCTTTTGATGTACCTAAAAGAATTGTTACTATGAATTTTTGCCTTTTTGGAAAATTGCTCTTCATATTCATGTTTAGCTTTCTTTATCAATGCTTTGCATTTAACTTGCCAGTTCTTATGTCTCTTCTTATTTTCTTCATTGATATCCTTTTTCCATTCTTTAAATGATTTTTTTGGTTGTAATAGCCTTTTTCACTTCACCTTTCAACTACGCCGGCTCTTATTTACTCTTCTTTTTACCTTTTCTTATACATGGAATGCATCTGGTCTGGGCTACCACGATGGTATTTTAAACAACATCCATGCCTGGTTTACACTTCAGACCTTTGCCACACACCCTTTTAGCTTTGTTTTAACCATTTTCCTCATTTTATCTTAGTCTCCCTTGCAAAAACTAAATGTCACTACAGTAGATTTCTTTGGTAATGTCACTCCAGTTATCAGCTCAGATTTGATCATGTTATGATCACTGTTCCCAGCGGGTCCAACATACCGCCTGTACTATGCCTTGCATTCCACTAAGGACCAAATCTAAAATAGCTCCTCCCCCTCTTATTGGTTCCTGGACCAGTTGCTCCAAGAAGCAGTCATTTATGACTTCTAGGAATTTTACCTCCCTAGCATTTATCCAGTAACATTTATCCAGTCAGTGTTTGGGTAGTTGAAATCACCCATTATTATACTATTGCCCAGTTTGCCAACTTTCCTAATCTCTGAAAACATTTCTTCATCTGCCTGCTCATTCTGTCCTGGGGGACGGTAGTATAACCCTACCCGTATATTCCTTCCCTTCACACATGGAATTTCTATCCATATAGATTCCACACTGCTATCTGTGTCGTGCAGAATGTTTAACATATAGCGCAACCCCCCCCCTCCATTTTGATCTACTCTTATCATTGCAATATAATTTGTACCCAGGTAACAGTGTCCCATTGATTGTCCTCCTTCTACAAGGTCTCTGAGATGCCTATTATATCTACCTCATCATTCAGTGCTATATACTCTCCTACTTTATTTTTTAGACTTCTAGCATTTGTGTACAGATACTTCAAATTGTGTTTTTCCTTGTATCTACAGGCTGCTGAGAAGATACTGGGATAACTTGACATGTTTGCTTACATCCCTTTTAAGCACTCTTGGCTTTCTTTCACCATTTTTGAAACCTCTCTATTGGGACTTCCTAAATGTTCCGATTCAACAGTATCCTTCAAGGGTGCTCCACACAAGTTTTTAGGTTTAATAAGAACTTTCTATCCTGCATTATGGGCAGTGTTTTTTAGGTGCTGTACGTTCTAAAAGAGGTAAAAGACATAATAGTGAGGGAAGGGAGAAAACTACAAAATTCTGGTAAACAAAATGGGAAGGAAAATAACAGCCCATATTAACTGCTTTTCGCAGCTTAGAAATCAGGCCTCCTTATTCTTTAAGGGTATGCATTTACTCAGATTCACTTTGTCTAATATTACATTATGTTTAAACATAAGAAACCATTTAGTGTGACATATATACAATAATTGGGGGAATCAGAAGGGGAAATTCTGTATATTGCTGAATATCCATAGAAACTGTAATAGTCGCAGCTCACCACATATATTCAGCACCATCAGCTATCCAGATAGTGGTGCTGAATACTGCAGTAGACCTTTTTAAAAAAAATGCTGGCTATGGTGTTTGAATACTAGCCAAGAGGTTTCATTACTCCCTGTGTCCTGAGATGTCTGTAAAAAGCATTTAATCTTTTTCTCAAAGTTCTACAGCCAGAAGATTGCACTATTACAGGACAGGCACCTTATCATTCTGTAATCCTCTAGTTCAGAGGTGTCCAACCTTTTGGATTCCCTGGGCCGCATTGGCCGGTAAAAATGTTTCTGGGGCAGCACAAATGCGCAAACGCTGCAGCAAGACAGAGGAGGGAGCCGGCAAGATGGTAAACACCCAGGGGCAGCAGAGGAAATCACTGCATCGCCTTCGACCGGGGCCACACAAAATCCTTCACGCATGCGGACCTCGGGTCGCAGGTTGGACACCCCTGCTCTAGTTCTTTTCCTCTATTTGATGTTTTACCTATGTGTGTCATCTGAAGGAGATCCAGTTTGACCCACTTTCTCATTTAAGTGAGCCTTTCCTTTCTCTCATATCCTGCACTACTCCCTACTCTTCTAAGCCCTTGTGCACTAGTCACAGATTTGGGTAAGATGGGGATATTTATTTTCTTTGAAGTTTTTTCTTTGGATCTCATTTAGGTTGATAATTTTTATGGACAATTTTTCATAAGTCATAAGCTAGCTCAGTATGAAGAGCCTTTGCTTTTTTGTGATTGTTTTATCTACTTGAATTAGAAGATTTGCTGTTTAACAATGATGTATGTGATTCAATTGCAGAATGTTACTGGAGTTACTAAATGATTTCTCTGTTTTGTTGTGACTTTTTGTCTTGTTTTAGATTATTCCAGTAGAAAAATTAGTGAAAGGCAAGTTCCAGGATAATTTTGAGTTTGTTCAGTGGTTTAAGAAATTCTTTGATGCAAACTACGATGGAAAGGAATATGATCCGTTGCTGGCAAGACAGGGACAAGATTTGGTTCCCCCACCCAATCCTGGAGAGCAGGTCTTCAATAAGCCCAAGAAACCCATTGGCACTGCAGGTAACAGATAGGGCAGAATTCCTCAAAATTCAGTTACTCATCTCATCTTACCTTAAGCCATTACAATGGCTTCCTATCTGCTTCTGTACATCATTCAAATATATCTTCCTCATCTACAAATACATACACTCTTCAGCTCATCATTACTTCTCTCTTCTTTCCTTATATGAGTACTCTTCCTTGTAAACTCTATTCATCTGGCGAGTAATTTGTTAATTGTGCTCTTTCTCTCCATTGCTTATTCCTGTGTCTACTCTTTCAAACTTGCTCCATATTTACTTAGAACAAACTTCCTGAGCTGGTTTGTCACACTCCTTCTGTAGCTGCATTCAAATCCAGACTTAAAACTAATCTTTTTGAAATTGCTTTATGTACATCTTGACCATTTTTCTATAATGTATTGAATAGAATATCTTTCTCATTGATGTTTTTCTTGACTAGATTATAATCTCTGTGGTCTAATGACTCTCTTACATGCATCTTCACTGCACTGCTTACACATAGTAGCACTTAAAAAAAAGTTATTGATGACATCCCAACAAAAAGTGTCTTGTATTTAAGATTTTGTATTTTTTTTAAGTACATTAAACCAACATTAGAGAGAATGCAGATTAATAGAGTCTTACCCTAAGACTTCATATTAGGCATCTCTTTTTCACATATAATTTTGCTTGAATTAGAACAGGACTCGGCAATCTTTGTTGGCCCCTTCAACATTTACTGCAAGGAAAAGTTTCTCTTCTGTTTTAGCTGCCATGTTTTTCCTGCATCCACAGCCAAGAAACAGGTCACCTTTTTGTAACATGAGATGGCAGAGCACTTCAGTGAGTTTTTAAATCTCTGATGGTGTTGGCATTTTGGCAGTGACAGTGTGAGAAGGCTTGGTTGTGCTACCATATGGCATGTATGCCAGAGGTTTCCAGCTCCTAAATCAGAATAGAAATGCATGGTCAGGGGAAGAACTGAACAAAACACCTTAGGCAAGGATTGTTTTTAGTGCACTCTTTCTTTATGGCCTCACAAACTTAAATCAAAAAGGCAGATAATACCCTCTATATCTATTTCTATTTCTGCGTCGCTCATACCTAGGTGGGCTCAAGGCGACTTAAAGAAGTGGGTGAGGTGAGGAAGGCGGAGGGGTGGGAGAAGAGAAGAGGAGGGGGGAGCGAGAGGGGGGAGGGGGAGGAAAAGATTACAGGTGATTTTAAGTGTCAACTAGATGAGTTTTCTCTGACTCCTAACTGAATGCTCAGGGTGATTACTTTTCCCTGGGTAAGTCACTCATAGGATAACATCATTTATTCTAGGACAAGCAGGCAGCATATTCTCACATGTGGGTGATGTCATCCATGGAGCCTGGTATGGACAGTGAAAAGTGCACTGTCACTTTAAGCTTTGCGAAGCTTCGAGACTGCCCACACCCTGCATGAATGAGTGCCTTCCCGCCTACCAGCAGAAAGGAACTAACCAATAGCCCAAGGCCCTTGATTCTTATAAAACCGGAAAGATAAAGGAACAGAGACGCAACCCTGTAGTATCCTCCTACTGTCAACCTAACAAGCAAATTGTAGTGAACAAATCCCCCTTCCCCCCCCAACTAACCACCCAAAATCAAACCCTAGAAGAAAAGAAAAGGGAGAAAGAGAACAAAAGAAAGAAAAGAAGGACAGAACCCCCCCCCAAACAAACAAACTAGGGGGAGGCAACTAGATAGCCAAAGAACCCCTCCCAGCTCACCAAGAAGGAAAATCCCAAACCAGAGGGATGCTAGATCTTCAAGGTCTTAAGGATCAACTATGAGCCCAGTGAGACAAAGAATTAATATAGGGTCCCCAAGTTTGAAGGAAAAACTTAGATTGGCAAAAGGAACCATGCACCCTACCTTTCTCAAGAATAAGCCAATAAGATGGCTGGTGTGCTGAGGTCCACTCCCCCAGAATGATATTTTTAGCCAAAAGACCAGCTTTACGAACCAATAATTAACCCGATTTGGCTGTCAAATGGAAGGCCTCAAATTTATCTAGAAGAAATCCCAAGGGGGATACAAGTATCGAACGCCCCAACAGATATTCCAAATAGCTTCAATACTCCAGCTGCTGTAAGAAGGTAATTTAGGTTCGCGGCTACAGGACAGGGAGATTTGTCCGACCGGGCCTGTTCTGTTGTCGGTCGGGTGGGGAAGGGGCAGGGAGTGAGAAAGGAAGGAAAGGTGGAATGGAGAAGAAAAGATGCTTAAGGGAAATGGGTAAAACTGAGGGATGAGAAGGCCACTGAAAGCACTGGGGAAGACAAAGGGGTGGAGAAGGACGCTGAAAGGACATGGGGAAGACGGGAGGGGGGGAAGGATGCTGAAAGCACATGGGGAAGACAGAGGGGGGGGAAAGGACGCTGAAAGGACATGGGGAAGACGGGAGGGGGGGAGGATGCTGAAAAGCACATGGAGAAGACGGGGGGGAGAAGGACGCTGAAAGGACATGGGGAAGACAGAGGGGGGAGAAGGACGCTGAAAAGACATGGGGAAGACGGGGGGGGGGAGAAGGACGCTGAAAGGACATGGGGAAGGCAGAGGGGGGAGAAGGATGCTGCCTGACAGGACATGGGGAAGATGGGGGGGGAGAAGGACGCTGAAAGGAAATGGGGAAGAGAGAGTGGGGAGAAGACGCTGGCAGGGAAGAAGATAGAGATGCCAGACTATGGGGGAGCGGCGGGAAGAAGATGGGTGCCAGACCAATTTGGGAGGGGGGAGAAAGGAAGAGGCACAGTAACAGAGCAAATGGAAGACACAGAGAGAAGAGAGACAGTGGATGGAAGGAATTGAATGAGAACATGAAGAAAGCAGAAACCAGGCAACAAAGGAAAAAAATTCTTTTTTTTTTTTTTTTTTGCTTCAGGATAAAGTAGTATATTAGTTGTGTTGATAAAAATTTATAAACATTAGAGGCTCTGGTAGAAACCCGTTTACAAAGTATGTATTCTTCCCAATTAATATTTCCAAATTAATAAAGTCTTTTTGCTTATTTTTAAATGGGTTTCTACCAGAGCCTTTAATTCAGTAGCATAATTAAATGAAATAACTATTTCTGTAGTTTATAGGGACGGGCGGGGACATAGGGGATTCCTCGCGGGGACGGAGGGGATTCCTCACGGGGACGGGTGGGGACGGAGGGATTCCTCGCGGGGACGGGTGGGAGTTATCACGGAGACAGGTGGGACTTTGGCGGGGACGGGTGGGATTTCTGTCCCCGCGCAACTCTCTACTCTAAAATGCAAGTAAAAAAGACTTGTAATCCAAAGTGCATTTTTCACATTGGGGAGAAACTGCCAAACCTGCCCAAAATAATTGAACTTGCGTAAAATAAGCTCTGGAAATAACTCAAACTGACACTCCGTAATTCAGCGGAGCATGAAAGAGTGGGAATACGATGAATATAGCTACTACTATCCAAATCCTGAGAGTGTAGTCCCAACTCAAGTGCCCAGGTCGCACATAGAGATTCCCACGATCGAGCAGGAGCAATCTGATAAAGAGTTTTATGCAACAGCATTACTGTTAGGCCCTTATCCAGAAACTGGGCAAAAAAACCCTAAGCTTACCACCGAGTCCACAGTAAAAACCGTCCACCCTCAGAGAATGTAGATAATGCTGCAAATGTAGTAACTGCAAATAAGCAAAGTGATCCCCTCCTTGTGCTGAAACTCCTGCTAGAGCACCAAAGAACCATCTGGCCAAAGTACATGTTCCAATAAGGTTACACCCGCCCGCCTCCACCGCTGAAAGGAGAAGTTATCCCTTCCTGGGGCAAACTGAAGATTTCCCAGAATCAACAATTGGTCAGAATTCCCAGGTTGCTCACCTAACAAAAGGACTAGGTGTTTTCACGTATCCCAAAGGGAACCTAATAAAAAACTAGAATGCAAGGAGACAGGAAGCACCGCTTTCAGAACATGGAGTAATGAGGATAAGATCCAAGGATGATAAACGGCCAATTCATAATCAAAGCACATATACATCTCCTGCTCCAAAATCCAATTGCCCAGATACCGAAAAAGACGTGATTATATTTCTGCATATCAGGGACTCCCATCCCCCCTTGGGACCAAGACCCCAACAAGAAACGAAAAGCTACTCTGGGTTTTCTGCCCTCCCAAAAAAAGAATAACAATAATTTATACAGCGCTTGCAGGTCTTTTTGAAGAAGGCGGATGGGAAGCAACTGTAAAACATAGAGCCAGCATGGAAAAAGTACCATGTTGAAGAGCTGAATTTTACCGTGTAAAGAAAGGGGGGAAAACCCACCACCCCTCCAACTGTTGACACGTAGAATCCATCAACAACCGGAGGTTACAGTTCTTAAGAGAAGCAGCAGAAGGAGCTAGGTGTATCCCCAAAAAACAAAAAGAGGAATCAGCCCACTTTAAAGGAAAGCTCCCCCTCCAACCCTCTCGGACAGCACTAGAAGTAGCTAAAGCCAAAGACTTGTCCAGATTGAAGCAAAACCCCAAAAATCTCCATATTACTGCATTACCATCAGCAAAGTCCAGGTCAGTGATATGCACCAAAAGATCATCCGCAAAAGCCAAAGTCCACGACACCAATACGAACTCCTCGGATATCCGGAGTTTGGAAAATATCTCGAATCAAGGAATCCAAAGAGAACAAATAAAAGAGGTGATAAGGGGCAGCCCTGCTGAGTACCCTTCCTGATCTCAAAAGGCACCGACAGCACTCCATTAACCCAAATAAAGGCCTGGGGGGAATTATACAGAGCTCAAATAGCATCAAAATAAAATCCGCTAAAACCATAATGGTGGAGGGCAACAAAGAGAAAAGTCCAAGAAACCCTGTCAAACGCCTTTCCTGTGTCAAAGCTAACTAATAACGATGGAAGGCGATGTTGAGCAACATATTCCATAAAAGTCAGAATGCGACGAAGATTACGCGCCACTTTACAAACCCAAAAAACCCCACCTGTGGATCTGCGATAAAGCAAAGAAGAATACGTGCCATTCGATTAGCCAAAATTTTTGCAAATAGTTTTAGGTGTTTAGGAGTGAAATAGGGTGATAAATCCCGGCAGAATCGGGTCCCAACCAGGTTTCAACAACATTGCAATATGGGCCTCCTGTAAAGACGGCAGTAGAGCCCCTTGGAAAACATGTGGAGATGATGCGGTATACAAACCTAAGGATTAGATTAGATTAGATTAGATTAGATTAGATATGTGTTAAAGATAGATGCCAGCACCGGTGCTATTTCTGTAGTAAGTAGTTTATAAAATTCTGAATGAAAGCCATCAGGACCCGGGCTCTTCCATAACTTGCTAGAATTAATGGCCAAAGAAACCTCATCTGTCGAGATGGGAACACTTAACATTTGTTGTTGGACATCTGACACTTGAAGGACAGGGATGTTAGCTAAATAAGTTTCCCCCGGCATCTCTGGAGATCCAGCATATAGCTGTTGATATTACCTCTGAAATACCGCCTCAGTATCTGTATGGACCAGAGTTCCATCTGCAACATTCTAGTGGACCCCTTGGCTGCATGTACCAAATTAGCCAACAATTTCCCTCCTTTATTGCCATATAAGTAAAATTAGTACTTAAAGTATTGAAGGAACTGGGACATACGAGCATGAATCAACTCATTCAGAGAGGCCTGGGAAGCCAAAGGGCAGCCCGATGCCAGGGAGTAGAGTGACAAGCGTACCATATCCTATTGGCTAGCACCTGCTTCTCCAAATGGAGTATCTCCCGATCCCGGGCTTTTTTCCGAAAACTGGAATAGGCAATAATCTCCCCACGCAGGACCACTTTTGCCGTCTCCCAATACAAAATCGAATCATCCAAATGAGGAGCGTTGTGAAATTGAAAATCACGCCATTTCTGCACCAAATGATCAAAATAACCCTGGGGATGTATATAATTTTGGAGGAAATCTCCACTGATGGATTCCATCTCCCAACTTACCCACCTCCAGTATACACCAAATAAGAGCATGGTCAGAAACGCAATACAGTCCAATCCCAGTGGAATGCATATTAGAGAACAGGATTTTAGAAAGTAACCAATAGTCAATCCGAGACTGTGTGCCATGGGCTTGGGAAAAGTGAATATAATCCCTCTCTCCAGGATGCAGAGTACGCCAGATATCAAGGAGATCAAGAGAAGAGCAGAGATAGAGAATGACACGGTGGTTGTTACCTGCGGCTAGCCTCAAGTAGCTGCGGGTAACCCGCCGAAATGGGGAAGAAAAAATAGTGGCCTCTGCGGGGACGGGGACAAGGCCATTCACCGCCCCGTGGAGCGGTGAATGGACTTGTCTCCGCAGTGAGGCAATCAAGGATCGCGCGGTCCCCACCACCCGATCGCAGCTTTCCGCCATCTCCCTCCCTCCACTCACCTTAGATGTAGAGCACTGTTCTTCAACCGCCGGTCCGCGCAGGGCTGGCAAGATTAAGGGACAGGCGCAAAAAAAAAAAAAGGCCTCCCTCCTTTTCCCCTGCTGTTACCGCCCTGCTGCAGTTGCTAAAGCCGACAGGAAGTCTTTCTGACGTCAATTCTGACGTCGGAGAGGACATTCTGGGCCAGCCAGCTGCAGCATGGCGGTAAGAGCAGGGGAAAGGAAGGAGGGAGGCTTTTTTTTTTTTTTAGCGGCAGGGAGGCAGCAGGCTGGCTATGGCTAGGGAGGGAGGGAGAGAGGTAGACAGGCAGGCAGGCAGGCTTCGGGGGTGGGGGTGGGACAAAGTGTGGAAGGCAGTGAGAGGGACATAGGAAGGAGGCACTAGGGACACTAAAGACATGGGAAGGATGCACTGGGGGCACTAAAGACAGGAAGGGGCACTAAGGATATGGGAAGGAGGCACTGGGGGCACTAAAGACATGGGAAGGAGGCACTGGGGGCACTAAAGACAGGAAGGGGCACTAAGTATATGGGAAGGAGGCACTGGGGGCACTAAAGACATGGGAAGGAGGCACCGGGGGCACTAAGGACATAGGAAGGAAAAAGGGAGGGAACAGAAAGGGACAATTCTAGGGCCTGAGTGCAGAAAGAAAGAAATGAAAGAAAGGATACAAAGACAGAAGGAAACGCAACCAGAGATTCATGAAATCACCAGATAGCAAAGGTAGGAAAAATGATTTTATTTTCAATTTAGTGATCAAAACGTGTCAGTTTGGAGAATTTATATCTGCTGTCTATATTTTGCACTATATTTGTCTATTTTTCTATAGTTACTGAGGTGACCGAGCTCGCGGAGATAGGGCGGAAACGGGGTTTTTAAATTTTAGTCCTAGTAGTTTGCCGGTCCACAAAATAATTATTTTATTTCTGCCGGTCCATGGAAAAACACTGATGTAGAGTATGACGGCTTTCTTTTTCGCCCAACTGCAAGCGTTCAAAAAGCAGCGCACGCGCGGCTGCTCGAGTTGATCAATCTTCTCCTCTCCTGCAACTTCCTGTTTCCGGTTGCGTCAGAGGAGAATATTGAACAAATGAGCAGCCACGCGTGCGGCTGGGCGAAAAAGAAAGCCGGCATACTCTACATCTAAGGTGAGGTGGAGGGAGGGAGATGGCGGAACGCTGTAATCGGTCGGGTGTCTGCTGTTTTTGTATCACTGCCTGCCTGCACTCACGTTCCAGATCCTCCTGTTGCTCATTGTACTGCAGCATCTGCATGATTATGTGCTCAGGTGGGCATTTTTAGTGTGCACAATTGACCTGATTCAAGCTATAGGTGAACATGGGGGACACGTCATTGCAAGGGAGGACAAGTCAATTGATTTATTTTATGTTCTGTTTTTACTACAGGGCAGAGGCACTGAAACAGATTCACAGTGCAGTAGTAGTAGTGGCAGGACTCTCTTCTGTCTTCATGGTGTTTCGCAGTACTGAGACTTATATGGATGCTGCGGAGACGGTGACGGGGCAGTGAATGGGATGGCGGTGACGGT
This sequence comes from Geotrypetes seraphini, assembly GCF_902459505.1. Lineage (NCBI taxonomy): Eukaryota > Metazoa > Chordata > Amphibia > Gymnophiona > Dermophiidae > Geotrypetes > Geotrypetes seraphini. The sequence goes on from NC_047086.1 coordinate 138,396,015, forward strand.
GAAGGGGATGGCGGTGACGGTGGCGGGGAGGTGAAGGGAATGGCGGTGACGGGGTGGTGAAGGGGACGGTGAGCCGGGGACAGGGCGGTGTCGGGGACAGATTTTTTTCCCCGTGTCATTCTCTAATAGGGAATACCTCTGGAAGAGTCCAAATGCTCCTGAGGCCTGGGATTAGTCTTATCCAAACTTGGCTCATACATCACATTGAAGTCACCCCCCATGACAGTAGGGAGCCCCGAGAAATGCTGCAAAACTCGAAACAAACCAATCACCCCTACATCCAGGCTCCATCATCTGTAATTAAACTCTGGAATGCGTTGCTAGAGAATGTGATAAAAGCAGGTAGTTTGGTAGGATTTTTAAAAAGTTTGGGAAATTTCCTAAAAGAAAAGTCCTTAAGCCATTATTAAGATGAACTTGGGAAAATCCACTGCTTATTTCTAGAATAATCAGCATAAAAACTTGTTTTACTGTTTTCGGACCTTGCCAGGTACTGTGACCTGTATTTGGTTACTGTTGGAAACAGGATACTGAGCTTGGTGGACCTATGGTTTGTTCCAGTATGGCATTGTTTATGTTCTTATGTAACCTCATTTTGTAATAACCATCACTGAAACGCTCAAACTCTGTTGTGTACAACTATTATAGAAGTTCATTAATTGCAACTCCATATAGAAGCTCAAATGTTGTAACATTATTACAGAAGCTCATATAAACCAGTCATTAGTAGCAATTTCTTGTACAATCCCACTTTATTCTGGGGCAATTGGGTTAATTCTTTATACCCGCCAGGACTTTGTAGTAAGCTTCAAATTCCAGAGACTTAAGCTCCACCCCTCTCACCTCAGCACTAATCCCTCCTGAATCAGTTTCCTTCCTACATGTCAGGCTGTAAAAGTTTGTCTTTTCTGCTTGTGTTTTATTTTGTGTAATTTCAGTCTTTTATTTTGTAGTTTTTGCCCTCGTGCTGTGGAGGGACACCTCTGACTGTGCGAGATCACAGACCTTTGGAAAAGCCTGTTTCCAGGGGATTTATTGCCTGTCTGTACACCCTGCACTTCAGATTGGGACTCAGGGACTGTTCCCTTGGGAGCTTGCGCACCCCAGGTTCATCCACTAGTGGCTCGAGTGCAGGCTGCGTGGCTCCGTGGAGGCACACCCGAGATTGGGGCCAAACTGCATTCCTCTGCGTGGTGTGTCCAAGGGTGGCGGAGATACCCAGCCGTGGATGTCCGGCTGGTGGGACAGTCAGAAGAATTGAAGTCAAGCTTGCCTGATTTCTAAGGCAGAGGATCTCCCTGTAAGCTATTTCAGCTCTCTGCAGTGTTTTCCCATTCAGCACATGTCATATTGAGTACAGGCTGACAGCCTGAATCAGTGATTTTGTGGGATCTTCAGAAGGAGTTTTTAGGTGGTTTCTCTGCATACCCTACCCCCCATCACCCCTAAAATCGCCATTTTTGAGGTCGCCCTGTGTTTTTCAGGGGCTATTTTTAGTCAAAATCAGCACGTGCCATGACTATCTTGGATTTTCCCGATTTTGATTTAAAGTTATTTTTAGCACTTGCACGCTTTGTTTTTGCAAGAAAACCACTCAGGTGGACTCCCCATGGTAGGATATGATGGATTCATACCTTATTTGCTGTGGATGTCTGTTGGGTGCGCTGCCATGTTCCATGTGTGCTGCAGCCCACAAAGGGGGCAAGACTTACCCAGACCCTGTTCCTTCGAATTCTGAAGGGGGGTCTTCCCTTTATTTCTGCCCTGGTAACCATGAAAATGGCATCAGGGGTGGGGGACCATGGGGAGTGCAGATATGACACCTGTGTTGAAATTCAAGAATGTTTCTGAGGAGAAATATCATAAATCCTTCAAACATTCCAAGAAAGGTCCGCAGGAGTCAGCTCCCACCATAGAGGATGGGTTTTCTCCTGATTTAATTAATATGATGTATCAGGCTTATTTGGCTAAAAAATATCTGCCTGTTACCCTTCAACAAGCGTCCTTACCAGCTGCAGAGACCCTTCCTCCTCTGGACCAGGGTCTTTTCTCTTGTCTCCTTTCTGAGGTTCCGGCAGGCAAGCCGGTAGTGCCTGCGGTTGCACCAGATACCCTTATCGTGCCTCTGCTTACTCAGGGGAGCACCATGGCTTCTGCAGATGTGGCAGATCTGGCAGATCGTCAGGATCCAGATCTGAGTGGAACCCCAGATCTGGGGAGAATCCTACTGTGTGCAGATTTTTCAAGCCCACACATCTGGGGGATTTGATTTCTGAATCTCTCCAGGAATTGAAGCTGCAGTCTGAGCAGTCTGTCACTGCAGAATGTTCCCTCATGAGTGACCAGAGGCCGCAATCCACCTCTTTTCCTGATCATCCTGATCTGGTTTGGATTCTTAATGACATTTAGGAGGCACTTGAGGGTCCTTTGAAATATGCCCATGTGACGTCTCTGTGTTATCTCATGGTGAATGCTTTTTAAAAATGCTTTGCTTCCCCGAAGGTGAATTCATCAGTGGTGCAGGTCATCAAGTGTACTTCTCTCCCCAGTGACAGAGAGGTGGTCTTGAAGGATGTCCAGGACCAGCATATCAATTTCATATTGAAATGCCTGTTTGATTCAGTGGCTGCTGGCATAAAGGCAGCATCAACCTCTTCTTTCGTGGCCAGGGCATGCCATTACAAGCTTCGCCAAGATCCTGACACTGTGGTGCTTCGTGACCTGGATTTCCTGGTCTCAGGTGTAGACTATATGGCTAATGTCCCGGTTGACATGTTGAAAGTCTCTAAGCTTTCCGCCTATTCCGTTTCGGCTCGCAGGATGCTTTGGATCCGGCAGTGCTCTAGTGATTCATCCTTTGAAGCAGCCCAGTGTTTTTCAACCGCCAGTCCGCAGACTGGTGCCGGTCAACAAAATAATTATTTTATTTCCGCCGGTCCATAGGTGTCAAAAGGTTGAAGAACAGTTGATCTAGAACAGTGTTCTTCAACCTTTTAGCACCTATGGACTGGCGGAAATAAAAGAATTATTTTGTGGACCGGCACCAGTCCGCGGACCGACAGTTGAAGAAACTAGTATATAGCATAACTCTTGTCATAGTCATGCTTTGTAGACTTAAATTTCAAAGTAATTATGGAGTTTATTACAACAAAACCAACCAAGTCTATTCTACAAAATCGCTTTAAATCTCCTTCAATCTCCCCCTTCAGACACTGTTCTGCTTACTGGCATAATTGCTTCTGTATTGCTGGTTGTTTGCCTTTCTGGCCAAATGTCAGCCCATTACCTCTGACCGTTGGGTCTTAGAGATTCTCTGTAACTGAGCTGCTTCAGGAATTTGGACTTCTGTCAGACTTATTTGATTTTTTTTTTCCAGTTTATGAATTATTTTAAATTTTATTCCATTGTTTTTACCTCTATTCTTTTTATTTTATTAATTGAATTTCCCTGAATTCTATTGTTTAACAGTTCCTCCCTTCTATTCCTTTTTACATATTCCTTTAATTCATTTAGATATCATTTATATAGATGGTGCTCCTATCTGTAAAGTTAGGAATTTCTATGAAATATTCTACATGCATCGATCCTCTCCACTCCTTCCTGCCCTCCATAGTCCTCCCTACCCTCTTCTAACCCCTTCCTCTGTAATGTCACCCAGAGCTTGTATAGGTATGTGTGACGCGCAAATGGAATAAATAAATAAAAAGCCGTCCTCTATTTCCTGGATTCACTGGTAGGCCACCCCGAGAAGGCGGCTCGGGTACAATCCACGGTCCATAGATTACATTACATTACATTACTTACTTCTATTCCGCCTGTACCTTGCAGTTCTAAGCGGATTACATCAGAAGATAACTGGACATTTCCAGGAAAGAAAGTTACAATTAAGATAACTGGACATTTCCAGGAAAAAGGTTACAATTAAGGAGCTGGTTACATTATACAATTAAGGAGCTGGTTTCATAATAAAGTTTTGAGAAGAGGGTACAAGATAGGTAGAAAAATTAGGAAAACGTCAGATGAAGCAGGAAGATTACTACGAGGTAGTTAAAGAGTGGAAGCTGGTTACATTACTAGATATTTCGACTATAGAACCCATCCTAGAGCAAGACTCATGCTCTGGGAGATACTCAATATACTTCTTCATTCTCAAGAGGGGCTCTGAAGATTGGAGACTAATTCTGGAACTCAAGGCAATCAATACAGCACTGCAAGTGCCTGTTTCCGCATGGATAACAGTGATAGCTTTGGTGGCTCCGAGGGAGTTCCTAGCCTCCCTGGATCTGACAGAGGCGTATCTCCACATTCCTATTTTTCTGGACCATTGGAAGTATCTGAGGTTCCACCTCTTGGAGCAACATTTCCAGTTTGTAGTGATGCCCTTTGATTTGGCAATGGTGCCCAGGACCTTCACCAAAGCTTTTGTGGCAGTGGTGGCCCATCTTCACACCCTGGGTGTCTTGGTTAACCTGTATCTAGACGACTGGTTGATCAGAGCAACCTCAGCGACCGAGGAGTATCAGGCTGTTCATCAGTTTGTATAGTTGCTGCAGTGCCTGGGCTGGATGATCATTTTCAGGAAGAGTCACCTTAAGCCAATGCAGGATTTGGAATACCTGAGAGTTTGATTTCACATGGGCCAGAATAAAGTGTTCCTGCCCTGTGTACCGTCGGGAGAATCTTTGATAGGTTATCAGGGACCTTCTGGCCACTCTGATCCCAATGGCATGGCAATACCTCCCGGTTCTGGGAACCATGGTGGTGACAATAGATGTCCCTTGGGCCAAAGCCCATTTGCGTCTACTGCAGGATGCTCTGATTTTGCGCTGGAGTCTGCAACGTGACCTATTACATCCACTCTACCCTGAACAACAGTGGCGTGGAACAGTCACCTGGTGGCTTTGACCTCTCTCACTATCCAGGGGTCTTCCCCTCTGAATTTCAGAGTGGGTGATTCTGATGACAGATGGAAGCCTCAAAGACTGGGGGGCTGTGTGACCATTCCTGTTCAAGGCTGGTGGGCTTCCTCTGAGTGCAAATGTTCAATCAATCATCTGGATCTTTGGGCGATTTGGCTAGCTCTCCTCCACTTCAAAGGTCATCTCCGTCATCAAGCCATTCATGTCTTCTTTGACAGTGCCACGGCAGTAGCTTACTGCAACCAGCAGGGGGTGCACTAGTAGTGTCTCTCTGAGCATGGAGGCTCAGCTTCTCTTCTTGTGGGCGGAGAGATACCTGTGGTGCTGTCAACAGTGCATGTGGCCAGAGTGGACAACGTTCAGGTGGATTTTCTCAGTTGTCAGAATCTGGACACTGGAGAGTGGTCCCTGTCTCAAAGTTCGTTCGATTGCATAGTGATCTCATGGCAGCTGTGGCCAACAAGAAAGCCAATTAGTTCTTCAGTTGCCGTCGCAAGGCTGGAAACAAAGTCTGGACGCTCTGGTTCAATCCTGGCCATGGGATGGTATCCTATATGTTTTCCCTCCATGGCCCATGATAGGGCATCTGTTGTGACAGATAGCAGCTCACAGAAGCCCTATAATCCTTGTCACACCCGGTTGGCTGTGGTATGCTGACCTGGTTCGGCTCTAGCGGGACCAGGGGCTCCAGCTCCCTTATCACCCTCGCCTCCTCACACAGGACCCGATTGCGCTGCAGGATCCAGACCGTTTTGGCTTTAATTAGCCGGGGCTATTCAACAGTAGCTGCCACGTTGCTTCGCAGCAAAAAGAAATTCATAATGGCTGCCTATGTGAAGGCTTTGAGATTTCTGCAAGATGGCCTGATGAAAGGCCCAGTGGTGGCTTTTCTCTGGGTGCAGATAGCCAGTCTTTCTTGTGTGTTTTCTTCTCTGAGGGACTCCTTGGCTGCTCATCTGGATGTAGTCCGTTTTCTGCGAGGCACTCTGAGACTTTGGCCTGTGCTGCACCTTCATTACCAACTACTCCTTAGCAAATCAGAAAATGTTCAAACTATTCCTTAAATACTTCTTAATATCTTATCAATATGTACTTCTTAAGATCATAACAATTCTTATGTAATCCGCCTTGAACTGCAAGGTAAAGGCGGAATAGAAATCACTAATGTAATGTAATATGTCTGACTTGGAATCTCAACCTGGTTCTCTCTAGCTCGTCCACCTTATGAGCCTCTGGAGCAGGCATCTCATGGATCTTACAATCAAGACTGTATTTATGGTGGCCATTACCTCAGCCCACAGAGTTTCGGAATTTCAGGTTCTTTCCTGCCTGGATCCATTTCTGCGTATTAAGATTCTGATGTGATGCGCACTGTTCCTTCTTTTCTTCCGAAAGTGGGTTCCACTTTCCATGTGAATCAGGAAGTCTGGCTTCCTGCTTTTGCTTCCTCCATGTCGAGGGAGCAGGATTGGGTGTTGCAATCCTTGGATGTGCACAAGCTCATGTTGCGGTACCTGGAGTTTACGAATGATTTTCACCTCTCTGATTATCTTTTTGTTCTGGTGGGTCCTGCTCATAAGGGCAGGGCAGTTTCCAAAGCCACCATTTCCAGATGGAACTGTATGGCCATTCCATGACTTACGCTGTGGCTGGAAGGAAGCACCCCCTTAATGTGAGGGCTTATTCTACCAGAGGTATCTCATCCCCTTGGGCAGAGTCATTGGCGATCTCTTTGGAAGAGATTTGCAGGGCCGCTACCTGGTCCTCTTTGTATAAGTTCACCAAGTTTTACAGGATCAATGTGGCAACCAAGCAGGATTTTCCTTTTGGTGCCTCTATTTTGGCAGCAAGCTCAACAGTCCCACTCTGATTCTTTGGGACTGCTCTGTTATCTCCCAGTCATCCTGGAGTAAAGTGGGATTGTACAAGAATAGGTTCTTACCTTTGATATATCATCTTTCTTGTAAATCCACACTTTATTCTGGGAACCCACCCTATCCTTTGCTGATTTGCTGATTCTGTCTTTCCAAGTACTGGTAAGCTGGATTCTATTTTCTGATCATCCTTTATAATCATGCCATCAGGGGGGATCCTAGTTAGGGAGTCCCCCCCTCTGACAGTGCAGGCTGTGTCTCCTTATATCACTGTTTCTCGTTGTTCCGGTTTATAATGTTTATTAACCTGGTTGAGTTATGTTTAATTGTTCCTGTTTTGTATTACTTACCATGAGCAGATTAGATGACTTGGTTGGTGAATATCCCTGTGCCCCTCTCTCTCTCTTGTTTTTGTCCTCTTTCAGAAGTTCTTGGCTGCTTTATTACTGATGCAGGAGGGGGGTCAGTGCTGAAGTGAGAGGGGTGGAGCTTAAGTCTCTATAATTTGAGGCTTCCTACAAACTACTGGCAGGTATACAGAATTAACCCAGTCGGCCTGGAATAAAGTGTGAATGTACAAGAAAGAAGATTAGCAAAGGTAAGAACCTAATCTTTCGATAGAAGCTTTTAATAAACAATAATTATTTTAAAAAATTCAAGTGACTGAAAACTCTTATATATGGCTTCCTCTCTTTTCAACTTTTGGTACAATCTCTGATATTAAGCATCTTAGATTACTGCAATATTATATACTTGGGATCCTTTAAGAAATCCATCAAACGATTGAGAGTCATTCAGAATGCTGCTGTCCGCCTCATTTATGGTCTAAATCAGGGGTGCCCACACTTTATGGGCTTGCGAGCTACTTTTATAATGACTAAGTCAAAATGATCTACCAACAATAAAATTTTAAAAAAAACACAAAGCACACTGAAAGGCAGAGAAAATGTTAATTATTCATATTCCGGGTTTTTTCAAAGAGGTCACGGCAGATGCAATGTCACCTCAGTAACAAAATACAAAAATAGACAAATACACCCCCTCCCTTTTTACTAAACCACAATAGTAGGTTTTAGCACAGGGAGTTACGCTGAATGCCTCGCGCTGCTCTCAATGCTCATAGGCTCCCTGCGCTAAAAAATGCTATTGCGGTTTAGTAAAAGGGAGCCATAGTGCAAAATATAGACAGCAGATATAAATTCTCAAAACAGACACATTTTGATCACTAAATTGAAAATAAAATCATTTTTCCTACCTTTGCTGTTTGGTGATTTCATGAGTCTCTGGTTGCACTTTCTTCTTCTGACTGTGCATCCAATCTTTCTTCCTTTCTTTCAGCCTCCTGTATGTTTCCTCTCCTCCAGACCTCATTCTCAACTTTTTCTTTCTGTCTCCCTGTCTGCCCCCTTTCTTTCTTTCTCCATGCCCTCCCCCAAGCCACTCAGTTTGCTGCCACCGCCATCGGGGAACAGCCCCCAAGCCACCGCCGTCCCAAGCTTTCCCTGCAGAAGCGTTGCGCTGACCAGCATTCTGCTCCCTGACGTCAATTCTGACGTAGGAGAGGAAGTTCCGGGAAAACAAGGCATTTCTCTTCATTCCATCCAGCCTGAGCCCCATCTCTCCTTGATCCAGCATTTCCCTTCTGTGTCTGTCAGAATTACCATTCCACCTATTTTCCAGCATCACCCTTCTTTGTGTCCATCTCACTATATCCCTAGCTCACCATTTTTTCAGAATCTTCATTTGTCTCTGTCCTTGTCTTTACCCCATGTTCACCATTTGCCCTTTCAATGTCTTTATCTCCCCCCCCCCACACTTTTTCAGCATTACTTCTATGTCTCTATTTCACCTCTTCTTCATGTCCCCTCTGTATCTCTATCCTTATTCAGTAGGTCCTGCTTACCCTTTCTCTTCTTTGTGTCACTATCTCCATTTTCAGCTTTCCCCCCCTTTTCCTTTGTTACTGCACCCTGTAGCCAGAATCTTTCCACCCTCCCTCCACTCCGGCCCAGCCCAGTATGAAATATTTCTTTTTGTTTCCCTCCCCTCTCTCTATCTCTCTCTCTTCTCCTCCCTCACCCACGAGTCCTGCATCTGGCCCTCTCCCTTCTACCTGCACCTGGCAACACCCCCCTGCTCCGCGGCTCTCTTCAGCAACTCGTCAGCAGCGGTGATCAAGACAAGCTGCCGACATTGAGGCCTTCCCTCTACGAGTCCCGCCTTTGTGGAAAAAGGAAGTTGAAACAAGCGGGACTCGCAGAGGGTAGGCCCCGACGTCAGAAGCTTGTGTCGATCGCTGCTGCCGAAGAGAGCCGTGGAGCAGGGGGTGTGGCCGGAAGCAGGTAGAAGGGAGAGGGAGATAGGAAGGCTGTAGAAGCTCCGGAGCACGACACCGACCCCAGCCAGGATGATTTCTTTTTCAGGCTACCGCTCCCACGCTCCCACCCCCCCCCCACCCCCGAAATGACAAAAACAGCCTAATGCCCGGCGTCGGCGTCTTTGACGTCGGGGAGAGGAAGGCTGATAGGCCCGGTAGATCGGGACGGCAACATGAGTATCACGGAGCCCGGGATGGGCTCTGCGATCGACTCACGTTGCCTTCCTGAGCTACTGGTTGATTGCGATCGACGTGTTGGGCACCCCTGGTCTAAATAAATCGTATCATGTAAGCCCGTATTACAAAAAACTACACTGGCTGCTGGTGGAAGCAAGGGTCATTTTTCAAGTTTGCCTGCCTCTGCTTCAAAACCATAGTAGGTTCATCCCCAGTCTATCTGTTGCACCTTTTTGAATTTCCAGGCACCACTTGCACATGTAGTGCCTACCTGTTTGCTTTTCCATCCTTGAAGGGCTGTATCTACAGGAGATTCCTTGATAGATCATTATCATTCCAAGCAGGCAAATGGAATAAATGGTTAACCAACTTCATTTCAAATGCACCCTCCTACCAAACCTTTAGGAAATCAATTAAAACCTATCTCGTTGATAAATTTCTCTGACTCCTTTCCTGTCTTGTATCTTTGAAATGCTTTCTGATAAATCCTGACTACTTTTGACATGCTAATGTAATTTGAAAGTCTTTTTTTGTAACATCACTGTCTATATACAGTCTCTTCCTCTGTAAACTGCTCTGAACTGCTTGTGGTATTGTGGTATATAAAAATAAAATTGTTATTATTATTATATAAATGAAAATAAATTTAATAAGTGTGGCACAGTGGTTAAAGCTACAGCCTCAGCACCCTGGGGTTGTGGGTTCAAACCTACGCTGCTCCTTGTGACCCTGGGCAACTCACTTAATCCCCCCATTGCCCCAGGTACATTAGATAGATTGTGAGTCCGCTGGGACAGACAGGGAAAATGCCTGAGTACCTGAATAAACTCATGTAAACCGTTCTGAGCTCTCCTGGGAGAACGGCATAGAAAATTGAATAATTAATAAATAAATAAGTGTTTTATGTGATGTCTCTACTGGACTAACACAATATATTTTTGACTGTTTTCAGGAATTACAGATTATGTCATTTCTGTGATAGATACAGATAAAGATAATTTTGTACATTTCTTGTGAAACAAGCTTGGTCTAGTCATTATACAAAATAATTTGTAGCACAACATTTCCTAAACTGGCTTATTTTCCTCTGTTTTGGCTATCTCTGTTGTACAGTCCCACAGAGAACATCTCCCACAGGTCCAAAAACAATGCCAACACCAGTACGATCACCGAATGCTATTCCACCTTCAAATCTTAGAAAAAACCCGCCCACAGCCAGAAATGGAGGTGGTGAAACAGATGCACAGATATTAGAACTCAATCAACAGGTAAGAATTAGCAAGCAGTTTTTGCTTTGTATCCATTAGTTGTGTCAGGACTATATTTTTCTACCATCATTTAACAGTATCCAAATTTGTGAACTTAGTCACTTTTGATAAATAAATGTGAAATTTCTTTTTTTTTAATTTTATTAATCTTTATTGATTTTCAAACTTTGACAGTGCCATACAATTAATTTAGATATAAACACTACAAAGAAGGCACTTTAAATACACAATTAATATATAAAACAATCATTTCCCCCTCCTTCCCCATAACTTGTTATATTAATCTTTATTCATTTTTAAAGCTCCCAGTAAGTATAACATATAATACAATCATATATACTTAAATCACATTTAATATATCATCAAATTCTAAACTGTAACGAATAATCCCTCTCCCTTGTATCCTATAGTTATTAATAAGTAAAAGAAATCATAAAATATTCCCATCCCCCATCTCACCCTGGACGTATATGAATCAAAGGGGAAAAAAAGATTAATGTTTATTCTATACAATACTTTCAATCTTTGCAATATTTTGTTAATGGCTCCCAAATAACCTGAATTTTTTTAAAATTTCCCTGCTGCATAGCAATTATCCTTTCTATTTTGAATATGTGGCATAAAGAGTTCCACCAAAAGCTGTAATTCAGCCTCTTCCAATTTTTCCAGTTATTCATATTCTGTTGTATGGCAATCTCTGTCATAATGAGCAGAAGCCTATTATTATTAGAGGATATTTTGGCTTTTAGCCCTCATTGACATGCCAAACAATACAGTGTCATAGGATAATGCCACTGGATTTTCTAACAAATTATTTATTTGACCCCCATATTGATTTCCAAAAAGCAAGAATGAATGGACAGTAGAATAACAAATGATCTAATGTCCCAGCTTCAAGATGACAGTGCCAGCATCTATTAGATTTAGAGCTACCTAACTTCTGTAAACGAATCGGGGTCCAAAATGCTCTATGTAACAGAAAAAACCAAGTTTGCCTCATAGATGCAGACACTGTACATCATCCTCCAAGACCAAATTCGTGGCCATTGAGACTCAGTAATTTGATGCTTAATCTCAATGCTCCAAATGTCCCGAAGACCAGTCCTTAGTTTTTTATTCATAAATCCAGATATCAATTTGTACCACTGAGCAGCCCAGTATCCCAGAAAGTCCACCTGAAAACACAAGAAAGGCAAACTATACTTATCACTAACATTTTTCCATTCAGGGAACCCTACCTGAATGGCCTGCTTCAATTGCAACCACTTATAATTTTGTGATTTATTAAGACCAAAAACTTCATGCTTTTACAGCGGAGTTCATATTGTCAATTGACAAGGAATGCCACCATGAGCTCAGCTGATGTATATACTGCATGTAATTAACGTGAAACGTAAAACGTCATGAATTTAAATGTCCCAAGATGGGCTCTTTGTTTGGCTGAGACTAAGGCTGTCTAGAGATTGTAAATATGAACCATATTATCCACTTTAAAGTGGTACACATGGATAGATGGGAAGGGAAGGCATGAAAAAGTAGATTATTTGATTATTGATCTGTCCTTCCCTTTCCCATGCTTTCTGCAAAAGCATGCATAAATGATTGTAAAGTAAGGAGAGGGCATATGATGAGGAAGATAGGCTCTGAAGCACACTGCAATCTGTTGTTATTTTAATCTGATATTAGAGACAGTACAATTCTGTAATGCTATTTCTTCAGTCCCTGGTGTCCAGTCAAGCAGAACACTTTCAATCTTGTGTCCTTCAGTAACAATTTGACAACACTGCATGAATTTGGCACTTTGTAGGCTTAAAATACTATTTTCCATTTTTTTTAAATATAGCACAAGTTATTATGTACAGTGCTGCATATGTCTGGTAGTGCTCTAGAAATAATTAATAGTAGTAGTTGTTGTGGATCAGATCTTTTCACAGATGTTACCGTGGTGCTTAATGAAAAAGCAGATAATAGATAATATGTAACATGTTATCAGGAATCCACACTGGTAGAGCCATTTTATGATAAATGCAATATTCTTCCTGAATCTCAGAATCTAAAAACAACTTCTTGAATCCTTAGCCATACCTTATGTCCAGGCTCCTCTTTCCTACTGATGAGTTTTCATACTGTAATTGAATAACAGCAGAAGGGTGGGATATGCAGTGTCTCCACTGTGAGATTTCTGATCATTTATTTTCTCTTTTCTTAATCTTTGACAGTTGATGGAATTGAAAGTGACGGTGGATGGCCTCGAGAAGGAACGAGACTTTTATTTCAGCAAACTACGAGACATTGAGCTCATCTGTCAAGAGCATGAAAGTGAAAACACAGGCGTTCTTTCCAAGATTATAGATATTCTATACGCCACTGAGGTCAGCAAATCCAGAGAGCCACCCAAAATAGACTCCACTACTAACCAGTGCTCCCTCTAAGCGGGCGGGTGGTGTGAGCAAAATTTTTTCCCCGTGCGCTAAAAATATCGGGCGCCAGCGCCAACTCGCCCGATTCTCCTCTCGCCGCGGCCTGCCATCTCCGTACGCCGTGCGCTGTGACGTGACATTGTGCGCTGCGAGGCAATATTTTGTGCGCCAGCGCACACCAGCGCAGCTTAGAGGGAACACTGCTACTAACATAGCCTTCCCTTCAGACAAATATCAAATCATCTATTAAGTGCAAAAAGTCCTTCACATAACAGGTCACATCACAGCCATTTTTCAAGTAATAGATTCTGTGTCTGCTAAGTGCCTTCTTCCAAAATTATATACAGGATAACACTGACCTGCCATTTGATCAGTCTTAGTTGTGGTTTGTCAATGTTGTGAGACCATGTCAGAATCCTCTATGCACCTCTATGCACAACTCGTAACCAGTGTTCCCGCTAAGCTGCGTTGGCCTGCGCTCGCGCACAAAATATTACATCGCAGCGCACAAGTTTCTCTTCACAGCGCGCACACGCGTCGCAAAGGTAAGGGGAGGTAAGGTAAGGGGACGCATTGGGGGGATTGCACTTCCCCACAATTGCCATGCTTCGGTTCCTCTTCTTCCTTCCTTCCTCCCCCCCCCCCCGCGGGACCCTGCGGCACCATCAACTCTTACTCCCTCTAATGTCGGCCCTGCAGCTCCAGACTTCCTCGCACCTTCTCCCCTCCCCCTTTGGATCGCTATTATTTTAAATGTTATAGCCGCGGAGCTGTATCCATCAGTGGAGATGTCTAACCTCGGCCTGCCCCGGAACTCTTACTGCAGCAGCCGCCCGTCTAGGCAGGAACAGGAAGTCACTGTTGCAGTAAGAGTTCCGGGGCAGGCCGAGGTTAGACATCTCCACTGATGGATACAGCTCCGCGGCTATAACATTTAAAATAATAGCGATCCAAAGGGGGAGGGGAGAAGGTGCGAGGAAGTCTGGAGCTGCAGGGCCGACATTAGAGGGAGTAAGAGTTGATGGTGCCGCAGGGTCCCGCGGGGGGGGGGGGGGAGGAAGGAAGGAAGAAGAGGAACCGAAGCATGGCAATTGTGGGGAAGTGCAGAGCTGCAGGGAAGAGTGTTGCGGTACCCAGCTGGAGGGAGAAGGAAGATGAGGGAGGGAATTAAAGGAGATGCCAGGGCTTGGAGCGTAGGAGGAAGGTATGCCAGTCTAAGGGAAAAGGAAGGGGGAGATGTGAGAGCATGGAGGGGGAGCGAAAGATGGAAGAAAAGGAAAGGAGAGAGATGCCAGAGAATCAGGGAAGGGGAGATACCAGACTATGAGGAGAGGTGTGGGAGAGGGAAGGCGAGGAGAGAGATGCCAGACCAATGGGGTGAAAGGAGAGATGGAAGGGGGAGGCATACAGTTTCTGGAAGGGGCATAGAAGGAGAGAAGATGCCATATAGGGGAAGAGAGACGGCAGACAGTGGATGGAAGGAAGAGAGTTACAAGAAGATGAGGAAAGGAGAAACCACAGAAGACAAAGGTAGAAAAAAATTTCTATTTATTTATTGCTTTAGGAGACATGTGTCACTGTTTCTGTGAAGCATTGTATGCAGAGTCCAGCTTCTTGCTGGTTCAATTTAACCTTTGTCTATGTATTTTTATTTTATCCCCCCTTTTACAAAACTGTGAAGCGTTTTTAGCACCAGCCTTGGTGGTAGCAGCTCTGATGCTCAATTTTATGAGCATCAGAGCTGTTACCTCCGTAGCTAAAATCCACACTACAGTTTTGTAAAAGAGGGAGGGGTTAGTTTGTGATTACATATTCCTTACTAGGCGAAGGTGTTTTCTGTGTTCTGTGTGTTTTCTGTTAGGATTGACGGTGTAGGATTGATCTGTGCTGGTCTGGCTTGTTTAGTTTTACAATGGGTGTATTGATGTACTGCTCACTGCAATATGTAAGATGCTGCCTTTTCCTAGGTACTCATGTGTGACGTGTGGTTTGTTACTAAAAATCATGTTTTTCTTACAGATGGGGGGGGGTGCCAAAAAATGATGGGCCCCGGATGTTACATATGCTAGGTACGCCACTGTATGTAAAGATACCAGAAAGCTGGCGTAGCAAAAACTTCTAAGTTTTGAGTATTTAACCCTCCCACAATCTCACGGGCACTCGTTTCAAGTTTATTGAGATTTTGATTTAAACGCAATATCAAATATTTTCAATGCGTATAACAAAAATAAATTTGGGGAAATAAATAAAACCATTTGAACCAGTGTTCCCGCTAAGCTGCGCTGGCGCACAAAATATTACATCGCAGCGCACACGTTTCTCGTCACAGCGCACAATCGGAAGAGGCGTACGGCAGATGGCAGGGCGGCGAGAGGAGAATCGGGCGAGTTGGCTCATAACTTGCTGGCGCCCGATATTTTTGGCTCACGGTGAAAAAAGTTTGCTCACAACACCCGCCCGCTTAGAGGGAACACTGCTCGTAACCGTCACATTCATTAGCTGCTCAAATTGCACTAGAATCTCAACTATTCCAGTGCAGCATTAAAAAGAGTTATTTGCTTTCAAATTTGATTGGTTCTTATGGCATTTTGTACATAAATTTAGTTATCCCAGGACAAGCAGGCAGCATATTCTCACTGATGGGTGACATCACCGATGGAGCCCTGGCATAGACACTTGAAAAGTGAATCAAAACTTCAAGTTTTAGAAAGTTTGCGATCAGTCTGCACCGTGCATGTGCGAGTGCCTTCCCGCCTGACGTAGGCACGTGGTTCCTCAGTTTTTGCAGAGCTAAGAAGACGCGTTCAAAGGCTGTTGAAATTTTTTCACCTTTCTGCTCATGCTTCTGATTTTTTTCAGTCAGTTTTGTGTTTCTTTTTTCTTTGTCCTTTAACCTCTGGTTAAAAAAAAAAAATCATACTTTTTTTCCATTTCGTGAGTTCGGCCCAGTGGGGGCCTGTTGTTACCACCTTGGCCTTGTTACTGGCAGCCTCAGAGCAATGGGTCCTGGGACACCGGGACAAGGAAAAACTCTTGTGAGCCACTGCAGGCAGCACAAGGAAAGGAAAAGAAATGTTAACAGAAGGAAACACCACCTCACCAGGTAGGTAATCTTCGAGTAATAACTGGGTTTATTCTTGAAACCAAAATAAATCAAGCTAACTTGCTTGCTTTCATATTAATCAGTTCAAAACAAAACACAAATTTGTCAGGATATTCAGTGAACAAGAATAGTCCCAAAAACAATCAAAATATATCATTAAACAGTCTCTGAGTAAATGTAGGTTAGATGCAGTTCCAAACACAGAAGGCAAATCTTCCCCAAAGCTGTTGCTGGCTCTCCAGCCAATTAACAATCCAATCACTTGGAAAAACTTAAAACCAAAAACAGTCCCTTGGCTGATATCTTCAGCCTGAGTCAGTGCTACGGCACTAACCCTCCCAGCAGCTGACGTGCTGGCCAGGCAATGTGCTCCGCGTGGTAATAACTTTGCCAACAATAGGCCCTCTATCCCACCACTGAGAACGTGGGGCAAACCCCATTGCCTGGGACTGGAACAGTCCTTTTCCCCCTCATGTAGGAGAAAAAAACCTCCTCAAAATTCAAAACTTGTCTTTCACAGTTCCCATAGAAGCCCTCACAGTTCTTCAGCTCCCACAGGGTTACCAAAAACAACTTGGAGGCAGCTTAGATAAGCAAGATTTTTTCAGTTACTTACATAGGCAGTATCAACTACTTGCTTCTGGAACAGCAAACTTCCATGGGCAGGACTTCATTCTGTAACTCAGCATTTGGCTCTGGGTCCAGCTCCATGTCCTGAGGAACTTCAGGCATGCAGAGAGGCGGTTCCGCTCCAGCCTCAGTCAACTCCATGCATTCCACATGGGGGATGCCATTCAGAGCTCTCAGCCCTGAGTGCAGCTGCCTGTCCTCTAACTGTAGCTGCTCCTTCTGATTCTGCTTCTGCCTCTGGGATAACATTCGACAGCCATGCCCAAAACCCTCAGGTGAAAATGATTTCCTGGGAACTAACCTAGGATTATGTGAGGGATGGGAAACCTGCACTTCTGCTCTCCCGCTCCCTCTATAGGTCAGAGAAGGAAAGTCATCCAATTCCTCAGTTTGGGGTTTAAATGGAGCTGTTTGTGGAGTGTCTGCTGCTGAACTGCACACTGTTCTGGGGACAGACCTAGCGGGCATAGGCTGAATACCACAGCCTCCAACTTCAATTTGGCTGAGACGGTCTTTCCATCGATGTCACGCCCACAGATGGGATTTAAAAAGTGCGGTCGCTGTGCTCAGCCCATATCTGTGACTGACCCACATCGCTGGTGTCTCCAGTGTTTGTCCAGTGACTGTCTAAGCTAAATCGACACCGGCTCTCCAGGTGACGGTTCAGTCTGAGCAGATAGTGACACTGACCGAACCTCACATTGATGCTCCAGTGGTGCAGAGATCATTGACATGATAGTCAATTGATCTCATTCCACGGCACCAGTCGTCGACTCAAACATCTAGAGAGGCGACACTGGTACGGTCCCGTAAGGCCTCTCATAAGATGAAGCATATTGAGCCTTCGACACCGAGTCTTCGGCACTGTCCTCATTCCATTCAGGACTCAGACTTATTTGGGAGACTCGGAGCAAGAACCACTCTCGTCTAATGATGAGGATTTTACTAGGTCAGATTTACCTCAGCGTCAACCTCCTGCTTTTTCTAAGAGGTCATCTTTTTCAAGGTTTCTCCAGCAAATGTCTGAGGACCTTTCTATTCCATTGGAGGCGGACTCCGAGTATAGTAAACAGTTCTTGGCTCTAAACTATGACCACCAAAAGAACTACTAAAGTTTCCTCTTCATGATATTTTGCGTGAGACTTTCTACAAAAATCTGGAAACTCCACTTTCTGTTCCTGTGGCTCCTAGAAAGCTTGACTCATTATATAGAGTGGTTCCTATTTCTGGGTTTGATAAACCTCAGCTTCTTCATGAGTCTTTTCTGGTAGAATCGACCTTGAAGAAGTCTGCAGGAGCTAGTGTCTATGCTTCTGTACCACCAGGCAAAGAAGGTAAAGGAATGGACAAATTTGGTAAACGCCTTTACCAAAATGCAATGTTGACGAACCGAGCTGGAAACTATAATTTCCATTTTTCCTTCTACCTTAAACATCTGGTTAAGCAGTTTTCAGTTTTTCAAAAATATATTCCTTCACGTAAAACTCAAGCTTTTCAAAATCTTATGGCTGCAGTTTTGCAATTGAGGAATTATATGGTTCATTCTACCTATGACATGTTTGAGCTTACCTCACGGGCGGCAACCATGTCAGTGGCTATGAGACGCCTTGCCTGGCTCCGTGTCTACAAGCATTGAGATTCAAAATCAATTTCCCCAAATCTCACCTAGTTCCAACTCGACGTCTGCAATTCATTGGGGCTATCCTCAACACTACAATTATGAGAGCATTTCTCCCTCCAGATCATCTGGACACTCTTCTTATCCTCTGTCAACAGATGTTGAAGATACACACCATCTCAGCGAGACATATGATGGTTCTCCTAGGCCACATGGCTTCCACAGTTCATGTAACTCCACTAGCAAGGCTGCATCTTCGCATTCCTCAGTGGACCCTTGCTTCTCAGTGGTCTCAAGCGACAGATCGTCTATCACAACATCTCTTCAGCAGTTGCTTCAATGGTGTATGACCTCTTCAAATCTATCCAGAGGTCTACTTTTTCATTTGCCCCTCACCAGAAGGTGATAATGACGGACACATCTCCTTATGCCCGGAGAGCGCACCCGGATGGCCTTCAAACTCAAGGTCATTGGTCTGCCAGGGAGCGCAAATTTCACATCAATTTGCTGGAGCTCCGAGCAATATATTATGCTCTCAAAAGCTTTTCAACACTTCTCAAGCCCTCAAGTCCTCCTCCTTCGCACAGACAATCAAGTAGCAATGTACTACATAAACAAACAAGGAGGCACAGGCTCTCTCATGTTAGTTATATCAGGAAGCCCAGAAAATCTGGCTTTGGGCAACAGCTCGTAAACTTTTCTTAAAGGCTGTCTACATTCAGGGGGAGAAGAATTCCCTAGCAGACAACCTCAGCAGAATTCTTCAACTTCACGAATGGACTCTTAATTCTGCAGCCCTTCTTCCACTCTTTGTTCAGTGGGGCACTTCACAAGTGGACTTATTTTCAGCTCCCTACAATCACAAGCTGCCTCAATTCTGCTCCAGACTATACTCTCCTCACCATCTAGAAGCAGATGCATTTTTTTGAACTGAATGAGCATGTTTCTTTACTCATTCATACTAAAGACTGTTCAAACTCAAACGAGAGTCAACCACCATGATTCTCATTGCTCCTCGGTGGCCCAGGCAACATTGGTTCTCCCTTCTACTTCAATTCAGCTCCAGGGAGCCAATTCCTCTGCCAATCTTTCCTACTCTGCTTACTCAGAATCAAGGATTTCTTCTACATCCTAACCTTCAATCGTTACACCTGACAGCTTTGGTTTCTCTAGGGCTGAATCCATAGGAGTTACATCTCTTCCAGCCTTTCCGCAATATTATTGATGCCTCCAGGAAACCAGCCACACAACAATGTTATCAACAAAAGTGGATTAGATTTTCTTCCTGGTGTCTTCTTCACCATCAGCACGATCCAATTTCCTTGTCAGTGGAACTGGTATTGGATTATCTACTTCATCTGACTGACTCTGGACTCAAATCCACATCTATTAGAGTCCATCTCAGTGCTATTACAGCTTTTCACTTACCAGTTAAGGAAAAACCTCTTACTGCTCATCCCTTGGTCTCCAGAATCTTGAAGGGACTTTTCAATGTGAAACCACCTCTCAAACCTACTCCTGTAGTCTGGGACCTTAATGTAGTTCTTTCCAGGTTGATGATGCCCCCTTTTGAACCAATGGCCTCATCTCATCTCAAGTTTCTTACCTGGAAAGTTGTTTTTCTTATCGCTCTCACTTCTGCTAGAAGGGTCAGTGAGTTACAAGCCTTGGTGGTAGATCCACCCTTTACAGTTTTTCACCATGATAAAGTGGTTCTACGCACACATCCCAAGTTTCTTTCGAAAGTTGTGATGGAGTTTCATTTCAATCAGTCAATTGTTCTTCCAGTTTTTTTCCCTAAGCCACGCTCTCATACAGGAGAAACGGTGCTCCATACTTTGGACTGTAAATGTGCTTTGGCCTATTACATCCATGGCCTATTACATCCACAGGAGAAAGCCACATAGAACATCTCAACTTTTCATCTCATTTGATCCTAATAAGTTGGGGAACTGTGCTTTATCCCAGGACAAGCAGGCAGCATATTCTCACTGATGGGTGCCTCCAAGCTAACTAGAATGGGATGGCGGGAAAGTTGACCTTTAGGAAAATAAATTTTGTAATACAGATTGGCCAAAGTACCCATCCCATCTGGAGAAAGACTCCAGACAATAGTGAAGTGAAGGTATGAACTGAGGACCAGGTGGCAGCTTTACAGAGTTCCTCAATTGGTGTAGATCTGAGGAAAGCTACAGAAGTTGCCATAGCTCTAATTTTGTGGGCTATGGCACAACTTTCCAAGTGCAGTCCAGTCTGAGCAAAGCAGAACGATATACATGCAGCCAGGCAGTTTGAAATCATTCTCTCAGAAACAGGATTACTTACCGTAAAGCACGGTTACTTACCATAACAGGTGTTATCCAGGAACAGCAGGCAGATATCACTGAAGGTTGATGTTACCAACGGAGCCCCGGTACGGACACTTGCAAAGTGAATTGCAACTTTAAGTTTAGAAAGTTAGCGATTAGCCCGCACCGTGCATGCACGAGTGCCTTCCCGCCCGACGTAGACACGCGGTCCCTCAGTTAAGATAATCCAGCTAAGAAGCCAACCAGGGGAAGTGGATGGGTTGTGAGAATATCTGCCTGCTGTCCCTGGATAACACCTGTTATGGTAAGTAACTGTGCTTTATCCCAGGACAAGCAGGCAATATATTCTCACTGATGGGTGACCTCTAAGCTAACTAGAAAGGGATGGAGGGAGAGTTGGCCTTTAAGAATACAAATTTTGCAAAACTGACTGACCGAAGTGCCCATCCCGTCTGGAAAAAAATTTCATACAGAAGTGAAGGTATGAACTGAGGACCAGGTGGCAGCTTTGCAGATTTCCTCAATAGGAGTAGATCTGAGGAAAGCTACAGAAGCTGCCATAGCATGGACTTTGTGAACAGTGACACGATTCTACAGAGGCAGTTCAGTCTGAGTATAGCAGATTGAGATACAGGCAGCCAACCAGTTGGATATTGTCCGTTTTTCAGGATGACCCAACTTGTTACGATCAAATGAGATGAAGAGTTGGAGAGAGTTGGAGGCTTTGTCTGATCGATGTAGTAGGCCAAAGCACGTTTACAGTCCAAAGTGTGCAGCGTCATTTCTCCTGGATGAGAATGAGGCTTAGTGAAAAAAACAATGGACTGATTGAGATGAAAGACTGTAACTACTTTCGGTAAAAACTTAGGATGCGTGCGTAGAACCACTTTATCATGGTGAAAAACTTTAAGGTGGATCTGCGACCAATGCTTGTAGCTCACTGACCCTCCTTGCAAAAGTGAGGGAGATGAGGAAAACTACTTTCCAGGTGAGAAATTTGAGATGAATTGTTGCCATTGGTTCAAATGATGGTTTCATCAACCTGGAAAGAACTACATTAAGGTCCCAGATTACGGGTAGAGGCTTGAGAGGTGGTTTAACATTGAAAAGCCCTTTCATGAATCTGGAGACCAATGGATGAGCAGTGAGAGGCTTTCCCTTGCCTGGCATGTGAAAAGCTGTAATAGCACTGACATGGACTCTGATGGATGTAGATTTAAGACCAGAATCAGAGAGATGAAGGAGATAATCCAGGATCAATTCCAATGACAAGGAAGCTGGATCAGGATGATGATGATGGAGACACCAGGAAGAAACCCGAGTCCACTTTTGTTGATAACACTGTTGAGTGGCCGGTTTCCTGGAAGTGTCAAAAATAGTGCGGACAGGCTGAGAGAGATGAATTGATGTCAGCTCAAGAGATGCCAAGCTGTCAGATGTAACGATTGCAGGTTGGGATGAAGAAGAGCTCCTTGATTCTGTGTAAGCAGAGTAGGATATATTGGAAGTAAGGGTTCTCTGGTGCTGAGTTGAAGTTGAAGGGAGAACAAATGTTGTCTGGGCCACTGAGGAGCTATGAGTATCATGGCTGACTCCTGCTTGAAAAGAGTTTTCAGGATGAGAGGCGTGGGAGGGGACGCATAGAGGAACACTTGCGCCCAATCCAGAAGAAATGCATCTGCTTCCAGGCGGTGAGGAGAGTAAAGCCTAGAGCAGAAGCAGGCAGTTTGTGGTTGTGAGGAGCTGCAAACAAGTTCACCTAAGGAGTGCCCCATTGTGCAAAGATGGACTGAAGGGCTGAGT
The DNA here is from genome assembly GCF_902459505.1 of Geotrypetes seraphini. Lineage (NCBI taxonomy): Eukaryota > Metazoa > Chordata > Amphibia > Gymnophiona > Dermophiidae > Geotrypetes > Geotrypetes seraphini. The sequence continues at coordinate 138,418,513 of NC_047086.1, forward strand.
GTCGAATCGTGAGACTGGAGAATTCTGCTGAGGTTGTCCCTGTTCTCCCTGTTCTGTTCTCCCTGTATGTAGACTGCTCGCAGAAAAAAGATTGCGGTCGCCCAAAGCCAAATCCAAAAGGGAAGAAAGCACTTACCTTCTTGCTTGTTGATGTAGTACATTGCTACTTGATTGTCTATGCCAGGGGTAGGCAATTCCAGTCCTCGAGAGCCTGAGCCAGGTCATGTTTTCAGGATATCCACAATAAATATGCATGAGATAGATTTGCATCTCAAAGAGGCAGTGCATGCAAGTTCATCTCATACATTTTCATTGTGGATATTCTGAAAACCTGACCTGGCTCCAGCTCTCGAGGACCGGAATTGCCTACCCCTGGTCTATGCGAAGGAGGAGGACTTGGTCGGTCAGGAGATGTTGAAAAGCTTTTAGCGCATAATACATTGCTTTGAGCTCCAGCAAATTGATATGAAATTTGCATTCTTTGGAAGTCCAATAACCCTGCGTTTGAAGGCCGTTCATGTGCACTCCTCAGGTAGAAGCATCCGTCGTAAGCATCTGGTGATGCGGAGGAAGATGGAAAAGAAGATCTCTGGATAGATTGGAAGAGGTCATCCACCAGTGGAGTGACTGCAGAAGAGATGAGGTTACAGAAATATGCTGTGAGAGCGAATCTGTCGCTTGACACCACTGAGAAGCTAGGGCCCACTGAGGAGTGCGGAAATGCAATCTGGCTAGTGGGGTAAACCGTGGAGGCCATGTGGCCCAGGAGAACCATCATGTGTCTCGCAGAGATTATTTGTAGCTGAAACATCTGTTGACAGAGATGAAGCAAGACAGCTAGGCGATCTGGAAGAAGAAATGCCCTCATGAGAGTAGTATCCAGAATAGCCCCTATGAACTGAAGATGTTGAGTTGGTTGGAGGTTGGACTTTAGGAAATTGATTTCCAAGCCCAAGGTTTGAAGGAAAGAAATGAAGTGAGTCGTCACCAGGGTCACCTCCTGAGACGAAGCCTTGATCAACCAGTCGTCCAGATAAGGAAACACCTGAAGATCCTGGGATTGGAGGGCTGCTGAGACTGCAATTAAGCACTTCGTGAAGACTCTGAGAGAAGATGCCAGGCCGAAGAGAAGAACTTTGTACTACGATGACTGATTTGAAAGCGAAGATATCTCCTGGAAGCCGGATGAATTGGTATATGCGTGTAGGCTTCCTTGAGGTCCAGAGAACATAGACATTCGTTGTAAGCTAATAGGGGATAAAGAAGGGTGAGAGAGAGCATTCTAAACTTCTCTTTGACAAGATATTTGTTGAAAGCTCGGAGATCCAGGATGGGTCGCAGACTTCCTGTCTTTTTGGGGACCAAGAAATATCAGGAGTAAAAGCCTTGGTCATGTTGAGAATGAGGAACTTCCTCGATGGCATTGAGGAGAAGAGATTGAACCTCCTGGAATAGGAGAGAGGACTGCGTCGGATTTAAAGCAGATTCTTTTAGAGGATGGTCCAGAGGAAGGGTGTGAAAATGAAGGATATACCCTTGACGAACGATGTTGAGGACCCAAAGATCTGATGTAATGAGCTCCCAGCGTTGATGTAAATCTGAAGACGTCCCCCTATGGGTTGAGGCAGAGAAAGTAGCAGAGGAGCTCTGGCTATGCTCTGAAGGAACACATCAAAAAAGCTGTGCAGGTTTGTTTAGGTTGACGTGGCTGTTGTCGTCGTCGACGAGGCTGAGTAGGTGCCTGAGGAGTAGGTTTGGCAGCATATCTGCGTTGGTAAGAGGAAGCAGGCTTAAAAGGCCGAGCAGGTGGAGGCTTCTTTTTGGGCTTAACCAGCACATCCCATCTGGTCTCATGAGCGGACAGCTTTTGGGTGGCAATAATCTAATATAATAAAACGCTAGGCCGCGCATGCGCACTTCCTATGCGTGCGCCGGTTTTCCGTGAGCTGTAGCGACCCATAGGAAGTGCGCATGCACGGCTTACGGTCTGGCCTGCTCCCTGTTGAAAGACGCAGTGATGGCTACTCTCACGATCTTCACCTGCGTTCCCTCCCTTCCTGTAAGTTGGTCGTCCCCGCCGCCATCGTTCCCTTGCGCACCGTACTCTCTCCGCTCTCTCTCTTCCTCCCCCCCCCAAACGGATGTCGACCGTGGCGGCCTGAGTCGTATGTCGGCCGCGGCGGCTGTTGGTGGCTGCAGGCCGCGGCAGCCAAACCCGGAAAGCATTTTAACATGGAGTTCAGGAGGAAGGTATAGGGGGAGAAAAATACTGCACAGGGAAGTAGGGTGGGAGGGAAATGCTGCAACACACGGAAATGGAGGGGCAGAAAAGGGGTTGATGGACAGGGGAAGAGGTGCTGATGAACAGGGAGGGGGGTCAGAAAAATGAAGACAGGCCTACTGCTGGACAGGGGGAGCAGGAAGGAGGTGATGATGGACAGGGGGAGGTAAAACAAAGGGAGAAGGGCTTCTGCTGGATAAGGTGAGCAGTGATGGGGTGGTGGAGGACACAGGGGAGGTATAAGGAAGGGAAAATGGACAGGGGGAGCAAGCAAGGGGTGGTAGTGGACAGCCATGGAAAAAAAAAAAAAATGACAGACAGAAATACAGAAAGCGGCTAAGGAGAGAGAAAAAAAAATAGACAGACACACACACATATATTCTAGCACCCGTTAATGTAACGGGCTATAAGACTAGTAATAATAATTTATTTCTTATATACCGCTATATTTCTTATATACCGCTATATAAGTTCAAAGTGGTTTACAATAAGGATACAAAGAGCTCATCACCAAGGCATGGAGCATTAGCCAGACGGTCTTGGTGGTTAATGTCAAGGTCTGAAACATGCAACCATGCTAACCATCTCATCGCCACCGACAGCTGCTGCTCTAGATGAGAGTTCGAAAGTATTATAAATAGATCCCACCATGTACTTTCAAAGTTGCAGAGAGGTAGAGACCAGAGATTGAAATTTCTTGGCTTTACGTGAAGTCGGATATCGCTGAAGCGATGAAATTTGTTTAAGAAGATACTTCATATAACAGGAAAAGAAAAATGTATTTATCCCAGGACAAGCAGGCAGCATATTCTCACATGTGGGTGACGTCATCTACGGAGCCCCAGCGCGGACAGCCTTTCAAGCAAACTTGATTTGGTTGCTATGCTGCACCACGCATGTGCATGCCTTCTTGCCCACTAGAGAGCGCATCCCCACCTCGTGGTCCTCAGTTCTGTTTTTTCCGCGGAGCCAGAAGCCCTGTTCGTTTTGTGCTCCGTGCATTTTGGCCTTCTGTCACCACGACTGATTGATTTCGCTCGGTCGCTGTGCTTTATTTGTTATTTTCTTCGTTCGCGTGTACGTCAAAACAAAAAACAAATAAGAATAAAAGTTTTCATTCGGCTCCGGGGGCTCCTGGGAGCCGCGGCCGCAGGACCTCGTTCGTTCCCGGCCGGTTTTTTGATTCATGTCCCGCCCCTTGACGGGCTTTAAAAAATGCACCCGGTGTGATCGGTTGCTTTCCATAACCGATCCCCACTGGTGGTGCTTGCTTTGCCTGGGTGCCAAGCACCCGACTGACTCCTGTACTCGGTGCTCTACATTCCAGCCGAGAGCTCTCCACCGCCGTCGCGCTCGAATGGCGGAGCTCTTTGCTGTGGACCCCGCGGCGGGGAAGGCCTTGACGTCGGCCTCGGCTTCGGCCCCGGCCTTGACCTCGGCCTCGACTCCCTCAGCCTCGCCGCGACAGCCTTCCTTGTCGAAGCCTGCGTCCTCGACCCCAAAGTAGATGGTGGGTAAGTCTTCACTTCCGTCTTCTGTTCCAGGGTCATCGAAGAAGCCATCCTCGGGCTCCTCGATGGGGGCGGGTGGGTCGTCCTCGGCCCCACCCCGAGCGTCGAAGGCGGGTGCCCCGCGGGAATACTCGAGACCGAGGTCGCCCTCGAGGGAGCACCTGCCGGACCCGGACTTACCGTCCATGCTGGCCGTCCCTGTCTTTCAGGACTTGCTCCGAGCGCTGATTGCCTCGGAGCTGTCCGGCGCCCTCGCGCATCTGCAGCCGGCTTCCGCCTCGACCCCGGGGTGGTCCCGGCCTCGAATCCGTCCTTGCCCTCGACCTCGGTAGTAGACCAGCCTGAGCAGAGTGTGCGGTCTCGGGACAAGGTGCATAGGGTTCGTCGGATTTCTTCCACCTCTTCCTCGTCGAGGTCCTCCCGGGGCTCGTCGGCCTCGGGCGAAGCGTCGGGCGAGAAAGCCCAAACGCCATCGGGGCTCTCCTCGACGACGCGGTCGCTCCTTGCCGACCCGGATGGAGACCTTGCGCGTCTCGGAGCTCCGCCTCGATAATCCGAGGCTTTTCCGTTCCTCTGAGGGTGGGTTATCGAGGGACCCCTCGCCAAGGGGGAGGGAGCTTGCCTCGGTGCCTCGTACCCCGGGGACTTCCCAGAGGGGGTCCTCGGGGCATCGGAGGTCTCCGACCCCACCGAAGTCGTTTGGTGGGGCTTCCTGGGGCTCGGGGTCTGGCACTGGTCGACCCCGGTATTCCCGTGAGGCTTCCCCATCCTTTTTGGCGGCGCGGGCCTCTCATTCTCCTTCCCCGCCTTCGAGGCCCTCGTCCTTTTCGAAATTTGTTCTGGACATGGGGAGGGCATTGGATCTCGATCTTTTGTCGGGATCTCAATATACTAAAGAATTTTTGGAGGAGCAAGATCTGCCATCTCCTCCGCGGGAGTCTCCGCGTCTGCCTTTGAACAAGGTGCTTCACCAGACGTTTCTGCGGAACTTGGTCTCCCCTCTAACCGTCACGGCAGTTCCTTCAAAAATGGAGTCGAAGTACCGTACGGTCCCCTGTAAGGGGTTCGAGAAGGTGCAGTTGTCCCACCAATCTTTGCTGGTCGAGTCGGCGTTGAAAAAGTCGCAGCCTTCTCGGGTCTCTGCTGCGGTCCCGCCTGGGAGGGAGGGGCGGACCCTGGACAAGTTTGGTCGTCGCCTCTACCACAATTCAATGATGACAAACAGGGTCCTTAATTATGCCTTCACCTTCTCGTCCTATTTGCGGCACATGGTGAAGGCGATGCCCCATTATCACGGGGTCATGCCGGATTCCCATAAGAGGGATTTTGGCAAGTTTATGGACTCCTTGTCTCAACTGCGTCTGTACCTTTTTCACGCTATTTACGACGCCTTTGAGTTGTCCTCCCGGGTCTCTGCATTTGCGGTGGCCATGCGCCGTCTCGCGTGGCTCCCTGCACGGTTGATATGGACCCAAATTTGCAGGAGCGCCTGGCCAATTTGGCATGTGTCGGCTCTGAATTGTTTGATGAATCACTTGAGGCGGCGACCAAACGCCTGTCGGAACATGAGCGCTCCATCGCCTCCTTGGTCCGTCCCAAACCCCGGGTGGCGACTCCGAAGCCGTTCAGACCGCCTTCGCGGCGCTATCTGCAGAAGACTACGCCGGCGTTTTCCAGGCCTCCGCCTCGGCGTGCCACTCAGCAGAGCAGAGCGTCCCACCAGAAGCCTCAGGCGCAACGGGCGTCTAAACTCGCGCCGTCTTTTTGACGTGCTGCGCGGATGGGGGCAGGCCCTCTCCGCACTGACGCCGAACCCGCTTCCCATCGGGGGCCGGTTACGGACCTTTCATTCATCATGGGCTCAGATAACGTCGGATGCTTGGGTGCTCCGGGTCATCTCGGAGGGTTACTCTCTCAACTTCTTGACGACGACGCCGGAAAGCCCGCCAGACGCGGCTCCTTCCAATCGACATCAGCTTCCTCTTCTCCTCTCGGAAGCCAGGGCCTTGTTGAGACTTCGGGCAGTGGAGCCGGTGACGGGGGGTTTACTCCCATTATTTTTTGGTCCCAAAGAAGACCGGGGACTTGCGCCCCATTTTGGACCTCCGGAAGCTCAACAAGTTCCTGGTCCAAGAGAAGTTCCGTATGTTGTCGCTTCCAGTCCTGTACCCTCTGTTGGAAGCAGGGGACTGGATGTGCTCCCTGGACCTGAAGGAGGCTTATACCCATGTTCCGGTGCATCCCGCCTTCCGCAAGTTTCTTCGATTCCAGGTGGGAGAGTTGCACCTTCAGTATCGGGTCCTCCCCTTCGGGCTGGCTTCGTCCCCTCGAGTCTTCACGAAGTGTATGGTAGTTGTCGCGGCGGCCCTGCAGTCTCAGGGTCTGCAGGTCTTTCCCTACCTGGACAATTGGCTGATCAAGGCCCCTTCCAGGGAGAGGGTTATCTCAGCGTCCCGACAGACTATCATCTTCCTTCAACGTCTGGGGTTCGAAGTAAACTTTCCCAAGTCTCAGTTGTGCCCGGCTCAATCCCTTCAGTTTATCGGGGCCGTGCTGGACACGGTTTGCCTACGGGCGTTCCTCCCGCCTCCGCGGTTGGAGGCCCTGCTTCGCCTGAGTTCCCAGATTTTGCTGCAGACTTCGGTGTCGGCACAGCGTCTTATGATTCTACTCGGCCATATGGCGTCAACGGTGCATGTCACACCGTTCGCCCGCTTGCACCTGAGGCTTCCTCAGTGGACCTTGGCCTCCCAGTGGCGTCAGGATCGGAACCCGCTCTCCTTTCCTGTAACAGTGACACCTTCCTTGAGACGCTCGCTCCGTTGGTGGACCAACTCTTCCAATCTTTCCGGGGGTTTGTTCTTTCTCGTCCCTCCGCATCGCAAGGTCCTGACCACGGACTCTTCGGAGTACGCGTGGGGGGCTCATCTCGACGGTCTGCGGACTCAAGGTCTATGGTCGGCGGAGGACCGTCTTTGTCACATCAATGTGTTGGAGCTTCGTGCCATTTTTCTGGCAGCTCGAGCGTTCTGCCACCTGCTGCACGATCAGGTAGTCCTCGTGCGGACGGACAACCAAGTGGCAATGTACTATGTGAACAAGCAAGGGGGGACGGGCTCTTGGTCCCTGTGCCGGGAAGTCCTGCGCCTTTGGGAATGGGCGGTCTCCCAAAACATCTTCCTTCGGGGGGGGTTTACATTCTGGCCGACAAACTCAGTCGTCTTCTCCAGCCGCACGAGTGGTCGCTAAACTCCCGAGTTCTGCACGAGGTTTTCGACCGCTGGGGGACTCCTCAGGTGGATCTGTTTGCCTCCCCGGAGACTCACAAACTGCCCCTCTGTTGTTCTCGGATGTACTCCCCGGACCGTCTCGAGGCCGATGCCTTCTCGACTGGGGAGGGAGGTTCCTTTATGCGTTTCCTCCTTTCCCTCTGATCTTGAGGACGTTGGTTCATCTCAAGTCGTCCAGAGCCACTATGATTCTCATTGCGCCTCGTTGGCCTCGTCAACACTGGTTCTCCCTGCTCCTTCAACTCAGTGGCAGGGAGCCTCTGCTTCTGCCTGTTTTTCCCTCTCTGCTGTCTCAGAGTCGGGGTTCGCTGTTGCATCCCAATCTTCAGTCCTTACATCTGACTGCTTGGTTCCTTTCCCCTTGACTTCGGTTTCTGTTTCTCAGTCTGTCAGGGAGGTTTTGGAAGCCTCGCGCAAGGTCTCGACTCGGCTTTGTTATTCCCAGAAGTGGACCAGATTTTCATCCTGGTGTTCCTCGCACCATCTGGTTCCGGTGTCTTCAGTTCTGGAATATTTGTTGCATTTGTCCAAATCTGGGCTGAAGACGACTTCCATTCGGGTGCATCTTAGTGCTATTGCTGCTTTCCATCGGCATCTTGAGGGTCGGTCTCTCTCTCTTCATCCTCTGGTGACTCGTTTCATGCGGGGTCTTGTGAATGTTCATCCTCCTCTGAAACCTCCTCCTGTAGTTTGGGATCTCAATGTGGTTTTGGCTCAGCTGATGAAGCCTCCTTTTGAGCCTATTGACAAATCTCATCTTAAGTTTCTCACTTGGAAGGTGATCTTTTTACTTGCGCTCACGTCCGCTCGTTGGATTAGTGAGCTGCAGGCTTTGGATGCGGACCCACCTTTTACTGTGTTCCATCATGACAAGGTGGTTCTTCGCACCCATCCTAAATTTTTGCCAAAGGTTGTGTCTGATTTCCACTAGAGAATGACACGGTGAAAAAATTGGTCGCCGTCACCGCCCCGTCCCCGTCTCACCATCCCCGTCACCGCCCCGTCCCCGTCTCACCGTCACCGCCCCGTCCCCGTCTCACCATCCTCTTCACCGCCCCGTCACCGCCACTGCCACCCCATTCACCGCCCCGTCACCGCCACTGCAATCCCATTCACTTTTCTTTATTTACGTATAAAGGAAACATTCTTTAAAACTTTAAAACTTAGTTAAATATTAGTTAATAACTATACAAAAACAAAACACGCAGAGAAAAAATTAATTAATATAAATTCTCAAAACTGACACATTTTGATCACTAAATTTAAAATAGTTATTTTTCATACAGTTTTTCAATCACTAATCTTCCACCACCCCTGGGGCTAGCAATGCAAAAACAAACACGACATGTACTTTAAATGCTTACAATGTTAGCCTATATGGTAATTAGACGCGGCCGCTGTACCTAATCGCGGCAAAGATCTCCCTGCCGTGATTAGCATAGTGACCGCGGCTACGGCTGCAAGTCTCCCCTCCCCCCAGCGATCACGGCAGGAGGGCACCCAACCCCTCCTGTAGACCCCCCCAACGGCCCTCCCGACAATCGCAGCAGAAGGGTACCCAACCCCTCCTGCCGGTCCTCCCAATGGCCTCCCCTAAGATCGCCGGCAGGAGGGTACCCAACCCCTCCTGCTGGACCCCCCCCCCAATGAACCCTCCCACCCCGGAACCCCCTTAGTCTTACTTTCCAAGTTGGACCGGACGGCTCCTCACACGTATGGCCAGCAGGCTTGCCTCCGTCCAAATGAGGCGGGCCCGCCCCTACCCTGCCCAACCCACAGGATCCTAGGGCCTGATTGGTCTAGGCACCTAAAGCCACTCCCGCTATAGGAGGGGCCTTAGGTGCTTGGGCCAATCAGGCCCTAGGATCCTGTGGGTTAGGCAGGGGAGGGGAGGGCCCGCCTCATTTGGACGGAGGCAGGCCTGCTGGCCAGACGAGCGAGGAGCTGTCCGGTCCAACTTGGAAAGTAAGACTAAGGGGGTTCCGGGGTGGGAGGGTTCGTTGGGGGGGGGTCCAGCAGGAGGGGTTGGGTACCCTCCTGCCGGCGATCTTAGGGGAGGCCATTTGGACGGAGGCAGGCCTGCTGGCCAGACGAGCGAGGAGCTGTCCGGTCCAACTTGGAAAGTAAGACTAAGGGGGTTCCGGGGTGGGAGGGTTCGTTGGGGGGGGGTCCAGCAGGAGGGGTTGGGTACCCTCCTGCCGGCGATCTTAGGGGAGGCCATTGGGAGGACCGGCAGGAGGGGTTGGGTACCCTTCTGCTGCGATTGGCAGGAAGGGTTGATCTGACAAATGAGGAGCACGGTGAAACACGGGTAAATAGCGGTTCCTAGAAGGGGGTACATTGGCCCGCGGGGACAAACCTGTTCACCGTTTCCGCGGTCGGTGAATGGCCTTGTCCCCGTCACCGCAGCGACTGCTAGTTTTTTTCCCCGTTTTCGGCAGTGACCCGCGGCTTAAATGCGGTGCCCGCGGGTAAACCGTCACCGTGTCATTCTCTAATTTCCACCTCAATCAGTCCATTGTTCTTCCGGTGTTCTTTCCGAAGCCCCACTCGCATCCTGGCGAGGTGGCGCTTCACACGCTTGACTGTAAGAGGGCGTTGGCTTTTTATCTTCAACGCACTCAGTCTCATCGGAAGGTTCCTCAATTATTTTTGTCCTTCGACCCTAATCGGTTGGGACGTCCTGTTTCCAAGCGTACCTTGTCCAACTGGTTGGCTGCTTGTATTCTTTTTGCTACGCTCAGGCTGGTCTCGCGCTGCATGGTCGGGTCACGGGACATAAGGTCCGAGCGATGGCAGCTTCTGTCGTTTTCCTCCGGTCTACTCCGGTGGAGGACATCTGCAGGGCTGCCACTTGGCCTTCGGTTCATACTTTCACCTCCCACTACTGTCTGGATACGTTGTCCAGAAGCGACGGTCGGTTTGGCCAGTCGGTTTTGCGTAATCTGTTTTCCTAAATTGCCATCCTCCCACCTGCCCTTTTTTGGTTGGCTTGGAGGTAACCCACATGTGAGAATATGCTGCCTGCTTGTCCTGGGATAAAGCACAGTTACTTACCGTAACAGGTGTTATCCAGGGACAGCAGGCAGATATTCTCACAACCCGCCCTCCTCCCCGGGGATGACTTCTTTGCTGGATATGGAACTGAGGACCACGAGGTGGGGATGCGCCCTCTAGTGGGCAAGAAGGCATGCACATGCGTGGTGCAGCATAGCAAACTTGAAACTTCAATCAAGTTTGCTTGAAAAGCTGTCCGCGCTGGGGCTCCGTAGATGACGTCACCCACATGTGAGAATATCTGCCTGCTGTCCCTGGATAACACCTGTTACGGTAAGTAACTGTGCTATTTGGATGCTCTGTTTGACAACGTTGAGTTTTGGTACAGGCGCCTACCAAACTTAACAATTGTCCTACCCTCTCTACCAGGAGGAACAGACGCATACACACTCGCCCCAGAGGATTTCTTCAAAGTGGACTCAACCATGAGAGACTCATGGGCAATTGAGGCTCATCAAAGCCGGGCAAGGGTACCACCTTTATAAAGAGATTCCAAACATTTAGGAGCCACTGGCACAGAGAGAGGAGTCTCCAGGTTTTTATAGAAAGTTTCCTTCAGAATGGCATGGAGTGGAAGCTTTAATAGTTCTTTAGGAGGGAGATTATAATCAAGTGTGTCCAAGAACTCCTTGCTGTATTTGGAATCAGCCTCCAATGAAATATCCAGATCATGTGCCATCTGTCACAAAAATTTGGAAAAAGAAAGATTCTCTGAAGGAGAAGAAGCTGTAGGGGAACGTCTAGGTGACCCAGAAGCAGAAGAGTCCACATCGGTAGTAGATGGCATTTTAAGCTCAGTATCCCTCAGTAAATCTGAAAGGATGAGGTCCATGTCGATGGCTCAGTGTCGAAATCTCCAATGTTTGGATTTACTGGAGTCTTTGCCTGACTGTGCTGGAGTATCCTCTCGAGATGTAGCCAAGGAGGATCAGTGCCGGTTTGGAATGCTCGAGTCTTGGGTCGAGAATGTCTGCACTGGTGGAGTAGCATTAAGAGGAGTGGTCGGTGCCTTGAGCAACTCAGACCAGACTGGTTCCTGGAGGGTCAGTGCCTTGCTTGCTAAAAAGTGAGCCGGCACCAAGAGGGTAAAATGCTCTCCTAACTGCTCCCGAAGCAGATTGTCAATTTTCTGCTTAAGGGAAAGTGCCAGTACTGTTTTCTTTTTTTTGGCCGGTACAAATGGCTGATCAACACGGTTCGGGGATGTTGAGGCCGAAGAGGAGGCACTCGGGACTTACACGAGGTCGGCAGGACTTGGCTCACTGCAGCTTCGACCTGCCTCTCGCAAGTGATAGTGGAAGGCTTCTTAGCTGGCTTACCCAGAGTGAGTTGTGACACTGGAGTCAAAGTTGGTGGATCCATCTTCGGTGCGGTCTTGGTGGGCGCGGACAGTGTCCATTGTGGCGCTGAACAGTTGTTTTTGTTGAAGCAACTGATTTTTTTAGAGTGCGCTTCTGAAGGGATGAGCAGCGGGAGCAGGAGTCGGCATGGTGCTTGGGTTCCAGACACTGCAAGCACCAGCGATGAGGGTCGGTTACAAAAATGGCCCGAGCATAGCGACCGCACTTCTTAAACCTGTTGGCGGGCGGGACATGGACGGGAAGACAGCCGTTGATAAATCGAACTGTATGGCGAAGAGTCCATAAGGCCCTGCTGGGCCAAAGCCCGCGACGGCAAAGTAAAAAGAAAAAAAGAGTTGGTTTTTTATGTTTGGTTTTTTTTTTTACTTGAGACAGAAAATAAAATTAAAAAACGAAAGAATTGTGACAAAAAAAAGTCACAATCCACGAGAGCGGGAAGGCAAGCGAGAGAAAAAAATTCAACAGGTGTTGAAAAATGCGTCTGACTAGCTCTGCTGAAACTAGAAAACTGAGGGACCGCATGCCTACATTGGGAAGGAAGGCACTCGCGCATGTGTGGTGCGAGCTAATCACGAACTTTCTAAACTTAAAAAGTTGCGATTCACTTTTCAAGTGTCCGTACTGGGGTTCCATTGGTGACGTCACCCATCAGTGAGAATATGCTGCCTGCTTGTCCTGGGATAACAGGTGTTATCCAGGGACAGCAGGAAGATATTCTCACAACCCTCCCACCTCCCCTGGTTGGTTTCTTAGCTGACAACTGAGGGACTGCATGCCTACGTCGGGCGGGAAGGCAGTCGCGCGTGCGTGGACTGATCACAAACTTTCTAAAACTTGAAATTGCAATTCACTTTTCAAGTAGTTTTCATGTGTCCGTGCCGGGGCTCTGTCGGTGACATCACCCTTCAGTGAGAATATCTGCCTGCTATCCCTGGATAACATCTGTTACAGTAAGTAACTGTGCTTTACTTCAGTGTCTGTCTGAAGGGAGTTGAGCTAATTGAACTCCAAAGCACCAAGTAACAAGGGGGTCAGTTGCCTTTTGTTCTATGTTGATTTATTGACAGAAAATATTCATTGTATTGTACTTATTTATTTTTGTTTTCTATCCTGTTTTCCCCAAAGAGCTCAGAACAGGGTAACATACATAATATATAGTTAATAGGTTACAATTTGCTATAGTTACAGTACAAGTTTTTTCGATACAAGATTTTATCCTAACTGGACACATACTAGGAATCTACTTCAATGCACAGTGTACGAGTACATTATATTGGTATCAGACTCTATAGTTTAAACACAGCATGTAGTTGTGCATAATTGTTTTGGCTTGCACACTGCAGTGCTTTGTAATTTTGTCAAGTTGCTGTGATGCTAGAGTAGATATGCAGTTGTGAGTTATATGACAAGGTATGTATCTGTCCAGTTATTCATTTCCAAATCATAGAAACATAGAAAAGTGACGGCAGAAAAGGGCCAAGGCCCATGAAGTCTGCCCACTCTATTGACCCTCCCTACTAGCTACCCTTTCAGATATCATGCTCTGATGACCCATCCCCTTAACTCTACCCTCCTAGAGATCCGACCTGGGCATCCCATCTGTTTTTAAAATCTGACACGCTGCTGGCCTTGATCACCTGCACTGGAAGCTCATTCCAATTGTCAACTACTCTTTCGGTGAAGAAATACTTCCTGGTGTCGCCATGAAACTTCCCGCCCCTGATTTTTAGCAGATGCCCTCTTGTGGTCGTGGGTCCCCTAAGAGAGAACATATCCTCTTCCACCTCGATACGACCAGTGATATACTTAAATGTCTCAATCATGTCTCCCCTCTCCCTACGTTCTTCGAGAGAGTATAGTCGCAATTTGTTCAGCCTTTCTACGTATGGGAGATCCTTGAGCCCAGAGACCATCCTGGTGGCCATTCGCTGAACTGACTCAACTGTCGGTACATCTTTACGGTAATGTGGTCTCCAGAATTGCACACAGTACTCCAGGTGAGGCCTCACCATGGTTCTGTACAGTGGCAATAGGACGTCGGGCTTCCGACTTACAAAGCTCCTACGGATACAACCCTGCATTTGCCTAGCCTTGGATGAAGCCTGTAAACCTTGCAGAGCAGAGCTGGAAAACTTGCATAACATAGGTTATTTCCCTTATCTACCTTCAAGAGTCTTTTTATCGAACTGGTCTTAAACTTCGTACAGGAGTTCTGAACATAAGAAGCGCCATCTCCGGATCAGACCCTTGGTCCATCAAGTCTGGCGATCCGCACACGCGGAGGCCCCACCAGGTGTACACCTGGCGTAATGTTTAGTCACCCATGTCCTTCTATGCCTCTCGTAGGAGATGTGCATCTAGTTTGCTTTTGAAACCTAGGATGGTCGACTCCGCAATAACCTCCTCTGGGAGAGCATTCCAGGTGTCAACCACTCTCTGCGTGAAGCAGAACTTCCTAATATTTGTCCTGAACTTGTCCCCCCCCTTAGCTTCATCCCATGTCCTCTTGTCCATGTCGAATTGGACAATGTAAATAATTTTTTCTGCTCTATTTTGTCGATTCCTTTCAGTATTTTGAAGGTCTCGATCATATCCCCTCTCAGTCTCCTTTTATCAAGGGAGAACAATCCCAGTGTCTTAAGTCGATCCTCGTATTCCAGTTTCTCCATACCTTTTACTAGCTTCGTTACTCGTCTCTGCACCCTCTCCAGCTGTTTTATATCCTTCTTCAGGTTGGGGGACCAATGTTGGACGCAGTATTCCAAGTGGGGTCTGACCATTGCTCTATAAAGCGGCATTATGACCCTCTCCGATCTACTCGTGATTCCATTCATTATCATGCCCAACATTCTATTTGCTATCTTTGTCGCCGCCACACATTGCGCTGACGGTTTCAGGGTCCTATCTATCAGTACACCCAGGTCCTTTTCTTGTTCATTCTTACCCATAGTTGCACCTGACATTCTATACTCGTATTCCTTATTTTTTCTGCCTAAATGCATTACTTTGCATTTCTCCACATTAAACTTCATCTGCCATTTCTCTGCCCATTTCTCTAAAGGACACAAGTCGCTCTGGAGTTCCTCGCTATCCTTCTGCGATCTGATCGCCCGGCATAGCTGTGTGTCGTCTGCAAACTTGATGATCTCACTGGATGTTCCTTCTAGGTCATTGACATAAATATTAAATAAGATCGGCCCAAGTACCGAGCCCCGGGGTGAACCGCTAGTCACTTTCTCCCAATCGGAGAACTTCCCATTTATGCCCACTCTCTGTTTTCGATTCTCCAGCCATTTGCCTATCCATCTTTGTATATCCCCCTCTATTCTATGGCTTTGTAGTTTCCTGAGAAGTCTTACATGTGGAAATTTGTCAAATGCTTTCTGAAAGTCTAAGTATATTATGTCCACCGGTTCTCCACTATCAATTTGTTCGTTCACAGTCTCAAAAAATTGAAGTAAATTTGTTAAACATGATTTCCCTTTCCTGAAGCCATGTTGACTGGCTTTCATCAGGTCGTGTGTATCCAAGTGCCAGACTATGCTATCTTTAATCAGTGCTTCAACCATCTTTCCAGGGACAGACGTAAGGCTCACTGGACTGTAGTTGCCCGGTTCTCCTCTTGATCCTTTTTTGAAAATTGGCGTGACATTTGCTATCTTTCAGTCGTCCGGTATCTGTCCAGTTCTAATTGTTAGGTTGGCAAGTTTTTGCAATAGCTCTCCGATTTCAACCTTCAATTCTTTTAGGACTCTCGGGTGAATTCCATCCGGTCCAGGGGATTTGTCACTTAAGTTTGTCGATCTGGTAGTATATCTGGTCCAGGTCCACTTCTACTGTGGTGAGGCTGTCTTCTATTACTCCTTTAAACACTTCCACTGCTTCTGGTATTGTTGCGGTGTCCTCCTTCGTAGAGACGGACGCAAAGAAGGAATTTAGTCTGTCTGCCATTTGTTTGTCTTCCTTGATGTACCCTTTTCTTCTCTGGTCGTCCAGCGGTCCCACCGCCTCTTTTGCGGGGTTTTTTCCCTTTTATGTATCTAAAGAAGAGCTTGAAGTTTTTGGCCTCTTGCGCTACTTTCTCCTCATAGTCCTTTTTGGCATCCCTCATCACCTTTTGGCATTTCTTCTGATCATCTTTATGTTTGTTCCAAGCTTCGGTTGTTTCGTGCGTTTCCATTTTTTAAAAGAGTCCTTCTTTTCTTTTATGGCTTCCTTCACCTGTCTGGTAAGCCATGCCGGTTCTCCTTTAGTTCTCCTTTCTTTGGAAATCTGCAGAATGTAGAAATTTTGTGCTTCCGTGATAATATTTTTCAGTAGGCACCATGCCTGATCTACTGTTTCAATTTTGTCCATCTTTTTCTTGAGCTATTGTTTTACCATGGCTCTCATGCGTTCGTATTTACCCTTTTTAAAGTCATGGTTAAGTAATCTTATCCAGAATACTGCAGCCAAGCTGATTTTTGCTAAACGCAAATTTGATCACGTCTCCCCTCTACTTACCAATCTCCACTGGCTCCCAGTACTTTCCAGAATTCATTTCAAATGTTCCTGCCTGGCTTTCAAGATCATTCACGGCATCCTTCCGCCCTTAATCCCTCTATCCTTCCTCGTCCGGATGCCTGCTACCTCCAGATCCGCTCACAGATATAAACTATCCTTCCCCACTCTACACGGCATCCTCCACGCTGGCAAACTGGGAAGATCCCTTCTCTCCAAAATCACGGGCCTTTGGAACGATCTCACTATCCCGCTGCGGAACCTAGGCTCCCTCCAACTATTCCGAAAACAACTGAAAACCTGGCTTTTTTCTAACATTTAACATCTCCTCCCCTGTCCACATCCTCCTCTATTCATATGCTCTTGTAAAGATTTCTCCTCTCTTTCCTATATTTTTAAACTTTGTAAACCGTGTCGAGCTCCACTTCCGTGGAGATGATGCGGTATATAAACTTAAGGCTTAGTTTAGTTTAAGGTTTTGGTACGTTTTCTTTTCCCGATGTCAAGTTTAAAGTTGATCATGTTGATATCTCTCGTCCCCAGCAGGACCGTGACTTAAACATAGAAACATAGAAAGTTACGGCAGATAAGGGCCAAGGCCCATCAAGTCTGCCCACACCAATGACCCTCCCCTACCTCCCTTTGCGAAGAGATCCCACCTTTCGATCCCATTTAGCTTTAAAATCAGGCACACTGCTGGCCTCAATCACCTGCATCGGAAGACCATTCCATCGATCCACCACCCTCTCGGTGAAGAAGTATTTCCTGGTGTCGCCATGCAATGTCCCTCCCCTGATTTTCCATGGATGCCCTCGTGTTGACGTGGGTTCCTTGAAGAAGAAGATATCCTCCCCCACCTCGATACGGCGCGTGAGGTACTTGAATGTCTCGATCATGTCCCCCCTCTCCCTGCGTTCCTCTAGGGAGTAGAGCTGCAATTTATTCAGCCGTTCCTCATACGGGAGATCCCTGAGCCCCGTGACCATCCGTGTGGCCATTTGCTGGACCGATTCAAGTCTCAGCACATCTTTGCGGTAATGTGGTCTCCAGAATTGTACACAGTAATTGTACACAGATGGGGTCTCACCATGGACCTATATAATGGCATTATGACTTCGGGCTTACAGCTAACGAAACTCCTTCGTATGCAACCCATGATTTGTCTGGCTTTAGATGAAGCTTTCTCCACCTGAGTTGCAGTCTTCATGTCCTCACTGATGATTACCCCTAAGTCTCGTTCCGCTACAGTTCTCTCTAGGATCTCACCATTAAGAGTGTAAGTCTTACATGGATTTTTGTTGCCAAGGTGCATGACCTTGCATTTTTTGGCATTGAAGTTTAGTTGCCAGGTCCTGGACCAATTCTCCAGTAGGAGGAGGTCGTGTGCCATACTATCGGTCTTGGATTTGTTGTCAGGTCCTGTTGTGTTCTTGTCCACTATATTGCATAATTTGGCGTCATCGGCGAATAACGTTAATTTACCCTGAAGCCCCTCAGCCAAGTCCCTTATGAAGATGTTGAACAAGATTGGGCCCAAGACCGAGCCCTGCGGCACTCCACTTATCACCTCTGTCGTTTCGGAGGGGGAGCCATTCACCACCACCCTCTGAAGTCTACCTCCTAGCCAGTCCCCCACCCATGTAGTCAAGGTATCTCCCAAACCTATAGAGCTCATCTTGCTCAACAACCTGCGGTGTGGTACGCTATCGAATGCTTTGCTGAAATCTAAGTACACGACGTCCAGGGACTCCCCAATATCCAGCTTCCTCGTCACCCAGTCAAAGAAGCTGATCAGGTTGGATTGACAGGACCTCCCCTTTGTAAACCCATGTTGACGGGGATCTCGCAGATTCCCCTCGTTAAGGATCGTATCCAATTGGTGTTTGATTAGAGTTTCCATTAGTTTGCTTACTATTGATGTGAGACTCACTGGTCTGTAGTTCGTAGCTTCCGTCCTGCTTCCTTTTTTGGAATGACATTAGCCGTTTTCCAGTCTAGCGGGACTTTTCCTTTG
This sequence comes from Geotrypetes seraphini, assembly GCF_902459505.1. Lineage (NCBI taxonomy): Eukaryota > Metazoa > Chordata > Amphibia > Gymnophiona > Dermophiidae > Geotrypetes > Geotrypetes seraphini. The sequence continues at coordinate 138,436,527 of NC_047086.1, forward strand.
CTGAGGGAGAGATTGAAGAGTGTTGATAGTGGTTTCGCCAAGGTGTCTCTTAACTCCCTGAGTACTCTGGGGTGTATGTTGTCTGGCCCCATAGCTTTGTGAACCTTGAGTTTGGATAGTTCACTGTAAACACTACTGGGCGTAAACTCGAAGCTGCAAAACGGGTCTATCGAGCTATCCCCTGTTGGTAGCTGAGGGCCGGATCCCTGCGCCTCACGGGTGAAAACTGAGCAAAAGTATTCATTTAACAGTTTAGCCTTCTCGGAGTCTGATTCTACATAGTTCCCGTCGGGTTTCCTAAGGCGTACTATCCCTCCTGTGTTCCTGTTTCTATCACTAATATACCTAAAGAATGCTTTATCGCCCTTTTTGATATTCTTTGCTAGATTCTCCTCCACCTGCAATTTGGCCTCTCTGACTGCTGTTTTGACGGTTCTTGACTTGGCCAGATAGTCTTCCCTGGAGCCCTGCTTCCCTGAATGTTTGAAGGAGATGAATGCTCTTTTCTTCTCTTTTATGAGGTTGGAGACCTCCGTAGAGAACCACTGCGGATTGTTTTTTCTTCGTCGTTTACTTACAGATTTAATAAATCGGTTTGTTGCTTCGTGTATGGTAGCTTTCAGTGTTGACCACAATTCCTCTACATTATCAGTCTCTGCTTGGTTTTGCAGCGACTGATGGATGAATTCCCCCATGTCCTCGAAGTTGGTGTCCTTGAAGCTGAAGACCTTAGTTAATGTGTTGGATTTGGTGAAATCTTTTCTGAGGTTAAACCATACCATGTTGTGGTCACTGGATGACAGCGTGTCTCCCACAGAGACATCTGTGACACTTTCTCCGTTGGTAAATATTAGGTCTAGAATCGCCTGATCCCTAGTTGGCTCCAAAACCATTTGCTTGAGTCTTGCTCCCTTTATAGAGTTTAATAGCCTTCTGCTGCTGCCGGTCGCAGAGGAAAGTGTGTTCCAATTCACGTCAGGCATATTGAAGTCACCCATCAATACTGTGTCCCCACGCAAGGTGATATTCTCTATGTCCTCGATTAATTCCATATCAAGGTCTTCCTGTTGCCTTGGAGGTCTGTATACTATGCCAAGGTACAGGCATTTGTCCTTTCCCCTGGCCAAATTTACCCAAAGGGATTCCCCTGTGTACCTAACATCTGTGATTCTGGTAACTTTGATGTCATCTTTGGCATATAGTGCTACCCCTCCTCCCATTTTGCCCTCCCTGTCTCGGCGGAACAAATTGTAACCCGGTATGACCATGTCCCACCTGTGAGAGTCCGTAAGCCAGGTTTCGGATATCGCCACCACATCTAGGTCGGCGCCCCTCATTTCCGTCTCCAATTCCAGAATCTTGTTGCCCAAACTGTGGGCATTGACGTACATAGCCTTCCAAATCCTAGGTTTGTTATGGCTATCTAGTGATATTCCCGATTGAGCTCCATCGGCTCCTTTGGTATTGTTTGCAATGTGTGTATTCTCCTTAGACCCTGAAACACAGTGTGACTTCTACTTCTTTTGTCGGTACCATGAGGCCATTTAGGACCAAGTCCAAGGTGGCATTGCCTCTTGTCGACTCTCTTACCATTTGTTCCAGGAAGCAATCCCCTAGCGCCTCCAGGAACTTGGCCTCCTTGCCGCAGTTGGAGGTTCCCAGGTTCCAGTCTATCCCCAGGAAATTGAAGTCTCCCAAGATTATTACATTGCCTGCCTTGCATTCTTGTTTGATTTCCTCTATCATTTCTGAGTCTGTTTCCTCCGTCTGTCATGGGGGTCGATAGTAAAGGCCAATTTTTGTGTCTGTGCCATTGCTACTAGGGATTTTTTCTTAATATAGAACATTAAGAGAGTAATTGTTTGAAAAGAGTGCCAACATTTTGATGCCAAGAACAAATGACCAGAATATATATATATATATATATATATACTTAAAAATACTAACTAATGATAACTTTTGCTCATATGAAATTAAATAATTCTAATCATTACTTTTTTCACTGATGAATAATCTATGTAGATGCAGTAACTTTTATTTAAAATGTAATCAGTAACTGTAATAGATTACTTTAAACTTAACTAGTAACAGATTACTTCTCACAGTAGCAACTTACTACTTTTATTAAACAAGTAACTATATTAACTATAATATGTCTACAAAGGCCCAAATTCTCTAAACAGTAGGGTGCGTAAGTTAAGGCACCGTTTATAGAATATGGGCCAATCAAATTCGTTCGGCATGATTTTCCTTTGGTAAAGCCATGTTGCCTCGGATCTTGTAATCCATTAGATTCCAAGAAATTCACTATTCTTTCCTTCAGCAATGCTTCCATTACATACTCAAAGATCTCAATATGTATACTTTGGAGGAGAAGTGGGAGCAGGGAGATATGATAGAGATGTTTTAAGTATCATTGTGGTATAAATACGCATGAGGCGAGTCTCTTAATTGAAAGGAAACGTCAGAGTGAGAGGGCATGGGATGAAGTTAAGAGGTGATAAGGTCAGGAGTAATCTTTTTACAGAAAGGGTGGTAGATGTGTGGAATAGTCTCCCAGTAGAGATGATGGAGACAAAGATTGTGTCTGAATTCAAGAAAGCGTGGGACAGGCACAAGGGATAGGAAGAGGAGGAGAGAGTGCATGCTGTGGATTGGCAGCCTGGATGGGCCATTTGACCTTTATATTCCATCATGTTTCTATGTTTCTAGAGTAACTAGTAATTGTTAATGTATTACTTTTCACAGTAACTTGTTACTTTTATTAAATAAGGAGGGATGCTCATTCTCTCCTGCCATGGTGAATCTTCCCCACACGAAAGAAAATTGGCAGGAGAAACGCTTACTCCCTCCTACCAACTCACCCGGTTCGTCGGGGGATGCTTTTTTTTTTTTTAATGGGGTAGATATTATGCATGTGTAACTCTCACAGCATCTGTGCCCATTAAAAAAAAGGTTTCCTGGCCCGAACAGCCACATGGCAGGAGGCTGCTTTTGAGGTTTCTCCTGCTTCTCAGCTTTCAGGCTTTCCATACTGGCTCTGCGCTTGTGTGGGAGTTGCTCTCACACCCATCAATCGAATGTGAGAGATGGGGATTATGACAAACTTTTGCATGAATCATTTGCATGCAAACATTTTAGTGTATCAATAGCTCTTTTTGAATTGGCCAAAATATTGGATCGGAGAGACTCTCACGGTCTTTCCAATCCTCTTTAGTGCATCTAGGCCTGAGTCAGTAAAGTCACAGTGAAGCATTTGGATTTGACTGGATTAAAGGAGTGTCCCTTCATTGATTACCTGTGTCCCAGTGAGCCTGTTTTAAGGTATTAATTGTAGCTTTTAAGACTTTGCATAACTTGGATCTGGGGTATATAATTGACCGGTTACAAATTACCAACCTGCCTACCTTTTGCAGTCACAGGGAGAATGGTATTGGAGCTTCTCCAGAGTATGTGTATGTGCTTATCCGCATGTTGTTCCACTATTCTGGAATAATTTACCACAATTTCTGTGCTGCAATTATTTTTTGTTCTATGTTGGATGAAAGCTGTTGGAATGAGAAGAGTAATTATTCAGTCTGTTGTTTAGAATGAAAAGTTTGCTGTTGCTTATGAAATCATCAATATTTTTCTATTTTAATTGTCATGGTTTCTAACTCATCCTGAGTTCATTGCATGACTAGCTAAATATTGAACTAAATAGATAAATGCAATATTTCTTAGTCTAATCAGAGAAGGAGCATTTCAGGCAGGGAATTTTACCTCATTTCTCATGTGTTTTCTGTTGCAGGAAGGATTTGCTCCTCCAGATGATGATGAAATTGATGAACAGCAGCCAGAGGACCAAGATGAATACTAACTGTGACAGAACAGCTTCCCCAGTTTCTGTGTCTCGTGGGTTTTTTTTAAATTTTGTTTTTTTTTGTTCTGTTATTAAATACCCCCTTCCCCTCCTCAAGCCAGTTACTGACATTAACTCATGAGGTTAGGATAGGTCTCAGCTGTCCTGCACTAACATTCATTATTACTAGTTACCAACCAACACAAGCAGTTTCTTTTCTGTAAATTGAGCATACTGTGGGTAAGCCACTGGATATATGATATATATAAATATATATATATATATAAAAGAAAATGTAAATAGTGCTATGGCTGACATGGCCATAGAGTCCTTGTCTCTCTTTTGGGGCTTGTTTTGGGCTTGTCAGTTCCTGATTTGTCTCATATTTATTTTTGTTGTTGTCTTAATTGTGCCCTTCCAAACTGAAAAGGAAAATGATCCTCTACTCTGGTTCTGCACACCTCATATAGTTGAAAACCCTTCTCCCTCCTCTTTTTTCTTCAACTCCCATTCCTGATCCAACTGTATTATATTAAAAAAAAAAAAAAAAAGAACTCATTTGTATATTTTTTTTTCTTAATGAATTTCACTTGCACTTTTTGCCTGTTTTCACAGTAATAGAACTGGCAGTTTGGTTTTAACGAGTCCTGGGCATGAGCCACACTGGGTGATGATAGAAAGGCTGAGAAGTGATAGGGATGCCAGTGTTGGCTACCTTCTGTTTTAGTAATAGCATGCAGCTTGAGATGAGTTGATCTCTTTGAGGGGAGGGGGAAATATACAACTTATTTTGAAACTAGGAAGACCTAATGTGTTTAGGAATGAGCTTTTGCTGGAAGGTTTTTATTCTGTGCATATCTGGATGAGCACTGGAATGTTTTAACATAATAGAAACATTTGTTTTTATCTTTAAAAAATCTGTATTTATAGAGGAATAAGTATAGCTTGGCTGAAGCTATCATGGAATGGCAAAGACAGATGAGTAACTTGTATGCTACTCACTTGGAAGCCCTAAATAAATTTTGGACCTCCAGGTGACCCACAGAGGTGGACAACCTGGAAAACTGTGATCTATTGCATTCTTTTTCCCTTTACAACTTACTTCCGCTTGGTTTTAAGGTTCTGTAAACTGCAGATCTGATGCAATTGTACAGTTGGTTGGCATTCTAAAAACAAAAATAAGTAGTGGGTATGAGGGTGGAGCAGACAATGCCTGAGGAAAATAACTTAATAATGCTAGTATCTTCAAGCATTCATATCGTCTCTACTTTATTACTCTATAGATGTTTGTTGAACAGACTGTGTAAGATAAGAAAAGTGAAGCAAAAGGTTTGTGGGTGGGTGCTGCATGGTGAGTGCCGGTTTTCCAGTGCTGCCTCCATTCAGTTTATGCTGCTTCTGCAAAGGACGCTACACCGATCCTGCCTTGGGACATTGCACTTTTTTTTCTATTGTACGTTACCTGTCTGATTGGTACTGTGGCCATGACACCGCTGTGCAAAACCTGCATTTGTGTTAAGTTTTATTTGAAATAAACTTGTGTGGTTAAAGACAGAGAATAGTGGTCTTATCTTTTCTTTGGTCTTATCTCAACTTACCTTCCCATGTAAGATTGTCTATTCCCAGCAGTAACTTATTTGGGAGTTCTCCTGCCTAACATCTTCCATTTTTACTATCTTTTTCTATAGTTCTCCTAATTGGAGGACATTTTGCTAAAAAGAAAAAAAATTTCCTTTTGTTGGTATATTCTAGTAAAAGAAGTACTGCTTCCATAGGTTTTTTCCCCATATCAGTGACACTAATGGTAATTTGGATATGTTTAACCCTTTAAATAAGGGTGGACCGATACAAATAAATAGTTTAAACAAAGTTTATTGTTTAAAAAAGACCATGAGTCTATATAAAACAAATCTCAAAAAGATGGTGGGAATTCAGAAGATAGATTCAGACTCAACATGATTTTATATTTTAGTGCTGAGTGACTGCATCAGGAGTTAACAACAATCTGATTTAAAACACAAGCAACTGTGGAGGGGCTTTAGGTGATATCAAGAAGATGAGTGGGAGGAAAGCTTCTTAATTCCTAAGCCTGAACCTCTGAATAGCTGCCCTGTCGCCATATATCACCCCAATTCTGCATGACACAGCTAGAAGAATTACCTGAGGAGTGCCCCAATGATATGGTGTGATTGTTCCTGTTTTCTATGGCCTCTAAACTCCCTAAGTGTAACTGTGACAAGACCTGCACTATGGACAACAAAAAGGCAGATGCCACTTGCTCACCTGGGGCTTGCTGTAAACCTAGGAGACTCGAAAGAGGTGTTTGCACTGATGAGAGAAGTCATGGGAAGTGAAGTTCCTGAAGCATTATGATAATAAAATGGAATCCTTGGAGAGCAGGATGAAAACCACAGATATAGGGACATAGAAACATGATGGCAGATAAGGAAAAATTATGTTCTTACCTGTTAATTTTCTTTCCTTTAGATGCAGCAGATGAATCCAGAGACAGGTGGGATAGCACACATCTACCAGCAGGTGGAGATAGAGAAACTGATTAACAGGTGGTCCAATTGGCTAGCAGGCCTCTTGTATCTTCAGTATTGCTCCTTGCCCAAGCATCCGGAACCAGCAATAGTCACAGCATGTAAAAAACTTCTTTCCCATACCAAATTGCAAAGATAATAATATAGAACACAACCACCAACCATAAGAAAACGTCCGAAATCTTGACACAGAAACCTGACAGAAACATCCAGAAAGGGTGGGGCTCTGGATTCATCTGCTGCATCTAAAGGAAAGAAAATTAACAGGTAAAAACATAATTTTTCCTTCCTTAGCAACAGCAGCAGATGAATCCAGAGACCAGTGGGATGTAGCAAAGCAATCCTCAATCTGGGTGGGAAGCAAACACTGCCTCCGCAACAACCAAAGTACTAAAAACAGCCTCCGAACGTGACACCACCTCTAATCAGAAATGCATAGACAGAGCAAAGTCCAAGGAAAAACCTAAACTGAGTCCAAGAAGTAGCCATCACTCAGGCAGAATGGTGATGAATGTCTTCCACCAACCACTTCCCTGCCATGAATTGGAAAGAATGTCCTCCATAACCGCTCAAGCGCTGGAGGCCTTGAACACTGTCATACCTTTGTCACATCCCTTGAATAAAAAAAGAGATGATGGACAAGACGAAAGTCTCTAGAAACCTACAGATAGTGTAGAAGTAGTCTACGTACTTTTAAGAAACGCAGTGAAGAAAAGCTTGCCTCCCCAGTCCTCCTCTCAGAAAGCAGGAAGGAAAAGTGAGAGCAGCAAGAAGAAAGGATGACACCACCTTAGGAAGAAACTGGTACTGAACAAACTGACACCATAGAATGTGTAAAGCACCAAAAAGGAAACCCTGCAGAACAAGGCCTTCAACTTAGAAAACTGCCAAGCTAAAGGTATGCCCCCAAGAAACCCCGTCTTCAACCCGACATACCGTAGAGCCTCAGGAAAGAAAAGTTCAAAAGGAGCCGTTTGTAAACTTTCAAAAAACACTTAAAACTCACGTCTGAACAGGATTTCATAACAGATGGACAAAGATGCAGTAGTCTATTCAGGAAGCAAACTACAGCAGCCGAGAATCAAGTGAAAAAATGAGACATTCGGCCCCTGTAATAAACAATGGGTGCCACAGGTGAAGCGGAAGTGAAGCATACGTTAAGCCCTAAGATACCCCTTCTAGGAGAAGGCAGAATACAGAACAGAAAAGTCTTAAAGAGCAAAATACACTGAGCACTAGCCCAGAATCTAAAACCATCCAGATGCTAGTGGAAATCGCAGATGTAGAAGTCTGAGTTGCCTGGAGAAGAGTAGACATAACCCGTTCTGACTCAGCCATGACTGTTCAAGAGCTAGGCCATAATACCCAAGTGGAACAAAGTTCCATGGTGATCGACCCCTGGGTGATGAAATTCAGAGGTACCGTAAATCACCTACTCCTGAGATCTGCATACCATGGACAATGCAACCAGAATGACCATGTTGTCAAAGCGAGCCATGAGATGTCACACACACCCAACTATCGGCTAAGGGGAAACACTTAAAGAAGACGACCCCCGAAGCCAGCAAAGAATGACTGCATCAACTCCCTCTTACTTCTACTCCCTGCATCTGATAAAGAACGGAGGAAGCTTGCATTTTGAAACTAGGCCATGAGGACTAAGTCTAGGAGATCTCACCTCTACACAATCAGCTGGAAGAGCTGAGCTGACAGTTCTGAATTTCCGGGATGTATAAGAGTTTCGCTGAATAAGTCTGTCTAAACACTACTTCCGTCCCGAAAAGTGAGCCACCGATAGAAGAAAAGGAACCGTTTACCAAAGCAGGACTTTAGCTGTGCTTGACAACCGAGGACTTCGCGTACCTACCTGGCAATTGAGAAATGCCACTGCCCTGACACTGTCCTAAAAGCCCTTCATCGGTCATCCCTGAAGCATGGCCTGAAACGCCTGAAGCGCTAGCCTGATTGTCCACAACTCCAGAAGAATGAGCGATCACTGAGTCCCCTCCTTGGACCAGAGTCGCTGTGCTGAAGATTGAAGGCACTAAACTCCACAAACCAACAGATGACATTCTTGGAAACAATGAGGCAGAGTAGAGTGTGCAAGCTTTTGAACAGAAAGATCTCACTGAGGCACCAATTCAGGCTGATCAATGATAGAGGAGACCACTGGAGACTACAATTACAGCCTTGAGATAGCAGAAACCACTGGGACAGAAGTGAAAGCTGCCTTGGACCAACTTCTAGAGTTGCCACCCGGATTCTAGAACCAAGTAGATAAGCCCATACTATCAGACTGGGGGACTGAAGGAGTAGAAGGCCAACTTGACACAGGAAATTATTGCCTTTATATCTGGTAAGAAACACATTCCACACATTCGTGTGGAACACAACCCCAAATGTACCAATGATTGGGTTAGGAGAAGAGAACTTGTTGAAAATATGAAGATCCACCTTACAGATTGAAGAAGAAAAGTCACCCACATTGGTTACCTTGAAACTGTCCTGTCTGTAAAACTCTCAACTCAACCAGGCATCCAAGGAAGGATATACCTGAAACCCATCAGTGCACCAAAACAGCACCACTACTGTCATAACCTTTGAAAATGTACGTGTAGCCGAGGCTAGGGCAAATGGCACCTGCTTAAAATGATAGCGCTGCCCGAGGACAGCATAGGGAAGCTACCGCTGATGCAGTGTCCATAAGACAATATGTAAGTAATCTTCTAGAATAAGCGGTGAAAGGAAATCCTCCAGCTGAACCCCTGTAATGAGCAATACCGTTTTTTGTTTTTGTTGTGGTTTTTTTTTTTTTTTTTTTTACCTAACTCCTCTAGGGTACCCTAAAGGAGATTAGAAGAACTTCCCTCATCCCTTTGTTCCAGCGGGACTGAACTACTGCCCTGAGTTCCATTAATATCTTAAGAGGCATAGCAGTAGATCACCTTTTGGCTGCTCAATACTCGGCGACTCCAAGAAAGAATGTGGAATAGGAGAGGAGTATTCAAAGGAGCAAGCATCCTGAACAATAAGCTAAGCCTATGGACCGGACATCAGCACGGCCTCCCCTGTGCGAGAAAGGCTAAACAGCTGCGAGAGGGAGATGAAACCCCTTCCAAGTGAAGCACGGGAGGTTGGGGAACAAGCTGGACGAAAGTTGAAAGTCCTGGACGAAAGAACAGAACTCTCCTGTGAAACAGCCAAGAAACATAATGAGTAGCATACTGCCAACCTCTGAGAATACCTAAAAAGAGGGCCATGACAGGAAGGAAACAAAAAGAACTCCTAGGATCTCTATTATCCGGAATCCTTAAAATCCACTACCAACGTCACCCAAGCTTCTCCAAAAAACAAACTGCCCTTAAAGGGCAGACGCCCTAGGTGCAAACGAGAAGCTACATTCACCCTGATACCTACAATACAAGGCTCGCATCCTGAAGAGAACTTCAGGGGAGACCCAAGTGACACAGCCTGCGCCACCCTGAAACCTGTCTGTAGTGTGGTGCGGAGCCTCAAATAGAGCTAGCATAATAATGTGACGAGGCACCAACTTGGGAAAAGAGACTCATATACTGACTTATTCAGTGCCAAGGGTAAAAATAGCTGTACCGCTCTTGCTGTCATGTTAGGGAACTGACAGGCACGTGGGAGGAGAAGATGGGAGCTTCAGAATCCTGTGCTACAGCCTGAACAATATGGAGACACTTTCACCCTAGAAGAGAATACCGTGCTGTCTGCACGAACAAATGGAGTGTCCCCCTAGGTCACCCAGGGCCGCCAATAGAGTCTCCCCGAACCCAAGAAGCCGCACTCCTAGTACTAGAAATTATTTCTATAGGGCTACCAGACAAACGCAGTGCTGTACCGAGGGAGAAGTAAGAAGGAAACTCTACCATAGAAAAAGTGAAATAGCAACTATGATAAACCTGGACTAATCACAGGGTACTCTGCTGGCATTGAGAAATCTGTGCTACTATGAGCCTCTTGCTGCTCCATGTCAAAGACCATCCAAAACTGATGAGCACTGAGTGAAAACACCCCCTAAAACGCCCTCAGGCTGTTCAAGATGGGCCCCATGCCAGCAGAACGCATATGATATGAAAATCAGCACTCGGGAGAAAACAAACCCGACAGCCACAGCTTCAACAACTATTGTAATATCTTCAACGCGGCCAACACTAACAAACAGGCCACCACCACCGAGGAGGAAAAAACAACCTGGAGGAGAACCACTCGAACGCTGCAGCACCGCCGACCGCGTAGGAAAAGAAGCGCACAGCTTCCACGTGCGGGAAATAACTGTTCCTTCCATGCTCCGGTAAATACCCAGAGCTCCCTCAGCAAACAGGCACTGCCCTGCCAACATAGGCCGCCGCAAAAGTGGAGGAAAAACTGCCTGGGGGAGAATTACTTGAAAGCTGCAGCACTGCTGACAGTGTAAGAAAGAAGCGCACGGCTCCCACGCGCGGGAAATAACCGTTCCTTCCATTCTCCGGTAAATACATACCCGGAGCTCCCCACAGCAACAGTCACTCCTGTGCCGAAAAAAGGTAGGCGTTGAACACCACCCAAAACCCGACCTCGCAAAGTATGCGGCTAGAAATAAAATTGCTCACATCAAAGCCACTCACCCATGACGCCGGAACCAATAGAGGAAAGGTTCCCTCACAAACACACACCCGCGACTAACGAACCTGCAGCGAACAAGAAGCCTAACCAAAACATACTCACAATAAACTCTGAGTTAGGACTTGCAGATGACGGCAAGTACCGGTTGACACCAGTAATTGCTGGTTGCTCAGCACTAGCAGGGCAGACATGGTATATATTCCCTGTGATTTGTTTGTTGGTTTTTTTTGGGTTTTTTTTTTTTAAATTAAGGGAAAAGAAAAATATACATAGAGACCCAGTCAGACCCTCTATCACTGGAGGGAGGGTGAGGCAGGGACCTGGGAGGGCCCAGGTGTAACCCCTAAAGCTGGCACCATTCAGCCGGACACCCCTGTCTCACTGAAGAGAAAACCTCAACAGAAGAAATAAGGTTCCAGACACAGCCAGAATCCAGGAGCTAGTTGAATAGCGACCATCACCTGCTGGGAGATAGAGCATATTGAAGATACAAGAGGCATGCCAGCCAATTGGACCACCTGTTAATCCAGGGGTAGGGAACTCCGGTCCTCGAGAGCCATATTCCAGTCGGGTTTTCAGGATTTCCCCAATGAATATACATGAGATCTATTTGCATGCACTGCTTTCAATGCATATTCATTGGGGAAATTCCGAAAACCCGACTGGAATATGGCTCTCGAGGACCGGAGTTCCCTACCCCTGGATTAACAGGTGGTCCAATTGGCTGGCATGCCTCTTGGAGTTTCTCTATCTCCACCTGCTGGTAGATGTGTGCTATCCCACTGGTCTCTGGATTCATCTGCTGCTGTTGCTAAGGAAAGGCCAAAAAGCCCATCTAATCTGCCTATCCACAGTAACCATTAACTCTTTCTCTCTCTGAGAAATCCCACATGCCTATCGCAGAATCTCTTGAATTCAGGCACAGTCTATACACCACCTCTTCCGGGAGACTGTTCCACGCATCTACCACCCTTTCTGTAAAAAAGTATTTCCTTAGATCACTCCGGAGCTTATTATCTCTTAACTTCATCATATGCCTTCTCATTGCAGAGTTTCCTTTCAAATGAAAGAGACTTGACTCATGCACATTTATATTACATAGGTATTTAAACATCTCTATCATATCTCCCATCCCGCCTTTCCTCCAAAGTATACAGATTGAGATCTTTAAGTCTGTCCCCATACGCCTTATGATGAAGACCATTCACTACTTTAGTAACCTTCCTCTGGACTGACTCCATCCTTTTTATATCTTTTTGAAGGTGCGGCCTCCAGAATTGTACACAATATTCTAAATGAGGTCTCACCAAAATCTTATACAGGGGCATCAATACCTCTTTTTTCCTACTGGCCATACCTCTTCCTATGCACCCTAGCATCCTTCTAGCTTTCGCCATTACCGTTTCAACCTGTTTGGCCACCTTAAGATCATCACATATAATCACACCAAAGTTTCACTCTTCCTTCGTGCACATAAGTTCTTCACCCCTTAAACTGTACCGTTACCTTGGTTTTTTGCAGCCCAAATGCATGACCTTGAATTTTTTAGCATTAAATTTTAGCTGCCAAATTTCAGACCATTCTTCAAGCTTTGCCAGGTCTTTCTTCATGTTATTAACACCATCCGGCGTGTCTACTGTATTGTAGGTTTTGGTATCATCCGCAAAGAGGCAAATCTTACCCGCCAGCCAACCCTTAAGCAATATCGTTTATAAAAATGTTAACAAGAACATGCCCAAGAACAGAACCTTGAGGCACACCACTGGTAACATCCCTTTCCCAGAATGATCTCCATTGATCACTACCCTCTGTCATCTTCCACTCAACTAATTCTTGACCCAGCCCGTCACTTTGGGACCCATCCAGAGGGCACTCAATTTAGATGTCTGTTTGGAACACTGTTAAAGGCTTTGCTAAAATCTAAATACACCACATCTAGTGCACATCCTCTATCCAATTCTCTGGTCACCAAGTCAAAGAAATTGATCAGATTTGTCTGACAAGACCTACCTCTAGTGAATCCATGTTGCCTCCAGTCCTGTAATCCAGTGTTCTTCAACCTTTTTACACCCGTGGACCGGCAGAAATAAAAGAATTATTTTGTGGCCCGGCAAACTACTAGGACTAAAATTTAAAAACCCCGTTTACGCCCCATCTCCGCGAGCTCGGTCCCCGCAAACCATCTGATCCCATCTGCACAAGCCGCAATTATGATTTTATATTGAACGTATTTTATTAAAGTATAATTTCAAATCTTATATATTCTAATGACAAAATAGAAATAAAATTATTTTTTTTCTACCTTTTGTTGTCTCTGGTTTCTGCTTTCATCTTCTTTTCACTCTTTTCCTTCCAGCATCTGCCCGTTCCATCCAATGTATGCCCTCTCCCCCTTCCATATGTATCTGACTTCTTTCTATGCCCCTCTTTCCTGTCCATCCAGCCTGTTCCTCCTCTCTCCTTTTTACATCATTCATTCCAGCTTCACTGCCTTCTTCATTTTTATCTCTCCTACACCAGATCTAGCATCTTTATCCCTCTCTCATTTCTCTGCTGACCCCCTTTCCAGCATCAATGTCTCTCTACTTTCTCATTCCTCTCTCTCCCCTTTCCCTCATCTGATCTCTCCATTCCACCCTAACCCCCTTCCCCTCCTGTAATCTCCCTGCCAGCTGTTTCCTTCCTTTTTTCTTTCTCCCTTACCTCCTTCCTTTTTTCCTTCTCCCTTCCCTCCTCCCTCTATCCAACATTAACTCTCTTCCCATCCCTTTCCCTCCTCCCCTCCCAGCAGCATCTCTCCTTCTCCCTTCCCTCCTCCCTCTATCCAATATTAACTCTCTTCCCATCCCTTTCCCTCCTCCCCTTCCAGCAGCATTTCTCCTTCTTCTCCCTTCCCTCCTCCCTCTATCCAACATTAACTCTCTTCTCTTCCCATCCCTTTCCCTCCTCCCCTCCCAGCAGCATCTCTCCTAACTCTCTCCAAGTCCAGTAACAGCTCTCCCTTTATCCAGCAGCTTCCCTGCCTCCTACAGTGGCTGTCTCCCCTTCCAGCAGCTCTCAGTACTTGCCTGCAGGAAGTTGCCGGTAAATCACTGCCCTGGCAAGTAGAAGAGCTGGTAGAAGGGGAGGAAGTCACTGTGAAGGCTCCCCAGGATCTTGCTCGCACACACTGACCATCTCCCTCCACCTGCACCTGTATCTGCAGCTCTCTCCATTCTACTTGTAACTTCCCCACGGCCCTCTTCAGCAACTCGGCAGGGGCGGCGATCAAGACAGGCTGCCGACGTCAGGACCTTCACTCTCTGAGTCCCGCCTATTTTGTTTCAACTTCCTGTTTCCGAACAGGCGAGACTCAGAGAGGGAAGGCCCCGACGTCGGCAGCCTATCTTAATCGCCTGAGGCTTGGAGGAACATTAATGAGCAGGAACCGCAGTCGGCAGGAAATTTAACTGCCGACTTGATCTCGCCGGCCCTGCGCGGACCGGCAGAAATTTTCTGTGGACCGACACCGGTCCACGGACCGGCGGTTGAAGAACTGTGCTGTAATCCACTGGATTCCTGAAACTTGACCATTCTCTGTTTTAAAAGCTTTTCCATTAATTTGCTTACCACAAAAGTCAGACTTACCGGCAGGTAATTCCCTATTTCTTCCTTACTTCCACTTTTGTGGAGAGGGACCACATCCACCCTTCTCCAGTCCTCCGGTATCACTCCCAACTCTAGAGATGCATTGAAAAGGTCAATCAGCTGACCTACCAGACCTTCTCTAAGTTCCTTCAGCACCCTCGGATGTACACCATCCGGCCCCATAGCTTTATCTACCTTTATTTTAGCTAGCTCCTCACGAACACAACTCTCTGAAAATTGATCAGGGTCTATTACTCCTCCATCTCTATTCAAGTTTGTCTTCTGAGGTCCCGCTCCCAGCACTTCAGCCATGAACACAGAACAGAAATATTTGTTAAGCAATTCAGCCTTTTCTTTATCAGCTTCTTCATATTCCTCCCCTTCACCTTTAAGTCTCACAATGCTACTTCTGCACTTCTTCCTATCACTAATATATCTAAAAAGTCTTGTCTCTCCATTTTACCGTGTCAGCTATTTTGTCTTCCATTTGCATCTTTGCTTTCCTGACTACACAACCAGCCTCTCTTAACTTTTCCATATACTCGTATTTTTGTCTGTCTTCCTCTTTCCAGGTCTGGCTGGCTGACTTGGAAGATCATGCTGATAAGAAAAGAGCTTGTGAAGTGCCTGGAGACCACAGAAGAGATGATTTGGAACACTGGGCATACAGGAATAACCTGTGCCTGGTTGGTATACCGGAATCAGTGACTGAACAATAAATTCAAAGCTTTTTGGAAACACTGCTGACTCAGGTCCCTTCATATAGAAGTCCATCAACTGGGGTTCTAAGCGGGAGGGTGCTTTATGTCCAAGAGTGGTTATTTTAAAAGTCCTAAATTTTGTGCACATTGGCCATCTTATCAGCTCTGAGAGCAGGGAAATTGTTGAAATACCAGGCAAAGTAAACTCTTTGCTTCCAGGACTACTTGGCTAAAATGTCTGCTCAGCAACAGAAATTTGCCCCCTGTGTGCTAAGCTTTGTTGTACCCAGTAAAGCTGCATGTTAATGAATCAAGGCTGCATGAAGATTCTTAATGCAGTGCAACCAGCTAATGCATTTCTAGTAGAACTGTCTACTGGAAATGGTTCTCCTTGATTGATGACTGGAGTATTAGATCCATACAGTTTCCATATATTATGGGTATTTTTCTGGTTGCTGCTCCTTGATACAAGGAGTGAAGATGGCTCATTTGGATTACAGCTTCTATTATCCTAGGTCAAGCAGGCAGCATATTCTCATATGTGGGTGAAGTCATCCATGGAGCCCAGTATGGACAGTGTTAAAAGTGAACTGTCACTTTAAGAAACTTCATGACTACCCGCACTGCGCATGCGCGAGTGTCTTCCTGCCTGACTTCAGCCTACAGCTCCTCGGTTCTTCATTCTCTGCAGAGTGAAGAGTGTTTTCTGGACTTCTGGTTGGCATGCCTTCTACCTACGTTTCAATTACAGGTTTTGTCCTCTGTTTTCATTATTTTTCCTTTTTTCTTAAAAAAAGAAAAAAGTCAATTTTTTTTCCATTTATTTCCTCACTCGGGTTCTTGCCCTAGTGTGGGTCTTTGTTCACTTTGTATGAGACTTTTTTTTTCTGACGGCTCAGACTCAGTTTGAGCCTCCAGTACTGATGGTACCAGCATCAACATCGATATCGGAGGAAATTCCAGCATTGGGAAAGCCAGCTAGGAAGCCATCCTCTTCCCATCCTGGGTCGCAAGCCTCTTCAGCATTGAGTACCTCAATGCAGGCTAAAAAGTGATGTCATCGCTCCCCATCTTTGCAAGTTATCTCTCCAGGACGTGCATCCTCCACAAGGTCACCTACCCCTAGACATTCTACTACACCGATGGTACCGGTTATTGAGCCAAAGGTACCAGTGCAACTCTTTAAAGAGCAGTTAAATGAGTTTAAAAGGGAGATCAGTGACATGTTCAAGTTGCATGCGACACTACTTCTTACATCAACTCATTTGGTACCAGCCCAGCCTAAGAATAGCACGTCAAAGCTGCAGGGTACTATATCTGGATCACTGTTGAAGCATCGGTCTACTTCGCATTGATCCTCCATTGTGCAGTGACAGTCTCCATCAGGACATCATTCCTTATCGCAGCAATGCTCCACATTGAAACATCATCGTTCTGCGTCAAAACATTGAAGTACTTCAGGGCATCATCAGTCTTCATCAACCAAATGATCTGCATCGAGACATGGCTAATCTACTTCGCATCGTTCAGCTTCGGGACAGAAGAGACCTCATTGTTCCTTTTCATTGTCTTCATTGGGGTGGTACCGGAGACATCGTAGACCATCATCTTGTCAATCCTGCCATTCTCCTCGATGCTCCTCCTTCATACAGGGATTCACCTAGGTACCTGTAGAGGATTCTGACCTTTCTCATCACCATTCTGACTCCGAGTGTGAGCCTAACCTATCAGCGCTGGAGTCATGGGATACCATCAGATCCATCACCTCCTTTCCCACAAAGGTTGTCTCCTCCTGAAGGCTTGTCTTTCACTAAATATATTAGCTGGAGAAGGTTCTGCCTGTCAAGCTAGAAGTGGATACTGAACCCAGGGCAGCACTTCTAGATGCTTTAGACTATGATGAACCACCTAAAGAGCTTTTAAAGTTACCATTACATGATCTCCTTAAAGAAGCTCTTTTTCGAAACTGGGAAAATCCTCTTTCGGTCACTGTAGCTCCAAGAAAAATTGATTCTCCGTATAGAATTATTTCTTGTCCAGGATTTTTGTGGTAAGCAAATTAATGGAAAAGCTTTTAAAACAGAGAATGATCAAGTTTCAGGAATCCTGTGGATTACAGCACAGTTCTTCAACCGCCGGTCCGCGGACTGGTGTCAGTCCGCAGAAAATTTCTGCCGGTCCGCACAGGGCCGGCGAGATCAAGTCGGCAGTTAAATTTCCTGCCGACTGCGGTTCCTGCTCATTAATGTTCCTCCAAGCCTCAGGCGATTAAGATAGGCTGCCGACGTCGGGGCCTTCCCTCTCTGAGTCTCGCCTGTTCGGAAACAGGAAGTTGAAACAAAATAGGCGGGACTCAGAGAGTGAAGGTCCTGACGTCAGCAGCCTGTCTTGCCCTGCCGAGTTGCTGAAGAGGGCCGCGGGGAAGTTACAAGTAGAATGGAGAGAGCTGCAGATACAGGTGCAGGTGGAGGGAGATGGTCAGCGTGTGCGAGCAAGATCCTGGGGAGCCTTCACAGTGACTTCCTCCCCTTCTACCAGCTCTTCTACTTGCCAGGGCAGTGATTTACCGGCAACTTCCTGCAGGCAAGTACTGAGAGCTGCTGGAAGGGGAGACAGCCACTGTAGGAGGCAGGGAAGCTGCTGGATAAAGGGAGAGCTGTTACTGGACTTGGAGAGAGTTAGAAGGAGAGATGCTGCTGGGAGGGGAGGAGGGAAAGGGATGGGAAGAGAAGAGTGTTAATGTTGGATAGAGGGAGGAGGGAAGGGAAAAGAAGAAGAAATGCTGCTGGAAGGGGAGGAGGGAAAGGGATGGGAAGAGAGTTAATGTTGGATAGAGGGAGGAGGGAAGGGAGAAGAAGGAGAGATGCTGCTGGGAGGTAAGGGAGAAAGAAAAAAGGAAGGAAACAGCTGGCAGGGAGATTACAGGAGGGGAAGGGGGTCAGGGTGGAATGGAGAGATCAGATAAGGGAAAGGGGAGAGAGAGGAATGAGAAAGTAGAGAGACAACATCAATTGCTACTAGTAGAGTCAACCCTCAAGAAGTCCTCCAGTACCAGTCTATGCCTCTGCTCCACCAGACCTTGAGGGATGTACGATGGACAAATTTGGTTGATGCATTTATCATACCTCTATGTTGGCCAATATAGTGTTGAATTATAATTTTTACATGACTTTCTACTTTAAACACCTTGTAAAGAAGTTGGCGGAATTCGAACAATATATCCAATCAGAACATCTTGACTTTCTTCAGATGACTCACAGCCTTCTCCAAAGTAGGAAATATATGGCTTGGAGAGCGTTTGATGCTTTTGAGATGACTTCTTGAGCATCTGCCATCTCAGTAGCTATGAGATGTCTAGCTTGGCTTTGAGTGTTAGACATGGATATTAACCTCCAGGATCACCTTGCCAACATTCCATGTCTAGGAGAAGAAATTTTTGGAGATAGAGGTGGCTAGTCAAAAGCTCACTCAGCATGAGCAAAATTGGAGCTTTTGAACCGTTCTAAGAATAAGCCTCAAGCCTCAAGCATCTACATCATCTTCAAGACCGCCTGCTTATTCTTAGAGAAGATATCCTGCAGCATCTTCCTCTTCCAAACCACCACCACAGAAGAGGCAAAAACAACAATGTCCTCAGAAATCTCAATAGTCAGCCCTTCAGAAGCCAGCACAGTCTTTTCGATGTGCTTTTAGGGAGCATAGCCAGATTACCAACTGCTCAACTTCTTCTCCAACCTATTGGAGGTCATATACAGTTTTACATCGACATTGGGCTATCATCACAACGGATGCTTGGGTCCTAAAAGTCATCAAAGAGGATTACTCTCTCCATTTTGTAACCATACATCCAAATCACCCTCCAAGAGAGTCCTCTTCCACGTCGCAACAGACATCCCCTCTTCTTTAGGAAATTGAAGCTTTGCTTCAGCTAATTGCCATAGAATTAGTTCCTCCTCAGAAAAATCAAGGGTTCTACTCCAGGTATTTTCTAATTCCAAAGAAGACAGGCGGTCTAAGACCAATTCTCAATCTCCAAAACCTGAACAAATATCTAGTCAAAAAAAGTTTTGCATGCTATCCCTTGGGACTCTATACCCTCTTCTAGAACAAAACAAATGGCTATGCTCTCTAGACCTCAAAGAGGCTTACACACATATCCATACATCCTGCTCACAGAAAGTTCCTGCGTTTCGCATAGCTCACCAACACTTTCAGTACAAAGTTCTGCTGTTCAGCCTGGCATCTTCTCCAAGAGTATTTACCAAGCACCTAGTGGTCGTTGCAGCAACTCTGCATACTCATGGATTCCAAGTAATTCCATTTCGAGACGATTGGCTATTAAAAGCCAGCTCACCTCAAAAAGTACTTTCAGCAACACAGTCGATGATAAAGTTTCTTCAACAGCTAGGGTTCGAAGTCAGTTTTCCAAAGTCTCGACTTCAACTCTTTCAAACTTTGCTATTCATAGGAGCTCTTCTCAACACTATTCAGCTATGGGCTTCCTCAGCAAAGACAAGATACTTTAATTCACCTTTGTGAGCAGGTTTTTCTTCTACAAACCATTTCAGCCAAACAGTTGATGTGGCTCTTGGGACACATGGCGTCCATAATCCATGTTACCTCTTTTGCAAGACTCCAGCTCAGTGGACCCTAGCCTTTCAATGGTCTCAGATTCTCGATCCCTTCTCTCAAAAGATTGCACTCAACGCATCTCTTCATCAGTCTCTTCAGTGGTTGATGGAACCAACCAATCATCCCAGAGGTCTACTGTCTACTATTTCACATCCCTCCACATCAGAAAGTATTCACCACAAACACATTCATGTATGCTTGGGAAGCCTAACTGGATGGTCTTCACACACAAGGTTGTTGGTCTGTTCAAGAAAAGACATTTCACATCAATCTCTTAGAACTCAGAGCAGTTCTATATGCTCTTCAAACATTTTAGAGCAACCTATCCAATCAAGTCCTCCTGATTCACACAGACAACCAAGTAGCGATGTATTACATCAACAAGCAAGGAGGGATGGTCTCTCTCCTACTGTGTCAAGAAGCTGAGTACGTTTAGAACTGGACCATTGCTTGAAACATATTTCTCAAGGCTGTGTATGTGCAGAGATCTCAGAAACCTCTAGCTGACAACCGCAGCAGATTTCTTCAACCTCATGAGTGTGCACTCAATTCTAAAGTATTGTGCCACATATTTTCACTATTGGGGACTCCTCAGATCTGTTTGCTTCTCCCCACAATCACAAATTGCCTCAGTTCTGTTCCAGGCAGTATTCTCAACATCTGGAAGCAGATGTTTTTCTTCTGGATTGGACAGAAAAGTTTCTATACTCATATCCTCCAATCCTCCTCATTCTCAAGACATTGTTCAAACTCAAGACAGTCAGCCACCATGATCCCGATAGCTCCTCAGTGGCCCAGACAACCCTTCTACTTCAGCTGAGTGTCAAGGATTCAATTCCATTACAAATCTTTCCATCTCTGCTCACTCAGAGTCAAGGATCTCTATTACATCCCAATCTGAAATCATTCCACCTCACAATTTAGTACCTTTAGGCCTGATTTCAGCAGATCTTAATCTCTCTGATGCTATATAAGCCATTATAGCTATTTCCAGAAATTTTTCCCCTCAGCAGTGTTATCAGCAGAAGTGGTCGCATTTCAATATGTGGTGTACTCTTATCAACAAGATGATCCATCTTTATCATTAGTATTGGACTATCTTCTCCATTTTTCCAATTCTGAACTGAAAATCACTTCGGTCAGAGTTTACCTCGGTGCTATTAGTGGCTTCTCATCCTCTTGTTTCTAGGTTTATGAAAGGACTTTCTAATTCCAAGCCTCCACTCAAGCTGCTTCCAGTTGTCTGGGATCTTAATATAGTCCTAGCCACTTTGATGAAACCACCTTTAGAACCAATGGCCCCTTCTCACCTCAAGTTTCTCACTTGGAAAGTTGTCTTCTTGATCTATAAGAACATAAGCAATACCTCCACTGGGTCAGACCCGAGTTCCATCATGCCCAGCAGTCCGCTCACGCGGCGGCCCAACAGATCCAGGACCTGTGCAGTAGCCCTCTATCTATACCCCTCTATCCCTTTTTCCAGCAGGAAATTGTCCAATCCTTTCTTGAACTCTGTCCTATTACGCCCTCTGGAAGCGCATTCCAGGTGTCCACCACACGCTGGGTAAAGAACTTCCTAGCATTCATTTTGAATCTGTCCCCTACGTCTGCCCGTAGAGTAAGTGAGCTCCAAGCATATGTGTCGAACCCACCATTCACAGTATTCCATCATGATAAGGTGGTTCTTGGCAACCATCCTAAATTCTTCTCGAAAGTGGTCACTGAATTTCATCTCAATCAATCCATTGTGCTTCCAGTTTTCTTCCCAAAGCCTCATGCTCATCCTGGAAAAACAGTTTTTCATCCCTTGGACTGTAAAGATGCCTTGACTTACTGCATACAAAGGACTAAGCCACACAGGACCTCACCTCAACTGTTCATCTCCTTTGATCCTAACAGATTTGGAAAGCCTGTAACCAAAAGAACTATTTTTAAATGGCTAGTGGCATGTATTTCTGCTGAGCTCAGGCTGGGCTGCGGCTCAAGGAACATGTTAACAGCACACAGTAACTTGCTTACGTTTCACTCCCATTGATGAAATTTACAAAGTAGCTACTTGGTCCTCAATTCACATAGTCACATCTCACTACTCTCTAGAATCCTATTCCAGACGAGATGGTTGTTTCACCCAAACAATGTTATAGAATTTATTTTCTTCTTAATGGCCAACTCTCCCTCCATTCCATTATATTCAGCTAGGGAGTCCCACATGTGAGACTATGCTGCCTGCTTGTCCTAGGTTAAAGCACAGTTATCTGTTATCCAGGGACAGCAGACAGATATTCTCACATCCCTCCCACCTCCCCTTGTTGGCTTCTTAGCTTGCTTACGGAACTGAGGAATTGCACTCGCGCATGTGTGGTGCAGGCAGTCGCAAAGTTTCTTAAAGCTTAAAGTGACAGTTCACTTTTAACACTCTCCGTACTGGGCTCCATGGATGATGTCACCCACATGTGAGAATATCTGTCTGCTGTTCCCAGATAACACCAGTTAACCTTTTCTTATCGTAATACATTTTATGTTACGCTAGTTCCAATCGTAATTATTTTAGCAAAGTTTTGTATTCACCATTATCATTTACGGTTATTGTAAACATAATGTAAATAAGTCATACGTCTGTAAATTCAAATATTTTGTGTTCCTGGCTCTTTATTAGTATAGGACATATGATGGCAATGAGATTTTTGGAATGTCCTGTCATCCGGGACATTACATTACATAGGAAAAGGTTAAAGTAACTATTTTTGGGACATTGTTGTATGAAACCACAATTTTACCATTTAGACTAGCGGCAGCACCGAAAGTGTTCACAAAATGCCTGGTAGTAATAGCTGCAACCCTTCACTCATGGGAGTTTCATTTGCTCCCTTATTTACATGACTGGTTGATCAAGGCCTCATTACAACAAGCTCAGCATGCCATCAACTCCACAGTTCGTCTATTGGAACTACTGGGATTAACATAGTAAATGATGGCAGATAAAGACCCGAATGGTTCATCCAGTCTGCCTGACCATACATGCTCTATAAATTAATCCTTTAATTTAAACTGTCTTTTTTCTTAGATATTTCTGGGCCAGAAACCAGAGCTCTGCCTAGTAGTGTACTTAGTTTCTATCTATTGGAGTCTCCATCAAAGTTCACTCCAGTCCATCTAAACCAGTAGTCTCAAACTCAAACCCTTTGCAGGGCCACATTTTGGATTTGTAGATACTTGGAGGGCCTCAGAAAAAAATAGTTAATGTCTTATTAAAGAAATAACAATTTTGCATGAGGTAAAACTCTTTATAGTTTATAAATCTAAGTCTTAATAATAGTATTGTAATTTATAGCTAAAAAGACATATGATCAGGAAACTATTATTTTACTTTTGTGATTATGATAAACATACCGAGGGCCTCAAAATAGAGCATGACAGGCCGCATGAGTTTGAGACTACTGATCTAAACCATCCTAGCCATCAAAGCCCTCCCCAGCCCGTCCTCAACTGAATGTCCATATACGGGGGACAGACCATGGAAGTCTCCACAGTACTGGTCTTAGGCCCAGGTTCACTAAAGATAGGGAGTCAATCGCTGTTGGCTGATTTTAAAACAGTGATTGATTCACTATCAAGTTTGCATGCAAATGATTTGCACAGAGGTGCAAATCATTTGCATGCAAACTTCCGACTCAAAAGCGATTGAGTCAGGGCAGAGCCCTGACAGTTATTGACAGGAGAAGCAGCCTCCTGTCTGAGCCCCGACAGTATTGACAGGAGAAGCAGCCTCCTGTCAGGGCTTCTTCTGGCTTTTTTTTTTAAACCGGGCAGATATTTTGCATGTATTACACACACAAAATAACTGTTGGATTTAAAAAAAAAACATTTTTAAGCCCGCGCCCCCCCCCCCCCCCCCGACAAAGTGCCTCCTCCCTCCCCAAACCCCTCCAATGTTCCCCCACATACAAACGCAACCCCACTGAAGAAAAAAGCAGGAGGGATGCCAATTCCCTCCTGCCATTGCCAACCCCCCACTGGCCAGGCCTGGCCCACCCACCTCCCCGTACCTTTAAAAAGTTGGGAGCAGAAGGGGTGCTCAGTCCCTCCTGCAGGCCTACAACAACGAATTGCAGCCTTAGGCCCCACCCTGGTGCATCATGTTGGGGAGTTTTTGCGGAGAACTGGGCCCGATGGCAGCGTGGTGGGCATCAGGAGGGGACTTTTTGGGGTTCAGGAAGGGGGCACTTTTGTGTGGTGGTATACAAGAATAAAGTTATTATTATTAACGTTATTATCTCTGCTTTTCACCCATTGAGGAGATTTGTAAAGCTGACATTTGGTCCTCAGTTCATACCTTTACTTTCCATTACTGTTCTGAGCACTATTCCAGATGGGACAATGGGTTTGGACAATCAGTTTTGCAAAATTTATTTTCTTCCTAAATACCAAATCTCCCTCCAGCCCTTTCAATTCATCAAGTTCATGTTTAACTGTAACCCTCTTCCTAGAGGCATGATCCTAGCAGCCTGGGAGTCCCATATGTGAGAATATATAACTGCTTGTCCTTGGAGAAAGCAAAGTTGCTCACCTGTTCTCCAAGGACAGCAGGTATCTATTCTCACAATCCACCTACCTCCCCTTATTGGCTTCTTAGTTTTTTTACTGAACTGCAGGTTTCATGAACCAATGTCGGGCGGGAAAGTACCAGTACACATGCAGTATGGGTGGTGTTAAATTTTAAAATGACAGTACACTTTTTGACTGTTCATACCAGGTTCCATGGATGCCATCACCCATATATGAGAACATATGAGGGGGGTGCTGAAAATTTCTCAGCCCAACCAACCAACTTCCTAAATTCTGAGATTTTTGTCACTATAGCTGAAAAGTGCCCTATATTTTGTCACTATAGCTGAAAATAGTTTTGTTTAAATGCCAATTTGCAGAAGCAAAATTCTATATTTTGACATTGTTTCAGATCATTGAGTGAACCATATATACATCATTCTCTTCTTGGTTGGGCTGATAACTTTTTAGCACCCCCTCGTATACCTACTGTCCTCTGATAACATCTGCTACAGGTGAGTAACTTTGCTATTCTGCTGGGCAGGGAAGAAACCAACAATACAGTTTGAATATTTAATAGGAAATTGGAAAGTGGGATGCACTGTTCCATTAAGCTGAGCGGGAGTCCTTCAACTGCATTGCTACCAGTGTGGGGAGGAGGTGATTCAATATTGTTTTTGATGGCTAGGGAGAGGTGGGTTCCCTGAAGTCCTGCAAAACTTGCCTATACCTCACTATTGAAAATATAAGAGTGAAACAGTACTCCTGCTCAGAGGGAACAATGGTGAGAGAACTAGGTCTTCCTGATTTTTAAGCTTTATATCTGGGCATATTTGTGAAGAAATCTTGGGGATTGGATTCTGTATTTGGTAGAGAGAAATATACTCCTTGTTCCCTAGAGAAAGAGTTTTTTGCCCCTTTGCATTTTAACTTCTTATTTTGTTCAAAGCAAGGACATTTACCAATTCATATTAATCACAGTATATTTTTATAACCTATCAGGGGTTTATGGGTAGCGCTGACAAAACATTGGCATCAGGATCTCCAAAGCTCCTGTTTACTTCCACTTTAAGGAAACTTGAATTTTCCACCTGGCCAGGATAATACAATTTTTGTGAAGTGGCAGGCACGTAGGATCAGATAGGATACTGTTTTTTTTAGGCATTGGATGCTGGATACTGAAGGCTTACTTCCACTGCTGGCGCAGAGACAAAAACTGGAAAACTGTACTGGATATGAATTTGCATATTGCCAGATCCAGCACTATATTAACTCTAAATTCTGCTTCACTTTATTTTGAATTTATTACAACACTACAAGACTTGCTTCTTTATAAAGGCCCAGATCCACTATCAGTGTCTTTTTTTCATAAAGCCCTGTTGAACTTTGATACCCAGAAAATTTATGCTGATACAAAGGGTAGATAGGAAAGGGAGCTGAATTCCAGAGAATGTAGATTTTATTTGTATTATTAAATGTATCCCTTAGATTTTATATTCTGCAGAATATAGGGCCTACTGGTTCTGGGTTCTACATAGGGCATATTTTTCCTGGCCAGAACATGTAGGGAGGGCTGTGTCTCAGTGTCCTAAGTATGGCCTTACAAAAGGGGAATTGGGACATGTGTTGTGGAATTACCCCTTGTACATTAAGAGTTACCATACTGGGACACACTGAAGGTCCATCAAGCCAATATCCTTTTCAACAATGGCCAACCCAGGTCACAAGTTCCTGGCAAGATCTCAAGTAGTAAAAAGCACAGTTACCATAACAGTTGTTATCTAGGGACAGCAGGTAGCTATTCTCACATATGGGTGACGTCATCCATGGAGCCCGGATATGGACAGCCTCGCAAGCAGACTTGCTTGTAGAAATGTAGAAGTTTCGAGTCAGCCACACCTCACATGCGCAAGTGCCTTCCTGCCCAGCGCACGGCGAGTCTCCTCAGTTCAAATAGCTAGCAGAGAAGCCAACCAGAGGAGGTGGGTGGGTTGTGAGAATAGCTGCCTGCTGTCCCTAGATAACAACTGTTATGGTAAGTAACGGTGCTTTATCCCAAGGACAAGAAGACAGCCTATTCTCACATATGGGTGATCTCCAAGCTAAGCAGAATGGGATGGTGGGAGCGTTGGCAACTTAGGAGAAAAAATTTTGTAATACTCTCTGGCCAAAATGTCCATCCCGTCTGGAGAAAACATCGAGACAATAGTGAGAGGTGAAAGTATGAACCGAGGACCAGATAGCAGCTTTGCAAATTTCCTCAATAGGTGTGGATCTGAGGAAAGCCACTGAAGTGACCATTGCTCTGACTTTGTGGGCTGTGACTCGACTCTGTAGTTGTAATCCAGCCTGGTCATAGCAGAAAGAGAAACAAGCAGCCATCCAGTTGGAGATGGTACGCTTAGAGATTGGATGTCCCAACTTATTTGGATCAAAGGAGACAAAAAGTTGAGGAGCAGTTCTTTGTGGTTTGGTGCATTCCAAGTAGAAAGCCAAAGCACGTTTACAGTCCAGAGTATGAAGAGCTGATTTTCCAGGATGAGAATGAGGCCTTGGAAAAAACACTGGAAGTACAATAGATTGAGATGAAATTCTGAAACCACTTTAGGTAAGAATGTAGGATGAGTATGGAGGACCACCTTGTCATGATGAAAAACTGTAAAAGGTGGATCAGCAACTAACGCTTGCAGCTCACTGACTCTTCGAGCAGATGTGAGGGCAATGAGAAATACCACTTTCCAAGTGAGATACTTCAGATGAGCCGTAGACATTGGTTCAAATGGAGGTTTCATCAATTGAGCAAGAACAACATTGAGATCCCAAACCACTGGAGACGGTTTGAGAGGAGGTTTGACATTGAAAAGTCCTTTCATGAATCTGGAAACCACCAGATGAGCAGAGAGGGGGTTTCCCTTCAATAGGATGATGGAAAGCAGCAATCAGGGCTGGATTAATCGATAGGCACACTAGACACAGCCTGAAACGATGAGGGGGGCCCACTGAAAGAGGACGACTCACCCTCCTGGCATCAACTGCAATGGACCCCCTCCCGGCATCAACCGCAATGGCCCCCCCCTCCCGGCAGCAACCGCAACGGGCTCCCCCTCCCGGCAGCAACCGCAATACAGCTGGATCGGTTACTGGAAGGTCCCGCGATGACTGCTTCTGCCGGTCCATCCCCCTCCAACGTCACTTCTTCCAGAGCAAGTAACGTCGGAGGGGGATGGACCGGCAGAAGTAGTCATCGCGGGACCTTCTAGTAACAGATCCGGCTGTATTGTGGTTGCTGCTGCGGGGGGGGGGGGCAGTTGCCTTCAGCTGTTATAATGCTGCTTTTGGGCAAAGAAGCTCAGAGGGCAGAGCCAGCAGCAATGTTTGGAGGGTGAGAAAGGAGCATGGAAGGGTGGTGGAAGAAGAGAAAGGGGGCAGGGTGGTATGGAATGGTTATGAAAAGTATGGTATGGAAGGGTGGTGGAGGAAGAAAAGGAGCAGGGTGGTATGGAAGGATGGTGGGGCAGTGTGGTATGGAAGGGTGGTGGAGGAAGAGAAAGGGGGCAGAGTGGTATGGAAGGATTGTGAGAAGAATGGTATGGAAGGGTGGTGGAGGAAGAGAAAGGGGGCAGGGTGGTATGGAAGGGTTGTGAGATGGATGGTATGGAAGGGTGGTAGAGGGAGAGAAAGGGGGCAGATGCTGATGGAACTGTGTGCAGGGAAAGGGAAGGATACTGGATGGAATTGGGTTGGAGGGGAAAAAAAGGGGGCTGATGCTGATGGAAGTGGGGGGAAGGGAGAGGAGAGAGTGAAATGCTAGACCATTGGGGTGTGGAAGAGGGAAGGAAAGAAGAGAGGAGAGATGCCAGACCATTGGAGGAGGGAATGGAAGAAGATGGATGCCAGACCAATGAGGGTGAAGGGAAAGATGGAAGGGGGAGGCATACAGTTTCTGGAAGTGGCACAGAAGGACAAAAGATGAAAGGAAGATATTGACTAGAAGATGAGAGCAGAAACCAGACAAGACAAAGGTAGAAAAAAAAATTATATTTATTTTTTTTGCTTTAGGGGACATGCATCGCTGTTTCTGTGGTGTTGCATTGTATGCAGAGTCCAGCTTCTTGGTGGTTTTATTTAACCTTTGTCTATTTTATCACCCCTTTTATAAAACTGTAGAGCATTTTTTTAGCATGGGCTGTGGCTAAAAAACATACTACAGTTTGTAAAAGGGGGAGAGGTTAGTTTGTGATTACATATTCCATACTAGGTGAAGGTGTTTTCTGTGACCTGTTTGTATGAAAGACATGGTTTTTTGTTAGCGTTGACTAGCCTTGTTTGGTGAAATGATTCAGACATGGTTCTTAGGAGCACCTTGAATTAACCTGATTTGAATCTCCTTATTTTCTGCCAATCTTTTGTTTCATGTTGGATTCTTTGGTGGACTGCTTACCTTGTTGTTTCGTTGCAAGTTAACATACATGGAGTGGAACGTACTAAAGGAGTTACAGATTTGGTTGTTTATACATACATATGGGTTACAGTTGGTTGATGTAGAGTGAGGCAGTTGAGAGGTGTTGTAAACTTAGTTATTAATATAGACATATTTTGGATAGTATTACTGCTTTATAAATATTTGAACACTTTCATATATGCATGGAAAGGGTTCACAGTTAAATTCCTGGGTAAGTAGGTGGGAAGGGAAGGAAAGATGATTTGTTCAGAGATGTTTGGGGGTTGCATAGAAGAAAAACTGTGCACTCGCATACTAATCTTTGTTTTGAATTTTTTTTAAAAAGAAATACAAGTGGAAATAAAGAAGTAAAGAAGAAAACAGATAAATGGGGACGAGACATGGGCGAGGCAGGGGCAGGACATGGGTGGATTAGGGGCAGGGCCAGGGAGGCCCAGTGTACTTGTGTGCCTAGGGGCCCTCAAAGAATTAATCCTGCCCTGGCAGCAATTGCACCGAGATGGACTCGGATCGATGTAGATTTGAGGCCAGAGGTAGATAAGTGCAAAAGATAATCTAGAACAGAAGATAAGGAGGAATCATTTTTGGTTGTAGCATTGTCTAGTGGTGGGCTTTCTAGAAGCCTCTAAAATGTTTCTGACAGGTTGAGAAAACTGAAGAGGAGTTATGTTGAGAGATACCAAGCTGTCAGGTGCAGAGACTGCAGGTTGGGATGAAGTAGAGATCCTTGAATCTGTGTAAGCAGAGACGGAAAAACTGGTATAAGGTATGGCTCCCTGCTGCTCATTTGAAGTAGAAGGGAGTACCAAGGTTGTCTCGGCCACCGAGTAGCAATCAGAATCATGGTGGCATGGTCGTTCTTTAACTTGACAAGAGTCTTGAGAATGAGAGGGAATGCATATAGGAAGAGATTTGTCCATTCCAGAAGAAAAGCATCTGCCTCGAGGCGATGAGGAGAATAGATCCTGGAGCAGAACTGAGGCAGTTTGTGGTTGTGGGGAGCTGCAAAGAGATCTATCTGAGGCATTCCCCACTGTGAAAAAATGTGATGAAGAAGCAAGGAATGGAGTATCCATTCGTGAGGTTGCAGAAGACGACTCAATTTGTCCGCCAAACAGTTTTTCGCCCCTTGGATGTAGACAGCTT
This sequence comes from Geotrypetes seraphini, assembly GCF_902459505.1. Lineage (NCBI taxonomy): Eukaryota > Metazoa > Chordata > Amphibia > Gymnophiona > Dermophiidae > Geotrypetes > Geotrypetes seraphini. Next base: position 138,466,656 of record NC_047086.1, read on the forward strand.
TCAGGAAGGTGTTGTGGAGGACTGCCCAGTCCCAAACCTTCAGAGTTTCTTGACAAAGGGAGGAAGATCCCGTCCCTCCATGTTTGTTGACATAGTACATGGCAACTTGGTTGTCCGTCCGAATGAGGATTACCTGGTCATGAAGAAGATGTTGAAAAGCTTTGAGAGCATAGAAGATGAGTTCCAACAAATTGACGTGACACTGACGATCCGTACTGGTCCAGTGGCCTAGAGTACGGAGACAATTGAGATGAGTCCCCCCAAGCATAGGTCAAAGAATCTGTTGTGAGGATCTTCTGATGAGGGGTGTTTGAAACAGCAAGCCTCTGGAGAGATTGGAAGAGAGCATCCACCAGCGGAGAAACTGCCTCAACGAAGGAGTGACTGTAATGTGTTGAGACAGTGGATCGCAAGCCTGCACCCACTGATATGCTAGGGTCCACTGAGGAATTGTGAGGTGAAGTCTGGCAAAAGGAGTCACGTGTACTGTGGAGGCCAGGAGTGACCATCATGTGTCTCGCTGATATGGAGGAGCGGGAAGACACTGTGTGACAGAGTTGAAGGAGAACTTCCAGACGTTGTTGCGGAAGGAATGCTCTGAGTTGGATAAATTCCAGAACAGCTCTGATGAACTGTAGATTCTGAGAGGGTTGAAGTTGGGATTTGGGTAAGTTGATTTCGAATCCCAAACTCTGTAGGAACTACGTAGTCCGTTGGGTCGCTACAATAACCCCTTGAGATGTTGAATCTTTGATGAGCCAGTTGTCCAGGTAGGGAAATACCTGAAGACCATGGTTTTAGAGAGCTGTGGCTACCACTACGAGGCACTTGGTGAACACTCTGGGAGATGAAGTCAGGCCAAAGGCAGCACAATGTATTGATAATGCAGATTCCCCACCTGAAATCTGAGATATTGGCGGGAGGCCGGATGAATAGGAATATGAGTATAAGCCTCCTTGAGATCCAGAGAGCATAACCAGTCGTTCTGATCTAGGAGGGGAAAAAGGGATGCCAGGGATAATATGCAAAATTTTTCTTTGACTAAAAATTTGTTGAGAGCCTTGAAATCCAGAATGGGTCACAGATCTCCCGTCTTCTTCGGAACTAGGAAGTAATGGGAGTAAAAACCCCTGTTCTGCTGTTCCAAAGGAACTGGTTCGATGGCATGGAGACGAAGCAGAGCTTGAGCTTCCTGAAGAAGAAGGGCGGTCTGGGATGGACTGGAAGGATACTCTCTTGGAGGAAGCTCTGGTGGAACCTGAGTGAAATGAAGAGAGTATCCTTCCCTGATGATTGACAGTACCCAGAGGTTGGATGTGATTTTCTCCCATCGGTGGTAAAAATGATGGAGACGACCTCCAATAGGGGGAAGATAGGATAGAGACAGAACGGTGAAGGTTATGTTCTGTTTTAAACAGTCAAAAAAGTTGTGTAGCCTTAGGTACAGCAGAAGGCTGAGGTTCCTGTTGCTTCTGATTCTGCTGTTTCTTAAGAGGAGGGCGAGTATAAGGAGCCACTCTTGGAGCAAAACGCCTCTGATAAATAGGAGGAGGACATGCAGGCTTGGCAGGAGCTGGCTTTGGCTTAGTTCTGACAATAGAAGCAAAGGATTTTTCATGCTCAAACAATTTCTTGTTGGCTACCTCAATAGATTCATCGAAGAGGTCATTCCCTGCACAAGGAATATTAGCCAAGCGGTCCTGAAGATTAGGATCCATGTCAATGGTATGAAGCCAAGCAAGGCGGCGCATTGCTACAGAACAAGCAGCCGCCCTGGCAGACAACTCAAAGGCATCGTAAGAAGACTGAAGTAGATGTAATCTGAGTTGTAATAGAGAAGCTATAACTTCTTGAAATTCAAAGTGCTTTTGAGTATCTAAATAACTGATAAATTTAGGCAAAAAAGCAATGAGGAACTCAAAATAAGTTATAAAATGAAAATTGTAATTAAGGATTTTAGAGGACATCATGGCATTTTGATAGATGCGACGTCCAAATTTGTCCATTGTTTTCCCTTCCCTTCCAGGAGGAACGGTAGCATAAACCTTGGAAGGATGGGACTTCTTTAAGGATGACTCCACAAGTAGGGATTGGTGAGATAATTGTGAATTCTCAAATCCTTTGCAATGGAGAGTTTTATATCTGGAGTCCAATTTGCCTGGAACAGCTGGAATTGCATAAGGAGTCTCCAGGCATCTAGTAAAAGTCTGAGACAAAAGCTTGTGAAGAGGAAGCTTAAGTGACTCTGCTGGAGGTTGAGGAAAATGCATGACTTCGAGATACTCCTTAGAGTATTTGGAACTAGCATCCAATTGAAGATCCAAGTCTAGAGCCATCTGACGAAGAAAAGAGGAGAAAGATAGCTGATCTGCCAATGCTTTGCCTCGAGAAGGAGTCGAGGTCAAGGTAGCCTGGGTCGAAGATGAAGCTTCGGCCGGAAAAAAGGCATCAAAAGAATAGAAGCAATCGAAGCCGCTGAGTCCTCAAGGTTTAGAAGTGGAGACCTCGATTGAGGAGTTGGTGGTCTGGTAGAACTGGAAGGGGTAGATCGAGGCTTAGTTGAAGGACACTCTTTGGAAGAAGAAATATGCCTGGAAGTATGCCTCGATGAAGGCCTCGAAAATCGGTGAGAACGGTGCTTGGAAGGAGATCTCGAAGTTCGAGGAGACTTCACCCCGGAGATGGAAGCAGTCGATGGCACCAAGGAATGGATGGGGTTGGAAGCTGTGGATCGAAGCTCCAGGGGCTTGATGGAGGAACCTTGATGCACTCCCAAAGACTCTGCTCCTTGTATGGAGTGTGAGGATTCTTGTCGAGGCACTTGCAAAGAATCTGCTCCTTGCTTTACGTGCATAGATGCCAGACCAGACACTCGCAGAGACTCTGCTCCCTGCATAGAGTGTGTAGTCTCAGTCTGAGGCATAGGAAGAGGCTAGACCTTGCAGGAGTCTGCAGAATGCCCAGGCTGGCTTAGAGTAACTAGCTTCGGTCCCATATTAGTGAGGAACTGAATGAATTGCTGCTCTAACATGGTCTGGAAAGAAGCCGGCAAGGATGGATCTGCGTCTTAAACCGGACCTCCTGCTTTGGCTGGAGGTTCCACAGAGGCAATGGAAATGTGCTTCGACTTGGAAGTCTTAGGCACCTTAAGCACCACCACTGGAACTTATTGCTGAGCTATCTGACCTGAGGATACAGGGGAAGATACAGCAGACGTCGTCGAGGAAAGACCCCCTGCAAACAAAGGTCTGATGAGGCTCGAGGTCGTAGCAGTGGAGGCAGGAGGAACCTCGGTCAGCTTTGGAGTCGAGGAAGTGGTCGAATCCATCCCGAAGAGTTTCTCCACTGAAAGCAGACGACGTTTAAGAGCTCGAGGTTGAAGAATAGCACAGCGCTTGCACTTAAGGTGATGGTCTGGCCCAAGGCACTTGAGGCACTTACTGTGTGGGTCCGTAAGAGAAATTGCATGCTGACACTGGCTACACTTCTTGAAGCCTGTTGTTGGCTGGGACATAGGAGGAAAGACATCTGCGGCAAGGTCTAAGCCCCTGGGCTGCGGCCGAGCAGCCTGCCCGGCAGCTGAACGGAAGAACTAAATTTTTTTTAACGAGAAATAAAAGAAATAAACTAAAGACAGCAATTCGTGAAGAAAAATAACACAAACTGCGGTGAGAGAAGGCACAAAGTAAATAAGTTGAATGCAGAGAGTCAAAGAACATAAGAACATAAGCAGTGCCTCCGCTGGGTCAGACCTGAGGTTCATCGTGCCCAGCAGTCCGCTCACGCGGCGGCCCAACAGGTTCAGGACCTGTGCAGTAATCCTCTATCTATACCCCTCTATCCCCTTTTCCAGCAGGAAATTGTCCAATCCTTTCTTAAACCCCAGTACCGTACTCTGCCCTATTACGTCCTCTGGAAGCACATTCCAGGTGTCATAGAAACATAGAAGATGACGGCAGAAAAGGGCTATAGCCCATCAAGTCTGCCCACTCTGCTTACCCACCCCCTGTCTATGCCCTAATAACCCAATTTCCTTATCTTGACCCTTGTAGGGATCCCACATGGGTATCCCATTTATTCTTAAAGTCTGGCATGCTGTCTGCCTCGATCACCTGCACTAGAAGCTTGTTCCAATGATCAACCACTCTCTCTGTGAAGAAATACTTTCTGGTGTCGCCATGAAATTTTCCGCCCCTGAGTTTGAGCGGGTGCCCTCTTGTGGCCGAGGGTCCCTTGAGAAAGAAAATATCATCTTCCACTTCGACACGTCCCGTGAGGTACTTAAATGTTTTGATCATGTCTCCCCTCTCCCTACGTTCCTCAAGAGTGTAGAGCTGCAATTTGTTCAGTCTCTCTTCATACGAGAGACCCTTGAGCCCCGAGATCATCCTGGTGGCCGTCCGTTGAACCGATTCAATTCTGCGCACATCTTTACTGTAATGTGGCCTCCAGAATTGCACACAGTACTCCAGATGAGGTCTCACCATGGCCCTGTACAACGGCATTATGACTTCAGGCTTTCGGCTGACGAAACTTCTATTGATACAACCCAATATCTGCCTTGCCTTAGATGAAGCCTTCTCCACTTGATTGGCAGTTTTCATGTCTGCACTGATGATTACTCCTAAATCTCGTTCTGCTGAAGTCCTAGTTAAAGTTTCTCCGTTCAAGAAGTACGTCCTGCATGGATTTCCGCTTCCGAGGTGCATGACCTTACATTTCTTAGCATTGAAGCCTAGCTGCCAGGTTGAGGACCAACTTGCGCCATATAATTCTGTAAACTGCATTCACTTACTATATTACATAGTTTGGCGTCATCGGCGAATAGTGTTATTTTACCTTGAAGCCCTTGAGTCAGCCCTTGAGTCAGATATGTTGAAAAGGAGTGGACCCAGGACCGATCCCTGCGGCACTCCACTGGTCACCTCCGATGTTTTAGAGAGGGTACCATTAACCACCACCCTCTGAAGTCTGCCACTCAGCCAATCATTGACCCATGCAGTTAGTGTCTCTCCTAACCCCATTGATTCCATCTTGCTTAGCAGCCTGCGGTGTGGGACACTGTCAAAAGCTTTACTGAAGTCCAGGTATACGACGTCCAAAGACTCTCCCAAGTCCAACTTTCTTGTTACCCAGTCAAAGAAGCTGATGAGATTGGATTGGCAGGACCTACCCTTGGTGAATCCATGCTGACTGAGATCCCGAAGATTCCCTTCATTCAAGATCGTGTCCAATTTGCTTTTAATTAGTGTTTCCATGAGTTTGCACACTATTGATGTGAGACTCACCGGTCTATAATTCGCAGCCTCTGCCCTGCAACCCTTTTTATGCAGAGGAACGACATTAGCTAATTTCCAGTCCAGGGGAACTTTCCCCTTACTTAGGGAGAGATTGAATAACTCAGCCAACGGTTTCGCCAGGACATCGCTCAATTCTCTGAGCACTCTTGGGTGCAAATTGTCTGGTCCCATGGCTTTGTTCACCTTGAGTCTTGCCAGTTCACTGTAAACTTCACCTGGTGTGAACTCAAAATTCTGAAACAGGTCTTCTGTGCTTTGTGTTGCCTTCAACTGCGGACCGTGTCCCGGTGCCTCACAGGTGAAGACTGAGCAGAAGTGTTCACCACACGTTGGGTAAAGAAGAACTTTCTAGCATTCGTTTTGAATCTGTCCCCTTTCAACTTTTCCGAATGCCCTTTGCTCCGCGGAAAACTGAGAACTGAGGAGACGCGCCCTGTGCTGGGCGGGAAAGTACTCGCACATACGCGGTGCTGCTGACTCAAAACTTCTAGTTTCTACAAGCAAGTCTGCTTGCGAGGCTTCCGCATCGGGGCTCCGTCGATGACGTCATCCATATGTGAGAATAGGCTGCCTGCTTGTCCTGGGATAATATTGTTTCTTTTTATACTTTAATAAAAGAAGTTCAGTATAAAACTATTTGAGGCTTGTGTGGATGGGGCAGTGATGGGGAATGAGCTCGCAGGGATGGGACGGTGATGGGGACCGAGCTCATGGGGACGGGACGGGGACAGAGCTCGCAATGACGGGACGGTGATGAGCTTGTGGGGATGGGGAAGAGAAGGAGACAAATTTTTCCCCATGTCATTCTCTAGAGAGGACATGGGCAGAAACAAATTAATACATTTCATTACAGAATATGCATGCCCCCTTTAATGTACGGTTTTTCTTGTTGTAATCCACTTTGAATCTGAATTGAAAAATAATGGAATGTACAAGATTGCTGATTAGAGACATAATAATAAGTATTACAATTTGTGAGATGGTCAGTACATCTGCTTGTTGCGATACATTACAATTTATTATTATATACTATTATATTTTTGATATATTGCTCCTCTGTGAGAAAAAGTTCATAAATTAATTTCCATATGTATCTGATTGGTGTGAGGGGAAACCATGACACTAAAACCATGTATGAGCAGGTGTGTAGATGATACCTCTTAAGTCTAAGGTATAACACACCTAATCACTGGTTCCAGAGTTCAAAGTCCCTCTGAGATTCAGCGGCAGTAAACAGGGCAGGGCCGCTGAATATCACCTCTGACCACTCATTAACAAAGTGAGTGGGAGGGGGCCAGTGTTAGGAGCCCAAGGTTATGCAGGTACTCAAACACTGTCCTAAATTAGACCACTGAGTCATGCAGGTGCTGGCACTGAATATCGGGCTGGTACCCACATAGCACTTTTTTTTTTTTAAATTTGAGCCTTGGAGCCCTTTCTCACCCTCCTCCCACAAAGCCCCATCTCTCCCAGCTCAGGAGCATCAATCAGTCCCCCTCCCTCCAGATCACTCCCTAGCCTCAGGGCCTACCTGCATCCCTGGTAGCCTTGCAGTGGTTGGGGAAGAAGCACAACCCCCTCGCTCCTAATCTAATCTATAATTTATGATTCGCTCTATACCTAACTAGTTGAAGATGACATACAAATCAAGAATATAATATGTGTTAACGAACGCAGTAGTTAAGCAGACAGCATAATAAGGGGGTGAAAATACAAGCAATAGAGCTGTTACAAGGGGGATAAGGAGAGGACATCAGAGGCACAGATTACACTGAGTGGAGTTATGAGCTTTCTATCGATTGTCAATGGGAGTATATTGTCTCGAAGAGAAGAGCTTTTAGTTTCTTTCGAAATCTAAGATAATAGGGTTCTGCTTTGGTTGTTGGGAGGTTGTTCTAGGTCTTTGTGCCAATGTAAGTGATAAGCATGTTAAATATGCACTTGTATTTAATTCCTTTTTGGTGATGGAAGGATCAGAAGTAGTTTCTTGATGTTTCTGGCTTGGGGGTCAATCCAACTAGGGCTTATTGTTGGGGTAAGGCTTATATTAGGACCAATGTTCCCTCTAATTTTTCATAGGCTGTGTGCGCAAAAAATTTAATCTGTGTGTATTTTAAAGAAAAACTAAATTTTTGTGTGCTATAAAAATGATTGCCAGAGGGCCCGGAGTTCAGTTATGGGCAGGTCTTTGAGTTTAGTCTGAATTAACGAGAACACAATGCAATTTTAGTTACACTTTATGTTAGTTACACTTTATGTAATATAAAGTCTCATTTCAATAAACATAAATTGTTTCATTGAAATGTTTCATTGAGCGCTACCTATAAATAAGGTATCAATGTACTTTATACTTAAAATTTAGAAAATAACAGCAATTTAGTTTTCAAAGTTTTCCCCTGCGATCTTTCATATTTTTCCAGTCTGAATAAATTCTGTCAAGATCTGTTGAGCCTCCATCTTGAAGGTGACTCTTAACATGCATCAGCATATCCAAATGTTCTAAATGTAAATGATTCCTTTGTTTAGTCTTCAAATTGTTCATTAGACTAAAACCATGCTCACAATCTGAACTAGATGCTAAGAATGTGGCACCAATGTCCATCAATTTTGCTAAATCTGAAAATTGATCATTCTGAAATGCAAATTTCGTCATATCTGGAAAGTTGTTTATCAGATTGCTTTTGATTTTTTTCTGCAACAAGGAATTTAAAGTCCTTGCTGAATAATAACACTTGCTGAATTGCTGAATAATAACACTTTCCTCTGGAAGAAATTGTTTATACTTTAAAAAAAGAGATCTGATATGTCCATTTCTGAAGTCAAAGTCGCATTGTGATATTGCTTTACAGTCAAAAGCAGACCATTCCTCAACTTCATTTTCAGGAAATCTTTCACCCAGATGCAAACATAGGATGTTGATGAAGGTTAATATGGAATTAGTATCCACTGAAACTTTTTCTCCAGACCTCATCCTGTTGTCAAGAAGACTGTTGACTTTATCACTCCACTTAACCTTGTCGCCTAAGTATTGCATTCGAAGTTTATTCAATTTACCCTGTGCAAGATGATAAGCTTCCAATTAGAGAATGACACGGGGAAAAAATCTGTCCCCGTCACCGCCCTGTCCCCGGCCCACCGTCCCCTTCACCGCCCCGTCACCGTCCCCGCAGCATCCATATAAGCCTTAATACTGCAATATTTAGCTTATTCCTTTCTTATAAATCAAAGTTCTGGCTGCTGAACTAGAGAAAGAGATGTTCAGCTGGCAGGGCTTTGTTTATAAATTTTTATCAACACAACTAATATACTACTTTATCCTAAAGCAAAAAATAAATAAATAAAGATAATTTTTTTTTCTACCTTTGTTGTCTGGTTTCTGCTTTCCACATCTTCTCATTCAATTCCTTCCATCCACTGTGTGTCTTCCCTCTGCATCTTCCATTTGCTGTTACTGTGCCTCTCCCTGCTCCCCCATAGTCTGGCATCTGTCTTCTTCCCTTCCAGTGTCTTCTCCCCACTCTATCTTCCACATTTCCCTTCAGGGTCTGTTCCTCTCTACCCTCTTTCAATGTCTGTTCTAGTCCTTTCTACCACCACCCTTCCCTCCCTCCTTCACCATCTGTTCCTTTCTACCACATTTCTTCAGCTCCTCTCGCGTGGCTTATCTATCTACCTCCCTCCCTCTTATTTTTGTGGCATATTACAATGTAATTTGTGCAAGCCACTGGAGCCTGCGAGCTTGGTCCCTGTCCCATCCCCACAAACCATCTCGCTTCTGTGTTCTTATTTTCCCCATTTCTAATATCTCCCCTATGTATCTGGCATTGCCTCCCCCCCGTGTCCATATACCATCACCATGGCATGTCCCCTTTATGTCTCTGTCCCTTTGCCCCATGCAAATAATTTCCCCTCTTTCTGTTATCTTTCTGTGTCCAGATTTCCCCTGTCTTCCTCTTCCATACCAGTATGTCTCTTCTTTTCAACCCCATCTAGCTTCTCTCCCTCTTTCTTCCCACCCCCCCTCCTGCTTCCAGCATCTGGCTCACCTGCCTGTCTTCCCCTTTCTTTCCTACTGTGGGTTTCTTTCTTTCCCTCTTCATCCCCTTGGCCCAGAATCTTTTTCCCTTTCACTCCCTCCTTCCTAGTGTGAGTCGGGAACACGCGTGAATTGCGCGGTCCAGCAGCCCCCACCCGCCCGATCGCAACGTTTAGCCAGCTCCCTCTCTCCACTTCACCTTATATGCTGTTTGTTGGCTTTCTTTTTCCCGAGCCGCTCACGTTCAAAAATACGCTCACGCACGGCTGCGCGAGTTGATCAATCTTCTCTCCTGCAACTTCCTGTTTCCGGTTGTGTCAGAGGAGAAGATTGATCAACTCGCGCAGCCATGCGTGCGCGTATTTTTGAACGCGTGCAGCTGGGAAAAAGAAAGCCGGCAAGCAGCATATAAGGTGAGGTGGAGGGAGGGAGCTGGCTAAACGCTGCAATTGGGCGGGTGGGGGCTGCTGTACCGCGCGATCCTTGATGCCTCACTGCGGAGACAAGACCATTCACCGCTCCACGGGGCGGTGAATGGCCTTGTCCACATCCCCGCAGAGACTACTATTTTTCTTTCCCCGTTTCAGCGGGTTACCCGCGGCTACTCGCAGCTAGCCGCGAATAACAACTACCGTGTCATTCTCTACTTCCAATGGTGTCAGACCACGTTTTTGAAATGCCATGGTTAAGGAAGCCAGTTCTGATAAGACATCATTCAAAACTTCAAATGTAATATGAAATTGTTCACTGTTCAGCTTCTTATAGCAGTACTTTGTAATAGGATCATTATCTTTGTCTTCTTCAAAATATTTTAACAGAGGATCATAATTTTGAATAATTGCTTTTAAGTGCAAAGTGTCTAGATAACCAGTGCACTTCATTCAGAGGTCTGAAAGCAATTGATTCACATTCAGATGCATCTGCTATTTCTTGAAATTTGCATCGTTTAGTAGACCGACAGAACACTGTGTACACAGTTCTCATTACAGTTTCTACTTCTTTCATCAATTTTACTTCTTTCCATGAATCAGAAAGTCCCAAATCTTCCCGATGTGCAACACAATGTTGCTGCACTAAATGTGGAATGTCTTTTCTCAGCTGTGCTGCAACACCATCTATTTTGCCCAACATAACAGAGGCACCATCAGAGGTGTACATAACCATTTTATTCAGGTCAAGTTCATGTTTCCTTTATAATTCCCTAATTGCTATTACTATTGATGTAGCATCACATGCTTCCAACTGTAGTATCCCACCAAATGATGTCCTATACTCATTTCAATTGACAGGCCGATACTTAAAGTAGAGTATTAAGTAATTGTTGACAGAAATGTCTGTGCTTTCATCAACAGTTAACGTATGATACGTTGCTAATTTAATGTCTGCCATATGATCATCTTGAACGATGCCATTGATAATTTCAAGAAATTCAAACGCATAGTTTATGCTTCTCCAGCTATCAGGAATACTAACATACTTCTCAAAGATAAGAAAAAGAAATCCCTGAAGGGTATATACCACAGAACAATACTATAATATCAGAGCATACACAGAACACCATACAAACACTACAAACAAACCAGACAAGGTATAACAACATATAACATGTACTATCAAACCAAGCTGGAAAAGGCCACACAAAAAATCATACAATGATATATAAACACAGCTATATTTATATATCATTGTATGATTTTTTTGTGTGGCCTTTTCCAGCTTAGTTTGATAGTGCATGTTATATGTTGTTATACCTTGTCTGGTTTGTTTGTAGTGTTTGTATGGTGTTCTGTGTATGCTATTCTATGAAAATGTTGTGACATTTATAAATTTTAAATTAATAAATATGTACAATATTTCTAACTTTGTAATTTGATTACATTGCTCTGATATTATAGTATTGTTCTGTGGTATATACCCTTCAGGGATTTCTTTTTCTTATCTTTGAGATTTACTTTTGAATCCCATTGTTTATTGGTTGTAGCTCTCCGTTTTATTTTTGGTTTAATACTAACATACTTCGCCATGTGCTCATTGATATCTTGAACAGAGAGCATTGAGATATTCATCTTAATGGCCAGCACAACACTGTCGACAAGAACCTTAATTTCATCAGGACTGGAACGCTTCCGTTCATTACTAATTTGCCTGTTTTCTTTTTTGGTTGGGCTTTCAAGCAACATGTTAACCAGTCCCCCTCTTAAATTCGGATTTTTACTTCTGAGTTTCCAAATACTGTCAGTATGAGATTTACTTGATAGATGGCGTTTCAGAAAGTCCAGTTTCCAAACATCATCCCATATTTTTCCAGTAGAGAATTTTCCAGTTGCTTTGGCATCTTGACAATAACAACACACAACTCCGTCTTCGTCATAGGTAAATATTTCACACAGTCGAACACGCATTGTATTTCGAGATTCCGGTGTCTCCGTTTCAACAATTTCTTCAAGCCATTCAGACCTAAAAGCTGTTGCAGCTCTCTTACGTTTTACACTTTTCACCATTCGCGGTTTAGACATTTTAAGAGTTATATCTGGTTGCAATTTAATAAACGAATAAAGTTATACAACCGCAGTACCACACTGCACACTACGATTCCACGAAATAAACAATATGGCGGAACTTCAGGAAGTCAAAGAATCTGAAGTGTTTCATATCCTATGGGCCATAGGCTATGGCCCTATGGGGCATGTGAAGTGTCAAGTTCAACTGCCAATGATAACGGAATCACATTAATGACTTAAAATTTATATTATAGCGCTTCAATAAATGTGATAAATGGGAAATCGGAACAGCTGGTCTAATGCAACATTTTATTTTAGCAGTGAAAATCATTTTAGGCAAAAATTTATTTTTTTGTGCGCGCTATTTTAATTTGTGTGCGCGGGTTAGGCAAGTTGTGTGTGCGCGCACAGCTTAGAGGGAACATTGATTAGGACCCACCCCGAAAATCATGCTAAGGCTTATTTTCGGGGTAGGTCTTATTTTCAGGGAAACATGATATGTTAAAATATTTAAAAAATGCCCCTCCACCAAGTAACAAAATTTTATTTTACTTTTTTGTTCCTGGATAATAAGTGTTCTTTCTTAACTGCCTATGCTACAAAAGTATAGAAAATAGCTATTATTCCCCTCAATCTTTGCTTTTGTGACCAGGACATTGATATTTTGGAATTTACCTGTTTTGCAGAACATTCAAGATTGATTCCAAGTTTAAACCTAGGGGACCTTTTACTAAAACGTGGTAGCGTATTGCTGCACAGTAAACAATACCACAGGTGCACTGCACTTGCCACTGCAGTAAAAAGATTTACCACATGGCAATTCAGATGCGGCTGTGAGGAAGGGGCATCTTGTGGGCATGCATACCCATAATGTACTGGCGTGCTGTGGGAAAGGCATGCAGCACTTACTGCCAGGTTAGAACAGAAGCCTTTACCACCTGAAAAAAAGGCAGGCAGTAAGGGCTTTTCAGATATGCTTTTACTGCAGTGTATGTGGGCGGAAACCTGCCTCTCAGCAGACACACCTATAAGTCACGCTTTTTGACCCATGGTAATTTCTGAATTGCAGTGGGCCAAAATTAGCAGTAGGTACCTACTGCTGCGCTATTTTGACCATATGCCTTAGTAAAAGGGCCCATTAGAGTAACTTCAAGAACATTCTAGAACTTTCCATCAATATAAATAGTAGTACAGTAGGTATAAATATAGAGATATTAAGCCCAACAGCTCAGTTCAGTTCCAACTCCCTAAGTGGTAATTTATCTGCATTGTTTTAGATGGTATCCAGAAGCTGCAAACATCCAGCAGATGCATTTTGTTATATATGCGGCCAATTTATCAAGACAAGAAGGAAAAAGTACTCCATAGATGTGCAGTGCTTACATGGCATATTTTGACATGCTTGTTGGGGATCAAGACAAACCTTAGATACCTCACGTCACATGTGAGCACTGCCAAAAAACTCTGGAAGGTAAGATAATTTTGTTTCTCACTAGGCTAGTGGAATTTTCTGCTATAAAATGTCTTAGAATGTTTAATTTTTACAACTTTAAAATTTTGTAATGTTATTTGAAAATATATCATATATGAAATATGTTCTGAGAATTTTATACACAGTCATAGGTGAAATAAATTGTTCATTTTGTTCTTCTATAGGATGGTACAGAGGAGAAAAGAGAGCCATAATGTTTGCTATCCCAAGAATCTGGTGGGAATCCATCGACCAACTCAAACAACTGCTACTTCTGCATGGTGGATTCTTTCAAACATCGAACTAGCAAGTGTGTATCTGCAATCACATATCTGGACATTTCCTTCATCCATTGCACCAGTGCCATATTGCCTTGAGCTCCCCATACCCACTCCCCCAGAGAAAGAGCAGCTATCTTTAGAAGAGGGCAGCATGTCAGAGAGTGAGGGAGACGTAGATCCAGTTTACAATAACAGTAGTACAGCATATGAAAGAAATCCATATCCAAACCAAAAATTCCTCAACAATTTAATCAGAGATCTTGGTCTCACCAAGTCCAATGCTGAGCTTTTGATGTCTAGGTTCAAGCAGTGAAACTTGTTGGATGAAAGTGTGCAAGTCACAGATCAGAGGAAGCATCACCAAGCCTTCTTCACCCATCTTGGGCTCTGCTTCTACCACAATGTGACCAGTCTGTTTGAGGCAACTGGAATCACTGTAACGTGAGAGTGGCTTCTCTTCATTGTCAGCTCATCTATGAGTATTAAAGCCATGCTGCTCCATAATGGGAACAAATACCCATCTCTTCTACTGGCTCACTCAGTGCACTTCAAAGAAGATTATAACAACAACAAGACCTTCCTAGTAGAGAATAACAAAGGGACAAATTTGTCCCCATCCCCACACAAACTAAATTTCCCCATCCCGTCCCTGTGAGTTTTGTTGCTGTCTCTGTCCCATTCCTGTAAGTTCTGCCTTAACCACACAAGCCTTGAACATTATGATTTTAAAGTGTTTGATGTGCAGATGAGGATGGAACTTGCAGAAATGAGCAAGGAAAATAACTTGCGGGAACGGAAAGGGAACAATCCAGCATGTAGGAGCCTGACCTTCATGGTAATGCCATGTTTTCCAAGGAATAAATGATATTTCTATATATATCATGATTTTTATAACATGTCCCCGATGAAGCAGTTATTGTGAAACGGATGAGCCGCTGAACTGTACTTTAACAATTTAAGAACTTGACTTTAAAGATTGGACCAGAAAGATACTACAGAAGATTGAACTAAGGATTAGACTTTAAAGACTGGATTAAAAGAGATTGGATCAATCAAAATACTGAATTGGCCCATAAGGAGCGAATCAACAGACTGATTGAAGGACTAAACAGCTGATCCTTACAAGGATAACTTTGGGTTTGTTTGGTTTTTTTGCCCTATTCCAACATAAAGTTAAGGGCCTTTTGGAACACTATGAATATGTGGATGTATGTTTTAAAATTTTAGTGATGTTTTCACTTGATATTTTTGCACATAATGAATTAAATTGTTAACTTATTAAAAAAAAGATTTAAATAATGTAAAAAATAAATAATGAATTAGGTTCTCAAGACCAAGGGTCTTTTATTCCTTGTGATTACACTATTACACATTGACTTTCTCTCTTCCACCACTTATTCTTCATACTCAAGAGAAACAAGAGTATTCTACTCTAGTCCCTTCCTTTTCAGAGATGCTTACCAGTAAGGTACTACTTAGCCTCCCCTCTTCCCCAGTGTGCCACAGCACACCTGAAATCTCAGGAGGCACACAGTTTGAAATACACTGGGTTAGAGGGCTGTAGTCCACAGGCTGGATTCCTGTGTGGCCAGCCTGCTTCAAAATACCACTATGTTCTGCTCTCCTATTCTATCAGAAATTCTAATTCACCCCCCTCCCAATCCCTCACTCTGTTTATATATTGCATAGGGTTACCATATCCCTGATTTCTCCGGCCATGTCCTCTTTTTGAGGACTGTCACGAGTCCGGGCAGCTTTTGTATGGGAAAACCGAACATCTAGTAACCCTACACTCACGCACCTATCTAGAGTCCTCCTTCCTCTCCTCTCCTCCCCTGTGGGATCCTGTGCTTACTCACCCAGCACTCCCTGTGGGACCCTATGCTTACTCCCCCAGTGCTGCTGTAACTCTTTGTGCTGTCGGCAGCTTGAGTGAACTAAGTGCACTGCCTTCGGTGACCCGGAAGCTTTCTCTCTACAGAGGAAAAACCTCTGGGCCACCGAAAGCAGCGTGTTTAGTTCACTCACTGTACTGATAGCATGAAGAATTTACAGAAGTGCCGAATAAGCAAGGACCGGATCCTGGGGGTGGTAGTGGTAAGAAAGACACTGGGCTGCAGGAATGAGGAAAGGGAAGGAAAGATACTCTAGAAGGGAAGGGGCAGATAGAGATACCAGACCACGGGCTGAAGAGAAGGAGAGAGATGTCAGACTACTGGATGGGGAAGGGGGAGAAGAAAAGAGAGATGTCGGACTAGGAAAAAGAAGGAGGAGGTAGGGGTTCCTGACTAAGGCAGGGGGAGAAGGGAAAGCCAAAGAGATGCCAGACCACAAAGGGAGGAGAAGGGAAAGGAAGGATGCCAGATTTGGAAAAAAGAAAGATCCCAGACCATAGGAGGAGGAAAGGGGAAAGGCTGATGGCAGACCATAAGAGAGGAAGGAGATAGTACACAGGGATGAAGGGGAGAGAGGACATGGTGTACAGAGGTGGGGAAGGAGAAGTGAAGAGCAAGGGAGGAGATTGTGCATAGGGATGGGAGGCGTGGGGAAAGTAAGACAATGTAAGAAATGATGTTTATGGATAGATAGAACTAGAAGAAAGAGGGAGAGTTGGTTCACATGGACAGAGGGGAATGGAAGACATGGAAAAGAAGAGATTTGAGAAGGAAGCAGAAATATGGAAGAAAGATGAATGTTAAAAGTTAATGTCAAAGATGGATGTAGGTTTGATCCAACAGACTGGGGATTTTGAATTACAGTCTACTCGAGGGGGCAATACTTTCAAAATAGAACAAAACACAAAAGACTCCCCTCTCATCAATACTGGGCAAGTTTCTCAAATAATATCATCATACTAGTCTTTAAGCCCATTACATTAACGGGTGCTAAAATAGATGTGTGTGTCTGTCTTTCTTTCTCTCTCTCCTTGGCCGCTGTCTTTCTGTCTGTCTCTCTCTCTTTCCTCGGCTGTCTACCACCACCATTCCCTGCTCCCCCTGTCCAGCAGTAGCCCTTCTCCCTTCCTTTTACCTTCCCCATGTCCAGCAGCACCCCTTCCCTGTTCCCCCTGTCCAGCAGTAGCCCTTCTACCTTTATTTTACCTCCCCCCTGTCCAGCAGCACCTCTTCCCTGCTTCCCATCCATCAATACCTGTTCAAAGGACTCAGGCATTGCAAATAAAATCAATGTAAAAAGCTTATCCTTCCGACTTCCTGATGTAGCTTAGCGAAACACAGACTGTGTTGGAGCCATGAACTGACCTTTTCAGATAAGTGGTCTACTGTTAAACAGCTTTTGTAGAGCCATAACATTTGACACCAATAGAAGTAAGAATCCTTGCTCAATGCAATGTGTTGATTAAAATTCAAGCACTTTTCCAGCGACATTGTACCGCTGCTGTAGTGCCTTGCTGAAGAGCTTATGAGCACATTTAAATATTTAAAAGCCTTTAAATGTTATATGATAATATTATTTGGGAAACTTGCCCAGTGTTGATGGGGGGGGGGGATCTTTTGTGTTTTGTTCTATTTTGAAAGATGGATGTAGGGCAGAAAATGAAGGAGAGAAAAAGAGCAAATGGATAAGAAGGCCCTAGAAACAGAGTTAAGAGCACAGACAGAAGGAAGTACAACCAGAGACTGAAAAAAGATAAATAGAAAAATAAAATCACTGAACAACAAAGGTAGGAAAAGTGATTTTATTTTCAATTTAGTGATTGAAGTGTGTCAGTTTTCTATATTTAGCACTGTTCAGGAAGAAACATATTTCTTTCTATTTCTCTTGTATTGTACTGCATGCAGAGCTGGCATCTTAGGGTTTAGTTTATGTATATTAGGACTTTTAGTTTGTGGTCCTGTATTTGCATAGGGTTTATCTGTGTTCTGCACATGTGACCAAGGCCAGATGTTCTGTAGGAAAGAATAGTCTGTTGTATATATGGTCTCTGTGGGTGTATGTTCATAGTACTTTAAGAGGTTTCAACACCTCAGTAGTGCTTACTGCATGAAAACCAACTTTCTTTCATACAGACCAATGGCACGCAGAGATCAATAGTATAACTTCTTTATTAACTCATGTAGTATAGAAACAATACTCATCTCAATCTACGCGCGTGGGGACAGCACTCCGACATAGAGACTATGTTTCGCCCAAATTGGACTTTATCAAGGAAAGTCCCCCTATAAAGTGCAAACAAGCAATTCAAATATTATAGAAGACAATAAATATACTTTAAATAATTCAATAGCATTTTTAGAATAATTTAACAGGCATACATAAATAAATAAATAGATAAATACCTTACACTATGCGACTCATGCTCCCCGCGCTAAGTTGTTCAGTCAGCTAGGGAACATGGCCGCGGCGTTCTCTCAATTTATTTCAAACTAGTCACATGATGAGGACGTAATACGTATACGTCCCGCTCCTGGCCTATCAGTAATGACATATCAGACTAATGTCATCCACTCGATTTCTGAATTTAAACCCCAAGGTTTCACACAATTTAAATTATAAATCCATTTTTGTTCTTTAAAATTCAATCTTTCTTGAAAGTTGCCTCCCGCCCACCCCCAACTGTATCTGGTCTATAACTCTCCAGCGCATATCAGAGATGTTATGTTTCATCTCTCGCCAATGCTGAACCAAAGGTGCCTCCAAGGTTCCTGTAGTGATCCGTGATTTATGTTCCGTTAATCTAATATTAATCCTCCTGCTAGTTCTACCCACATAGATGAGCTTACAGGGGCATTCGATCATATAAATTACATTAGTACTAGTACAAGAGGTATTCGAGATTGCCCGGTAGATCTTTTTCGTACTAGAGTGCATCCATGTAGGTCCCCCCATAATTAAGTCACACCATTGACAGGTACCACAACTCTCATGACTAAAAATCTCATCTATTGTTTTTTCTTTAATTGCAAAACGATGATTGGATAGCAGCTCACCTATCGTTCTCCCTCTCCTATAGGAAACTATAGGGAGCCTCTCTAATTGAATATCTAATTGGAGCACCGACCAATGATGTTTAATTTTAGCAAAAAAATAATTACTGAGAGCTGTAAATGGGAGGACACATACTAAAATGTCCTCTTGATTATTCTTAGTTTTTTCTTTTAGTAGCAGTGATCTCTGGGCATATTTTGCCCTTAGGCATGCTTTACGAACTGCTTTCTTGGGATACCCCCTGGCATAGAAGCGATCTCTCAACACTATAGCTTGCTTCTCGAATTCCTCATTATGGGAACATAGCCTACGGATCCTCAAGAATTGACTAATAGGGATATTATATTTGAGAAAGTATGGATGGAAACTTTGAAAATGTAAAAAATTATTCCTATCTACCTCCTTTCTAAAAAGAGTAGTAGAAATGTATTTTCTCTCTCGAGCTACAATAATATCCAAAAAAGCTATCTGATCTTTATGGTGAGTCATAGTAAAAGATAGGTGGGTATCGAGGGTATTCAGCCATTCAAAAAAGTTCTCCAATTCAGACTCGGACCCTTCCCAGAAAATCAGAATGTCGTCTAAATATCTCTTCCATAATCGTACATGTTGACAAAATACAGGGGCTGGATACACTAAATCTTTTTCAAATTTAGCCACATAGAGGCTTGCTACCGATGGGGCTAAAGTAGCCCCCATAGCCACCCCCTGAGTTTGTTTAAAAGAATGTCATAAAGCGTTATTGGTGTTATGGCCTCAAGTAAGAAGATATTTGGCAGCAGTCTGTCCAGGTTTTGGAAGGCTCCAAGCTCGGGCCCACATCTGGAGAGCCTCTGTGCATGTCGATGCGATGACATGCACGCAGGTACAGAATGACACCGGGACAAATTTTTCCCTGTCCCCAAGGGAGTTCATTTTCCCTTCCTGGCGTGTTCTTTCCTGTTCCCGCTCCATTCCTGTAAGTTCTGCCCTCATCTGCACAAGCCTCAAACAGGGAAGGGGTAAAACGCAGACCTCACAGACCTTACGGATCTAAAACCGCACGTCCTTAAAAATCTGAGGTCCGTGCATTGACAAGTCCACTTTTTAACTTATTCCACCGTTTTCCCTGCACACTCAACTCAGGGCCCCCCTCGGTTCTGCCTTCCCTAATGGATAAGGAGGGAGGAGGCGCACCGTGGCTTTTGCTAATTAGCCCAATCGTTCCTTCCTCCAGATCTCTCCCTCCGCACTGATTCCAAGAGCCCCCGTGATATGACATTGGATGGCAAATAGCTGGGTTGGGGGGGGTTAAAAAATGTGTGCAAAGGTCTGCATTGCTTCTGACCTCACGGATCTGAACTGCACATTCTTAAAAATCTGAGGTCCGCGCCACTTTTAGTCTCTGGCTCTGACAGACCTCTATAACATTTTAGCACCAACATAGTAACACAGTAGATGACGGCAGATAACAACCCGAATGGTCCATCCAGTCTGCCCAACCTGATTCAATTTAAATTTTTTCTTCTTAGCTATTTCTGGGCAAGAATCCAAAGCTCTACCTGGTACTGTGCTTGGGTTCCAACTGCCAAAATCTCCATCAAAACCTACTCCAACCCATCTACACCCTCCCAGCCACTGAAGCCCTCTCCAGCCCATCCTCCCCCAAACCGCCATAAACAGACATAGACCGTGCAAATCTGCCCAGTACTGGCCTTAGTTCAATATTTAATATTATTTTCTCATTCTAGATCCTCTGTGTTCATCCCACGCTTCTTTGAACTCAGTTACCAGATCCTAATGCTTTTCCCTCCCTATGTTGAGACTAAAAGTGGCACAGACCTCAGGGCAAAGGTTTTGCCGCTAGTCTCAGCATCGGGAGGGAAAAGCATTAGGATCCGTCAGAGCCAGAAACTACAAGTGGCATGGACCTCAGTTTTTTAAGGATGTGCGGTTTTAGATCCTCGAGGTCTGTAAAGTCTGCATTGTACCCCTTCTCCCACAAATACTTTAAAATCATAAATGTTTGAGGCTTGTGCGGTTAAGGCAGAGCTCCAAAAAGAAAAGAAATGGAGGAACAAAATTCTACCATCCTACAACTCCAATTAGCTGCTACTACACATTAAAAAATATCCAACTTCAATGAAGGAAAAAGCCTCAGATTTGAAGAAAGCCAGAAAATCAGCCAAACTCCTTAAACATCACTGGCTTTAAAAAACCTCTTAAATGCTATGAAAAAATGTTGAAGGTAGTGTGACCAGAGAAATACGCTGCAGCACCCCTTACAGGCAGAGCTTACTTAGGGTTACCAGATTTTACATTAGTATAATCTGGACCCCTAGACCCGGCCCATTATGCCCAGCTCCCCGCCCCGAACTGCCTGTTTGTGGAGCAGGAAGGCATCAGCACATGCGTAGATCTGGTAACCCTAAAGCCAGTGGTCTCAATCTCGTGACCTGGGGGCCACATGCAGCCTGCCAGGTACTATTTTGAGGCCCTCGGTATGTTTATTATAATCACAAAAGTAAAATAAAAGTTTCTTAATCATGTCTCTTTAGCTATAAATGACAATATTATTATTAAGACTTAGCTAAAAGGAAAGATTTATAAACTATAAAGCACAGGTGTTATCCAGGGACAGCAGGCAGCTATTTTCAACCTGTGGGTGACATCATCCATGGAGCCCGGATGTGGACAGTTTCGCAAGCTGATTTGCTTGCAGAACTTAGAAAGTTCATGACTGCCGCACCGCACATGCGCGAGTGCCTTCCCGCTCACGCAGTGAAGCCAACCAGGGGAGGTGGGTGAGTTGTGAGAATAGCTGCCTGCTGTCCCTGGATAACACCTGTTATGGTAAGTAACTGTGATTTATCCTAGGACAAGCAGGCAGCCTATTCTCAACCTGTGGGTGACCTCTAAGCTAACCATGATGGGATGGTGGGAGAGTTGGCAATTTAGGAGAATAAATTTTGTAATACTTCCTGGCCGAAATGGCCATCCCATCTGGAAAAAAGTATCCAGACAATAATGAGAGGTGAAAGTATGAACCGAGGACCAAGTGGCAGCTTTGCAGATTTCCTCAATAGGAGTAGATCTAAGGAAAGCTACTGATGACGCCATGGCTCTGACTCAACTGTAGATGTAGTCCAGCTTGAGCATAACAGAAGGAGATGCAAACCACTAACCAGTTGGAGATGGTGCACTTCGAAATCGGATGTCCCAACTTGTTTGGATCGAAGGAGACAAAAAGGTGAAGATCTATGAGGTTTTGTGCATTGCAAGTAGAAAGCCAAAACACGCTTACACTCCAGAGTATGAAGAGCTGTTTCTCCAGGATGAGAATGAGGCTTTGGAAAAAACAATGGAAGTACAATTGATTGGTTGAGATGAAATTCCGAAACCACTTTAAGTAAGAATTTAGGATGAGTACGGAGAACCACTTTGTCATGATGGAAGACTGTGAAAGGTAGGTCCACAACTAAAGCTTGTAGCTCGCTGACCCTGCGAGCGGACGTAAGAGCAATGAGAAAAACCACTTTTCAAGTGAGATATTTAATTGAGTCGAATCCATTGGTTCGAAAGGAGGCTTCATCAATTGAGCAAGAACAACATTGAGATTCCAAACCACTGGAGGAGGTTTGAGAGGTGGTTTGATATTGAAAAGTCGTTTCATAAATCTGGAAACCACAGGATGAGCAGAAAGGGGTTTCCCTTCAATAGGCTGATGAAAAGCACCAATTGCACTGAGGTGGACTCGAATGGATGTGGATTTGAGGCCTGATTATGATAAGTGGAACAGGTAATCCAAAACTAAAGACAAGGAGGTAGATTGGGGCTCATTGTGATGTATGATGCACCAAGCAGAAAATTTAGTCCATTTCTGATTGTAGCATTGTCTAGTAGTAGGCTTCCTAGAAGCCACTAAAATGTCCTGTACAGATTGAGAAAACTGTAGAGTGGCAGTTAGGTTGAGAGGTACCTAGTTGTCAGGTGCAGAGACTGCAGATTGGGATGAAGTAGAGACCCCTGACTCTGTGTAAGCAGAGAGGGAAAAACTGGTAGAAGCAGTGGCTCCCTGCTGCTGAGTTGAAGTAGAAGGGAGTACCAAGGTTGCTTGGGCCACCAAGGAGCTATCAGAATCATGGTGGCATGCTCCTGTTTGAGTTTGACAAGAGTTTTGAGAATCAGAGGAAATGGAGGTAATGGATAGAGAAACTGATTCGTCCATTCCAGAAGGAAAGCATCTGCCTTGAGGCGATGAGGAGAGTATATCCTGAAGCAGAACTGAGGCAGTTTGTGGTTGTGGGGAAATGCAAAGAGATCTATCTGAGGAGTTCCCCACTGAGAAAAAATGTGATGGAGGCGAGAAATTGAGTGTCCATTCGTGAGGTTGCAGAAGACGACTCAGTTTGTCTGCCAGACAGTTTTTCTCTCCTTGAATATAAACTGCTTTCAGGAAGGTGTTGTGATGGATTGCCCAGTGCCACACCTATTGAGCTTCCTGGCAAAGAGGGAGAGATCCTGTTCCTCCCTGCTTGTTGACATAGTACATGGCTACATGGTTGTCTGTGCGAATGAGGACTACCTAGTCGTGGAGAAGATGCTGAAAAGCTTTGAGAGCATTGAAGATTGCTCTGAGTTCCAACAGATTGATATAACACTGACGATCCGTGCTGGACCAGTGGCCTTGAGTACAGAGACCATTGAGGTGAGCCCCCTAAGTGTACCGTATTTTCACGCATATAACGCACGTGTTATACACGATTTTACAAACCGTGCATGTTATACGTGTGAGCGCGTTTTACAACTTTTTTTTTTCAATCCGATCGGCATCCTCCCTGCGAACCGGCATCCTCCCCCCCGCTCACGTCACCCCCCTTCCCCCGCGATCCTACATCCCCCCCCAGCACCGCAAAACATCTCTTACCCGATTGGGCACCGGCACCAGCACCAATGCACAGGACGTGCCAGTGCCCGAAGATCCTCCCTCGTTGGTTTGGGCTGGGCTGGGCGGTGCGGGAGAGAGCGAGACCAGAAGGCTTTGAGCATGCGCAAATGTTCAAAGCCTAGTCCAGCCCGGCGCAGGTAGGAGGATCTCTCCCGCACCGCACCGCCCAGCCCAGCCCAAACCAAACCAACGAGGGAGGATCTTCGGGCACTGGCACATCCTGTGCATTGGTGCTGGTGCCGGTGCCCAATCGGGTAAGAGATGTTTTGCGGTGCTGGGGGGGATGTAGGATCGTGGGGGAGGATGCCGGTTCGCAGGGGGGGATGCCGGATCGGATTGAAAAAAAAAAGTTGTAAAACGCGGGTAAGCAAGCGGGGGGGAGGATGCTGGTTCGGAGTAGGCGGGAGGAGGTTTTAGCATGCGCGATATACGCGTGTGCGTGCTTTATTAAATTTTTTTTACATAAATTTGTGTTCCCCGTGCGCTGTACCCGTGTGCGCATTTTACACGGGTGCGCGGTATATGGGTGAAAATACGGTAGGTCGAGGAATCTGTCATGAGGACCTTCTGATAAAGGGGCGTTTGAAACAGTAAACTTCTGGAGAGATTGGAAGAGAGCATCCACCAGTGGAGAGACTGTCTCAAGGAAGGAATCACTTGGATGCGTTGAGAGTGGGTTGCAAGCCTGTGCCCATTGAGATGCCAGGGTCCACTGAGGGATTCTGAGGTGAAGTCTGGCAAAAGGAGTCACGTGAACTGTAGAAGCCATGTGACCCAAGAGAACCATCATATGTCTTGCGGAGATTGTAGTCAAGGAATGTTGGCGAGGCAATCCTGTAGATTAGGGTCCATGTCAACAGTGCGAAGCCAGGCAAGCCTACGCATGGCCACTGAGAAGGTGGTGACCCTCTAGGAAAGCTCAAATGCATCATATGAAAATTGGAGGAGATGCATGCGGAGTTGGTTCAGAATAGTAATGGCATTCTGAAACCTGACAGTGTTGAGGAATATACTTGAAATATGCAGGCAGTGTGTCAACAAAATGCTTGAAGTAGGAGATGAATATAAAGTTGTAATACAAAACTCTGGTTGCCATCAGAGAATTCTGATACAAACGGCTTCCAAACTTGTCCATGGTCCTGCCTTCTCTTCCAGGCGGGATAGTGGCATACACCTTGGAAGGATTATTCATTTTTAAAGAGGACTCCACGAGAAGGGACTAATGTGATAATTGAGACTTCTCGAAGCCCTTGCAATGAATCATTCTATAACGGGATTCCAGCTTGCTTGGAACAGCAGGAATGGAATTGGGTGTTTCAAGGTTCCTCTTGAAAGTTTGAGAGGAATCTATTTATGGGTATTTTGAGAGACTCCGGAGGGGTCAAGACATACCCATCTCCTCTAAATACTCAGTAGTGTATTTGAAATCAGAGCCCAAATCAATCTTGAGCTCCATACTCATTTGACGTAGAAAAGTCGAGAAGGAGATCTGTTCCAAGGTAGGTTGACCTTGAGAAGGCGACCTTGAAGCGCCTCGAGCAGAGAATGAATGCAAAGCTTCCCTGGAGTATTCACACCTGAGGCCTGAATATGCAGGAAGAGACGACTCACTAGGAGAAGAATCCCTCGATGGAGTTGGTGTCCTCGACTTCGGAGTAGAAAACCTCGAAATGCCTCGAGGTGTAGAGAGACGAGGCGTGTCTCAAGAAGAGGATCCGTGCCTTGATGGATGCCTCGACTTGTGTGGAGAACTGTGCCTTGAAGCAGGCAGGTCTCGCTATCGAGCAGTCTTTGCCCTGTGCGTTGGGAAGGGCGATGCTTTATGCGAGGAACGAGGGCTGGAGATCGAGACACCACCAAAGATTGAATTTCTGGTGTCAAGGCATCTCGAGGCACTGTCAAGGACTCTGCTCCTTGAATATCGTGCTCATGCTCCAGACGAGACACTCGCAAAGAATTGACTCCTTGCATATTGAGTGTAGAATCCTGTCAAGGCACTCCCAAGGACTTGACTCCTTGTATAGATGGAGTGGCTTCAGCTCGAGACCCAGCCAGGTGCAACTGCTGAGTTCTTAGGCTGGACTGCAGGAAGCAGAGTCGAGGCAACAGGAAGTTTGGCAAGGATAGTGCCCAACTGACGATCCAAAATGGTCTGGATCATAACCTCCAAACGTGACTCCAAGACTGGAGAGTCTGGAACTTTTGATGTAGGAGTGGTCTCCGAGGAAGAACGAGTCTTTGACTTGGAGACATGCTTCTTAGGCAGCTTGAGAACTACTGGTGGCATCTGACCTGAGGGAGGCAGCGAGGCAAGCGTCTCATCAGGAGAAGACTTAGCCAATTTGCCCGAGGAAGAGGAAGTCCTGAATGAGGCAGGCTTGATCAAGGGTGAAGCTGAGGTCGAGGCAGAAGGCAGAATCCCCATGAGAGGCTTGACCGGATTTTGCGAGGTCGAGACCGCTTGAACGAACTTGATGACGCTTGCAAGCTCTAGGCTGAAGGGTAGCACAGCGAGTGCACGACTCCGGACGATGGTCAGGCCCGAGACACTGAATACACCACCTATGTGGGTCAGTGAGGAAGATTGCGCGCTGGCAACGGCTACACTTTTGAAGCCTGTGACCTGCCTGGACATAGGCGGGAAGATGGCCTCAGCAAAATTGAAACCCGGTGGTGCGGGCCGCAAAGCGGGCCCCACCATGACAAATAAATAAAAGTAAAGTTTAAAAAAAGAAAAAAACGCGCAAGAAACACAGCGACCCTGAATAAAACAAGAAAATACGAGCCGCGGTGAGATAAGGCATGAAGTAGAACTGAGTCTAACGCAGAGCGTCAAATACACAACTTCTCGGTTCTGCGGAAAACTGAGGAGATGTACGCCCTTGCATGGGCAGGAAGGCACTCGCGCATGCGTGGTGTGGCAGTTGTGAACTTTAAGTTCTGCAAGCAAATCAGCTTGCGAAGCTATCTGCATCTGGGCACTGTGAATGACGTCACCCACAAGTTGAGAATAGGCTGCCTACTTCATCCACCTTCACTAATATTACCTCTACAGAATTTCTTCGCTCCACTAGTGCACTGCGATACTCAGGAAAACAGAAGGGAGGTGGGACTGGAACCAATGAAGGTAACTCAAGAGAACAAGCGCACCCTAAGTACAAATAAAAAAGCCAAAAACAGAAAACTATTACTGTTGGGGGATTCCATCATCAGAGGCATTAACCTTGGAACACAGGGCGAGGAGACCAAAATAGTGAAATGTCTTCCAGGATCCTCAGCTACCAGGAGTTCCAGGCAAATATTGACTATAATTAAGGAAGAAACTAAGGATTTTAACACTGATGTTGTTATCCATCTGGGAACAAATGACCTGGCCAACAACTCCACACTTGCAGCACAGAAAGCTTTTCGGGAGCTTGGTGAGGGCGTGAAACCTTTTGTAAAGACTTTAGCTTTTTCTGAAATACCGCCTGCATATGGAAAAGGAGAGCAAAGAGTGAAAAACACAGAGGACTTTAATAGATGGCTCAGAGCCTGGTGTCATCAAGAAGGCTTCAGGTACATAGGAGGATGGGGAAATACATGGAAGGACAAGAAGCTATATTGCACTGATGGGCTACATATTACTACAGCAGGAAAAAGAAACCTTGCAGAGAAATTTAGACAATATTTTTCTAGGCATTTAAACTAGAAGGTGGGGGTGGTGTATGTACGAAGGACAATTATAGAGACCACCCCCGGCAAAAGAAAAGATGTGATAGTAGTAAAGGCTGCAACATAAGCAATATCAGCAACTCATTTCTTAGTATTGCAACGGAAAGTGAAACTACACAAAAATCCATACGAAAAAGGAGATTATCGCTGAAAAATAGCTGGAAAGCGATGACCACAAATGCTCGCAGTCTAAGCAACAAAGTTCATGATCTGCAAGCCCTGATATTAGAGGCAGATCTAGATATTGTTGCTATCACAGAGACATGGTTCAGTGAATCACATGGATGGGATGCAAACATACCGGGATATAATCTTTTTAGGAAGGACAGAGATGGTCATAAAGGTGGAGGAGTAGCTCTCTATGTAAAGATCAATATCCAAGCGACCGAAATGCAAGGGACCTGGGGAGAGGAAGAAGCGATATGGATTGCTCTGAAAAGAGAAGATGGAACTTCTATCTACGTGGGTGTAGTCTACAGACCTCCGACTCAATCGCAGCAAATTGATAAGGATCTGATTGTGGATATCCAAAAGTTTGGAAGGAAAGAGGAGGTTATGCTGTTGGGAGATTTCAACCTGCCGGATGCGGACTGAAATGTTCCGTCTGCGGAATCGGAAAGAAGTAGGGAGATTGTGGATGCCTTTCAAGAGGCTCTGCTCAGACAAATGGTGACGGAACCCACAAGGGAAAAAGCGATATTGGATCTGGTCCTCACAAATGGAGAGAGTATCTCTAATGTTCGAGTGGGTGCCCACCTGGGTAGTAGCGATCATCAAACGGTTTGGTTTGATATAACGGCTAAAGTGGAGAGCGGCCGCACGATACTTAAAGTCCTAGATTTCAAACGTACGGACTTTAATGCAATGGGAAAGTACCTGAAGAAAGAGCTGTTAGGATGGGAGGACATAAGAGAAGTGGAAAGACAGTGGTCTAAGCTGAAAGAAGCGATAAAAATGGCTACGGACCTTTATGTGAAGAAAATCAATAAAAACAAGAGAAAAAGGAAGCCGATATGGTTCTCCAACCTAGTGGCTGAGAAAATAAAGGCGAAAGAGTTGGCGTTCATGAAATATAAAAAAACCCAAGAAGAGGAGAGCAGAAAGGACTACAGGGTGAAACTGAAAGAAGCCAAGAGAGAGATACGTTTGGCGAAGGCACAGGCGGAAGAACAAATGGCTAAAAATGTAAAAAAGGGAGATAAAAATTTTTTCAGATATATTAGTGAAAGGCGGAAGATAAAAAATGGAATTGCTAGGCTAAAAGATGCTGGGAACAAATATGTGGAGAGTGATGAGGAGAAAGCAAATGTGCTAAACAAATACTTCTGTTCTGTGTTCACAGAAGAAAATCCTGGAGAAGGACCGAGATTGTCTGGCAAAGTTACACGAGAAAATGGAGTAGATTCTGCGCCGTTCACGGAGGAGGGTGTTTATGAGCAACTTGAAAAACTGAAGGTGGACAAAGCGATGGGACCAGACGGGATCCATCCCAGGATACTAAGGGAGCTCAGAGAGGTTCTGGCGAGTCCTATTAAAGACTTGTTAAACAAATCTCTGGAGACGGGAGTGATTCCTGGGGATTGGAGGAGAGCGGATGTGGTCCCTATTCATAAAAGTGGTCACAGGGATGAAGCAGGAAACTACAGGCCGGTGAGCCTCACTTCAGTTGTTGGAAAAATAATGGAAGTGTTGCTGAAAGAAAGGATAGTGTATTTCCTTGAATCTAATGGGTTACAGGATCCGAGGCAACATGGCTTTACAAAAGGTAAATCGTGCCAAACGAACCTGATTGAATTTTTTGATTGGGTGACTAGAGAGCTGGATCAAGGACATATGCTAGATGTAATTTACTTGGATTTCAGCAAAGCCTTTGATACAGTTCCTCATAGGAGGCTGTTGAACAAACTTGAAGGGCTGAAGTTAGGACCCAAAGTGGTGAACTGGGTCAGAAACTGGCTGTCGGACAGACATCAGAGGGTGGTGGTTAATGGAAGTCGCTCGAAGGAAGGAAAGGTGACTAGTGGAGTCCCTCAGGGTTCGGTGCTGGGGCCAATCCTGTTCAATATGTATGTAAGTGACATTGCTGAAGGGTTAGAAGGAAAAGTGTGCCTTTTTGCAGATGATACCAAGATTTGTAACAGAGTAGCCACCGAAGAGGGAGTGGAAAATATGAAAAAGGATCTGCAAAAGTTAGAGGAATGGTCTAATGCCTGGCAACTAAAATTCAATGCAAAGAAATGCAGAGTAATGCATTTGGGGATTAATGTAATGTAATGTAATTTATTTCTTATATACCGCTACATCCGTTAGGTTCTAAGCGGTTTACAGAAAATATACATTAAGATTAGAAATAAGAAAGGTACTTGGAAAATTCCCTTACTGTCCCGAAGGCTCACAATCTAACTAAAGTACCTGGAGGGTAATAGTGAAGTGAAAAGTAGAGTTAGAGGAAAAATAAAAATAAAATAAACATTTTAAAAAGACAGCATTGATCTAAATACTTTGGAAGGTAGAAGAGAGGAGAGAAAGGAATAGAAGCAGAATGGGTCAGCGTCAGTGATGAAGTAGAGCAAGTAAGTTTAGGAGGAGCGATTGACGTATCCAGAAAGGGCTTCTTCTGGCCGACAGTCCCAGGATGCCTATGTCTCCTCCCCTGCGATGTTCTCCCATCCATGCATTCCCTCCCAGACACACTGCCCGTGCCCCAGCCGCTCCAAGGAGGCTGCCCCAGATGAGGTCCACGGTGAATGCAGGATTCTCTCCTCTGCGGGAAAGCCGCCCGGAGCCAACAGTCGATCTTCTTAGCGGATTGCAGGGGATTAATAATAGGAAGGAACCGTATATGCTGGGAGGAGAGAAGCTGATATGCACGGACGGGGAGAGGGACCTTGGGGTGATAGTGTCCGAAGATCTAAAGGCGAAAAAACAGTGTGACAAGGCAGTGGCTGCTGCCAGAAGGATTCTGGGCTGTATAAAGAGAGGCGTAGTCAGTAGAAGGAAGAAGGTGTTGATGCCCCTGTACAGGTCATTGGTGAGGCCCCACTTGGAGTATTGTGTTCAGTTTTGGAGACCGTATCTGGCGAAAGACGTAAGAAGACTTGAGGCGGTCCAGAGGAGGGTGACGAAAATGATAGGAGGCTTGCGCCAGAAGACGTATGAGGAGAGACTGGAAGCCCTGAATATGTATACCCTAGAGGAAAGGAGAGACAGGGGAGATATGATTCAGACGTTCAAATACTTAAAGGGTATTAACGTAGAACAAAATCTTTTCCAGAGAAAGGAAAATGGTAAAACCAGAGGACATAATTTGAGGTTGAGGGGTGGTAGATTCAGGGGCAATGTTAGGAAATTCTACTTTACGGAGAGGGTGGTGGATGCCTGGAATGCGCTCCCGAGAGAGGTAGTGGAGAGTAAAACTGTGACTGAGTTCAAAGAAGCTTTAGAATCAGAAAATAATATTAAATATTGAACTAGGCCAGTTACTGGGCAGACTTGTATGGTCTGTGTCTGTGTATGGCCGTTTGGTGGAGGATGGGCAGGGGAGGGCTTCGATGGCTGGGAGGGTGTAGATGGGCTGGAGTAAGTCTTAACAGAGATTTCGGCAGTTGGAACCCAAGCATAGTACCGGGTAAAGCTTTGGATTCTCGCCCAGAAATAGCTAAGAAGAAAAAAAAAAAAATTTAAATTGAATCAGGTTGGGCAGACTGGATGGACCATTCAGGTCTTTATCTGCCGTCATCTACTATGTTACTATGTTACTTGTCCTGGGGATAAAGAGTTGTACCTCATGCAAAATTGTCATTTCTTTAATAAGACATTAACTATTTTTCTGAGGCCCTTCAAGTACCTGGAAATCCAAAATGTGGCCCTGCAAAGGGTTTGAGTTTGAGAAGACTGCCCTAAGCTTACAGGAATGGGACAAGGACAGGGACAGTAGCAAAACTTGGGGGGACAGGATAGGGAAAAATGTATCCGGGGTCATTCTCTACACGGAGGTCCTCCAAGCGGTCTGGAGCTCGGGGGAGGAAACGCAGACCATTTGTGGGGGTGGAACGGGCGGGGCCAAGTGTCTTTTTTTTTTTTGTAAAGAGGAAATCTGGTAACCCTAACACTGCACCCCTTACCTATCACAATGTCAGCCACCTAGAAGGCATTGGCCATTGTGCAAGGCAGTAAACCCACATTAAACTTGAAACTTGAGGGTAGTTTGTGAACCTGGAGCGGAGCTGTAGTTACTGTAATTTCTGAGCCGTCCTCTCTTCTGTTGCTCCTGTTCTTGGCCCACCCATGCCTTTCCCGGTTCCATGATTCTACTTCCTTTTTTCTGCAAATTTAAGTCTTGATAGTAAACCCAACCTCCCAAACAATTTAAAAACAAATTTCTTGAGCAAGCAGGTACAAATGTTAGCAAACACCTTTCGCCTCGGTTGCTGAGAGAAGACGTGGCAAAATAAACGCTAGAGCTCCCAGAGGGGCGCCTGCGTGAGCCAGCGCCGAGCAATTGAGTAAGAGCGGGGCGTTACAAAGTGGTTTTGTTGGCTGTTCTTTCACGTCAGTCATTCCTTTCCTGTAGTTGTCTGGCTCGTGCTGGGCCACAGGACGCGCGCTCCTCGATTTGTTCTTGTCGCTGCGGTGTGTGAGGGAGAAAGAGCTGTTCACTTGCTTTTCCCGCCAGACTAGGTATGGCCTCGACACCCGGCAAGTGGGAGGTGGTTAAGAAGAACAAGAAGCCCGGCGGCAGCGGCGGTGGCTCTGGGGCTGGTAAGAAAGGAAGTGCAGCCGGCAGGAAAGCTCTGGGGGAAGCCAATCTGTCCAGGATAGTTCCTGCCCGTGAGTACCAAGCTTATGCCCCGTGCCTAGGGACTGTATACGCTGTTCTCCTTCTAGCGTTGTACTTGGGCACCGGTGCCACGCAGTTTAGTCTAACGCTGACCCTTCTCGAACGGTTAAATAACCAGCGCTGTTCACCCGCCGATTTCTTCTCTTTCAAATGTTAACACGTGTAGGAGGTCTTTTGCAGATTTGCAAGTGTCTAGATTTCATATAAAAAAAGAGATATTGGGGTTAGAACAGTTGAATTATTTTTGTTTGGGGGGGGAGGAGGAAGAGGTAGAAGCATTTTTTAGTCTCCTGCCCATTTCTTGCAGTTCCTCGCATCAAAGCTCCGTCTCTAGCAGTATTTAAATCCAAGCTAAAAGCCTACTTTTTTGAAACTCCTTTCAACTCTTAACTCCCACTGATTGTTGTCAGATTTCTATATCCGTTGTATCATTTCCTCTACCAGAATCTCCCAGACTCTGAGATTCCTGTCTGTCTCTCCAAATTAGATTGTAAGCTCTTCTGAGCAAGGACCGTCTATTGTATGTTAAATGTACAGCGCTGCGTACATCTTTCAGTGCTATAGAAATGATAAGTAGCAGTAATAGTAGTGTCTGCTACTGAAATGTGAATCCTTAGGGTCTAGATCAGTGGTCTCAAACTCAAACCCTTTGCAGGGCCACATTTTTGGATTTGTAGGTACTTGGAGGGCCTCAGAAAAAAATAGTTAATGTCTTATTAAAGAAATGACAGTTTTACATGAGCTTTTAAAACTCTTTGTAGTTTATAAATCTTTCATTTTAGCTAAGTCCTAATAATATTGTAATTTATAGCTAAAGAGACATATGATCAAGAAACTTTTGTGATTATGATTAACATACCAAGGGCCTCAAAATAGTACCTGGTGAGCCGCATGTTCCTCCCTGGCTGCAAGTTTGAGACTACTGGTCTAGATCCAGCCTAGTAGAATAGATTGTCAAGTCGGTTTCCCTTACCTGGAAAGATTTCAGTTGATGTGCCACCTACCCAACAGATGATCCTTAAAAAAATATAGAAGCTGTGACCAGCAGACTAGTATGTATATATTTATATAGATTACTAAACCGTTGTCCCCAAAGAGTTCAGAACGGGTTACAGGTTAAACATACATAGTTTATCCCAGAACAAGCAGGCAGCTATTCTCGCATATGGGTGACGTCATCAGCAGAGCCCAGATGCAGAAGCTCGCAAGCAGACTTGCTTGAAGAAACTTGAAGTTTCGAGTCGACCGCACCGCACATGCACGAGTGCCTTCCCGCACAGCGCAGGGCGTGTCTCCTTATTCTCAGTTTTCCGCGGAGCTGAGAAGTCCGTCTTTGATTCTCTGCGTTTAACTTCGTTACTTCGTGCCTTCTCTGAACCACGGTTTGCATTTTTTTCTTCACGAATCACTGTTCTTCCTTTATTTCTAGTTAAAAAAAAAAAAAATTTTCAATCTTCTGTCCGTTTGCTGGGGCAGGCCGCTCTGCCGCAGCCCAAGGGCTTCGATCTTGCGGCGGCTATTTTTCCTCCTATGTCCTGGCCTGTCACGGGCTTCAAGAAGTGTAGCCAGTGCCAGCGTGCGATTTCCCTTACGGACCCACACCGTTGGTGCCTCAAGTGCCTTGGGCCGGAACATCACCCGAAATCGTGCGAGCGCTGTGCTACTCTTCAACCTCGAGCCCTTAAACGTCATCACCTTTTGGTGGAGAAACTGTTCGGGATGGATTCTTCCTCCGATCCCGTGACATCGAAGGCGCTCTCGGCCTCACCTTCGACCGAGACTCCTCCTGCTTCTACCTCGAACCTCATCAGACCTTCGTCGTTTGCAGCGACTCTCTCTTCGACGACACCTGCTGTATCTTCCCCTGTTTCCTCAGGTCAGATAACTCAGCAGAAAGTTCCAGCGGTGGTGCTCAAAGTGCCTAAGACTTCCAAGTCAAAGCACGTTTACACTGCCTCGGTGGAGCCTCCAGCCAAAGCAGGTGGTCTGGTTTAAGACGCGGATCCATCCTTGCCGGCTTCTTTCCAGACCATGTTGGAGAAGCAATTCATTCAGTTCCTTACTAATATGGGACCGAAGCTTCTTCCTCTCATCCAGCCTGGGCATTCAGCAGACTCCCGTGAGGTCGAGCCACTTCCTTTGCCTCAGTCTGAACTTACACACTCTTTGCAGGGAGCAGAGTCTCTGCGAGTGTCTTGTCTGGTATCCAAGCACGTGAAGCAAGGAGCAAATCTTTGCAAGTGCCTCGGCAGGAATCCTCACACTCTATCCAAGGAGCAGAGTCTTTGGGAGTGCATCGAGGTTCCTCCATCAAGCCTCTGTAACTTCGCTCTACTGCCTCCAGTCCTATCCATTCTTTGGTGGCATCGGCTGCTTCTGTCTCCGAGGCGAAGTCAACTCGATCTTCGAGATCTGCTTCCAAGCATCATTCTCACCGACGATCGAGGCCTTCATCGAGGCATACTTCCAGGCATAGTTCTTCTAAAGAACGTCCCTCTTCAACTAAGCCTCGCTCTACTCCTACTTCGACTAGACCGCCAACTACTTGCACGAGGTCTCCACTTCCGAACCTCGAGAATGCAGCGGTTTCAATTGCTTCGTCCAAGTCTCCATATTCTTTTGATGCCTTTTTTCCTGCCGAAGCTTCATCTTAGACCCAGGCTGCCTCGACGTCCTTGAGTCCTTCTCGAGGCAAAGCATGGTCGGATCAGCTATCTTTCTCATATTTTCTTCGTCAGATGGCTGTTGATTTGGATCTTCAATTAGATGCTGGTTCCAAATATTCTAAGAGTACCTCGAAGTCATGCATCTTCCTCAACCTCCGGCAGAATCTTTTAAGCTTCCTCTTCACAAGCTTTTGTCTCAGACTTTTGGTCGATGCCTGGAGACCCCTTATACCATACCGGCTGTTCCAGGCAAATTGGACTCTAGGTATAAAACTGTACAACGCAAAGGGTTTGACAACTCGCAGTTATCTCATCAGTCCCTGCTAGTCGAGTCCTCCTTGAAGAGGTCCCATCCTTCCAAGGTTTATGCCACCGTTCCTCCTGGAAAGGAAGGGAAAACTATGGGCAAATCCGGACGTCGCATCTATCAAAATGCCATGATGTCCTCTAAAGTCCTCAATTATAATTTTCATTTTATTACTTATTTTGAGTTCCTCATTTCTCTATTATCAAAATTCTTGACTTATATGGATACTCAAAAGCACTTTGAATTTCAAGAAGTCCTTGCTTCTTTATCACAACTTCGATTACATCTCCTCCAGTCATCTTACGATGCCATCGAGTTATCTGCCCGGGCAGCTGCTTGCTCTGTAGCCATGCGTCACCTTGCCTGGCTTCGTACTATTGATGTGGACCCTAATCTTCAGGATCGCTTAGCTAATATTCCTTGTGCGGGCAATGACCAAGAAATTGTCTGAACATGAAAAAATCCTTTGCTTCTATTGTCAGACCTAAGCCAAAGCCAGCTTCTGCCAAATCTACACACCCTGCTCCTATCTATCAACGGAGTTTTGCTCCGAGGAAGGCTCCTTACAATCGCCCTCTCCTTAAAAAACAGCAGCCTCAGAAGCAACAAAAACCTCAACCTTCTGCTGTGCCTAAGGCTACTCAGCATTTTTGGCTGTTTAAAACAGAGCATAACCTCTACCGTTCTGACTCTGACTTCTCTTCCTCCTATAGGAGGTCGTCTCCATCATTTTTACCACTGATGGATGACTATTACATCCGACCTTTGGGTGCTCACCATCATCGGGGAAGGGTACTCTCTTCATTTCACTCGGGTTCCACCAAACCTTCCTTCAAGAGAGTATCCTTCCGATCTTCTCAGACTGCCCTTCTTCTTCAGGAAGCTCAAGCTCTGCTTCGTCTCCATACCATCAAACCAGTTCCTTTGGAACAGCAGAACAGGTGGTTTTACTCCCGTTACTTCCTTGTTCCGAAGAAGATGGGCGATCTGCTGCCCATTCTGGATCTCAGGGTTCTCAACAATTTTTTGGTGAAAGAAAAATTTCGAATGTTGTCCTTGGCATCCCTTTATCCCCTTCTCGAGCAGAATGACTGGTTATGCTCTCTGGATCTCAAGGAGGACTACACTCTTATCCCCATTCATCTGGCCTCCCGTCAATATCTCACATTTCGGGTGGGGAATCTGCATTATCAATACAGAGTGCTGCCCTTCGGCCTGGCTTCATCTCCCAGAGTGTTCACCAAGTGCCTGGTAGTGGTAGCAGCAGCTCTACGGAACCATGGTCTTTCCTTACCTTGACGACTGGCTCATCAAAGATTCAACATCTCAAGGTGTTATTGTAGCGACTCAACGGACTACCTGGTTCCTATAAAGTTTGGGATTCGAAATCAACTTTCCCAAATCCCAACTTCAGCCCACACAGAATTTACAATTCATTGGAGCTGTTCTGGACACTGTCCAACTCAGAGCATTCCTCCCACAACAACGTCTGGAAGCTCTTCTTCATCTCTGTCAAAAAGTGTCTTCCCGGTCTTCCATCTCAGCGAGACACATGATGATACTCCTAGGTCACATGGCCTCCACAGTACACCTGACTCCCTTTGCCAGACTTCACCTCAGAATTCCTCAGTGGACCCTGGCATCTCAATGGACGCAGGTTTGCGACCCACTTTCTCAACACATAACAGTCACTCCTTCATTGAATCAGTCTCTCCGTTGATGGATGCTCTCTTCCAATCTCTCCAGGGGCTTGCTTTTTCAAACGCCCCCCCCCCATCAGAAGGTCATCATGACAGATTCTTCGACCTACGCTTGGGGCTCTCATCTCAATGGTCTCCGTACTCAAGGCCACTGGACCAGTACGGATTGTCAGTGTCATATCAATCTGTTGGAACTCAGAGCGATCCTCAAGGTTCGCAACGCTTTTCAACATCTTCTTCAAGATCAGGTAGTCCTCATTCGGACGGACAACCAAGTCGCCATGTATTATGTCAACAAACAGGGAGGGACAGGATCTGCCTTCCTTTGTCAAGAAGCTCTGAAGGATTGGGACTGGGCAATCTGCCACAACACCTTCCTCAAAGCTGACTACATCCAAGGGGTGAAGA
Organism: Geotrypetes seraphini; assembly: GCF_902459505.1. NCBI lineage: Eukaryota > Metazoa > Chordata > Amphibia > Gymnophiona > Dermophiidae > Geotrypetes > Geotrypetes seraphini. Next base: position 138,503,754 of record NC_047086.1, read on the forward strand.
ATTGTTTGGCGGACAACTTGAGGAGTCTTCTGCAATGTCACGAATGGACACTCCATTCCTCGCCTCTTCATCACATTTTTTCACAGTGGGGAACACCTCAGATAGACCTATTTGCAGCTCCCCACAACTACAAACTGCCTCAGTTCTGCTCCAGGATATTCTCTCCTCATCGCCTCAAGGCAGATGCTTTTCTTCTGGAATGGACGAATCTCTTCCTATATTCATTCCCTCTCATTCTCAAGACTCTGGTCAAGTTGAAGAACGATCATGCCACCATGATTCTGATTGCTCCTCGGTGGCCGGGACAACTTTGGTACTCCCTTCTCCTTCAACTCAACAGCAGGGAGCCATACCTTCTACCAGTTTTTCCCTCTCTGCTTACGCAGCATCAGGGATCTCTGCTTCATCCCAACCTGCAGTCTCTACACCTGACAGCTTGGTTCCTCTCAACATTGCTCCTCTTCAGTTTTCTCAATCTGTGAGGGATATTTTGGAAGCTTCATGGAAGCCTACTACTAGACAATGCTATCACCAGAAATGGACTAGATTTTCTACTTGGTGTTTTTCTCATCATAAGGAGCCTCAACATTCCTCCTTATCTTCAGTTTTGGACTATCTTTTGCACCTTTCTCATTCTGGCCTCAAGTCTACATCGATACGAGTCCAACTTAGTGCAATTGCTGCTTTCCATCAGCCTATTGAAGGAAAACCCCTCTCTGCTCATCCTGTGGTTTCCAGATTCATGAAAGGACTTTCCAATGTCAATCCTCCTCTCAAACCGCCTCCTGTGGTTTGGGACCTCAATATTGTTCTTACTCAGCTGATGAAACCTCCATTTGAACCCATGGACAAGGCTCATCTGAAGTATCTCACTTGGAAAGTAGTATTTCTCATTGGCCTCACTTCTGCTCGATGAGTCAATGAGCTCCAAGTGTTGGTTGCGGATCCACCTTTCACTGTGTTCCATCATGACAAGGTGATTCTTCGCACTCATCTGAAATTTCTTCCTAAAGTGGTCTCGGAATTTCATCTCAACCAATCCATTGTTCTTCCAGTGTTTTTTCCAAAGTCTCATTCTCATCCTGGAGAATCAGCTCTTCATACTCTGGACTGCAAACGTGCTTTGGCTTTCTACTTGGAACGCACCAAACCACACAGAACTGCTCCTCAACTTTTTGTCTCCTTTGATCCGAACAAGTTGGGACATCCTATTTCTAAGCGTACCATCTCCAATTGGATGGCGGCTTGTGTCTCTTTCTACTATGCCCAGGCTGAATTACCCCTTCACAGTAAAGTCACAGTCCATAAGGTCAGAGCAATGGCAGCTTCTGTAGCTTTCCTCAGATCTACACCTATTGAGGAAATTTGTAGAGCTGCTACTTGGTCCTCGGTTCATACCTTCACTTCTCTCTATTGTCTGGATACTTTCTCCAGACGGGATGGACAGTCTGGCCAAACAGTATTGCAAAATTTATTCTCCTAGGTTGCCAACTTTCCCACCATCCCTCTTTAGTTAGCTTGGAGGTCACCCACTTGTGAGAATACCTGCCTACTTGTCCTGGGATAAAGCACAGTTACTCACCGTAACAGTTGTTATCCAGGGACAGCAGGCAGCTATTCTCACATCCCACCCTCCTCCCCAGGTTGGCTTCTCTGCTGGCTATCTGAACTGAGGAGACGCGCCCTGCACTGGGCGGGAAGGCACTCGCGCATGTGCGATGCGGGCGACTCGAAACTTCGAGTTTCTTCAAGCAAGTCTGCTTGTGAGGCGTCCACATCAAGGCTCAGTTGATTGACGTCAGTCCACTTGTGAGAATAGCTGCCTGCTGTCCCTGGATAACAACTGTTAAGGTGAGTAACTGTGCTTTTCCTGAATCCAGATTGGAAGGTGGATAGTGCTAATTGTTTGTCAATGAATGAATGCAATTGGTTTAATATTGGTTTTTTCCAGGATCTTGGAGACTAAGGGTAGGTTGGAGACAGGTCTAAAATTGCCATTCAAGTTAGGGTCGAGCATGGGTTTCTTCAGGATTGGTCTGATGATTGCTGACTTCAAGTTTGTGGCCACTATGCCTGTTTGTAGGGAGGTGTTGATGAGAGGAAGGATGCAGTCTGCAAAGGTGTCTTTTGCCGCCACTAAGAGGTGTGGCGGACAGGGGTCTAGGATGGAGCCAGAAGGGTGCATTGTGCCTAGTATCTCAATGATGTCGTCGTGGGAGACTATATTGAAGTTAGTTAGGTTACAACTTGTGGTTTTAGTTGTTTTGTCTGGGTTGCAGGGAGACAGTGTCTGTAATGGAGTCAAAGTGAGACCGTATTTTGTCTACTTTTATCAACGAAGTATTCTGAGAGCATTTCGCTGTCAAGTTCAGTGTTAAGATATTGATTGTTTCCCTATGATGTTTTGAGTATATTTTTTGTTTGTTTGAAAAGGTTTTTTGATCTATTTGGGGGTCTTTAAGAATTGTTCAGAGTAGTACTTCTTTTTAGCCTCTAGGGTGGGTATTTTATATACTTTACTAGTCTTATAGCCCGTTACATTAATGGGTGCTAGGATATATGTGTGTGTGTCTTTATCTCTTTCTCTCTCTCTCCTTAGCCGCTTTCTTTCTTTTTCCTTGGCTGTCCATCACCACCCCTTGCCTGCTACCCCTGTCCATTGTCCCTTCCTTTTACCTCCCCAGTGTCCACCACCACCCTTTCACTGCTCTCCTTATGCAGCAGCAGCCCTTCTCCCTTTGTTTTACCTCCCCCCTGTCCAGCAGCACCTCTTTCCTTCTCCCCCTGTCCAGCAGTAGGCTTCCCTTCCTTTTTCTCCCCCCCTCCTCCTTTTTATCCCTATGATACACTTACCTTGCTCTGCCCCTGATCAGAGGTTCCCGACATCTGCCCAGTTGCTCCCATTGGAAAAGTTCCCTCTGCCGCATTCCGCACCCCTTCTGACGCGACTCCCGCTGTCTTTCTTTGTCTGTCTGTGTCCCTGGCCACCTTTGTCTGTCTGTCTTTCTGTGTATCTCCCTGCCCCTGTGTCTTTCTTCTTTTCTTTCTGTCTCCCTTCCTCCCTCTGTCTGTCTGTCCAAAGCAGCATTCCCTCCCCCTCCATTTCCCTCCCCCCACACCAGTTCCCTGTGCAGCAGCATTAGCGTTTCCTCTACCCCCCTTTCCCTTCCAGCGGTCCCGACTACAAATGCGGTCCCGAGTCCTTTGCCGCCCCCGCCCCCCTTCCCTTCCCGCAGGCCCGACTACACATGGCGATTCAAGCAGCATGTACAGCAGTCTTCACACGCTGCTTTGGGTCCTTCTACTGCCCTGATTTACTCTGGCACTCCCTGATGACATCATCAGAGACGCGGCAGAGCAAATCAGGGCAGTAGAAGGGCCCGAAGCAGCGTGTGAAGACTGCTGCACACGCTGCTTAAATCGCCAGTCGGGCACGCGGGAAGGGAAGTGGGGGCGGCAAAGGACTCGGGTCCTGGGCAGCGGAAAGTTGCTGGGCTCCTCGGTGGGGGCGCTGAGCGGCTGCGAACCTCTCCTCCCAGACACCCCCCCCCCTGCTGGAGGAACGGAGATTGGTGGCTAGCTGCAGTCCCGGCTTGTGGAGGCGATCGGTGGCTGGTGATCTATAAGCGCGCATGTGCACTCCTGCGACCACAGACCTACTGATCTCGGAAGCACGCAAATAGGAGTGCGCATGCACGGCTAGCCTTTTATTATATAGGATGCAGATCTTTCCATTTGGATCTGTCACTATTTAGTCTGGATTTGTACCATTTTCATTCCGCTCTCCTTAGTTCTCTATTCTTAGTTCTTAAGTCGTCATTAAACCAGGGGGAAGCAGTGTTCTCCCCAGAAATTTTTTCCAGCCGGGTGGCATGAAAAAGTAGGCGGGTGGGGTGGGACGGGGAAATTTGGTGGTGGGGAAAATTAAGGGCTCCTTTTACTAAGCTGCAATAGCGTTTTAGCGCGTGCAGAATTGCCGCACTACACGGCTAGAACTAACGCCAGCTCAATGCTGGCATTAGTGTCTAGCACTGCAATTCTGCGCGAGCTAAGCACATGGTAAAACCGCTAGCACAGCTTAGTAAAAAGAGCCCTAAATGTGTACGATTTGTATTAGTTAATTATTATTAGTTATTTTCCAATGCTCAATATGGCAGCCTTTCTTAAGGTTTGACACTTTTTCCATAATTTTTTATTAAATTTAAGAAGTATCCAATTCTAGAAGTGAATAATTAGATATTTGCCCTCTTTCAAATGGTATAGAGCAGCATCTCTCAAACTTTTTTAACTCCGGCACACTAAACAGAGCAAATGTTTTTTGTGGCACACTAAATGCAGCAAATAGTTTTCATGGCTGGAAAAAATTTCTGGGGAGAACACTGTTGCCGTTAGTTTTCAAGGTCCAATCGCGTCAAAGACTGATGCTTATCTGGGCAGTTGTATAATAAAAAGAATGGATAAGATAACATGAGAAGTGAAATTGTCATGAATCAGAGGGCTACATACCCTGTAGGTCCTAAAAGCAGGCTTGTGGATTAGATATAAACTATGAAGGTGTACCTAGCATATGTGACACCCGAGGCCCATCATTTTTTTACACCCCCCTCATCTGTATGAAAAACATGATTTTTAGTAACAATCCACACATCACACAAGAGTGCACCTAGGAAAAGGCAGCATCTTACATACTGCACTGAGCAGTACAACATCAATACACCCACTGTAAAACTAAACAAGCCAGTCTAGTACAGATCAATCCTACACAGTCAATCCTAACTGAAAACCATGTCTTTCGAACACATAGAACACAGAAAACACCTAGTATGGAATATGTAATCACAAACTAACCCCTCTCCCTTTTACAAAACTATAATGTGGTTTTTAGCCATGGTGGTAACAGCTCAGACTCTCATAGAATTCTGAGCAATTACCACCATGGCTGGTGCTAAAAAAAACACTCTACAGTTTTGTAAAAGGAGGGGATAAAATAGAAAAACGTAGACAAAGGTTAAATTGAACCACCAAGAAGCTGGATGAAAGTGGCGGTCTGCCACTGTATGAGGGGACAAAAAATAATAAAAAGAATGGATAACTTGATTTAGACATGTCATACAATTATAACCACAAAAATATGTCATAAAATGTAATTCTAAACTCAAAAGACTCCAGACGAAAAGCAGACTATACAATGCAATACCACAGAAACAGCGATGCATCTCCCCTAAAGCAAAAAAAATAAATATAATTTTTTTCTACATTGTCTTCTCTGGTTTCTGCTTTCCTCATAGTCTTGTCACTCTTCCTTTCAACCACTGTCTACCCTCTCTCTGCCCCTTCTATATGGCATCTTCTCTCCTTGTATTCCCCTTCCATCTCTCCCTTCACCCCTATTCTGGCATCCATTTTCTTCCCTTTCCTCCTCCAATGGTCTGGCATCTCTCTCCTGTTCTTCCCTTCCCTCTCCCACACGCCCATGGTCTGGCATTTCACGCTCTCCTCTCCCTTCCCCCCCACTTCCATCAGCATCTGCCCCCTTTCTTTCCCTACAACCCAATTCCATCCAGTATCCTTCCCCTTTATGTTTCTCTCTCCTTCCTCCACACCAATTCCATCAGCATCTGCCCCATTTCTCTCCCTCCACCACCATTCCATACCACCCTGACCCCCTTTTTCTCACTCTACCACCCTGCTATGCTCCTCTCTCCCTCCAAACCAGCAAAGTCCCATGGTGATTGCTTCTGTTGCCTCTGCCTCTGGAAGATGTAAGTGATGTTGGAGGAGGTGGGCCGGCAGACGCATGGAGTTGTGACAAGGTTCCACAATGACTGCAGCTGCCAGTCCACCCCTTCCGACGCCACTTAAGTCTTCCGAAGGCAGAGGTGGCAAATGCAGTCATCGCAGGACCTTCCTGCACTTCAGTGTGGCTGCCGACTCTGCTTCGGAATAAGTACGGCAGCCCGCTGAGGTGCAGGTGCCATTTAGAGCAGCTCGGAAGGTTCTGGATCCAGCCGGCTGTGTACCCCCCTAAGGCTGGCACCCGGGGCGGTCTGCCACTGTAAGAGGGGACAAAAAATAATAAAAAGAATGGATAACTTGACCGATTTAGACATGTCATACAATTATAACCACAAAAATATGTCATAAAATGTAATTCTAAACTCAAAAGACTCCAGACGAAAAGCAGACTATATAAAGGAAACCAGAAAAGACCGGGTAGATGAAAAGTGAAACCTGGGAAAGATCTAAATTATTGTTCAAATGAGCTTCTATTAAAACCAAAGAATAAAACCACAGCACTCGGGAAAGTAAAAAAGGGAGAGTAAAATGGACTTAACGAAAAGGTCTCTGCATTGATGAGATAAACTCGTAAGCAGAATAAATGTGAACATGCGACAGTGGGGCTATGATATTTGATCTGTTGAAAGAGGCGCCAAAATAGTGTCGGCAGTGGATTGAATGCACACTGATAGGGGAGGGGCATCGGGCTGTTAAAAAAGGCTGCTTTAATAAATAAATACTGGTGAAAAACTAAATAAAAAACCCAAACCATGATAAAATGCCGAACCTGACTACAAGTGGTAGTGAAAGTATCATAAGGCACCTGTAGCACTGTTAGTGCCAGAGCTGTTTAGAATAAAGAACCGTGCTGTACATGAGGAGAAAAAAAAGAAAGAATGAGGTGATAAGATGTAAAGTGCTGGCTCCTCACTGCACCACTTGATAAAACTAAGGAGCGATGTTCTAGAGCAGGGGTGCCCACACTTTTTGGGCTTGCGAGCTACTTTTAAAATGACCAAGTCAAAATGACCTACCAACAATAAAATTTTTAAAAAACACAAAGCACACTGTACGCATAGAAAATGTTAATTATCATTCCTATTCCATGGTTTTCAAAGAGGTCAAAGCAGATGACTCTATGCACTGTCACCTCAGTAACAACCATACAAAAATAGACAAATATACCCCCTCCCTTTTTACTAAACCACGATAGCAGTTTTTAGCGCAGGGAGCTGCGCTGAATGCCCAGTGCTGCTCTCGATGCTCATAGGCTCCCTGCGCTAAAAACCTCTATTGCGGTTTAGTAAAAGGGGACCTTAGTGTAAAATATAGACAGCAGATATAAATTCAGACACATTTTGATCACTAAATTTAAAATAAAATCATTTTTCCTACTTTGTCTGGTGATTTCATGAGTCTCTGGTTGCACTTTCTTCTTCTGACTGTGCATCCAATCTTTCTTCCCTTCTTTTAGCCTGTATGCTTCCTCTCCTCCAGACCTCATTCCCTCCCCCAACTTTTCCTTCCTCTCTCCCTGCCTTTTTTTTCTCTCTGCCTCCCTTTCTTTTTTTTCTGTTTCTCTTCTTTCCTTCTGTCTCCCTGCCTGCCCTTTTTCTTTCTTTCTCCCTGCCCTCCCCCAAGCCACTGCCATCGGGGACCAGGACCCAAACCGCCACCAATAACAGGCCTGAAAGCCGACGGCGCCCCAAGCTCTCTCTGCTTCAGCCGACCAGCATTCCTCTCACCGACGTCAATTCTGCCGTCAGAGGAAGGCTGATCGGCCCAAGATCGCGATCCACCTATTGGGGGCTGCCGGGTCCTGTGTTCGTGGAAACAGAAAGTAGGCAGGACCCAGGGGCAAGAAGAGCAAATGCTTCACTAACTTGTCTCCCACCTTAGCCCGTAGCGAACGCTTGCTTCAGGGCTCTCAACATGTGCGTGCCGTCCTCCCTTCTCCCCCCCTCCAGACATAACTTCCAGTTTCGAAGGGAAGAGAAGGGAAGCCAGCACGAACATGTTGAGAGCCCTGAAGCAAGTGTTCGCTACGGGCTAAGGCGGGAGACAGGTTAGTGAAGCATTTGCTCTTCTTGCTGCCGGGTCCTGCCTACTTTCTGTTTCCGTGAAGGCAGGACCCGGCAGCATTTCCCCCAGTAGAGCCCCAGAGCATAAGTTCGCTACGGGCTGAAATCTCTAAGCCGGGTTTTTTTTTAATGTTCAGCAGCGACGGCAGCAGCAGATGATAGCCGGGCGCTCGTCTAAATTAGCTGGGGAAGAATGTTTGCGGGGGTAGTATTTGATTTTTTTGACTATGACCAGCCCTTCATATAGGGATTTTACCTCAGTGTGCCAATCAGCCACAGCTTCCTCAACAAATTGATAATTTGGTTTTCCTGTTCATGCTAGGTTGGAGAGGCCTGTGGAGAGATTCTCTAGGTTGAATGTGTCATTGTGGTTATTTTCTGTTGGGGTTACTTACTGGTTGATGGTTGCTTTATTGTGTAATTGTGGTTGAATGTGATTAAATGGTGGTCAGACCAGGCTACTGGTTTGGTGGTTCAGGCTGGGGCTTGTGTGGTGAGCCAAGTGTCTTTTTTAATAAAGACTAGGTCTAGGAGGTGGCCTGCAGAGTGAGTCAGTGAGGGGACCATTTCTTGGAAGCCTAGGTCCAATAGTGAAGTGATGAAGTCTGCTGGAGCTCCGGTCTCATGTGGGTAGCTTGTGAAGTTAGTCTCCAAGTATGATGACTTGGTTGTATGTGATGGTCATAGAAACATAGACCTCCAATTGCAAAATGATGCTGTGGGGTGGTGTGCGTCATGAGGACAGTCCTACCAACCACAGAAATGGACCTGGGTACCACAAAGATCGGGTAATACTGAAAACAAAATGTGGAACCAGTTCCTGAGCTTCCAAGAGTGTAAAATTGTAAAGTTATTAATACAAAAATCAATTCAAAAATATCACAATATGCTAAAAGTCAAATTGATACAACATAAGTCCACTGCATAAATAGTAACCAGACCCTACATGGGCCATGTTTAGGCTTTTTAAAGCCTTTCTCAGGGGTACTAAAAACATAATTGTATAAAAAAATGTAAAAAAAAAGGAGAAAAAACAAATTAGAAAATGACAAAAACCAATCAATATACAGTCCAAATGTACATCAATATATACATTGGCATGCAATCTACCGTCCAAATGCACATTTATATATGTTCATTGACATACTCTTGTGTATAAAATTATAGTGACAGGCATGAAAAACTTAAAAAAATGTTAACATGACCAATTTACACATAAACATCCAGATGTTTGGAATATGGTTATATACATGCACTGACTTTTTAAAGTAACATAGTAACATAGTAGATGACGGCAGATAAAGACCCGAATGGTCCATCCAGTCTGCCCAACCTGATTCAATTTAAATTTTTATTTTATTTTTTATTTTATTTTTTTTCTTCTTAGCTATTTCTGGGCGAGAATCCAAAGCTTTACCCGGTACTATGCTATGGATCGAGGACATATGCTAGATGTAATTTACTTGGATTTCAGCAAAGCCTTTGATACAGTTCCTCATAGGAGGCTGTTGAACAAACTTGAAGGGCTGAAGTTAGGACCCAAAGTGGTGAACTGGGTCAGAAACTGGCTGTCGGACAGACGCCAGAGGGTGGTGGTTAATGGAAGTCGCTCGAAGGAAGGAAAGGTGACTAGTGGAGTCCCTCAGGGTTCGGTGCTGGGGCCAATCCTGTTCAATATGTATGTGAGTGACATTGCTGAAGGGTTAGAAGGAAAAGTGTGCCTTTTTGCAGATGATACCAAGATTTGTAACAGAGTAGACACCGAAGAGGGAGTGGAAAATATGAAAAAGGATCTGCAAAAGTTAGAGGAATGGTCTAATGCCTGGCAACTAAAATTCAATGCAAAGAAATGCAGAGTAATGCATTTGGGGATTAATAATAGGAAGGAACCGTATATGCTGGGAGGAGAGAAGCTGATATGCACGGACGGGGAGAGGGACCTTGGGGTGATAGTGTCCGAAGATCTAAAGGCGAAAAAACAGTGTGACAAGGCAGTGGCTGCTGCCAGAAGGATTCTGGGCTGTATAAAGAGAGGCGTAGTCAGTAGAAGGAAGAAGGTGTTGATGCCCCTGTACAGGTCATTGGTGAGGCCCCACTTGGAGTATTGTGTTCAGTTTTGGAGACCGTATCTGGCGAAAGACATAAGAAGACTTGAGGCGGTCCAGAGGAGGGCGACGAAAATGATAGGAGGCTTGCGCCAGAAGACATATGAGGAGAGCCTGGAAGCCCTGAATATGTATACCCTAGAGGAAAGGAGAGACAGGGGAGATATGATTCAGACGTTCAAATACTTAAAGGGTATTAACGTAGAACAAAATCTTTTCCAGAGAAAGGAAAATGGTAAAACCAGAGGACATAATTTGAGGTTGAGGGGTGGTAGATTCAGGGGCAATGTTAGGAAATTCTACTTTACGGAGAGGGTGGTGGATGCCTGGAATGCGCTCCCGAGAGAGGTGGTGGAGAGTAAAACTGTGACTGAGTTCAAAGAAGCGTGGGATGAACACAGAAGATTTAGAATCAGAAAATAATATTAAATATTGAACTAGGCCAGTTACTGGGCAGACTTGTACGGTCTGTGTCTGTGTATGGCCGTTTGGTGGAGGATGGGCAGGGGAGGGCTTCAATGGCTGGGAGGGTGTAGATGGGCTGGAGTAAGTCTTAACAGAGATTTCGGCAGTTGGAACCCAAGCATAGTACCGGGTAAAGCTTTGGATTCTCACCCAGAAATAGCTAAGTCTTAACAGAGATTTCGGCAGTTGGAACCCAAGTATACTTCATTCATATGAATGTACAAATTCATTTATTCTCTTTTGGAATTTTAGTCCATTTTTTTATACACAAGAGCATGTCAATGTATATATCGATGTGCATTTGGATTGTAGATTGCATGTCAATGTATATATCGATGTGCATTTGGACTGTATATTGATTTGGTTTTATCATTTTTTAATTCTTTTTTTTTTTTTCACATTTTTATTTGTATGCCTGTTTTTTATATCATTATGTTTTTAGTATCCCTGAGGAAGGCTTTAAAAAGCCGAAACATGGCCCGTGTAGGGTCTTATTTATGAGGTGGACTTATGTTGTATCAATTTGACTTTTAGCATATTGTGATATTTTTGAATTGTTTTTTGTATTAATAAACTTTACAATTTTACATTCTTGGAAGCTCAGGAACTGGTTCCACATTTTGTTTTCAACATAGAAACATGATGGCAGATAAAGGCCAAATGGCCCATCTAGTCTGCCCATCCACAGTAACCATTACCTCTTTCTCTCTCCGAGAGAACCCACCTGCCTACCCCAGCCGCACTTGAATTCAGACACAGTCTCTGTTTCTACCACCTCTTCCGGAAAGCTGTTCCAAGCACCTACCACCCTTTCTGTAAAAAAAAAAAAGGTATTTCCTCAGATTACGCCGGAGCCTATCACCTCTGAACTTCATCCTATGCCTCTCATTGCAGAGTTTCTTTTCAAATGAAAGAGACTCGACTCATGCACATTTATATTACGTAGGTATTTAAACGTCTCTATCATATCTCCCCTCTCCTGCCTTTCATCCATTGTTTCGTTCATCCAAAGTATACAGATTGTGATCTTAAAGTCTGTCCACACACCATTTTAATAGCCTTCCTCTGGACAGACTCCATTCTTTTTATATCTTTTTGAAGGTGCTGCCTCCAGAATTGTACACAATATTCTAAAAGAGTCTCACCAGAGTCTTATACAGAGGCATCAATACCTCCTTTTTCCTACCGGCCATACCTTTCCCTATGCAACCTAGCATCCTTCTAGCTTTCATTGTCACTTTTTCAACCTTTTTGGCCACCTTAAGATCATCACATATAATCACACCCAAGTCCCGCTCTTCCGTCGTGCACATAAGTTCTTCACCCGCTAAACTGTACCGTTCCCTCGGGTTTTTGCAGCCCAAATACATGACCTTGCATTTCTTAGCATTAAATTTTAGCTGCCAAATTTCAGGCCATTGTTCAAGCTTCACCAGGTCTTTCTTCGTGTTATTCACACCATCCAGCGGTCAGTTTACTAAGGATGGATAGCAGGTCATCTAAGATAGTCACTGGAGAGTGTGGTGCTCTGTATATCAAGGTGAAGGTTAGGTCTCTGTTGTGGCCCATTGAGAAGGTGAAGCACTCTAGTGCGTCTAGTTTGTGATGTCTATCAGTCTTGGGTTGAGGTTGGACTTAATGATGACAGCTACACCTCCACCTCCTAGTGCTGGTGCGTGAGCAAGCTATTGCTTGGTACCCTGGTGGGTAAAGCATACCCAAGGTGATTGTCATTGTCTTTGAGCCAGGTTTCAGTAATTAGGAAGATGTCCTAGTTATTGTCTGTGAGGAGGTCATTTTGTATAGAAGGTTTAACATCTTCTCAAACTAAACTTTTGGACCTAGCATTTATAGCTGCTAGATTGACTCTTGCCCAACACTGGCGTATGCCAAATGTACCTACCTTAAGAGATGTAAGGGAACGTTTAGGAATAGTCTGTGAAAAATATAGACTTTCGGCCCTTCTAAATAACCAATGGGCAAAATTTATTGATATATGGGAGAGTTATATTGAATTAGAGAAAGAAGCCTTATGAATGAATCATTTTATTGCTATCGAACCAGGTCTCCTGGGAGGGGGGATGGGTTTGATAGGGAATGGGATTTTTATTTTTAACCTTATTACTCGTAAGATGCATTATTTTCTTTCTTTCTTTCTTTTTTCAATTAAGTTTATAAATTGCATACTGTATCGAATTATTGTATTGAATGAAAATACTTAAATAAAGAATTAAAAAAAGAAAATTATAAAATATGCCATCTCCATCCTACACACACCTACCAGCAACTTCCATACCATATCATGGTATGTACTTTTATACCACTTGGTATATGAGCTCATTTATACATAGAAATCAGTTTCTTACCAAATGATAAAATTACCTTGTGCATGGGTCATTAATAGTGTTTTTATTTACAACACAACACATATGGTTACAGCCCGATATTTAAAGAGTCATGAATACGTTTATATAATACATTGAGAATGCTTTAAAAATAACAAAAGCTTAATAGGCAACCTAGCCACCACAGTAATTCAAATTTACACTACCTCATAATATCAATGCCACAATCTGTATTCTCCTATCTTATACAAATTACTCTCATTGCCAACATGTACTCCCCCATTCCAGTTATCACAGGCCAGGGTAGATATAGTGATCTGTCACCTTACCCACAGGAAATCCTTACCTCGATACCTTAGGCCCATCCCCACAACCACCGACTCACTCGCACCTAATAACCTCAAAATAGCAAATGCTAGGTCTGTGAATAACAAATCTACTACTGTATCCTTACTCCCAGCAATGCTCTTCCAGGATTCAGCTTAAATGGAGTTTGAATTAATAATAATAATAACAACTTTATTTTTGTATACTGCAATACCACAAACAGTTCAGAGTGGTTTACAGGAGAAGAGACTGTACATATACAGCGAAGATACAGAGAGTTAGTTGTCAAGTGTATAATATAACCAGTAGCAATTACAAAATAATCCAATAACAATTACGAGGGAGTGCAGAAAGAGGATAGGAAAAACCAGGGGACCGCAGCGGAGGAAACAGCACCGAAGCAGCGCAAAGATCACAGGCATCGCGATCTTACTGTTGGCTGCTTCTATACGCTAAATGATGCGGGGAGGCCAGGGGGGTAAGCAGTCCTTCAGGGTGGGGGGGGGGTGAACAGTATTTCAGGGTGGGGGTGGGGCGGGCAGGCAGGCCTTCATGGGGGGGGACAGGCCTTCATGGGGGGAGACAGGCCTTCAGGGGGGGAGACAGGCAGGCAGGCCTTCAAGGGGGGGACAGGCCTTCAAGGGGGGGGTGCAGACCTTCAAAGGGGGACAGGCAGGCAGGCCTTCGGGGGGGATGCAGGCCTTCAAAGGGAGGACAGGCCTTCAGGGGAGGGGGGCCCTGGTGTAGAAGTACACAGAGGGAAGGGGGGGTTCAAAGAGACGTGCATATGCCGGACTTTGGGGGGGAAGAAATAATGGGTCTGAAAATAGAGGAGAGGGAGAGAGATGATGGACCATGGGATTTAGGGAGGGAAGGAACAGAAAGGGAGAGAAGTTGGACACAGGGGATGGTGTGGAGGGGGGGATAGAGATATTGGATAGGAGGGTAGTTGGGAAAAGAAAAGGAGAGATGGTGGACCCTGGGGTGGTGGGGAAGGAGGGATAGATGCTGGATGAAAGGGTAGTTAAGAAAAGGTGGATCTGTGGAGGGAGATGAAAAAAAGGAAAGATGCCAGACCTCCTGGGGAGGGAAGGGAAATGGAAGGGGAGGACAGAGATGGCAGATGGATGGTTAGCATGCAGAAAGAAGGAGACCCTGGCAAGCAAGTTATCAGAAGACAATCGGAGCCTTGGACCAAAAAGATTTGAAAAATAACCAGACAACAAAAGGTAGAAAAACTAATTTTATTTTCTGTTTTGTGATTACAATATGTCAGATTTGAAATGTGTATCCTGCCAGAGCTAGTGTTAGATTGCAAATGTGAGCTAGGATTTAACAGAGATAGGAAAAGTCCAGTGTGGTTAGGAGAAGCCAAAGGGGGGTGAAAAAAACTATAAAATAAACCCATTAGGATGTTTGAAAAAACACCCAATTGGGCAGGAAAATCAAATCAAAAAACCAATTCAATAGGCTGAATCGAATCGAAATTTTTTTTTTCCCTGGATCGGGCAGCACTAGTTTGCGCTACTGTCTTAGACTTTAGGACCTGGGATTGGGGAGAGATGGCATCCTCAGTACTTTATAATGCAAGTGAAACGAAGATTTGGTCAGACTTTTGAAGGGTCTGCAGAAGAAAAATATTGTATAGGCCGGGGACATGAGACAGCAGGAAATGGGAACTTTTCTTCCTTCTATTTTTGTGAATGGAAAGGCTGAGGATGTCAGAGAGTTCAGTTAAAATATGTGCTTTATAAGAAAATATAATAATGTGTTTTATAAAGTTTATAAGCATTGCTGGCCTACCCCGGTGAGGTGTTCCTGGTGGTGGTGGTGGCAGCGTGTCAATGTGTTGAGAGGAAGAGGTGGTCTGGGAAATTCTGCTGAGCAAACTCTGGGCCCATTTCCAGTCCCCCCAGTTAGTCCACTCCATTCAACTGGTTCACACACTGAGTGGGTCTTTGGGTGTTGTGCCTGGATAGTTGTTTTGGGATCTTTTCCAGTGGTTTGTCAGTATCTCCTTGTGGTCCAAGGAAGGAAACTTTGTTAACCTTAGCATTGTCCTTCAGAATATGTTTGTAACAGCACTGCTTGTATGGCATTAGGCTATGTAGTGATCAAAAGAAAAAAACAGACTTTGCACATTTTTGCAATATATGATGGGTGTATGAGGAGATTCACATTTCCTGCACAGCTAAGTCCGTGTGAAGTTGTGCTGTATTTGACATCTAGCAAGGTCTCTGTTTGGAAGGAAAGATCTAAGCTTAGAAATGAAGTGGCCAGAAGTTATGGTAAAAGCAGATAGCGTAGCTGGTTTTAAGAAACGTTTGGACAAATTTCTGGAGGAAAAGTCCATAGTCTGTTATTAAGACATGGGGGAAGTGTCTGCTTGCCCTGGATCGGTAGCATGGAATGTTGCTACTTTTTGGGTTTTGACCAGGTACTAGTGACCTGGATTGGCTACTATGAGAATGGGCTACTGGGCATGATGGACCATTGGTCTGACCCAGTTAGGCTATTCTTATGTTATGTTCTCATCTGTAGGGGCCTTTTTTTTCACTTCTTATTTTAATGTATTTTTTTTCTGGGAACTTATCAGTATTTTTTATAATGGGAACAAAAATGGAAGAGAATTAATGTGTGTGGGATGAGGGGGTAACTAATTTCTTCAACTAAATAATTCAATCCACTTCAAACAGACATAGGAGAACTCGCGCACCATTCACACACCCTCCAACCAAAAACGTCAAAAGAAAAAAACTGTTTGACAACCTCCTAGCCATTCGAGCTGCAGCACTCGACCCCCAACTCTACAACCTATTGACCACAAGCTACAAAACCTTCAAAAAAGAAATAAAAACCCTTCTATTCAAAAAACACATAAAACCGAACTAACACAATCAGAACTGTCCCAAGCATCACCTGCAACTACTCTATATGTACTTCTAATGTCATGACAATTTAGACATAATTTATGTTATGTTATGTTTGGAATAATGGTTACATATATGAGGTTCAATAAAAGAAAATTTTCACTGCCTGTTTCTATTATGACCATTTATTCCGTTTCATGGTTATTACAAAAAATATTTTTTTACATGGTGGGGAGGGGGTGTCAAAAAATGATGGGCCCCGGGTGCCACATACCCTAGGTACACCACTGTATAAATGTATGATTCAAACACTGACAGGAAGATTCTCGGAACTTAACCTGCTAAATCTTTTCCATCCGGTTTAGCAGGGCAGTATTTTACCTGCTGATTATCAGAACAGCATACTGTGGTCTTTCTCGAGCTTCATTTCTGTCTCTGACTCTGCCATAGTAAGCAAGGTCATTAATATTAAAATGAGTGCTCCAGGCGATTTTCTATCTTCGCCGGGTGATTCCCTAACCTGGTTGTACCACATTTTTGGGCAAATGTTTCCGGCAGGGTCTGAGCTGTTGTAGCCTTACTTTCCGATCAGTGCCTGAGCGCTCTGCTTGGCTCAGGCACTGACAGGAAAGTAAGGTTTGAGAGATCAGACTCCCCTCCTCCCTTCCCTGAATTGAAGATTGGCAGGAGGGATGCCCACTCTTTTCTGCCACTGCCCACTCCTCCTTTCAATCAAACAATTGTGCCCCCCAGCAACTCATCCTACATAAATTTGGTGACCCTCTCCGCAAATCTCATTTGCATATGCAGTTTTTAGCGAATGACTTGTATTTTTCAAATCGTTACATGTACAGCTGCGACAGTGGCCCGTTGGATTTTAGCACAAGTGTTAGAGAATCCTCCTGTGAGTAACAAAATGCCTCTCATACTCCACAGTGAAGAGATGGTGTACAAAGTTTCAGCGTGGAGATTTTGAGACCGAAGACAAAGCAAGGTCTGGGAGGCCTCAAATGGTGTCAGCTCCTGAAATTGTTGTCTATGCTCATGACCATGACCTGATTTTGGCAGATTGGCAAATATCGGCTAAAACAATTGTGTCTGGATCACCAATATCAAAAAATGTGTCAAATTTCCATTTATACTATGACCTTGTTACCACTATCTCGGATTCAGAAAACTTTTTAAAAACCGTTTCTATACCAAGACAATATGTCAAAATAAAACAAAAACATTTTATTGAACTAACTTAATGTAGTTTATGATTAAGCTTTCAACGGTAACCCGTTCTTCCTCAGATCAGAAATAAGCAATGCTGCCAAAATCAGTATATAAGTTAATCAATATGCTGTTTAAAATAATGCTTTTGATTTCAGGTTTGATAATCAAGCTAGGATTTGAAACCATCTCTTAGGGGGAAAAAAACACATAATAGGATGTTTGTGAACAAATATTTAGAAATATAAAATACTGTTAACAATGTCTTGGAAAAGAAAAATCATAAGTTTAAGGATAAACAGGACGAAAATAATGTTTAACTCTAATGCTTAAAGCTTGTTCTTATGAAACTCACAATGCATTTTTGTTTTCTCCAATTGCAGCACTTATTAAACCATCTGCTACGATCTATGAATTGGGGTTTGAGAAACCTGTAAAGAAACAAACCAAAGAGCAGGTGCCTCCAGTATTGGCATCTGAGCAGCAGCAACCACAGCAGAAGAAACAGAATGCAGGAAAACAAGCCAAGAAGTTATCTGCTGGAGATGCAGTTCCAAAACAAGGAAAATTTCGAAGTTTAGAGGATGCTTTGAAGGCAGTTAGTATGAAATGCTTTTTCTTTTTATATATTAGAGTTTTATACTATTATAATTTTTAAGGATTGTGCAGCAGCTTGTGCATTAGGCAATTGAGTTTCTGTTTACCGTATATACTCAAATGTAAACTGAGGCAACCTTTCCCCCCCCCCACCAAAAAAAAATGGAGGAAAAAGATTGACTTAAATATAAACCAGGGAGGTGTTTAATATTCAAGTGCCTTGCCCTGCCAAACTCTGCACCCTGTTCCCACTCCCTCGCTGCTAAAACCCAGCCCACCCCTCCCTTCTGATGATTTGCATCCCTCCATGGGCCTACCTTGAGACCTGGTGGTCCATAGGTGGCTGGGACAGGAGGGATCCCTCCCGCCTCCTGTCACAGCCGATTCTAATAACTTTTACCTCCCTCCTGTCTCCCCCGCATACCTTATAGTATCCCTGGTGGTGAACTGCGGCAGGAATGACCTTCCTTCACTCATGCCCACGCAGAGCCACTAGCTGATTGGCTGCCACAAAACTCATGACAGCCCATCAGCTAGTGGTTCTGCACGGGCAGGAGTGAAGGAATGTTGCTCCTGCCGCGGTTCACCACTAGACCACCAGGGATTACTAAAGGTGCAGGAGTGAGGTAAAAATTATTAGAATCGGCTGGGACAGGAGACAGGATACGGTCACTGCTGGACCACCAGGTTTCGTCCAGGCCCGGCAGAGGCCTGCAACAGGTTCGGGAGGGACCCGAATATAAACCGAGACCCCCATCTTTGGGCTGTTTTCACCCAAAATCTATTTATAATAATAATAATTTTATTTCTTATATACCGCTATACCGTGAAGTTCGAAGCGGTTTACAATAAAGATTCATTTTGTCAGTACATGGGATAGAAACAGTTTACAATAAAGATACGTTTAGTCAGTACATGGGATGCAAGTGGTTTACATTAAAGATTCATTTTGTCAGTACATGGGATAGAAACAGTTTACAATAAAGATACGTTTAGTCAGTACATGGGATGCAAGTGGTTTACATTAAAGATTCATTTTGTCAGTACATGGGATACAAGTGGGTTACAATAAAGATACGTTTAGTCAGTACATGGGATGCAAGTGGGTTACAATACAAGTGGTTTACTATCAAGGTGCATTTTGTCAGTGTTAGGGATACAGGTGGGTTACCATAAAGATACATTTAGTCAGTACATGGGTTACAATAAAGATACGTTTTGTCAGTACATGGGGTGCAGGTGGGTTACAATAAAGATATATTATGTCAGTACATGAGGTTCAAGGTGGAAAGTATAATTAGTTTTGGGCCTTGGAATTAGGGGGCGAGGTGGAAGGGTCATGGCGAGGAAGAGTTGGGTATGGGAATTTAGAATTTGTTAAACAGTCGAGTTTTCAGGGATTTTCTAAAGTCTGCGTATATACAGTATTATCCCAGGACAAGCAGGCAGAGTGTTCTCAACATGTGGGTGACATCATCCATGGAGCCTGGATGTGGACAGCTTCGCAAGCAGACTTTAGAAAGTTCATGAGTGTCTTCCTGCCTGATGCAGGGCAAGTGTCTCCTCAGTTTTCCGTGGAGCTGAGAAGTCCTATTTTGACGCTCTGCGCTAGACTTAGTCTACTTCGTGCCTTCTTACCACAGCTTGTGTTCTTTTTAAGACAGGGTTGCTGTGTTATTTGTGCGTTTTTATTTATTTATTTAAAATTTTTGAATTTCTTTTCTTTGTGTTGGCGGAGCCTGCCTCGTGGCCTCAGCCTACAGGTTTCGAGTTCTCCGTGGCTATTTTTCAGTCTATGCCCCAGCCAGTCACAGATTCAAGGATCGTGTACCATTGTGCTACCCTTCAACCTCGACATTAAACTTCGAGTTCAGGTGGAGAAAATCTTCGTCGATATGGATCCACTAAACCCCGGTCTTGACTTCATCTCCGGGCAACTCTTCTACGGGGCTCTAGCCTTCTCCCTCGACTTTAATCAAACCTTCCTCATTTGGGAAGTCCTTGACCTCGAGCAAATCTGCTAAGTCTTCTCCTGAGGAGCCGCTTTCCTCGCTGTCTTCCTCAGGTCAGGTAGCGCAGCAGTCTGTTCCAGCAGTGGTTCTTAAGCTGCCCAAGAAGCATGTCTCCAAATCGAAGCGTCATTCTTCCTCCTCTTCCTCAGAGACCACAGCCACACCAAATGTACCAGATTAAGTCTCGGTTTCACATTTGCAGGCTATGATCCAGACCATTATGCCTCAGGAGTTTGCTAATATATTTGCCAAACATACACTGCCTCGACTCTGCTTCCTGCAGCCCAGCCTGAGCACTCGGCAGTATCACAAGGAGTCGAGTTCTTGGGAGTGCCTCAAGAAGATACTATACACTCAATGCAAGAAGTCAAGTCTTTGCGAGTGTCTTCTCTGGAGCCTAAGCACTCTGTACAAGGAGCCGAGTCCTTGCCAATGCCTCGATACCTCGACACAAGGAGTTCAGTCCTTTTTGGTGTCTCAACTTCGATCTCCAGCCTTCCTTCCTCACATAAGGCACTGCCCTTTTCGAGGCATAGGGCGAGGACTCCTTGACGTTCCTCTCAGTGGGACCTGCCTGGCTCGAGGCACATTTCTCCACATCAGTCGAGATACCCATCGAGGCCCAGGTCCTCTTCTCGAGACAGGCCTCGCTCCTCCAGGCCTAGAGGCTCTTCGAGGCCTCCAACTCCGAAGTCGAGGACACCACCTGCTGTGCCTTACCACTATGGTTCTTCTCCTATGAGGGATTCTATCCATTCTCTCAGTGAGTCATCTGTACCTGAATATTCAACCTCGGGTATTAGTACTCCAGAGAGGCTTCACCTTCGTTTTTTGCTTTGCGAGGTGCCTCGAGGTCACCTTCTTCCCCTCGAAGCCACCCTTCCTCGAATCAGGTGTCTTTTTCTACGTTCCACTCTGATTCCAAGTACTTTATGGAGTATTTAGAGGAAATTAATATGTTTCGTCCTCGTGCGGAGTCTCAACTTACCCATTAATAGACAAATTTCTCAGACCTTATTTCATTCCTGCTGTTCCAGGGAAGCTGGAATCTCGTTACAAGGCTTCGTGAAATCTTAGTTATCCCATCAGTCCCTTCTTCTGGAGTCTTCTCTGAAAAGGACCAATCCTGCCAAAGTTTATGCCACTGTCACTCCTGGAAGAGAGGGCAGGACAATGGACAAATTTGGTCATCGATTGTATCAAAATTCTCTTATGGCAACTAGAGTTTTGAATTACCATTTTGTTTTTACTTATTTCAAGCATTTGGTTGACGCCCTACCTGATTTTTTATTTTATTTTTCTCCCAGGTATATTCCTCAACATCGACTTCCAGAGTAACAGCATTTGACTTCCATTCTGATGCATTCGAACTTTCCTTGAGGGTCATGACCTTCTCAGTGGCAAAGTGTCGGCTTGCCTAGCTCCATACTGTAGACATGGACCCCAATCTTCAAGATCGTCTGGCCAACATCCCTTGTCAGGGAAGTGAATTGTTTGATGACTCCTTCAGGCAGCTACTCAATGGTTGTCTGAACATGAGAAATCATTTGCTTCCATCATTCGACCTAAGCCTTCTACCTCTAAAGGCTTCAGGTCTCTTCCATCTTACCAGATGCGTTTTCCACAGAGAGCAGCTCCTTATACATGAGCGCCTTCTAAGAAACAACCACAACAGCAGTAGCAAAAGCAGCAAAAACCTCAGATTCCTGCTGCGTCTAAGGCCATTTAATACAGAGCATAACCTTCATCATTCTGCCTCTGTCCTCTCCCCTTCCCATTGGAGGTCGTCGCCATCATTTTTACCACCGCTGGGAGATCATTATATCAGACCTCTGGGTGCTGTCTATCCTCAAGGAAGTATACTCTCTTCGTTTCCTCCAGATTCCACCAGATCTTCCTCCAAGAGAGTATCCTTCCAGTTCATTGCAGACCACCCTTCTTCTCCAGGAAGCTCAAGCTCTGCTTTGTCTCTGTGCCATCAAGGAAGTTCCTTGGAACAGCAGAGCAGGGTTTTTACTCCCGTTACTTCCTAGTTCCGAAGAAGACAGGCGATCTCTGCCTTATCTTGGACCTTAGAGCGCTGAACAAATTTTTAGTCAAAGAAAAATTCCGAATGTTGTCTCTGGCATCCTTATATCCCCTTCTGGATCAGAACAATTAGTTATGTTCTCTAGATCTCAAGGAGGCTTACACTCACATTCCCATTCATCCAGCCTCTCTTCAGTTCCTCAGATTTCAGATGAGAAATCTGCATTCCCAATACAGAATGCTACCCATCGGCCTGGCATCATCTGTAAGAGTGCCTAGTTGTAGTAGCAGCAGCTCTGCGGAACCATGGTCTACAGGTGTTCCCTGCAGGACGACTGGCTCATCAAAGATTCAACATCTCAAGAGGTTCTTGTAGCGACCCAACGGACTATTTGGTTCCTTCAAAGTTTGGGGGTCGACATAAACTCTCCCAAATCCCAGCTGCAGTCCTCTCAAACTCTAGAGTTCATCGGAGCTGTCTTGAACACTGTACAACTCAGAGCATTCCTTCCTCGTCAACGTCAGAATGCTCTTCAGCTCTGTCACAAAGTGTCTTTCCTCTCTTCGATTTCAGCAAGATACATGATGGTTCTTCTAGGTCACATGGCTTCTACCGTTCACGTGACTCCTTTTGCCAGACTTCACCTCAGAATCTCTCAGTGGACCCTGGCATCTCAGTGAGCTCAGGCTTTCGACCTACTCTCGCAACACAAAAGAATGACTCCTTCCTTGAGACAGTCTCTCCACTGGTGGATGCTCTCTTTCAATCTCTCCAAAGGTTTTCTGTTTCAAACACCCCCTCATCAGAAGGTCCTCACGACAGATGCTTCGACCTAAGCTTGATGGTCTACGTACTCAAGGCCATTGGTCCAGCACGGATCGTCAGTGTTACATCAATCATTTGGAACTCGGAGCAATCTTCAATGCTCTCAAAGCTTTTCAGCATCTTCTTCACTACCAGGTAGTCCTCATTCAGACATGCAATCAAGTCGCCATGTACTATGTCTACAAGCAGGGAGGAACAGGATCTCTCCCTCTTTGCTAGGAAGTTCTGAAGGTTTGGAATTGGGCAATCCTTCAAAACACCTTCCTGAAAGCTGTCTACATTCACGGAGAGACAAACTGTATGGCGGACAAATTGAGTCGTCTTCTGCAATCTCACAAATGGACACTGAATTCCTCGCCTCTTCATCACATTTTTTTCTCAGTGGGGAACTCCTCATATAGATCTCTTTGTGTCTCCCCACAACAACAAACTGCTTCAGTTCTGCTCCAGGATATACTCCCCTCACCGACTGGAGGCAGATGCTTTTCTCCTGGAATGGACGAATCAATTTCTCTATGCGTTCCCTCCATTCTCTCTCATACTCAAGACACTTGTCAAAACTGAAACATGAACATTCCACCATGATTCTGATAGCTCCTCGGTGGCCCAGGCAACCTTGGTTCTCCCTTTTACTTCAATTCAGCAGCAGGGAGCCACTACTTTTACCAGTTTTTCCCTCTCTGCTTACACAGAGTCAGGGGTTTCTACTTCATCCCAACCTGCAGTCTCTATACCTGACAGCTTGGTACCTCTCAACCTAACTGCCACTCTACAGTTTTCTCAATCTGTACAGGACATTTTAGAGGCTTCTAGGAAGCCTACCACTAGACAATGCTATAATCAGAAATGGACTAGATTTTCTGCTTGGTGCACCTCAATCTACCTCCTTGACTTCAGTTTGGATTACCTGTTGCATTTGTTTCAATCAGGCCTCAAATCCACATCCATTCGAGTCCATCTCAGTGCAATTGCTGCTTTTCATCAGCCTATCGAAGGGAAAACCCTTTCTTCTCATCCTGTGGTTTCCAGATTTATGAAAGGTCTTTTCAATGTCAAACCACCTCTCAAATCTTCTCCAGTGGTTTGGGATTTCAATGTTGTTGTTGCTCAATTGATGAATCCTTCTTTTGAACCAATGGATTCGACTCATCTTAAATATCTCACTTGGAAAGTGATTTTTCTCATTGCTCTCACGTCTGCTCTCAGGGGCAGCGAGCTACAATCTTTAGTTGCAGACCTACTTTTCACAGTATTCCATCATGACAAGGTGGTCCTCCGTACTCATTCTAAATTCTTACCTAAAGTGGTTTCGGAATTTCATCTCAACCAATCCATTGTACTTCCAGTGTTTTTTCCAAAAACCTCATTCTCATCCTGGAGAAACAGCTCTTCATATTCTGGACTGTAAGCGTGCTTTGGATTTCTACTTGCAATGCATCGCACAAAGCCATACAGATCTGCACCTCAACTTTTTGTCTCCTTTGATCGAAACAAGTTGGGACATCTAATTTCCAAGCGCACCATCTCCAACTGTTTAGCTGCTTGCATCTTTTTCTGCTATGCTCAGGTTAGACTGCATCTACAGAGTCGAGTTACAGCCCATAAAGTCAGAGCCATGGCGGCATCAGTAGCTTTCCTTGGTCTTCGGTTCATACCTTCACCTCATTATTGTCTGGATGCTTTTTCCAGACGGGATGGCCATTTCGGCCAGGCAGTGTTACAAAATTTATTCTCCTGTAGTGCCAACACTCCCACCATCCCATTTTGGTTAGCTTGGAGGTCGAAAACAAAAATATCTTAGGAGGAAAAACTATATGTAAATTGAATTCACAAAAAACAATAAAAGTGCATAAGAATTCAATGAAAAGCAAAAATCATTTGTTCTTTAAAACCATGTTGTAGATATATGTAATTGAATACCATAAATTAGATGTTATGAATAGATATAATATTATGAGTGCTCAGTTTAAAACACCATCTAAACACAGCAGTAGTGTTTTCTAAAGATGTTACATCCAGATATCATCGCACCCACCTGCCTACCTCGCACTTCACTAAAGTTGTTGTTGTAAATCTGTTGACCAAATTTATAGGATTAAATATTGTGTAGAAGTAGCACTTATCTTGATGGAAATATTCTGTCATCAACTTCCGGTTTGGAGTGCGAGAAGTTTAAAAAGTCTCAATCATGTCAGTACTGCTGGTTCGTTTCCAAATTATCATGTGCTCTCACTCCAATTGTGCTCCAAAAAAGTATATATAAGTGCAAATTCTTTAACAAAATCCATTAGCTTGGAGGTCCCACATGATGAGAATAGGCTGCCTGCTTGTCCTGGGATGAAGCACAGTTACTTACCGTAACAGGTGTTATCCAGGGACAGCAGGCAGCTATTCTCACAACTCTCCCCTGGTTGGCTTCTCTGATCTGAACTGAGGAGATGCGTGTCCTATGGTGCGGCAGTCGCAAACTTTCTAAAGTTCTTCAAGCAAATTTGCTTGCGAAGCTGTCCGCATCCGGGCTCTGTGGATAATGTCATCCCCATGTTGAGAATAGCTGCCTGCTGTCCCTGGATAACACCTGTTATGGTAAGAACATAAGCATCATCTCTGCCGAGTCAGACCATAGGTCCATCATGCCCAGCAGTCCGCTCCCGCGGTGGCCCCCCAGGTCAATGACCTGTAAGTGATCTATTACTCTAAAGCATTTTGTACTGTATAGTAACCCTCTAATTGTACCCTTCAATCCCCTTTTCCTTCAGGAACTCGTCCAATCCCATTTTGAAACCCAAAATCATACTCTGCTGTACCACCTCTTCTGGAAGCACATTCCAGGTGTCCACCACCCTCTGAGTGAAGAAGAACTTCCTAGCATTTGTTCTGAATCTGTTTCCCTTCAATTTTTTTGAGTGCCCTCTAGTTTTTGTTGCCCCCGCGAGTCTGAAGAATCTGTCCCTCTCTACCTTCTCTATACTCTTCATGATCTTGTAAGTTTCTATCATATCCCCTCTAAGTCTTCGCTTTTCCAGGGAAAAGAGCCCCAGCTTCTCCAGCCTCTCAGCATATGAAAGGTTTTCCATGCCCTTTATCATTTTTGTTGCTCTTCTCTGGACCCTCTTGAGTATCGCCATATCCTTCTTAAGGTACGGCGACCAGTATTGAACGTAGTACTCCAGATGCGGTCGCACCATCGCCCTATACAGCGGGAGGATAACCTCCTTGGTTCTGGTAGTGATACCTTTTTTGATAATGCCCAACATTCTGTTCGCCTTTTTTGAGGCCGCTGCGCATTGTGCCATCGGTTTAATTGTTTTATCCACCAAAACCCCTAAGTCCTTTTCTAGGTTGCCTTCCCCCAATATCATCTCCCCCATCGTGTAGTTGTACATCGGGTTTACTTTCCCTATGTGCATGACTTTACATTTCTCTAGATTGAAGCTCATCTGCCATTTATTTGCCCACTCACTCAGTTTTTTTTCAGGTCTCTTTGAAGTTCTTTACATTCCTCAACAGATCTAACCTTACCGGAGAGTTTGTTTCGTCCGCAAATTTTATAACTTCGTACCTCGTCCCTGTTTCCAGGTCATTAATAAATATATTGAACAGCAGTGGTCCCAGCAATGACCCTTGCGGGACGCCACTCGTGACCCCTTTCCAGTCAGAATAATGTCCCTTTACTCCTACCTTCTTGTTTCCTGTCTGCTAACCAGTTTCTGATCCATCTGTGTATGTCCCCTTCCAACCTGTGGTTCCACAGTTTCCTTAGTAGGCGCTCGTGAGGTACCTTGTCGAAGGCTTTCTGGAAGTCCAGGTATACTATGTCTGTGGGGTCACCTTTGTCCAATTGTTCACTTATCCCCTCAAAGAAGTGCAGTAGGTTCGTTTGGCATGATCTTCCACTACAGAAACCATGCTGGCTTGTTCTCACCAACTTATTTTTTTTCTATATTCTCATTGATACTGTCCTTGATTAATGATTTGGCCATCTTCCCCGGAACTGAGGTTAAGCTGACCGGTCTATAATTCCCCGGGGTGCCTCTGGATCCTTTCTTGAAGACAGATGTAACATTCGCTATCCTCCAGTCTTCCGGGATTTATCCCTGTTTTCAAGGATAGGTTGCAAATCTGCTGTAGTAACTCAGCTATTTCGTCTCTAAGCTCTTTTAGTATTCTCGGGTGGATTCCATCTGAGCCCGGAGATATGTCAGTTTTTAATCTATCTATCTGTTTGAGTACGTCTTTGAGGCTTACCTCCATGCACGATAATTTTTCCTCTTGATCCCCCTTGAAGAATTTTTCTGGTTCCGGCACGTTGGGTGTGTCCTCTTTTGTGAAGACCGACAAGAAGAACGTATTTAATCTGTCCGCCACCTCCTTTTCCTCCTTTACCACTCTCTTCCTGTCTCCCTCATCCAGGGGTCCCACCTCCTCCCTCGCCAGTTGTTTTCCTTTCACATATTGAAAGAATGGTTTAACATTCCGTGCCTCCTTGACAAGTCTCTCTTTGTACTCTTTCTTTGCTGTTCTGACCCCGCAGTGACATTCTTTTTGATGCTTCTTGTGCTCTTTCCAATTTTCCTCGGTTTTATCCTTTATCCATGTCCTGAAAGATTTTTTCTTGTCTCCTATCACCTTTTTAACTTCATTGGTTAACCATGCTTGTTGTTTGGTGACCTTTTTATTTTATTTTATATTTATTAAATATTTATAATTCACAGTGCTAAGCGTGGGCTTCCAATGCCCCCCCCTTCCTATGCTTAAGACTGAAGCAACAGTCTCTGATTCTAATTATTTCCAGATGTTGTGCTCAGGATTTTTCCTTAGTGTTCTTTTTATAAACCATTTATATCACCACATATCACATTCAGGGGCCCCAAACATTCATAATTTCATTCATGTCTTGGCCATTCATACTTCATGCATTTTATATCTTAGTTTAGGACACGTGATCTTCCTAGCCAGTCTACAGCAAGCACATGTGGTATTAATTAACACCACGCTGCTGGGAGCGGGAAAACTCTGGACAAAGAAGACAGAATACTATTCACTGGCCCAAAATGGATTCCATGTAATCATGTAATCATGATTTCCACCATGATTTGGCTCAACAGCAAAGTACATAAAAAGATATTATTATGCTTTCCCTTATATTAATCCTTAGTGTGTTTTTTTTTCTCTGGCCTTAGCTACATTATATTTAAATTTTTATTCACCTGTTTTTCTGTACGCTTCTATTTGGGCATGGTCCTTAACTGACACAGATGTTTGTCTAACTAGAATTACCCAGAATCATACGAAAAACTGGCGCTTTTGTAGAAAAACTTCCACAAAAAATACTGCACTATCATGGTCTGACATCCATTCCCATTAGCGTCCCATAACCAGCACCCCCTTCTGGCCACGAGCCACTACTCCTCAAGCCTCAGGATCTTTCGACTGCCAGGCATCGGATTTTCCCCAGTTTTTTCTTAATTTTTTCTAATGATATTTTTAGGATCTCATGATTTTTATCATCTACTCTGTCCTCAAGGCCTCTTTCCTTTCACAGTCAATTCAGGGTTTTACACTACATGTAATTGAGCAAGGAGTCTAGGGCTCTCTCCTGTTACGTCAGGAGGCCCTGTTTTTGTGACCTTGGAGGCGATTAGCCATCTGCTCTTACTGCTATTCATGGGGAGCTGAATTTTCTAGCAGCCAATTTCAGCAGGATTCTTTAATCCTTTTACTCCAGGATTTTTCTTCATCTGGCAACGGTTCTTTTTCTCCTAGATTGGGCGAGCATATTTTTATATGCATTCCCTTCGCTTCTTCTCCTGTGGGCTTTTTCATCAAGCTCATGAGAGCTGTTATCACCATGATGCATGGTGACCCAGTCAACATGGGTTCTCCCTTCTTCATCCACTCAAATTTTGAGATCCCTTTCTTCTTCTCATTTTCATGCTCGGTTCACTCCAACTCAGGACTCTTTGATTTCTTCCAATCTTCTTTGGGTTTTTTCTGGGGCTGCGTCTGTTTCATTTATGTCTTTTTCAGCCTGTTTGTTGATTTCTGCCAGGACAACAGCCACTCGCCCTTGTTGATATCAAAAGTGGTTTCGTTTTCTTTCCTGGCGTCTTTTTCTCTGCCTGTTTCCACCTTCCTAACCGGTGGTATTTTTTCTTTGTTTGATTCTAGTCTCGAGTCTATAGCTCTCAGACTTCTTTTTAATGCTATTGCATTTTTTCCTTTGATCTGTCGAGGAGCAACCTCTTTCTGATTTCTTCTCTGGTTCCCAGGCTCATGACAGGGGTTTTTTCATGTGTGTAACCACACCTCATTCCTTCTTCTGTCGTCTGGACTATTCCTGTGGTTCTTTCCTGGTTGTTGATGCTACCATTTGTATCAATGGCGTCATCTCCACTTGAGTTTATTACCTGGAAAATGGTTTTTCCTTATATCTCTCACCTCTTCCAGGGGGATTGGTGAGTGTTCCTGCCCTGCTAGCAACTTCATCCTTATCAGTCTTTCATCAAGCCAAGGTGATTCTGTGTTCATGCCCACAGTACCTTTTTATTATTTTCATTTCGCTCAGCCAGTTCTTCTGTCTGTGTTGTTTCCTGCACCTCGTTTTTCCCTACGAGGATCCTGGCTTTATATGTTTTGTCCTACAAGCGGGTTTTTGTTTTTTTTTGTCCTCTTTGTTACACAGGTCGGAGCTACAGTGATTTTATTCCAGCCTTTTCTTTTGATTCAACTCAGTTTGGCTATCCTATATTCATGGGAACGATTTTCACTTGGCTGATTGCCTCTCTCTTGTTCTTCTTTACTCAGACTGGCCTGGCACGGGGATATCGTGTTCCAGTCCCTAAGTTCGAGTTCTGGCAGTTTTTGTTGTTTTCCTTATAATTACATTATTGAGGAATTCTCTACAGCTGCCACCTGGTCCTCAGTTCATTCCTTCACTTCTCACTATTGTCTGGATTTTTCTCTCCAGATGGGATGGGCACTTCAACCATTATGTTTTCCAATTGTATTTCTTTGGCCAACTCTCCCACTACCTATCTCTGTTAGCTTGGAGGTCACCTATCAGTGAGAATATGCTGCCTGCTTGTCCTGGGATAAAGCACAGTTACCGTAACAGGTGTTATCCAGGGACAGCAGGCAGATATTCTCATAACCCACCCACCTCCCTGGGTTGACTTCTTAGCTGCCTTATCTTAACTGAGGGACCAAGCGCCTATGTCGGGCGGGAAGGCACTCATGCATGCACGGTGCGGGCGTCAAGAGCTTTTCAAGTTCTTGAAGAGTCCGTACTGGGGCTCCGTCGGTGCTGACACCTATCAGTGAAAATATCTGCCTGCTGTCCCTGGATAACACCTGTTACGGTAAGTAACTGTGCTTTTTCTGCAGCCCTTCAAGTACCTACAAATCCAAAATGTGACCCTGCAAAGGGTTTGAGATTGAGACCACTACTATATACCATCTTCTCCTTCTCTTTCCCTCTCCTATGGTCCAGCATCTGTTTTCCTCGTCCTATGGTCTGGGATATTTCTCCTCCTCCCCCTTGTGGTCTGGCATCTCTCTCTTCCTCCCCCTTCCCCAACCAGTGATCTGACATCTCTTTTCTTCCCATTCCCACAGTCCAGCATCTCTCTCGCCACCCCCTCCCCCAATATGCTATCCCCCCCAGGATCTGGTGCTTGCTCACCCAGGATTGCTGTAAGTGTTTGTGCCATTGGCAACATGACTGAAGTAAACACGCTGCCATTGGCAACCCAGCAGCTTTTTTACTGCTGCTGCTTTCCACCTATACAGGGACAGGAAGCAGTAGCAGAGGAGGAGCTATTGGGTCGCTGAAGGCAGCGCGTTTACTTCAGTCATGCTGCTAACGGCCTGAAGACTTGATTTAGCAGCACCGGGTGAGCAAGCACTGGTGGGTGGAGGACTCGGGATAGGTGCACGAGCTTCTGTAGGGGGTACTAGATGTCTGGTTTTTCCAGACAAAAGTTATAAAATTAAAAAGCAGCCTGGATTCCCAACAGAGTCCTCAAAAAGATGACATGATTGGGGAAACCCAGACATCTGGTAACTCTAGTTATATAGAATTCATGTTTATTTCGTGTTAAATGTTGTAATATGAGCAGAAAGACTTGTTTCTTGGGGAGAGTCCCCATACCCCTCTCTGTTTCTTCTCTAGGGCTGCCCATGTGCTTTGATATGAATTGAGGAATTAGAGGACAGCCCAGAGTGATGGGAGGTGGAGCAGAAAAATGTAAATGAGGCTTCTTACATTAGATCAGAGATTTCAAAGTCCCTCCTTGAGGGCTGCAATCCAGTCGGGTTGTCAGGATTTCCCCAATGAATATGCATTGAAAGCAGTGCATGCACATAGATCTCATGCATATTCATTGTGGAAATCCTGAAAACCAGACTGGATTGCGGCCCTCAAGGAGGGACTTTGAGATCCCTGCACTAGATCTTGCAATCAGAGATACACAACCCATGTGTTCGAGAATTGATGGGCCTATTTACTAGAAAGATTATTATCAAGGTAGGTACCTAATCTTCCCTTTTAAGTGATTTATGTAGTTTGGCACTGAATAATGGTTTTGCTTGAAATGCTTGCTCTGGGTACCTACCTTCTTACAGTGAAGCCTCATAGGGGAGAAGTTTGAAAAATGATTTTGTCCTATTTTTTTAGTAAACAGTTGACTTCAACATTTTGTCTACAGCTTGATTTGTCAGAGCTTCAGAAGGAATTGGAAAAGAGCCAGAACATGTTTCCTGAGAATCCATCTGTCTGGGTAAAAGATTTGGCTGGATACCTGAATTTTAAACTGCAGGCCCCCAGAAGTGACCCTACCCTCAGCCAGTATACTCATGGTATTTTTTTTCTTTACAGTATTTCACATTTGCTATACCATAATTACTGCACTAGGCAGATCTCAGCGGTTTACAATCTTTCTTTCTTTCTTTTTTTTTTTTTTAAAGAGTTAAGTGTACTTAACTTGAATTATGTATATCTTGAGGATGTGAAGCAGAGTGGAACTGTGCACTTAACAAATGAAATACTGAATATGGTCTGAAATCCTGGGGAAGGCTAATAGGGAATGTCTGAATTCCATTGTTTTAATAGACAAAAAGGGGACTTAATGGACTCGAATATAAAATATTGTAAGTAGTGATATTCATAACTTTCACATCAGTTCTTTCTCCAGAGACAAGCAGTAGTAATGCAGGCATACTTGCCGGTGAAGTCCTCTGACTGAGCCTGCATGCTGGGTGCTCTCCCCTAGAATCAGTAGATTTATTTTTTTTTTTTCTACTGAGCATGTCCAGACTACCTTGCCTCTGGGACTCCGCCTTTCAACTGTTAGTTTTTTCTTTAACCGTCGGTCGTGCAGGTTGTTGCTCTCTCCTTGCCTTGCCTCTTCAGTCAGGAAAAAAAGAAAAACAAAAAACCAAACAAAGTAGAATATACTTCTTTTTCTAACTTCAAGTTAAACCGTGACTGGATTTTAAAAAAAGCCAAACAAGAACATCTCAATTAAAAAAGAGAAGAAAATCACCAGTTTTATGTTTTTGTTTTGCTCCTGTCACAGCTAATTTGCCTTCGTTGGTTGTATCGGAGTGCCTGCAGTTTTCAAATTCAGTGGTCACTAGGACTTCGAAGACGCTTATAATGGAACGGACAGCCTCAAAGTCGGCACTTCGAGTTTCGGCATCAGGGAGTTCGCCAGCCATGAAGACATCATCCACAGCCCCTTCCCCTCAGGGCCCATGTAAGGTACAGCCGGGGAGGAAAGCATGACAATGCCGCTACAGTTGCTGTTGAGCAAAAATAACACGGCACAAGTGGCCAACGGGAAGAAGACAAAACTGGCCTCAGGGGGGCATGTCAAACACCTCATCTGCTGGCTCTATCGAAAGCAGTGTGAGGCCAACACAAGCAGCCCGCGACTGCTTCAATGTTTCAACCTTTACAAGAGAGGCCTCCTGCGGGAACTGCCTTGCAGTCCTCAATTCAAATAGGGTTGGATACTGCAGGTACCAATTTGCTTTTTATTTCAAATAAAATAATCTTCCAAAAGGGCAGATTCTCCCTCTCTCTTGAAATGGAAAATCCTCCACCTCAGAAATGTTCCTATATGCCTCAGTTGACTCAAGAGCCCCTGCAGCAAATGAGCTCTATGGCTTCTATGACACAGTTTTCACTCTTTAAAAAAAATTTTTTTTTTAATAGTGCTTCTATAGCATTGAAGGAGTCTACATTTCATCTCATAAAAACAAATTATGACGCCTATGATATGACCTGAGTTTCTGCAGTGGCTATTGCAGCACGTCGCACAGCGTGGCTCAAGGCTTCGGACCTCAGGACTGATCTACATGACAGATTGACGGATGCTCCCTGTCTAAGTGATAGTTTGGAGAAAAGGTGAAGGCTACAGTATCGCAGCTTACAGAGGGCTCTACAGCCATGCTTGAGCTCTCCGCACACATGGCGGACCACTCCCAGTGTCTCAAACATCTTATGGCTTATCATACCATCAACAGTTTTATCAGCAGTATTGTCCTTGCAGATGCTATACTCCTTATTCCAGATTGGCTCCTCTCAGGACCCAAGTGTCTACTTTTTCACAAAAACAACATCCAAGGGAATGTAAACAACCATCAACTATACAACTTCCTTCACTTAAGCAAACTCCTACTTTTTGACCCGCTACCAGTTGGGGGGGAGGGGGGAGCGGCTATCCAGTTTTTTCCCATCATGGTTAAACATCACATCAGACTCTTGGGGATACTTTCTCAAGGGTACTTCCTCAATTTTCATTCAACCCATCCTCCACCTCCATCCAATGTCCTGCATCAACATATTCCGCAATTAACAAAGGAAATTTCCCTATTACTCCAAAACAATGCCATAGAGGAAGTCCCAGAACAACAACGTTACCAGGGATTCTATTCAAGATTTTTCATCATTGCCAAGAAAACTCACGATCTCCGTCCTATTTTGAATATTTGTCCTTTGAATATTTTTTCAAGAGAAGAATTTCACATTATTTCACTTCCAGCAATTCTGCCTCTTCTTCGACAACATGCCTGATTAGCCACCCTCGATCTCAAAGATGCTTACACTCTCATCTCAATTCATCCTTCCCATCGGAAATTTCTCAGATTTCAATTACTAAACAAGCATTATGTACAAAGTTTTACCCATCGGCCTGGCCTCCACTCTGCATGTATTCACAAAGTGTCTAGCGGTAGTGGTGGATGATCTCAGAAGACACCACCAGATGGTATTTCCTTACCTGGACGACAGGCTCCTTGTAGCACATACCAGGGAACAGTTGCTTCTTACAATTTAAGCCACAGTGCACTCTCTACAACAGCTGGGATTCATCTTCAATTTTGAAAAATCCAATCTTCAGCCGACCCACAATCTCAAGTATATAGAAGCTCAGTTGGACACAGTCTTAGCCAGAGCTTGCTTTCCTACCAGAAGAACGGTATCAGGCGATCATTGCACTTGCGCAGCACATGACACAATCTGCAACGCTGCCAGCATGCACAGTTATGCGGCTCCTGT
This sequence comes from Geotrypetes seraphini, assembly GCF_902459505.1. Classification (NCBI taxonomy): domain Eukaryota; kingdom Metazoa; phylum Chordata; class Amphibia; order Gymnophiona; family Dermophiidae; genus Geotrypetes; species Geotrypetes seraphini. Next base: position 138,537,966 of record NC_047086.1, read on the forward strand.
GCCACATGGCAGCATCCCTGGCTTTAGTCCCACATGCGCCCTCTCCAATGGCATCTCAAATTCAACTGGACTCGGAGCACTCAAACTTTGGCAATCCTAATTCCTTTGACAACCAAGGTAAAGGTCTCTCTTTCCTGGAGGATCCACTCTCTGTACCTTAGACAAGGCTGTCCATTCCATTCTCAGCCACCGTTACTCACCATCATGACAGATGCCTCAAAAAAAAGGGTGGGGAGCACATCTCAACTCCCTCTAGACCAGGGGTTGGCAACTCCAGTCCTCAAGGGCTGGAATCCAGTCGGTTTTTCAGGATTTTCCCAATGAAATATGCATTGAAAGCAGTGCATGCAAATAGATCTCATGCATATTCATTGGGGAAATCCTGAAAATCCGACTGGATTCCGGCCCTCGAGGACCGGAGTTGACCACCCCTGCTCTAGACTCAGGGTCTATAGTCGGACAAAGAAACCCTTTTTCATATCAATCTTCTTGAACTTCGTGCAATTTATTTTGCACTTCGAGCATTCACTCTTTGGATTCGCAACACACGACTCTTGATTCAAACTGACAACCAAGTGGCCATGTTCTACCTGAATAAACAAGGAGACTCAGGGTCCCTACCCCTTTGCAGAGAAGCTTACAGTCTATGGACCCTCACTCTTTCTCTTTTCACAGACATAAAAGCCGTATACATTCCAGGGAAAATGAACACCATTGCAGATTTCCTCATCTGCAAGCTAGATCTTCACAAGTGGACTTTGCACCCAGAGGTAGTGCGCAACATTTCTCACCAATGGGGTACACCCACGATAGATCTGTTTGCTTCGGCAACCAATGCTCAATGTACCCAATATTGTTCCCTAAGACCTGCTCCTCATCCAGTCGCCAGAGATGCGTTTTCCATACCTTGGAATCTCATCCTACTCTAGTTGTTTTTTTTTTCAAGTTTTAAGTTTTTATTCAGATTTGATTGTCGCTTATCCAATTTCTAAGTGAAATACAAGTTAAAATATATAGGGAAAACAAAAACAAAATTATAATAAGATAAAAACAATGCCATTAACAGGGGAATTAAAAAGAATTTAAGAGAAACAACATCAAATAAATGGCGACTAATAGGTGACAGTATATGACAGACGAGCATGAAACATAAGGAAGCTGGGTTAGAACTACAAGTTGTATAAGAAAGAAAGCCAATAAGGAACAAACAAAAGGAAAGGGAACGTTGCTATTTGTTTCTTTGGGGGAATTTGAAGAATGATATGAATGATTAGATCATATGTTGAAGGCTTCTTTGAATAGATGACTCTTTAAGTAGGCCCTTGAAACGGCCAAGTTTGCTCTCCTCCCTTACGAAAGCTGATAGGGTATTCCAAAGTTGTGGGGCTACTACTGAAAAAATGTCATGCCTTTTTGTTCCTATCATTCGAAAGGAGGGGACTGTAAGCAATTTGAAGTCAGATGATCTAAGAGTCCAGGATGGGTTGTATGGAATGAAATATTTATCAATGAATTGGGGTGATTTTGAATGAATTGTTTTAAACGTTATTAATGAAATTTTTAAAGAAATTCTTTGATTGGTAGCCAATGGGCATTCCGAAGTAAAGGGGTTACATGGTCATATTTCCTAGTTTTTGTTATTAATTTGATTGTAGCATTTTGAATTATCTGAAGGTGTTTCAATTCTTTCTGAGTTATTCCTGTAAATAGGCTGTTGCAGTAATCCAGTTTTGCAATGATTAATGAGTGAACCAATATGTTCAAAGATTTTGGTTCTAGAAATTTAGAGATTGACCAGATCATCCTGAGCTTGAAAAAACAAGATTTGATTACAGAACTTATGTGATTGTGAAATGTCAACTTTTATCAAATATAACCCGTAGAATTTTTATAGAATCAATGCAGTCTAGGGGAGAATTATCAAAGAGGATTGGAGCATTTAGTGATATTCCCTCTTTCAAGGGGAAAACCATTATTTGAGTTTTTGATGTATTTAATGCTAACATGTTATCTCTAAGCCAAAGTCTGATACATTTGTTGTTAATTTCCATGATTTCATAAATATTTTCTGGATTTAGTGGATGTAATAATTGAATATCATCTGCGTAAACAAATGCCGAAAAACTGATAGACTGACAGAGGGTAAGCAGAGGAGACAGGAAAATGTTAAACAATAGAGGGGAGAGAATAGAACCTTGCGGTACTCCACTTTGACTAGCAAAAAGATCTGATGCAATGTTATTGAAAACAACTTTAGACTGACGGTTTGAAAAGTAGGACTGAAACCATTTGAGTACCTGGTCTGTAATTCCATTGGATTCTAATCTTTCTAAGAGAAGTATGTGATCTTCCGTGTCAAAAAGTGATGGAAAGGTTAAGGGAGACAAGGACCACCAATTTGTGGTGGTCTAGATGGTAAAGTAAGGTAGTTATCATCCCTAATAGTGAATGCTCAGTTGAATTGTTTATCCAGAAGCCTGTTTGGTGTGGGTGAAGAATGTTAGTAGAGTCAGCAAATTCTGAAATTTGATTGAAAACTATTTTTTCAGTAAATTTTGCTAAAAATTGAATTTTCGCTATTAGGTGATAGATTCTTCAGCTGCGCTAACTTTTTGATCGTTAATGATAGAAGTTTTCCAAGCTGTTGATTCCAAGTGTGTATATGAGGGCCCCAAACTGGGAGAAAAATTTCTTTAAGATAAATGGGGGTATCACCTCTGTGTTAGATCCCTTAATGTTAATATCTTGAAAGATACATTGAATTTCAGGTAGGGTAGGAAGGTTGTTTTTTTCCCCCCAATTCTTTATTATTTTCAAAACTTACAGTAAGTGTAACATTAAATACCACATTTTATACATCAGTGACACACTTAATATTCCATTAATATCCATTTCAGAATTAGTCTCCCCCCAAACAATCACAATGCCCATCACATAAAACTTCTATAATGAACCCAAATATATCTAAATTCATTAATCTATTAGACCCCCAACCTCCCCCCTCCCGGATGTGCATGTTATAGGGAAAAACAATAACTAAATATTACAATATTTTGCTAATGGATCCCAAATCTCCTGAAATTTCTTAAAATTCCCTTTCTGAATGGCCAATATTCTTTCCATTTTGTACACGACACAATGAATTCCACCAAAAACTATAATTAAGCCTCGTCCAATTCTTCCAATTGCTTGTAATTTGTTGTACGGCAACTCCTGTCATTATTAATAAAAGCCTGTTGTTCTTAGATGATATTTGACTTTTAGCTCTCATTGACATGCCAAAAAGCACAGTATCATAGGATAATGCCACTGGATTTTCTAACAAGCAATTTATTTGGCTCCATAGTGATTTCCAAAAGCCAAAATAAATGGACAATAAAACAATAAATGATCTAAAGCCCCTGCTTTGAGATGACAATGCCAACATTTATTAGACTTAGAGCTATCTAACTTTTGTAACTGAACAGGGGTCCATAATGCTCTGTGTAACAGAAAAAAACAAGTTTGTCTCATAGATGCTGACATTGTACATCTCAACCTCCAAGTCCAGATTCGTGGCCATTGAGATGCAGGAATTTGGTGCTTAATCTCAATACTCCAAATGTCCCTAAGACCAGTTTTTGGTTTCTTACTTATAAATCCAGCTAACAATTTATACCACTGTGCGGCCTGGTGTCCCAGGAAGTCTACCTGAAAGCATAAGAATTCCAAACTATATTGATTATTTAAATTTCTCCATTCAGGGAACCCTACCTGAATAGCCTGCTTCAGTTGCAACCATCTATAACTTTGTGATTTATTAAGTCCAAATTTATGTTGCAACTGTGAAAAGTCAAGCAGCTTAGCATTAGATATAACATCCTCTAAGGCACAGTTCTTCAACTGCCAGTCCGTGGACTGGTGCCGGTCCGCAGGAAATTTTTGCCAGTCCGCGCAGGGCCGGCAAGATTGTCTCACTTCAACTTCCTGCCGGTCCGCACAGGGCCAGCAAGATCAACATCTGAAGTCTGCGCTGGGCCGGAGAGATCTTGGGGAGCCTCCGACAGTGGCTTTCTCCCCTCTCTGCAGCTCTCCTTTACTTCCCAGCGCAGCGATTCACGAAGGCAGCCTCAGGGCTTTTGCTAAGTCGTGGCTGCCTCTGATGATGCAACTTCCTCTTTCCTCAGAGGCGGCGCGACCCAACAAAGGACCCCAGGCTGCCTTCCTGAATCACTGCGCTGAGAAGTAAGAAGAGCTGCTGGGAGGGGAGAAAGCCACTATTGGAGTCTGGGAAGCTGCTGGGCAAGGGGAAACAGGGACAGCTGCTACTGGAGAGGGAGAAGGAGAGATGCTGCTGGGAGGGGAGGAGGGAAAGGAGTCTGGGAAGCTGCTGGGCAAAGGAAAAAAAGGGACAGCTGCTACTGGACCTGGAGGGAAGCTTGTGGGCAAGGGAAAAAAAGGGACAGCTGCTACTGGAGAGGGAGAAGGTGAGATGCTGCTGGGAGGGGAGGAAGGGGAGAGAGTTACTGCTGGACAGGAGGAGGAGGAAGGAAGGGAGAATGAAAAAAGGAAGGAAACAGCTGGCAGAGAGATTAGAGGAGGGGAAGGGGAGACAGACATGAGAAAGTAGAGAGATTGATGATAGGAAGGGGTCAGCAGAAAAATAAGCAGAGAGGGACAACGATGATAGATCTGGTGTAGGAGAGATAAAAATGAAGAGAGCAGTGAAGCTGGAATGAATCATGTACAAAGGAGAGAGGGGGCACAAGCTGGATGGAAAGGGGAGAGGGGCATAGAAAGAAGACAGATACCATATGGAAGGGGGAGAGGACAGACAGTGGATGGAAGGGGCAGATACTGGATTGAAGAGACAGAGAGGGCAGACGCTGGAAGGAAGAGAGTGAAAAGAAGATTGAAAGCAGAAACCAGAGACGACAAAAGGTAGAAAAAAAGAATTTTATTTCTATTTTGTGATTAGAATATATCAGATTTGAAATATATATCCTGCTAGAGCTGATGTTAGACATAACTGGGGACTGCAAAGTCCAGGCAGTGGCTTAGGGTTTTCTCTGTCCAGGGGGGCAGTTGCCCTAGTTGCACTTCCCTAACCCTATTCCTGTCACATGTGACTGCAGTATTCTGTTAGCATGATATTTCTGTAATAATTTGGCTTGTTCAGTTTTCTTGATAGTAGAGGGGATATATGTGAAGGGGAGGGGAGACAGGGGTTTTGTTGATCCTTGCTCTGAATTATTTGTATTTATAAAATGACAATTGTACAGAATATTGTTTCTTTTTATACTTTAATAAAATACATTCAATATAAAATCATAACTGAGGCTTGTGTGGATGGGATCAGATGATTTGTGGGGACCGAGCTCGCGGAGATGGGGCGGAAACGGAGTTTTTAAATTTTAGTCCTAGTAGTTTGCCGGTCCACAAAATAATTCTTTTTTTTCTGCCGGTCCATGGGTGTAAAAAGGTTGAAGAACACTGCTCTAAGGTACATATTCCTGCTATCATCCAATGCTTCCAGATGACCTTAAATCCACCAATTTGAATCTTGGAGTTTAGCCAAATAGTTTAATTTGTTGATTTATGAATTGAAATAGGTGTTAAATTATTGCCATATCGTAACGCTTTCCACATATTTACTAGTATTCTATTTTCTATATATAATCTAGGCATTTTGATACTAAGAACATGGCATAATCGCAGAGGAAACATGAGTTGCCATTCCAACCATAACCAATATGGGATATTTTCAATGAGCTCTGGGAGGACCCAATACATACGTTGGCGCAAAGTATAGACTTGATGATACCTATAAAAATTGGGAAAATTTATCCCTCCCTCCGTAATTGGTTTTTGTAACGATACTAAAGCAACTCTAGGAGTTTTACCCAGCCAAATACATTTTGTAAGAATACTATTTAACTTTTTATAGAAGGACCCCTTAAAGAAAACTGGTAACATACCCATTTGATAACAAACCACAGGCAATATCATCATTTTAATAGTTTGGACTCTCCCCCACCAAGAAAGATGTAAAGGATTCAATTGCTCACACATTTCTGTTACCTTCTGTAATAAAACTTTTTCATTCACTTGCATTGTTTCATCCAATGTGTTTTTTATCCAAATGCCTAAATATTTTATTCCATCTTCTTTCCATAGAAAGGAGAATTTTTCAAATAATCCTTTTGTGCAATGGACATTAGTAGGAAGAACTTCTGATTTACTCCAATTTATTTTATATCCTGAAAATTTTCCAAATTTCTCTATTACATCAAGTAAGCATGGAATGGTTGTTTCAGGATTCCTCAAATGAAGTAGTATATCATCTGCATATGCAGAGACTTTATATGCCCGATCTGAATCTCCTTCGTTTGCTGAATAGCTAATAGCAAGGGTTCTAATACAATATCAAAAAGCAAAGGAGATTTATTAGAAAATCATGTTGGACTATCATATGATACAATATTATTTGGAACAGCAATGAGAACACAAAGTCCGATTTCAGCTAGCAATAATAAACTTTTATTAATTTTAACAGGGGTCGCCATACAGCAAATTACTCAGAACTGGAAGGATTACACTAAATTGAATTACACTTTTTGGTGGAATTCAATTTGTCATATATATAAAATGGAAAAAGTATTGGCATTACAACAAGGTTATATTAAAAAATTTAATAAAATATGGGGACCATTGACAAATTATTCTACTGATCAGATATAATAACACATGTATAGAACATATAGAAGGGGTAGGGAGGGAAAACTATTGTAATATTAATATGATATAAAATTCTGATAAAGGGTTTATTTAATTCACATTGTAAGAACATTTAATAATAATTTCAAGTGTTTTTTCATAATTGAATGTATTACATGTATTTCACTTGATGTAAGAATTTAAAAAAAGAATAAAAAATATTTAAAAAAAAAAAAAAAAAAGCAAAGGAGACAAGGGACATCCCTGTTTTAACTCCCCTACGCAAACTAAAACATTCAGAGAGATTATTATTAATATACAGTCTAGCAAAAGGGGAACTATACAAGGATTTAATCATTTGTATAAATCCTGAACCTATTCCATACCAATCCATTGCTTGATACATGAAGGTCCATTCCACCCGATCAAAAGCTTTTTCTGCATCTAAGGATACAGAGAAGGCTGGATCTTTCATGGCTTTTGTTAAATTTAACATATGAAAAGCCAGTCTGGTGTTGTTGGAGGAATGTCTCTGAGCAACAAATCCTGTTTGGTGCATACCAATAATAAAAGGGAGAGCCTTAGCCAAGCACAAGGCCAATGTCTTAGCTATAAGTTTGCCATCTACATTGATTAAAGAACTAGGCCTGTAATTTGAAACCAATGTGGGATCTTTATTTGACTTCGGCAAGACTATAGTAACAGATTCAGCCATAGTACCTGTAATGCAACCATTATTCAGTTGGATCTGATATAAGTTTAAAAAATGAACTAAAAGGTCATTTTGAAATTTTTTTATAAAACTCTACCGTGAAACCATCTCCACCTGGAGCGGATCCAGCTCTAAGGGACTTCAATGCTGATTGCAACTCTTTTTTTTTTTTTTATTTTTTTTTTATTTATGCAATTTTAAATAAACATACAACATAAAAATGCATTAAGAAATAGAAAGCATATTGCTAATTACAAAACAAACCACTAAATATTATTTTCCATTTGAAATTCAAAAAGCAAGTATATTCATAGCAGCTTTCTCTATAAGTCCTCAATTAAAGCTGGGGAGAGGATAAGGAAAAAGAGGCACATCTCAGAAAAAAGAAAATTACTTAATTAAATCAATAATATCAACAATGACAACGTCTCGCCAGATAAACTACTACTACTACCATCTTCCACTTACTAATAATTATTATAATAATTATACTCTTTCCCCCTGACCCGATACCTGTACCTGTATTTTACGCTTATTCTCAAGAAAAGCCTCCAATTGTTTGGGATCAAAGAAAAGATATCTATTTGACTCATATAATATTAAACATTTACAAGGAAAACGCAAAAAGAAATGAGCACCCAGGGCTATCACCTGAGCTCGTAGAGCCAAAAATTGCTTCCTTTTCTCCTGAGTGTCTATACAGACATCAGGGAAAACCCAAATTTTTCTCCCAAAAACAATTTATCAGAGTTACGAAAAAACATTCTCATCACCCAGTCCTTGTCAGATTCAAAAACAAATGTAACTAGGAGTGTGGTTCTTATACACTCTTCTTCCAAAGATGTTTCTAATAGTTGTGTTACATTTAAACTGTCCATCGATAGTTCTCCTTGGGAAGAAGATTGTCGTTTATTCCCCGGCATAGAATAGACTCGAGAAAATGGAGGCACAGTTTCCTTTGGAACTCCCAGAACTTCCATCAGATATTTCTTAAGCAGTTCAATGGGGGCTACAGTCCTGGATTGAGGAAAATTGATAAAACGCAGATTCAACCTACGGGTATAATTCTCCATTTTCTCCATTTTATTCCTCAGTCCAGTCATACCTTGTCCATAAATCAAGGTATTAGATTTTATATCCTTAAAACTTTGTTGGACTTCCTCTACTTTTTTCTCAAGCTCAAAATTCTTTGCCTCCTGGATGACAATACGTGTTTTACAGTCTTGCAAGGAATTGTCCACCAAAGCCTTATTTCCAATGAAAATCTTCTCTAAGCGAGCTACAGCGTCCCAGATAGAGTCTAAAGTAACATGGGGAGGTTTAACCAGAGGTGTAATTTGCTGCTCACCAATATCCTGCCGCTGACCAAGTTTCTCAGACCTGGATCTCTCTCCGTGCCTCTCCTCTGCACCTCCTACGGCACCTTCAGAAACCAGGTGGAGCTCAGAACTCGCTCCCATATTGTTTCCCAGCAAACTGGTTTCTCCTCTCATGCTCCGGATACCACCCTCCTCCGTTGAGAGATCCGCAGCGCCAATCATAGCCTGCGTGCTCAACGCTAGTTCCGGCAGTGTCACCATGCCTGGGTCAGAGGGTGGAAGTCACTCCTCCGGGCTCAGCGTGACATTGAGCTCGGGTAAGGCCGCCCCTTCGCCAGCACCCGCTCCGGGGATATTCGCTGTTCGGACTACAAATCTCTCCATGGTGGAAAGGGGAAAAGGAGAGGACTCGGAGGGGTAAGTCCTTACTTTCCCCTTTCTCTTACCCATGTTAGTGTAATTCAAAACGCTTTAACAGCAGAAGTAAAGTAAACTCCAGCAGTAGCCTTCCTCAGCGTGGTTACCAGCGAGACGCCATCTTCAATTGCAACTCTTTTAATGATATAGGCACCTCTAAGCTTCTTTTTATATGATCAGGAATTTTTGGACCACTAATTAATTTTAAAAACTCTGAACCATCTTTTTTTTTATCTGAATAAGACTCGGAAGAATACAAAGCTTTATAAAAACTTAAGAATTGTTTTAAAATAGGTCCAATTTGAGTATGGAAATCGCCCTTTTCAACTTTTATTGCAATAATTTTTGTTCTTCTTTTCTTTGCTTTAAGATAATTTGCCAATAATCTTCCCGCCCTATTCGAGCTTCCATAATACATGGTCTGTTGAGAAAAACAAAACTTTCCTTGTGAAGAAATCTCATTATATTTACATTTTAGTTTTAAAAGAGCCTGTAGAGTAGTTTGTTCCCATTTTTCAAACAATTTTGACTCTAAAACCTTAATTTCCTTTTCCAAATTATAAAATTGTTTTATAAGCTGTTTCCTAACATATGCTGAATATGATATAATTTGACCTCTCATAGTGGCCTTAAATGCATCCCATAAAGTTACCATTGAGATTTCTTGTGACTCGTTAATTTGGAAAAATTATTTCATTTTTACTTGGAATTTTTCAAGAAAATTTGAACCCTCTAACAATGCATTATCAAATCTCCATAATGATCTACCATTTTCCTGTTCAGGAAGATTAAATTCAATCCACACCCCTCCATGATCAGACAAAATAATTGGATCTATGGAGGCTTGTGTTACTTGCTGTGTTGACTGACTTGAAACAAAATATAATCTATTCTTAAAAAGGATTTGTGGACCTGAGAACAAAAAGAAAATTCCCGTTCATTAAAATGAAGTATCCGCCATATATCTTTTAAATCACAAGATTGTACCAAATTATCTAAACCTAATGATTTCATAATTTTACTAGGTTTTTTTATCCATCAATGGATCCATAACAGCATTAAAATCCCCCGCCACTACTAAATTAGAAGTAGCCAGTGGTAAAAAATTCACTTTGCTTCGAATTTGGGGCCATATACATTAAATAGCGCCAACATAGTATTTCCCAGGCTCATTTCTACATGTACCCATGTTCCTAAAGGATCTGCATCTATCATTTTAAAAGTAGCTAAGCATTTTTTATTCACCAAAATGGCTACTCCTGCCTTTATCCCTATCGCCGGGGCAAAGAAGCAATGCTTTACCCAACCATCTTCCAGTTTCATAGCTTCTATGGCCGCCAAGTGTGTCTCTTGAATATAGTATATATCTGCATTTTGTTGTTTCAGAAAGGTAAATATTTTCTTTTTCTTTATTGGATGGTTGAGGCCATTAAAATTCATCGAAAACATTTTCAACTCCATTATAATATTGTAATAAAAAGGGATTGTAAGAGATACCACAAACCATCAAATATTCTATATAGATCATATTTCCCATGCATCTCAATATATTTCATTACATCCATGAAATTTTTTCCCCTTGCACATCCAAACCCATATTTAAGAAACACCCTTCCCTCTTCCCTCCCCTACCCCCCAAATAAAATGACTGCCTTGGAACACACATAGGATTAGTACCGTATTTTCACGCAGATAACGCGCACCCGTGTAAAACGCGCACACGGGTATAGCGCGCAGAAACCACCCCGACTCTCCTTTCACCCTCCCCGACTCTCCGTGCGCTGTCCCGACTATCCGTTCACCCTCCCTGAAGGTCTGTCCCCATCCTGAAAGCCTGATGCCCCCTCCTGACGTCCGATACATCCCCCCCCCCCCCGGCAGGACCACTCGCACCCCCACCCCGAAGGACCGCCGACTCCCCGACAATATCGGGCCAGAAGGGAGCCCAAACCCTCCTGGCCACGGTGACCCCCTACCCCCACCCCGCACTACATTACGGGCAGGAGGGATCCCAGGCCCTCCTGCCCTCGACGCAAACCCCCCTCCCTCCAACGACCGCCCCCCCCAAGAACCTCCGACCGCCCCCCCAGCCGACCCGCGACCCCCCTGGCCGACCCCCACGACACCCCCACCCGCCTTCCCCATACCTTTGTGTAGTTGGGACAGACGGGAGCCAAACCCGCCTGTCCGGCAGGCAGCCAACGATGGAATGAGGCCGGATTGGCCCATCCGTCCCAAAGCTCCGCCTACTGGTGGGGCCTAAGGTGCGTGGGCCAATCAGAATAGGCCCTGGAGCCTTAGGTCCCACCTGGGGGCGCGGCCTGAGGCACATGGTCGGGTTGGGCCCATGTGCCTCAGGCCGCGCCCCCAGGTGGGACCTAAGGGTCCAGGGCTTATTCTGATTGGCCCACGCGCCTTAGGCCCCACCAGTAGGCGGAGCTTTGGGACGGATGGGCCAATCCGGCCTCATTCCGTCGTTGGCTGCCTGCCGGACAGGCGGGTTTGGCTCCCGTCTGTCCCAACTACACAAAGGTAGGGGAAGGCGGGTGGGGGTGTCGTGGGGGTCGGCCAGGGGGGTTGCGGGTCGGCTGGGAGGGTGGTCGGAGGTTCTTGGGGGGGGCGGTCGTTGGAGGGAGGGGGGTTTGCGTCGAGGGCAGGAGGGCCTGGGATCCCTCCTGCCCGTAATGTAGTGCGGGGTGGGGGTAGGGGGTCGCCGTGGCCAGGAGGGTTTAGGCTCCCTCCTGGCCCGATATTGTCGGGGAGTTGGGGAGTCGGCCGGGCAAGAGGGCTTGGGCTCCCTCTTGCTCCGATCGTGGATGCGGGTGCGGGTGGGAGCGCGTGCGAGCGGTCGTTCGGGGTGGGGGTGCGAGCGGTCCTGCTGGGGGGGGGTGAATCAGGCGTCGGGCGGGGTGGGAACTATGTAAAAAAAATTTTGTATACCGCACTTACGCGTATAACGCGCGAGGGGTATGCGCGGTAGGTAAAAACGCGTATAACGCGCGCGTTATATGCGTGAAAATACGGTAATCACAATACCCCTTCCCTAGGCAACTTATATCTTTTCCTTTCCCTATCAGGAATCTGAATTAATAAGTTTGTAAATTAAAATCTTAATATGATTTCCTCATTTTCAATTCATATCACATTAAAATCTTTACTATTCATTTTTAAGAAACTTTTCAGAAAATCTTAACCATATTTCTTCAAATTAAATATATCGTTAAAAACCATTTAATACACACTAAATTTCTTTATGTAAATATATAAAATACATCCACAAATAAGTTTATAGAATATTCTTTCCCCATTAATTGTCCCCTTTTCACTCTATCTATATCCTCCCTTCCTCACCCACCTATTTAAATAATTTCAACTCAACATATCCCCAAATTTATAATTTATCATTTAACTTTTATCAAGGATATTTGTTTAAATAATACATATTAAGTTCAATCTAACTTAAATTAGAAAATAGGTCCTAAATTCATATTCAATAAATAAAAAGTATCTTCTATATAAAATTACGTATCAATCTATATATTGTCTTATTTGATTTTCATCACATTTTCTTTTTTTTTCCCTTTTCTTTAATCCTCTCTATTTAATGACAATACATCTAAAGTAAATTCATCTTTATTACTATGAATGAATTAAAAACCCATATGACCATTGTTTTTAACACTATATTCTCAATCAAATCTTAACCACTGACTAAATTGGTCCATGTATTGTATGGCATTCAATTCATAACATTGACCTTGAATCGATTCATATTTTCTTATCCTTCTCAATATAATCCATTTTAATCTTCATAAAAAACTTTAGAAACCTAAGAGAAAGAGTTCCCTTCTCCAGTAAACAATTTATATTTCCTAAATATAGAAGATAAAAAAATTATTATTTTTCTTTTTTCTCTAACATCTTATATATGAGAATTTTATTAATTTTCTCCATAAACTATATGCTGTCAGTATTTAATTTCTTTAACGATTTTGACTGAATCATACTATCACATCAATCCTAGACTTCCTTTTATGTTATGTTATGGCCGTTCCAAAATGAAGAAACCTTGTCTCTCTTCTTTTACCAATTTAACTGTTATTAATATCAATTTCAACATTTGTTGAGTTCAATATGCTGCTGCATCATGGAAGAGTGGGCATATTTTGTATACAGGGTGTAGACTCCAACAGATCTTTCCTGTCATTATTTTGTACCTCTTCCTTTGCTTCTTTATCATTAGGCATTATGTCTGATACATTTAAGATATCCTCTTCCTGCTAAAGTTGATACTTTCAGAACATGAATATCTTTTCAATAAAGAACGGACTAGAAAGTCTGCTGGTTAGGTCTCTCTTTTTTCCTCTTTCCATATTCAGATTTTTAAATATTATTTCGTCCATTTTCTTTTTTTTGTCCTATTGTTAGATGTTTTTTCCTGTTTCCTTCTTTAAAGTCCATCTTCTTCTTTAAGTTAACTTGTCCAAAAACTCCATAAATATTTAAATAGACATTGACTCAGAATTTGACAAGAAGTCCTTTAACTTTTCCGGATCTTCAAAATATAAGGACTTGTTTCCACTTGTCACTCTCATTTTTGTGGGGTAGTACAAGCCATATGTGATCCCCTTTTCTTTCATTTTAGGCCTTAAAATGAGGAAATGTTTTTGTGTGTTTGCCATGCTTTTAGCGAAATCTGGCACGAACAGCAACTTGGATCCCTTATAATTTAAGTTTCTTTCAGCTTTTGCCAAGTTTAATATCTCTAAGGCCTATTGGAATCTTAATAGCTTGAAGATCAAAGGCCTTGGTCTCACTTGGCTTGCTGACCGTTTTAATGGAATCCTGTGTGCTCATTATATTTCTAGAAGATGTTTTGAATTTAACTGCAATAATTTTGGCCAAAGGTTTTCTAAAAATTGGGATAGCATTTCCCCCTTCCAAACCTTCAGCTAATCCAATAATTTTCCCATTCTTTCTTCTTCCTCTATTATTGTAGTCCTCAAGTTGTTTCTTCAACTCCTTAACAGTTAGACTATCATTTTTACATCGCAGCTCATTGAGTTCCATCAGCTAAATTTTGTTTTCTAAGGTCGTCATTCTCTTATTAGCTACTTCCAACTGCCGGTTTAAATTCAGTACTTCTTCCTTCACTCCAGTTATACTGTTTGCGTTGTCTTGAAGCATTTGTTTTATGCACCGGAATTCAGCCATGATTTCATTTTTATCTAACACGTCCGTTACGTCTCCTGGAAGAGGCACTTTTGATGGCGGCGTCTGATCGTGTTTTAGACGCTTCGCCGTCCCTCCTGCCTCGAAAGCTGTTTCGATCTAAACTTGCCGCGTATTAGCCATGATACACAAATGATTACTGGAACTTCGGGGAAGAAAAAAGCCGAAAGATACTATTTAAACGTCTTGTCTGTTGCCTGGGTTAGAGGAGCGTCGTGGTTACTCCTCTATCTTGTGCACCGCCAAGCCAGGGTAGGAAGTTTAAATGTTGAGCATTTAGCCATTGGAATATAAGAACTAGGGGAAGGGGATTGATCTGTGTAGTTTATATTGAGGCTGGAGTTGGTTTGGGGTCCTATTTGTTTTCTAATTTTCTTGATTTTCTGTTGAAAGAAATTTGCCAAAGATTAGGCAGATGGAAGAATAGTGGAAGTTGATTCTATTTTCTTTGAGTTAGGAGATAAGGATTTTAGTATTTTAGAGAAGATGGCTGGGTTTTTAGCCTTATTAATGCATGAAGAATAGTATAATTTCTTGGAATGGTTGATTTTAGCCTTGTAGAAGGAGGTTTGAGCATTAAATTTATTTAAGTTGTCTATGATTTTGGTTTTTTCTCCATCGTCGTTCAAGACTCCTGAGTTGCAAATTTAGAAACTAGTTCCTTTGTAAACCATGGATTTTCTTGCATCTTGGATGTGATAACTTTTGTTATCTCAGGAACAGTGCTTGAATTGCATTGTCCCATGTAGACAATTATCCATATTTTTATTGAAAAAATCTTCCTTTTGTAATGTCAAGAAAGTAGAGACCAAGGATGATTCTAAGTTATTGAAGTCCCTATACTTTACTACTTTGATTTTGAATTGATTGATATTAGATGGAATCTTAATATCCATTGAAATCAGTGCATGATCTGACTAAGGAAAAACTTGAATCTTAAGGTTAGAACATTTGGGTGCTAAGAGATCAGAAGTGCAGATCACATTTAAAGTGTGACCTGATTCATGTGTTGGCTGAGAATTCAAGGACATGAGGCTTAAATCTTGTAAGTAAGTTTTAAAATCCAGTGTAAACAGATTTGTTATCTAGATGAATATTCAGGTCGCCTATATTATGGGGTTATTAGTTGAGATACAGGATTCAAAGTGGAGAGTTTGTAAAATTGTGAAAATGTCTCTATTTAAGGAAGGAGGAGCATATAGAAGCAATAAGTCAATCAAAGGGTTAGTATTTATCTTTAATTGAAGCATTTCAATTATTGATTTTGATGGAGAATGTTCTGTATGAGAAATTAGACCTTCATGAAAGATTATTGCAAGTCTACCTCCTTTACGCCCAATGCGATGGTTAAAGAGGTAGGAAAAACCACTAGGGCAGGCAAGAGAGAGATATCCCATGCCTCCATTGGCTAACCACGTTTCAGCAATACAAAGAATATCAAGATGATTAAAAGTGATGATGTCTTTGATGAAATGATACTTACCTCTGAATGATCTGGTATTGATCAGACCTAAGGTAAGTTTATTCTGGTTCTTTCACGAGGCGATCTTTTTCTTCAAATGTTCAGCAGTCGTAGGTATATCTACCCAATAGGGAACTTGAAAAGAGCTAGCCACAGATATTGGAGCTGATCCCGAATTAGTATTGGGTGGGGGAAAGATTTTCTTCTGATTAGAAGTGAATTGACTAGTCGGGGAGAGGTGATGACTAGACAGGTTCCCCCAGAAAACTGGAATAGGTAATGTGGTAGCGTCCATAGATTTCCTACTTGGGCAACAAGGAGGAAAACAAGAAAAAATAAGTTTTTAGGGTTAACTGAAGTGAGATGTTTAGAGTTTACAGACTGCGCACTTTGGTTGTGCACAGATGAGCTTATTAAGGCGTATAATCTGGTCCTTAAGCGCGTGCCTTTGCGGCGTGCGCCACTAAGGAGCTTGTTTTAAAGGGCATAGAGCAGACCTGAGTTGAAGTCCTCCAGGGTTCTTCAGAAGACCATCAGGGATGGAGCTCAGCTGATTCTTATTGCACCTTGCTGACCCAGACAGATCTGGTATCCGATACTCCTGGACCTTCTGGATGCTCCCCCCACTTCCGTTAGGAGATCCACCCCTCTCTTCTCTCCCAGAAGAACGGTCACCTGTTGCATCCTAATCTTTGCAGCCTCAATCTCGCACATGGAAATTGAACGGACAATCCTTGCGGAGCTCCCAGTATCTTTATCAGTAAAAGAAGTTCTGGTAGCAAGGAGACCATCTACAAGAAAATCTTATCAGTTGAAGTGGAAGCGTTTTTCCATATGGGCATAGGATTAGGCGACACATTGACGAAATGGGTTGGGAACTGGCTTGGAGGTAGGCTTCAGAGGGTAGTGATGAACGGCACCCCCTCCGAAATGACGGAGGTAATCAGTGGAGTGTCGCAGGGCTCGGTCCTGGGCCCGATCCTATTCAACATCTTTATAAGAGACTTGGCAGAAGGGCTGCGAGGTAAAATAACATTATTCGCCGATGACGCCAAACTAAGCAATGTAGTGGGCAAAAGCACAACAGACATAAATTCAATGCACGACCTACTCCTACTGGAGCGCTGGTCTAGGTCCTGGCAACTCAGCTTCAGTGCCAAAAAATGCAAAGTCATGCACCTGGGCAGCCAAAATCCATGCAAGACTTACACCCTTAATGGCGAGATCCTAACAAGAACTGAAGCAGAACGAGACTTAGGGGTGATCGTCAGTGAGAACATGAAGACTGCCAATCAAGTGGAGCAAGCTTCATCCAAGGCAAGGCAAATCATAGGTTGCATACGCAGGAGTTTCGTCAGCCGTAAGCCTGAAGTCATTTTGCCATTGTATAGATCCATGGTGAGGCCCCATCTGGAATACTGTGTGCAATTCTGGAGGCCGCATTACCGTAAGGATGTGCTGAGACTGGAGTCGGTCCAGAGAATGGCCACCCGGATGGTTTCGGGACTCAAGGATCTCCCGTACGAGGAACGGCTGGATAAGTTGCAGCTGTACTCACTCGAAGAACATAGAGAGAGGGGTGACATGATCGAGACATTCAAGTATCTCACGGGCCGCATCGAGGTGGAAGAAGATATCTTCTTTTTCAAGGGTCCCGTGGCAACAAGGGGGCATCCGTGGAAAATCAGGGGCGGGAAACTGCACGGGAACACCAGGAAATTCTTTTTCACTGAAAGAGTGGTTGATCGCTGGAATAGTCTTCCACTTCAGGTTATTGAGGCCAGCAGCGTGCCTGATTTTAAGGCCAAATGGGATAGAAACGTGGGATCTATTCACAGAGAAAGGTAGGGAAGGGTCATTGGGGTGGGCAGACTAGATGGGCCGTGGCCCTTATCTGCCGTCTATTTCCTTGTTTCTGTGTTTCTATTCACAAGCTAAAGATACGTTACATTGCCCGATATGACTACATTTTAACCTACTTGTTATATTTATCAGATTCAGGTCTTAAGACCAATTCTGTACGACTTCGTCTATCAGCCATTTCTGCGTACCACTCCTGGATAGTTGGGAAAACCCTGTTTCACAACATCTTTTACTATCTTGATTTCTGCGAGGTCTCAACAACATTTGTCCTCCATTTCATACACCACCTTCACCCTGGGACCTCAGTGTAGTTTTGGACCATTTGATGAAAGATCCCTTAGAACCATTTGGATCTGCTTTACTACCTTTCCTTAAGTGGAAAACAGCATTTCTAGCAGCTCTTACCTCAGCAAAACGGGTTAGCGAGTTACAAGCATTAGTCATCTGTGCTCCATACCTTCAATTTTTTCCTACTAAGATGCTCCTGCACACTCATCCCAAGTTTCTTTGAAAAGTTGCAGCTAGTTTCCACATTAATCAATCTATATTCTTACCATTGTTTTTTCCCCCTCCTCACTCTTTGTCTGTGGAACAAAGTCTTCACACACTGGATTGCAGGAGGGCACTGTTTTATTATCTGGACAAGACTGCAACTCTCCAGAAGACTACAGTAATCAGCTTTTTGTCTCCTTTAATTCAGCTACTGGGAATGCAGTATCTTCACGAACTTATCTCTTCATGGATTGCTCATTGCATCTCTTTCTGCTATGCTAGGGCTAAATTTATCACCTCCAGGTCAAGTTGGAGCACATTAACTATGTGCTATAGCTTCTTCAGTTGCAAACTTAAATCAATTCCAGTTGCGGATATCTGCAGAGCAGCAACTTGGTCCTCTGTTCACACCTTCACAAAACACTATTGTTTGGATCACAGTTCAGCACAAGATACCCAGTTTGGACAGTTGGTGCTTCGAAATTTATCCATCTCGCTCTTCAGCTAGGGACTCGCCAGCAAGTGTGTCTGCATTACCCCTGCTTGTCTCTGGAGAAAGCAAAGTTGCTTACCTGTAACAGATGTTCTCCGTAGACAGCAGGGGAATTCAGCCACACTTGCCTGCCCGCCATCCCCTCTTTTCCATTATTTCTATTAGCTAGTAACATAACTGGCAGTTGGAAGGCGGAGTCCCAGAGGCAAGATAGTCTGCACATGTTCAATTAGAAAAAAAAAATTCTTCTGATTGATTCTAGGGGCGAGCACCCGCATGCAGGCTCAGTCAGAGGGATTCCCTGTGCTAAAAACCGCTATTGCAGTTTAGTAAAAGGGGAGGGGGTATATTTGTCTATTTTTGTACAGTTGTTACTGAGGTGACATTGCATATTTTAAAGTCATCTGCCTTGACCTCTGAAAAAACCACCGAATGCAAATGATAATTTTCATTTTCTCTGCATACAATGTGCTTTGTGTTTTTTTTAAATTATATTGTTGGTAGATCATTTTGACTTGGTCATTTTAAAAGTAGCTCACAAACTAAAAAAATGTGGGCACCCCTGGGCTACTCCTGTTCTACACCAACTGTTCTATGCAGTTTCTGCTTTTAAGCATGCAAGGACTTTGGAACTAAGTAAGCTATTGCATATGGTGATAGTATGCCAACAAAGTTTGTGATTTGAAAGAGGCTGTGTTTACTTTTCTTTTGGAAAGGCAATATTTGAATAAGAAACTAGGTTGGGCAGACTGGATGGACCATTTGGGTCTTTATCTGTCGTCATCTACTATGTTACTAGCTGTCCTATGGGCAGCGAGCCCATTTTACCCACAAGGGGGAATATAGAATGCTTAACAATTAATATGAAGAAGTCCAAAGTGATGCATCTAGGGTGCAGAAATCCAAAGAATCTAAAGACAGTAGGAGGGGAAAGGTCTGAGGTGCATGGGCTAGAGAGAGACCTTGGGGTGATTAGTCTTAGGATCTGAAAGTAACAAAACAGTGTGACAAGGCAGCAGGGGAAGCCAGAAAGATGACAGGCTGTATATATGGTTAGAGCTGCTGCATCAGAACCCCGATGTTGCGAGTTGGATGTTGGCCTGTTTCTTGTGACTCTGGTCAAGTCACTTAACCCTTCATTGCCCCAGGAACCACAGTTAGATTGTGAGCCTGCTGGCACAGATTGGGAAAATACTCAATACATTGATTACTATTCAATGTATTGTAAACTGCTTTGGGTGAATCTCTTCATGAAAAGGCAGTTAATAAATACAGTGGTACCTTGGTTTGCGAGCATAATTCGTTCCAGAAGCATGTTCATAATATAAGTGCTCTTATATCAAAGAAAAGTTCCCCATGGGCCATAATGGCAACTCAGATGATTCGTTCCACTGACTTAATACATCTCCCCCCCCACCCCGACCCATATCTCTTCTTCTGTCTTCTTGTGGTACAACACTTTTCCCGCTGCTGTCCTCCACTTTGATCGCCAACCCCCCTCCCACACCCCGAGGTCACTGGCACTGCTCGCTTCCACTGCAAATTCCCTCTCTCCTGAGGTCATTGGCGCTGCTCCCTCCCTTCGTGACTGAGATTGCCTCGTCCCCCCCACTGACCGGCCCTGTGCTTACCCGTGCGCCAGTGCTGACAGTGCCTGCTGCAAGGCCTTGAGCATCTGCGCATTCTCAAGGCCTTCGGAGAGGGTGAGAGCCAGGAGGCCTTGAGCATGTGCAGATGCTCAAGGTCCTGCAGCAGCCCAGCAGAGAACTAGCAGCAGGCACTTTCAACACCTGCACATGGGTAAGCACAGGGCCGGTCAGTGGGGTGGGGGGGAGGAGGCAATCTTAGTCACGGAGGGAGGGAGCAGTGCCAGTGGCCTCGGGGGAGCAGCAAAGCCTGTTTCCGGGGTGGGGGGGGGGGGTTGCAAATCTAGTTAACACTCAGTTTGCAAGTTACAGTTTGCTTGAGTGGTTTGCTCATCTTGCAAAACACTCGCAAACCAATAATATTTTTAGTGCAAAAGGCATATGGTCTTGAACCAGTACAATAGGTGAGACATTCTAGACAACTGGGTTATTTTCCCCATAGCCGCATGCTGTAGAAAGAATCCACTATGGATTTTTCACTCTGTCTCTGGTGTACTTCATTGTGCAGTTTAGCACCCTCTACAGCTTTTTCCTTCTGCATGTTTGACTGTAGTTAATAATAATAATAATTTATTTCTTATATACCGCTATACCGTGAAGTTCGAAGCGGTTTACAATAAAGATACATTTGACAGTACATGGGATAGAAACGGTTTACAATAAAGATACATTTAGTCAGTACATGGGATGCAAGTGGGTTACAGTAAAGATATATTTTGTCAGTACATGGGGATACAAGTGGGTTACAGTAAAGATATATTTTGTCAGTACATGGGATGCAAGTGGGTTACAATACAAGTGGTTTACTATCAAGGTGCATTTTGTCAGTGTAAGGGATACAGGTGGGTTACCATAAAGATACATTTAGTCAGTACATGGGTTACCATAAAGATACGTTTTGTCAGTACATGGGGTGCAGGTGGGTTACAATAAAGATACATTATATCAGTACATGAGATTCAAGGTGGAAAGTATAATTAGTTTCGGGCCTTGGAATTAGGGGGCGAGGTGGAAGGGTCATGGCGAGGAAGAGTTGGGTATGGGAATTTAGAATTTGTTAAACAGTCGAGTTTTCAGGGATTTTCTAAAGTCTGCGTATGTAGTGGCCTCAAGTATGGGCTTTCCAAGCCATGTGTTCAGCCTAGCTGCCTAGTTGTGTGTGTGTGTGCTGCTCTCCCCATTTTATTTTAAATTCAATGTAATTTTGTTCCTCTCCAGGTAATTTCATGCTTACTGCAAATTTGAAGCTCTGCCTGCTTGAGAATTCAGACTTCGGTCTGTAGCTGACAGGCCGATCCCTTTTTGGGTACCTGTTGGCCAGCCTGCATAGTTTTATCTGGAACTCAGGGCTGTCCCTGAAGTGGCTCACCTGTTAAGTGGGGGTTGAACACAGGTTGTTAGACACCTTTAGGAGGCTTGGCTGCATCTTCATGCCTCCGCCTGTCCCGGTGCACATCTGTTGGTCTGTTGGGTGGAGGTATAGTCAGACAGAGGAGTCTGACTGGCAGCCTGAAGATCAACTTTGAGGACAAGTTCCCAGCATTGTGGTGTAGGAAGATTTATGGTCGACTAATCAGTTACATAAACAAATATGTGCCTGTTAGTTTCTAGGGAAGACCATAATATCTCATCCAGGTTCAGCTTTCTTAGCCTACTTACACGACCAGACCCAGGCTAATGAGAAATACTTTTGAAAATAGAAAAATATAATTCACAAGCAAGCAGCAATATCTAAATATTGTTCACAAAATATCCGATTACATATATGAAACTCAGTACACAATTATCACAACACACTTGCTAGATAAATAAGTAAAACTAATTCTTACACTCTATAATTCCTTATAATAATAATTATTCCTGATTAGCAGCAATCTATTACAGTTCTATCACCAAGAGTAGCTTTACAAACCTTATCCTATATCACATTAGGATTCATATATCTATCTCCAGCTGATAAGATAATAGAATTTCATATTCTCACCATCCAGTTAGGCCTTGGCACAAAATCAGGTGAAAGGGAAGTCGTCCTCTACTCAGCACTGAAGATAAGAATTCTTTTGGTACTGTCACAAGAGTTCGTCAGCCACGGGAAAAGCTGTAACTTATGTTGTCCGCAAAGGTTTCCTTTAGGATGTAATCCAGATCTGTTTAAAGGTCCAGGTCTCTCTCTCTCTTGAGCAGAGTCACCACAGGTAACTTTTCAGGTCTTAATTATTATAGAGAATGCAGAGTAACCTATGATAAGATGCAAGTTCCCTCACATCCTGGCACAGACTAAATTATAATTAGCACATTTCCCTTGGATCTCGTCAGATGACCTCTTCGGACCAATCCAGAAACAGAACTTAGATGAATAGCCTTTCTGTATAAAGTCTTGCACAGACTGTCGAACAGAGACGCCTTCGGTAGATGAGCATAGCATAGTAATATACCTCCCCCAAGATTCACACGGGAAGATCGTGTAGGCATAACTGGATGTCCTTGACTAGAATACAGTTCTGGTACGTACCCAGAATGCATCAGGCAGAAACAGCAAAGATGTGTTCTTCTTTCTCTTCTTGCTAGGTTCAGGCTGGAATGATTTCTTGCAGACAATGGATCAGGCTTAAATGATGGTTCAGGCTTGATGATGTCATAGAGGCCTAACCTTCAGGTGCAATAAGGAAACACCCCTACAGTGGCAGTGAAATTCTCATACAGCTACTGTGAGAGCTGAAAGCAGGTTTGCAGCATGGATCCTGTCGGGTCACAGTGAGTACACAGCCTGTGAGAGACATCGGGGGGAGATTGGGAAAAATGGTGTGTTAAGTGTTTCTGCATGTTCCTCTGTGTTCCCCCTCCTGAAAATCCTAAAATCACCATTTTTCAAGTTTGGAAAATGTGTTAAAAAACACAAAAACCCCGCAATTTTGGCGTGAATTTTGTGCCGGTGGAAAATTGCGATTTTGACATGAATTTTGTGCTGGCAACCATCTTTGATTTTTAGCAATCTTTTTTTTCTTCAGCTCTCTGCTTCAAAACTTTAAATTTTCCTAGAAAACTGCTGAGATTGAGTCCTTGGGCTCTCCTCATATCAATTCTTGGCAGGATTGCACAAATTTAGCGCTTTTAGTGTGTCTTTGTGCCACGTGGTGTAGATGGGGGGCTGTAGTGTCTGGCTAAGCTTCTCCCCTGCTTAAGCAGGTGATCAGATGCTCAGCTACCTTGGCTCGGCACAGCTGGTTCTTCCATAAGTCCGGCTGCGGACCCCCCTGCAGCCTAAGAAACGCATCTTTAAGTCATCTAAGGGTGACTATGCCCCAGGAGCTGGACATCTTTTCTGAATTTGTGAAAAAAAAATCCAGTGATCTTCTCCGGAGCAGTTTCCATCTTCCTCCGCGGTATCTTACTGGCAAGGCCCCTTTAGGCACATCCTTGCCTCACCCTGTTGCAACTGTTGTGCTGTCTGATCCTGATCTGAGGGACCCAGAAGCAGATGTCTCTTACTGATCCCTTGTTTGCTGGTACAGCGCTTCCCAGGACGGGAGATCAGGGATTGTGTGCTGAATCTGGGAATCATTTGGGGGGTCTTGGATTCTGATGTGGATACTACAGTCCTAAGCTTATTTCAATTTTCAGCTCTGCTGGACCTTACTGCTACATTTTTGCAGGAATTGAACTTCGTCCCTCAGCCGGCTCCATCTACTTCTACCTCCCAGCTTTGTAGTATGCACTGACGTCTGGATATGGGCGTTCTAGTCTCTTTGGAGAATGCTTTGTAAATTTCTGGAGCTTTGTCACACTTGTTTCCTTTGGCATAGGAGAGTCGGCAGCTTTTCTGTTGCATCCCTTCCGGATTCCATATGCTAGGTGTTCAATCCCAACCCGCAAGCCGGGAGTTGCAGAAATCCATGAACTTTTCTGAGCACATGCTCCACTCCCTTAGCCTGAGAGCTAGCAAACATATCCAGTTACAGTTTCTGCAAGCAACCGTGCAGAAGTATTTGCAGTTGCTCTGCTGCTTTATCTTATTTTTTTTGCTTAAAGTTCGTTTTCTCAGTGGCTTCAGTGTCTTGAGACCCCCTTCCTGTAGAAGGAAGGGGCGCAGTCCTGGGGTGCCAGACTGCTGCTTCACAGAGAAAATTCTGGTGCATCTGTAGAGACAGCCTGCTGTATGCCACCATTTCTAGACCCTGGGAGTCTGCTTACCGGTGACCTTTTCATGGGTTTCAAGTTTGGGCTGTACGCATCTGGAGTGAAACCCACCCGGGTTTCAAGGCGCAGGCTGCTTTTCCCACCCCCACCCCCGCGTGGGGGAGGATCCATGGGGGCGGAGGTTGTAGTCTGTCTCTGGCAAGCTGGAAGTCCAAAGATTTCAAATCATTTGGAGCTGAGATAGAAAATCCTTTTCCTCCATTCTAATGTGGTTTAAAGCTGTGCACCTGACAGGAGTAGACAACATCCAGGTGGATTTTCTCAGCCAGCAGACTGGATCCTGGAGAATGGTCCCTGTCCCAGAGAGCATTTGACTGCATAGTGGACCAGTGGGATCGTCCGAAGTTCAACCTCAAGGCATCGGCGGCCAACGAGAGAGCGGATTGGTTCTTCAGCTGCCGTCACAAGCCAGGGGAAGCCTTGGCCACTGTAGGGTCTTCTTTATATCTTCCAACTGTGGTCCATGATAGGCTGTCTGTTGAGACGGATCACGGCACATAGGGGTAATGTGATTTGCGTGGCATCCGACTGGCCGAGGTGTCCATGATATGCCAACCTGGTCTGTCTGCAGCTGGACCAGGGACTTAAACTTCCATGTCATTCTTGTCTTCTCACACAGGGCCCAATTACACTGCAGGATCTGGACCACTTTGGTCTTATGACCTGGCTATTTAGCGCACGGCTTTAGTCCAAAGAGGCTATTCCATGGGAGTGATTGCTACTCTATTGTGCAGCAAAAAAGAAGTCAACGGTGGTGGCCTATGCAAAAACTTGGGAGATGTTATCAATTATGGTAAGTCTAAAAGCACAAAGTTCCATCTGTACCATCGATACCTCTGGTACTGGAGTTCCTTCAGGATGGATTGTAAAAGGGACTGACTGTCAGTTCTCTGAGGGATCAGATCGCTGGTCTATCCTGTCTAGGTCCTAATCCTCTGCAATGCTCTTTGACTGCTCATCTGTTTGTTGTCTGTTTTTTAGGGGCTCTCTGAGGCTTCGGCCCCTGCTGTGGTTACACTGTCCAACTTGGAATCTTAATCTTATGCTCCAGTCTCTGGTTCACCCGCCTTATGAGCTGTTGGAGCAAGCATACTTCATGTATCTCGCCATCAAGACAGTCTTCCTGGAGGCCATTACTTCCATCCGCAAGGTTTCTGAGTTTCAGGTTCTATCCTGCTGGGATCCTTTTCTTAAGTCATGGATTCCAGCATGTTTTTGTGCACCATTCCCTCCTTTCTTCCAAAAGTGGTCTCTAGCTTCCATATTAACCAGGAGGTTCAACTTACTCTTTGGTTCATGGTAACAGGAATGGGTGTTGCAGTTGCTGGATGTGCAGAGGATTTTGTTGTGGTACTTGGAGGTCACAAACAAGTTTCAGGTCGCCGACTACCTCTTTGTGTTGGTTGGTCCTGCCTATAAGGGCAGGCCGGCCTCAAAGGCCACTATTTCCAGATGAATTCATATGGCTATTTCATCTGCTTACATCATGGCCAGAAGGAAGCCTCCTGTTTGTCGGGGCTCATTCTACTAGAGGTGTTTTTCTCTTCTTGGGCAGGGTCATTGGCGATCTTACTGGAGAAGATTTGAAGGGCTGCTATCTGGTCTTTCTTGTATACCTTTACCAAATTTTATAGGATCGATGTGGAGGCCAAGCAGGATGCTGCTTTTGGCTCCTCTGTTTTGGCAGGAGGCTCTTCAGTCCCATCCTGACTTTATGGAACTGTTCTGTTATGTCCCACTTGTCCAGGAATAGACCGGGATTGTACAAGAATGAAAGAATAGGTTCTTAACTTTGCTAATCTCCTTTCTTGTAAATCTGTACTAAATTCCTAGAACCCATCCTGTAAAATGCCGATTTGCCGATTGTCTGCCTTAACAATTATGGGTAAGCTAGTTTCCTGACCTGCCTTTCTAAGAGTACCATACAAGTATGTTTTGCACTATGCATCAGGGGTCCCTAGTTGTAGCACCCCTTTTTGTTAGTGCAGGTTGTGTCTCCTTATAGCATGGTTTATTTCAGGTTTATACTGTTCAATAACCTGTTTGATTTGTTTCAATTGTTAATGATTGGCAGGGGCCTTAGGCCCCTCTCCATGCATCACATGATGCACTGAGGAGGGCAGGCCCGTAATTTAGGATCTGTGGACCCTGAAGGAGGAGGGACTGTGCTTCACTCCTCCTGCTGGTCTCAATCCTTGAAACATGACGGCAGATAAATGCCAAATGGCCCATCTAGTCTGCCCATCCGCAGTAAACATTAGCTCTTTCTCTTTCTCAGAGATCCCACATGTCTATCCCAGGCTCTCTTGAATTCAGACATAGTCTGTTTCCACCACCTCTTCTGGGTGACTGATCCACGCATCTGCCACCCTTTCTGTAAAAAAGTATTTCCTCAGATTACTCCAGAAACTATCATCTCTTAACTTCATCCTATGCCCTCTCGTTGCAGAATTTCCTTTCAAATGAAAGACTCGACTCATGCACATTTATATTACGTAGGTATTTAAATATCTCTATCATATCTCACCTCTCCCGCCTTTCCTCCAAAGTATACAGATTGAGATCTTTAAGTCTGTCTCCTTATGCCTTATCACGAAGACCACACACCATTGTAGTAGCCTTCCTCTGGACTGACTCCATCCTTTTTATATCTTTTTGAAGGTGCGGCCTCCAGAATTGTGCACAATATTCTAAATGAGGTCTCACCAGAGTCTTATACAGAGGCATCAATACCTCCTTTTTCCTACTGTCCATACCTTTCCGCACCCTAGCATCCTTTTAGCTTTCGCCGTCACCTTTTCAACCTGTTTGACCACCTTAAGATCATCACATACAATCACACCCAAGTCCCGCTCATCCGTCGGGCACATAAGTTCTTCACCCTCTAAACTGTACTGTTCCCTCAAGTTTTTGCATCCCAAATGCATGACTTTGCATTTCTTAGCATTAAATTTTAGCTGCCAAATTTCAGACCATTCTTCAAGCTTCGCCAGGTCTTTCTTCATGTTGTTCACACTTTCTGGTGTGTCTACTCTATTGCAGATTTTGGTATCATCCACAAAGAGGCAAATCTTATCCAACAACCCTTCAGCAATATCATTTATAAAAATGTTAAAAAGAACAGGCCCAAGAACAGAACCTTGAGGCACACCACTGGTAACATCCCTTTCCTCAGAGCGATCTCCATTAATCACTATCCTCTGTTGCCTTCCACTCAACCAGTTCCCGATCCAGCTCATCACTTTGCGACCCATCCCAAGGGCACTCAGTTTATTTATTAGATGTCTGTGTGGAACACTGTCAAAGGCTTTGATAAAATCTAAATATACCATATCTAGCGCACATCCTCTATCCAAGGGGTAGGCAATTCCAGTCCTCGAGAGCTGGAGCCAGGTCAGGTTTTCATGATATCCACAATAAATATGCATGAGATAGATTTGCATCTCAAGGAGGCAGTGCATGCAGATCCATCTCATACATATTCATTGTGGATATCCTGAAAACCTGACCCGTCTCCAGCTCTCGAGGACCGGAATTGCCGACCCCTGCTCTATCCAATTCTTTGGTCACCCAGTCAAAGAAATTGATCAGATTTGTCTGACAAGACCTACCTCTAGTAAATCCATATTGCCTCCTGTCCTGTAATCCACAGGATTCCAGAAACTTGACCATTCTCTGTTTTAAAAGAGTTTCCATTAATTTGCTTACCACAGAAGTCAGACTTGCCGGCCTGTAATTCCCTACTTAATAATATACCACAGAACCGTGAAGTTCTATAATGATTAAAAATGCTACAATTGAGTAGAAATAATAAAGTTAAAAGCTAGTGACTAACAGTTCTAGAGATCAGTTATTGTGGAATAAGATTTTACAAATCAGCTACCTAAGTACGTCAGGAGCAGATATGTTTTTAGGTGTTTCCTAAATTCCCTATAAGTAGTAAGCATACTTCTTCCTTACTTCCATTTTTGTGGAGAAGGACCACATCTGCCCTTCTCCAGTACCATTCCCACTCCAGAGTTGAAAAGGTCAGTCAGCGGAGCTACCAGAACTTCCCTAAGTTCCTTCAGCACCCTAGGATGTACACCATCTGGCCCCATCGCTTTGTCTACCTTTATTTTAGCTAGCTCCTCACAAACACAACCCTCTGAAAATCGATCAGGGTCTATTACTCCTCTATCCCTATTCATATTTGTCTTCTGCAGTCCTGCTCCCAGTGCTTCAACCGAGAACACAGAACAGAAATATTTGTTTAGCAATTCGGCCTTTTCTTTATCAGCTTCTATCCTGCCTCTCAAAATCAGGAGGGGGTGGGATTCAGACTGGCAGAGTCAATAGTGACTTGGCAACAGGGAAGGTCCCCTGCGGTGTCTGGCTTCTTCATTGCCAGCCGGTTTAGTTGGACCGGAATTGAAGGCAGGGCCTATCGCAATTCAGATGCGGCACTGACTCCTCACTCTCCCCTCCTCCCAGCAACTGGCAAACAGCACAGATGACCACCGGGAGGAATCGGCTGCCTGCCTCGCATTATCCCAGGACAAGCAGGCATGATATTCTCACATGTGGGTGACGTCATCTACGGAGCCCCAGCGCGGACAGCTTTTCAAGCAAACTTGATTGAAGTTTCAAGTTTGCTACACTGCACCACGCATGTGCATGCCTTCTTGCCCACTAGAGGGCGCATCCCCACCTCGTGGTCCTCAGTTCAGTTTTTTCCGCGGAGCCAGAAGCCCTGTGGAAATTGTGCTCTTAGCAATTTGTCTTCTGACACCGCGGCGGAGTGTATTCGCTCGGTCGCTGTGCTTGTTTTGTTGTTTTTAGTAGTTGTCGGTTGTTTTTCGTAAAAAAAAAAAATTTCTTTCGTTCGGCTCCGGGGGCTCCCGGTAGCCGCGGCCGTGGGACCTCTTTCGTTCCCGGCCTTTTTTTGATTTCATGTCCCGTCCCTTGACGGGTTTTAAAAAGTGCTCCCGGTGTGATCGGTTGCTCTCGATTACCGATCCACACCGGTGGTGCTTGATTTGCCTTGGTCCTGAGCACCCTATGGACACTTGTGATAGGTGCTCGACTTTTCAGTCTAGAGCGCTCCGCCGTCGCCGTGCCCGAATGGCGGAGCTCTTCACTGTGGACCCCGCGGCGGGGAAGGCCTCGACGTTGGCCTCGGCTTCGGCCCCGGCCTTGACCTCGGCCTCGGGTCCCTCGACCTCGCCGCGCGCTTCGACTTCGTCCAAGCCTGCTCCCTCGACGAAGCCTGCCCAGGGTAAGTCTTCGCTTCCCTCCTCGACTCCAGGATCTGCGAAGAAGCCATCCTCGGGCTCCTCGACGGCGGGTGGGTCGTCCTCGGCCCCGCCCCGTGTGCCGAAGTCGGGTACCCCGAGGGAATACTCGAGACCGAGGTCGCCCTCCAGGGAGCACCCGACGGCCCTGGACCTACCCACCATGATGGGGGTTCCGGTCTTCCAGGACCTGCTCCGAGCGCTGATTGTCTCGGTGCTGTCCGGGGTCCTCTCGCACCTGCAGCAGGCTTTGGCCTCGGCTGCCCTGGCGTCGACCTCGGCTGCCCCGGCGTCGGCGGCCTCGGTCTCGGTGCCCTCGGCTTCGGCCCCCGGGGTCCTCCCGGCCTCGACCCCGACCTTGCCCTCAACCTCGGCCTCGGTCGACCAACCTGACGTGCGGCCTCGGGACAAGGTGTGTCGGGTTAGGAGGATCTCTTCATCTTCGTCGAGGTCCTCCCGGGGCTCCTCGCCCTCGGGTCGGCCTCAGGCGAGGCGCCGGCCGAGGAAGCCCAAGCGTTCTCGGGGTTCTCCTCGGAGACGCGGTCGCTCCTCGCCGACCGGGGGTGAGACATTGCGTGTCTCGGAGCTCCGCCTCGACAATTCGAGGCTTTTTCGGTCCTCCGAGGGAAGGGGTTCGAGAGACTCCTCGCCGAGATGGAGGGGGTGTGCCTCGGTGCCTCGTACCCCGGGGACTTCCCCCAAGGGCTCCTCGGGGCATAGGCGATCCCGGACCCCCTCCAGGTCGCTGGGTGTGGCCTCCTGGGGATCGGGGTCTGGTAGGGAGCCTCGTTATTCCCGCGAGGCCTCCCCCTCTTTCTTGGCGGCACGGGTTTCGCGAACTCCTTCCCCGCCTTCCAAGCCCTCTTCCTTTTCAAAATTCGTGCAGGATATGGGACGTGCTTTGGACCTGGACTTACTCGCAGGTTCTCAGTATACAAAGGAGTTTTTGGAGGAGCAGGACTTGCCCTCTCCCCCGAGAGAAACTCCTCGTCTGCCTCTCAATAAGGTCCTACACCAGACCTTCCTGAGAAATTTGGACTCCCCTCTTACAGTCACAGCGGTGCCGTCTAAGATGGAGTCCAAGTACCGGACCATCCCATGTAAGGGCTTCGAGAAAGCACAACTGTCTCACCAGTCGCTGCTCATCGAGTCGGCGCTGAAGAAATCACAGCCCTCCAAGGTCTCGGCGGCCGTCCCTCCCGGACGGGAAGGGCGGACCCTGGACAAGTTTGGTCGCCGCCTCTATTCCAATTCATTGATGGCTACTAGAGTCCTCAATTATGCCTTTACTTTTTCCTCCTATCTTCGACACATGGTGAAAGACTTGCCCCGCTATTATGGGGTCATGCCAGATTCCCATAAGGAGGGTTTTGCTACTTTTAGGCCACCTTGTCCCAATTGCGTCTGTACTTGTTCCACACAGTTTACGACGCATTTGAACTGGCCTCGAGGGTCTCCGCCTTTGCAGTGGCGATGCGCCGGCTGGCATGGCTCCGTACGGCTGATATGGACCCGAACTTGCAGGAGCGTCTGGCCAATCTACCGTGTGTTGGATCGGAATTATTCGACGAGTCCCTGGAGGCGGCGACCAAACGACTGTCGGAACATGAGCGCTCCATCGCCTCCTTGGTCCGTCCTAAACCTCGGGCCCCGCCGCAGAAGCCATTCAGACCTCCCCCGCGGCGATACCCGCAGAAGTCCACGCCGGCATTCTCTAGGCCTCTGCCCCGGCGCCCCCCGCAACAGGGTAGAGCGGGCCAACCAAAACCTCAGGCGCAGGGGGCGTCCAAGCCGGCGCCGTCTTTTTGACGTGATGTGCGGATGGGGGCGAGCCCCCTCCGCACTCTCGCCGGACCCCCTTCCTATTGGAGGTCGGCTGCGGGCCTTTCATGCGGCCTGGACCGGGATCACCTCAGATGCTTGGGTGCTCCGGATCGTCTCCGAGGGCTACTCGCTCAATTTCTTAGCCACGCCGCCGGAACATCTGCCGGGGGCTTCTCCGTGCAATCGAGCCCAGCTTCCTTTACTCCTCGCGGAAGCCAGGGCCTTGTTGAGCCTTCGGGCGGTGGAGCCGGTACCCCCCGACCAGCGGGGGCAGGGGTTTTACTCCCGTTACTTTTTGGTCCCAAAGAAGACTGGGGACTTGCGGCCCATTTTGGACCTCCGGAAGCTCAACAAGTTCCTGGTCCGGGAGAAGTTCCGTATGTTGTCGCTTCCGGTTTTGTACCCTCTTTTGGAGGAAGGGGACTTGATGTGCTCCCTGGACTTGAAGGAAGCATATACTCATGTTCCGGTGCATCCCGCCTTCCACAAGTTCTTACGGTTTCAGGTGGGGGAGTCGCACCTTCAATATCGGGTCCTCCCCTTCGGACTGGCTTCGTCCCCTCGAGTCTTCACGAAGTGTATGGTGGTAGTCGCTGCAGCCCTGAGATCTCGGGGGCTACAGGTCTTTCCCTACCTGGATGATTGGCTGATCAAGGCATCGACCAGGGAGGGGGTTATCTCAGCGACCCAACACTATCATCTTCCTTCAACGTCTGGGGTTCGAAGTGAACTTTCCCAAGTCTCAATTGTGCCCGACTCAATCCCTTCAGTTTATCGGAGCCGTGCTGGACACGGTTCGCCTTCGTTCGTTCCTCCCCCCCCCCCCCTCGGTTGGAGGCCCTGCTTCGATTGAGTCGCCAGGTTTCGCTGATGCCCGTAGTATCGGCTCAGCGCATGATGGTTCTTCTGGGCCACATGGCATCGACGGTCCACGTTACTCCGTTCGCCCGCTTGCATCTGAGGCTTCCTCAGTGGACCTTGGCCTCGCAGTGGCGTCAGGATCGCGACCCAGTCTCTTGTCCGATAACAGTGACTCCTTCTTTGAGACGCTCGCTCCGTTGGTGGACCAACTCTTCCAATCTTTCCGGGGGTTTGCTCTTTCTCGTTCCTCCGCATCGCAAGGTCCTGACCACGGACTCCTCGGAGTACGCGTGGGGGGCTCATCTCGACGGTCTGTGGACTCAGGGTCTATGGTCGGCAGAGGACTGTCTTTGTCACATCAATGTGTTGGAGCTTCGGGCCATTTTTCTGGCGGCTCGAGCGTTCTGCCACTTGCTACACGATCAGGTAGTCCTCGTGCGGACGGACAACCAGGTGGCAATGTATTATGTGAACAAACAGGGCGGAACGGGCTCTTGGTCCCTGTGCCGGGAAGCCCTGCGCCTTTGGGAATGGGCGGTCTCCCAGAACATCTTCCTACGTGCGGTTTACATTCAGGGAGAGAGGAACTGTCTGGCAGACAAACTCAGTCGTCTTCTCCAGCCGCACGAGTGGTCGCTGAACTCCCGGGTTCTGCGCGAGGTCTTCGACCACTGGGGGACTCCTCAGGTGGATCTGTTTGCCTCCCCGGAGACTCACAAACTGCCCCTCTATTGTTCTCGGATGTACTCCCTGGACCGTCTCGAGGACGATGCCTTCCTTCTCGACTGGGGGGGGAGGTTCCTTTATGCGTTCCCTCCTTTTCCTCTAATCTTGAGATCGTTGGTACATCTCAAATCGACCAGAGCCACTATGATTCTCATTGCGCCTCGTTGGCCCAGACAGCACTGGTTCTCCCTGCTCCTTCAACTCAGTGTCAGGGAACCTCTGCTTCTGCCTGTTTTTCCCTCTCTGCTGTCTCAGAGTCGGGGTTCGCTGTTACATCCCAATCTTCAGTCTTTACATCTGACCGCTTGGTTCCTTTCCCCTTGACTTCGGTTCCTGTTTCTCAGTCGGTGAGGGAGATTTTGGAAGCCTCGCGCAAGGTCTCGACTAGGCTTTGTTATTCCCAGAAGTGGACCAGATTTTCATCCTGGTGTTCCTCGAACCATCTGGACCCGAGTTCAGTTCCAGTGTCTTCGGTGCTGGAATATTTGTTGCATCTGTCTAAGTCTGGGCTGAAGACGACTTCCATTCGGGTGCATCTCAGTGCCATTGCGGCGTTCCATCGGCATCTCGAGGGTCGGTCTCTTTCTCTTCATCCTCTGGTAACTCGTTTCATGAGGGGTCTCGTGAATGTTCACCCTCCTCTGAAACCTCCTCCTGTAGTTTGGGATCTTAATGTGGTCTTAGCTCAACTGATGAGGCCTCCTTTTGAGCCTATCGACAAATCTCATCTTAAGTTTCTCACTTGGAAGGTGGTCTTTTTGCTTGTGCTCACGTCCGCTCGTCGGATTAGTGAGCTGCAGGCTTTGGTTGCGGATCCACCTTTTACTGTGTTTCATCATGACAAGGTGGTTCTTCGCACCCATCCTAAATTTTTGCCTAAGGTTGTGTCTGATTTCCACCTCAATCAGTCTATTGTCCTTCCGGTGTTCTTCCCGAAGCCCCACTCTCATCCTGGTGAGGCGGCGCTTCACACGCTTGACTATAAGAGGGCGTTGGCCTTTTATCTCCAACGTACCAAGTCTCATCGGAAGGTTCCTCAATTGTTTTTGTCCTTTGATCCTAATCGGTTGGGACATCCTGTTTCCAAGCGCACCTTGTCCAACTGGTTGGCTGCTTGTATTTCTTTTTGCTACGCTCAGGCTGGTCTCACGCTCCATGGTCGAGTCATGGGGCATAAGGTCAGGGCTATGGCAGCTTCTATTGCTTTCCTCCGGTCTACTCCTGTGGAGGACATATGTAAAGCTGCCACTTGATCTTCGGTTCATACGTTCACCTCCCACTACTGTCTGGACACTTTGTCCAGAAGCGACGGCCGGTTTGGCCAGTCGGTGTTACGTAACCTGTTTTCCTAAATTGCCATCCTCCCACCTGCCCTTTTTTGGTTGGCTTGGAGGTCACCCACATGTGAGAATATCATGCCTGCTTGTCCTGGGATAAAGCACAGTTACTTACCGTAACAGGTGTTATCCAGGGACAGCAGGCATATATTCTCACAACCCGCCCTCCTCCCCGGGGATGGCTTCTTTGCTGGTTGTGGAACTGAGGACCACGAGGTGGGGATGCGCCCTCTAGTGGGCAAGAAGGCATGCACATGCGTGGTGCAGTGTAGCAAACTTGAAACTTCAATCAAGTTTGCTTGAAAAGCTGTCCGCGCTGGGGCTCCGTAGATGACATCACCCACATGTGAGAATATATGCCTGCTGTCCCTGGATAACACCTGTTACGGTAAGTAACTGTGCTTTTCGGATATGCCCCAGACCCACGACTCTTTCCCCACAACCAGAGCCCCAGGTTGGTAGTGCTGGAAGTGGGAGAGGGTGATAGGGAGAGATCTTGGATGGAGGTGGAGGAAAGAGGGGAAAGGATATGCTGGAGGAAAGAGGGGAGAGAATATGCTGAATGGAGGGGGGCAAGACAGTAGATATTGATTAGTAGAGTGAAAATAAAAGGGGAATGAGAAGATGTAAGGAGGAGAGAGGGAAGAGTTAACAAAAAAAACTAGAATAATAGGTTGAGGGAGATGGAAAGCTGTAAAAAGCAGATAGATATGCAGAAAAATAAACAGGAAAAATGAAAGGAAAAAATTAGTCTGAGATGGGTGTAGGAGAGGTCTTGAAGAAGAGAAAAGGCAGATAGACTGAAGACCCTGAAAGAAAATTAAGAAAAAACAGAAGAAAGCAGAAATTGGAAACTGGGATAAACATGAATAAAATCGCCAAACAAAGGTAGAAAAAATAATTTTATTTTTAATTTCATGAACAGAAAATGCAGTTTTTAAATTTTCCCAAAGTGTAGCATGTTGTTTCTCTTTCTCTGGTGTTGAACTGGATATGGCTTCTTGAGGTTTAAGTTTGATTTTTGTCTACATTTATTTAAGTTTGTGGTTGTTTGTAATTGTGTTTTCCTATATAGGGCCCTTGTTGTGAATGTTAGCTTTGATATACAGTGGTACCTTGGTTTACGAGCATAATTCGTTCCAGAAACATGCTCGTAAGCCAAAGAACTCGTATTTCAAAGCAAAGTTCCCCATAGGCCATAATGCAAACTCAGAAGATTCGTTCTACAACCAAAGTTTGCTATGGTGGCCCAGGGGTGGGTACCTACCTGTAGGTGTTGCAGCCCTTTCAACATGGTGGCTTCCTTCCCTCGGGGTCCCCGTGCGGCTGCCCTCCCGCTTTGGCTGATGCCTCTGCCGTCCACCAGCGCCTCCTGGCTTCCGATTCAAGCTGGCCGCCATCCTGCAGAAGCATACGCAGGACCTCTCAACTCCTGAGTCAAGCTGGCCGCTGCCCCAAAACACGCGCACCACGTACAAGTACGCAGGATATCATGCATGCTTGTACGTGGTGCGCGTATTGTCGGAGTGGCAGCCAGCTTGACTCGGGAGTTAATAAGCAGTGTTGCTATATCTTCATATTCAGTAATATTTGGAAACAGATTATAGATATTTTGATTTTCTAGTGTGCATATGGTTCCACTCTTTCCTTTTTTTTTTTTTTAATATTGCTCTCAAATAAAACTTAAGTAGTTAAGTGGAGGTTAAAAACTGCAATAATTATCAGACTAACAATTTGACATTTTACTTTTAACTTTATTTTGGCTACAGATTATCCCTATAGTCTTGCGAGCAAAGAACTAAAGGTCATTATCAAGGCTTTGTTGGAGAAATCATCAGGCATGTTGGAGCTGTTCTTTGACCATTGCATTTATGTAATGTTGCAGGAATTGGACAAGCCCTCTGGTAAGACAACAGTGAGACTTGCTTAAACAAAAAGG
Source organism: Geotrypetes seraphini (assembly GCF_902459505.1). NCBI lineage: Eukaryota > Metazoa > Chordata > Amphibia > Gymnophiona > Dermophiidae > Geotrypetes > Geotrypetes seraphini. The sequence continues at coordinate 138,574,455 of NC_047086.1, forward strand.
CAGCTATGAATAGCTTAGATGATGTATTTAAAACATGTATTACTAAATTACACAAATAGGAACTTGCTGCTTTTTTGGACTTTGAACATAAAATCTGATTTTAGCTTCCATTTATTATCACCTTATAAAATCATTTTTTTAAACGAGTAGATTGGAGAAATAAGACCAGAAAGAAAACCCAGCAGTACACAGTGGTAGCCTTAACACATCTGTAGAATGACTTTTGCCATCAAAGGTTGTATATCTTCTTGTAGAAGAAGAGGCAGTTTACATTTCTTTATTTGACAGTGTACATATCTTGGGTCATCCCAGTGGCTTAGATATAGTGCTGTGCAAAGTAAATCTAGGTTTTAATTTCTGCTTAGGAAGCTGTGAAGGCAGCAATTAGTTTGATTAGAAGAGAATGGGCTGGAATAGAGGAGAGAAATCATAGCTTTTGCAAATAAGTGTTATGATATTTAGAACCTAGACCTTGATTGCAGAATTCTGTAAGGAGGTCTGGTGAATAGTTTCCCCCAAGAACTATCTCTGCAGTGATTAGACTAAATTTAGGGTGTGAAATGGGATATAAATTAGGGGGAAAACTCAAAGGTAGTTCTGTATTTCCTTCTGCAAGCAAACTAAGAGGTATTTTGAACTGCTCTGTTCAGTTTTAATTATTTTCGGACCTTTACCCCATTTTTGGGAGGCTTTGATGCCAGAGGACTCCATATTCGAGGCTGCCCTGCCTGGGAGAGAGCACAGACTCCATGAGGGAAGACTGCAGCTTTCAGGGCAATTCCTGGGTGTACCTGATGAGCCAGCCTGCTATTTGCTACTTTGAGGCTCAGAGTCCATTCCCCTCAGAGCCTGCTCTCCTGATTTATTAGAGGCTTGAAAGGCTGTAAGGGCCCCTATGTGAATCCTTTGGGTTTCATGGAGCCAGCTGCAATTTATTCACCCATCGTTGCACCGTGAGGAGTTGTGGGGGTTGAGCCTTCAGTCAGTTCTGGTCCGATTGGCAGTCCAAAGATTTCTAGGTCTGGACTGTTCCATTGGAATTCAAGACAGCAAGTTCTCTCCACTTCAGTCAAACTGAAGCAAAGGTGACACAGGCAGGCACCAGCATCAGCACTGTGAGTACAGCCCATTATTCCCTATAGAGAAAATCGAGGTGGGGGATCTGAAAACATTGAATTTAAGGATTTCTGGTGCCAGAGATAGGGTTCCATACCTCCGAAATCCCTTTCCCAGAGTTTTTTTTTTTTAACTTTAAGGAAAGCACCCACAGGCTGTTTTTGGCATGATTTTTCTGGTGGTGGCTATCTTGGATTTTAAACGATCCTTTTTTTTAAAGCCTCCATCTGCCTCAAAACCCCTCGATTTGGCTTAAAATTAACTGTGATGGACTCCTCAGGCTGTTCTACCCCTGTATCATGTCAGTTTTTTGCTTGATAGTCAGCCGAGGAGCATCCATGTATTGCGTACCAAAGCACTAATGAGAGAGGAGTGGAAGCCTAGGCCTTAGCCTCCTCTGAGTCCTCTAGGTCTGGGAAACTGCAGTGGGGCTGAGCAGTAGGGGGAAAATCCATCCCAAAGTCCTCCAAGTAGCGAGCTCAAAATGCAATTGTGTGGACACTGTTGAACCCAAGAGAAACCAGTCCGAGGTCCTGCAGGGATCCTTGGGGCCTCCTATTCAAGGATTTACTCCAGAATTTGTGAATCTTCTGTGGAGAGCTTATTTGACTGGCCCGGGACACACTGTGCTGCCTGGGGGCATGCATTATCAGACCAAGGAGAGATGTCTCTTCCACTACACAGGAGGCCAGCTCCCAGCCTGTGTGACCAAGCGGATCAGGACTAGGAGAATTGGAGATTAGGCTCCATGCTTCCCTCCTGTAGGATTTCGGTTCCCTGTCAATGAATTAGTGCGGGAGGTAATGGTGCTGGGGGTCGCTTGATAACAGTGATCATAACATGATCACATTTGATATAATCCCTGAAATAAATGCTCACAGGAAATCCAATACAACAGCATTTAACTTAAAAAAAAAAAAAAAGAGATAGAGACTATGACATCATGAGAAGTATGGTAAAAAAGAAACTTACGAGGGACAGCTGCAAAGGTCAAAAATTTTCATTAGGCTTGGATGTTTTTCAAAAATAACATCCTAGAAGCCCATCCTAGAAGACCAAATGGCTGCTGGTGCAGTTAATGAGCAAGGTGAAAGAAGCTATTAGAGCCAAAAAAGAATTCTTTAGAAAGTGGCAGAAGGATCAGACTGAAAATAATTGTAAACAGCACAAGGAATGGCAAGTCAAATGCCAGGTGCTAATAAGGAAGGCAAAGAGAGTCCTTGAAAAGAAGATTGCACTAGAAGCAAAAACACACAGTAAAAATATTTTTAGGCATTTTAAAAGCAAAAAGCCAGGAAGAGAATCAGTTAGACTGCTAGATGACCAAGGGATAAAAGGGGCTGTCAGGGAGGACAAGGCCGTAGTGGAAAGATTAAATGAATTATTTGCTTTGGTCTTCACTAAGGAAGATGTGGGGGAGTTACCGGTGCCAGAAATGGAAGATGTAATGGGTCAATTTTACAAATTGAACAGTAGCAAATCATCTGGACTGGATGGTATACATCCCAGATTGCTGATAAAATTGAAAAAAGAACCAGCAGAGCTATTGTTAGTAATTTGTAATTTTTATTTTTTTTTTTATTTTTAAAGATCTTTATTCATTTTTTTACATCTTACAATAAGTGTATCAATAAATTGACAATTGAAATTAAATACATCACTTGAATTTCTGTCATATTCTGTCAAAATGTAACCCCTTCCCTCCCAACCCTACCATAACATAAATGAATCCATAGCAGCATTAAAATCTCCAGCCACTACTAAGCTAGAAGCAGCTAGTAACAATTGTTGTAAGGTTTTAAAAAATTCAGGTTGGTTTGAATTAGGGGCATATATATTAAACAATGCCAGGGTATTATTTCCCATGCTCATTTCTACATATATTCACCTTCCCAAGGGATCCAAGTCAATCATTTGAAAAGAAGCTGTGCATTTTTTACTTATTAAGATGGCAACCCCCTCTGAAACCTGGTGGAATGAGGAAAGCAAATGGGATACAGCACTGCCGGGGTACAAGCTCTATCGCCAGGACAGGTCAGGACAGAAAGGAGGTGGAATAGCCCTATACATAAAAGAAAGCATACAATCGACAAGAATGGACACAGTGGAGATGACCAACAAGCTGGAATCGCTATGGGTTAAAATACCGGATAGGAAAGGACATGAAATAAAGATGGGCCTATACTATCGTCTACCCGGGCAAACCGGAGATATCGACAGAGAAATGGAAACCGAGATGAAGCGAGAATGCAAAAGTGGTTACACAGTTATTATGGGAGACTTCAACTACCCCGGGATAGACTGGAAACTTGGAAGCTCCAGATGCGCTAGAGAGACAGAATTTCTGGAGGCTACACAAGATTGCTTCATGGAGCAGCTTGTTAGAGAACCGACGAGAGGAAATGCCACTCTGGATCTAATCCTAAATGGGTTAATGGGCCCTGCAAAGGAAGTGGAAGTAGTGGGACCGTTGGAAAACAGCGATCATAATATGATCAAGTTCAAAGTTGAAGTAGGAATACCGAAAGGAAAGAGAACCATAGCAACAACTTTCAACTTCAGGAAAGGAAACTATGAAGCAATGAGGGAAATGATAAGAAAGAAACTTAGGAACACTTCCAAGAAATGGCAAACGGTAGAACATGCCTGGCTTTTTTTCAGGGACACGGTGAGCGAGGCGCAAAATTTGTACATACCCAGATTCAGAAAGGGGAGCAAAAAGAGTCGAACAAAAGACCCGGTATGGCTGACTAAAATAGTGAAGGAAGCGATAGGCAATAAGAAAAATTCATTCAGGAAATGGAAAAAGGAGAAAACTGAGGGGAACTGGAAGGAGCATAGGAAGTATCAAAAAGAATGTCACCGAGTGGTTCGAAAAGCCAAAAGAGAGTATGAAGAGAGGCTAGCCAGGGAGGCAAGAAATTTCAAACCATTCTTCAGATATGTTAAAGGGAAACAGCCAGCTAGGGAGGAGGTGGGACCGCTGGATGATGGAGACAGGAAGGGGGTAGTGAAGGAGGAGAAAGAAGTCGCAGAAAGACTTAACATGTTCTTTTCGTCTGTATTTACGAACGAAGACACAACCAACATACCGGAACCTGAGCAATTCTTCAATGGAAATCAAGCAGAAAAATTAACATCCATGGAAGTGAGCCTTGAAGATGTGCGCAGGCAGATAGAAAAACTAAAAACTGACAAATCCCCGGGTCCAGACGGAATCCATCCAAGGGTTCTGAAGGAATTAAAGGAGGAGATAGCGGAACTACTGCAGCAAGTTTGCAACCTATCCCTGAAAACAGGTGTGATACCAGAAGATTGGAAGATAGCCAACGTCATGCCCATCTTCAAAAAGGGATCAAGAGGTGACCCGGGAAACTACAGACCGGTGAGTCTGACCTTGGTTCCGGGGAAAATGGCAGAAGCGCTGATAAAAGAAAACATCGATGAACATTTGGAAAGAAACGAACTTCTGATACCAAGCCAACATGGTTTCTGCAGGGGGAGATCGTGCTTAACTAACTTATTGCACTTCTTCGAAGGAATCAACAAACGGACGGACAAAGGAGACCCCATAGACATCGTATACCTAGATTTCCAAAAAGCCTTTGACAAGGTGCCTCAAGAGCGTCTACTCCGAAACTGAAGAACCATGGGGTGGACGGAGATGTGCATAGATGGATCAGAAACTGGTTGGCGGGTAGGAAACAGAGAGTAGGGGTGAAGGGCCACTACTCGGACTGGAAGAGGGTCACAAGTGGTGTTCCGCAGGGCTCAGTGCTCGGGCCACTACTATTTAATATATTCATAAATGATCTAGAAATAGGGACGACTTGTGAGATAATAAAATTTGCAGACGACACCAAACTATTCAGTGGAGCTCGGACTAAAGAGGACTGCGAAGAATTGCAAAGGGACCTGAATAAACTAGGGGAATGGGCGACGAGATGGCAGATGAAGTTCAACGTTGAGAAATGTAAAGTACTGCATGTGGGAAGCAGAAACCTGAGGTACAACTATACGATGGGAGGGATGTTATTGAATGAGAGTACCCAGGAAAGGGACTTAGGGGTAATGGTGGACATGACAATGAAGCAGACGGCACAGTGCGCAGCGGCCGCTAAGAAAGCAAATAGAATGCTAGGTATAATCAAGAAGGGTATCACAACCAGGACGAAAGAAGTTATCCTGCCGTTGTATCGGGCGATGGTGCGCCCGCATCTGGAATACTGCGTCCAATATTGGTCGCCGTACCTTAAGAAGGATATGGCGATACTCGAGAGGGTTCAGAGGAGAGCGACACGTCTGATAAAAGGGATGGAAAACCTTCCATATGCTGAGAGATTGGAGAAACTGGGTCTCTTTTTCCTGGAGAAGAGGAGACTTAGAGGGGATATGATAGAGACTTATAAGATCATGAAGGGCATAGAGAGCGTAGAGAGGGACAGATTCTTCACACTTTCAAAAAATAAAAGAACAAGAGGGCATCTGGAAAAGTTGAAAGGGGACAGATTCAAAACAAATGCTAGGAAGTTCTTCTTTACCCAACGTGTGGTGGACACCTGGAATGCGCTTCCAGAGAATGTAATAGGGCAGAGTACGGTACTGGGATTTAAGAAAGGATTGGACAGTTTCCTGCTGGAAAAGAGGATAGAAGGGTATAAATAGAGGATTTCTGCACAGGTCCTGGACCTGTTGGGCCGCCGCGTGAGCGGACTGCTGGGCATGATGGACCTCAGGTCTGACCCAGCAGAGGCATTGCTTATGTTCTTATGTTCTTATGTTTTTTCCCTACTGCAGGGGCAAAAAAACATTTTGAGAGACTTATTGTGGATAAATAATACGGTTCCCCAGGAGTCAGTGCTAGAACCACTGATTTTTAACATTTATCAATGATCTAGAGATGGGAATAACTAGTAAGATATAACTAAATTTGCTGATGACACAAAGTTGTTCAAAATAGTTAAATTGCAAGAGGATTGTGAAAAATTGTAAGACCTCGTGACACTGGGAGACTGGGCATCAAAATGGCAGAAGACATTTAATTTGAGCAAGTGCAAAGTGAGCCAAAAGAAAAGACCTATGTTCCACAGTATAGCTAAGAAGCCAAAACAAAAGAGGTGGAACAATTGTCTCTGGATGATACAGGAAAAAATATTACAAACCATAAAAACACATGTAGAAAAAAAAAAAAGAACCCAGTGGATGGTACGCATGATTAAAAACAATAGTTAACTTTGGTAAGTATATAGTGAAAATAACCAGTGCGTTGTAATCAAGCAAACTTACCATTCAAACCCAGTTGGCTCCAGATAAATGTATAGTGCAGACAACCAATAGGTACTGCTTGTACAATCCCTCTGGAGGCTAACCTCAGGTTGTGCATCTATTCCAGCCTTGGCTGCAGAACTTAGAAATAAAACCAACCCACTTTGAGATGTCGTCTGTGCGGACACTCCCCTTGAAGCTCAGTTTGTTTCTCCAGCCTTGCTGAGAACTTCTAGTTTCTTCTGCTCGTGATTTTATTTCTCAATTCCTAGTCTTTTATTTTCTTCGGTGCCACGGGTATTGACCAAGTGCTGCGAATTCACCCTGAGAGTGTTCCTTCGGTGGGAGATCGCAGACTTTTCCTTAAAGATTGTCTACTTCTGGAGGGTGCTCTGTAAGCTTGAACTACAGTAAGCCCTCTAGACAGCCTGCAGATTGGATTGGGTCTCCGTGATCGGGAGCCATCTCTCCCCTGGTTCATCCACAAAGGGGTAGAGCGCAGGTTGCTGCGGTTCTATGGAGGTACGCCAGGATTGTAACCAGACTGCGTGCCTTCCTTAATTCCCCTGAGGGGTTCTGGTGGTCATGATCTGTGGTGACAGGGAAAGTGAAACAGTCAGAAGATCTGAAAAAATACAGTTTAATCAGCTCCTGAGGTACTGATTAGAGAATGACATGGGGGGAAAAAAATCTGTCCCCGTCACTGCCCTGTCCCCGGATCACTGTCCCCGCCATCCCCTTCACCACCCCGTCCCCGCAGCATCCATACAAGCCTCAGTACTGCAATATTTAGCTTATTCCTTCCTTATAAATCAAAGTTCTGGCTGCTGAACTAGAGAGCTGCACAGGAATGGGGACAACGGGGATCCCGCGGGTTCCCCAGTCGGGTCACGGGAATCCCGTGGATATGCCCCCTAGGGTTGCGGGGATCCCTTGGGGCGCCTCCTAAGGTCACGGGATCCTGCGGGGTTCGATACAACTCAAGCCGTGAGGCTCGTCTTCTTTTTCCTACCTGGCCTGCCGCAGCACACATAGCCAACCGGAAGTCTTCCCCGATGTCAGCGCTGACGTCGGAGGGAGGGCTCGCGGCTTGAGCTCCATTTGGCTGAGAAAGTTGCTAAGGTAATTTGCTTGCAGATGAGGGCTGGGAGACAAACGCGGAACACAAAAGGGGGGAGGGAGTGCGTTTTTGGATACAAGGCATGAACTTGGGAAAGAGGAAGGGAGGGAAAAAGATGCTGAGGTGGAGGAGGGAATGCGTTTTTGGACACAGAAGGCATGAACTTGGGAGAGAGGAAGGGAGGGAAAGAGATGCTGAGGTGGGGGAGGGAATGCGTTTTTGGACACAGAAGGCATGAACTTGAGAGAGAGGAAGGGAGGGAAAGAGATGATTGTGTACACGGGGAATGGAAGAAAGGAGAATTTTTGGCCATAGGGAGGGAGTGAGGTACAGATTAGAGGGAGAAATATTATGGTGGAAAGGGAACAGTGGGACAGATTGAAATGGATGCAAGAGGCAGAAATGTTGAACATAGTGGTGAAGGGAATGGAGGGAGAGATGTGGCATGGTGCTGGAGAAGGGTGATAGAAGGAGAAATGTTGGGCATGGGACTGGTGGGCAGCGGTGAAAGATGAGAAAGGGATAAATGCTGGACCATGGTAGGAGGAACCAATGGAAAGCAACAGAAGAATTTACAGAAGATGGGAAAGCGGAAAAAAGAAACTGGGACCAACTTTATGGAAAAATAAGTCTCCAGACAACAAAGGTAAAAAACGGAATTTATTGACTAAAATATGTTAGCTTTGGGAAATGTATATAGCAGATGTCTTTGTATTGTATTCAAAAGAAAAAGAAATGCATTTCTGTTTTTATGTCTACAGTGTTGAAGTACTTGCTGACCCTTGCTGTGGCTAGTGGGGATCCCCAAGTACCGCCAGCAGAGGACCTCCTTTAGAGATGGCCAGAACTCCCCTCCACCAAGCACAGCAGTCGCTGGCAACATCCATGAGCCACTGAGGTGCCAACATCTGTGACTCAGGGACGCTACTGCTGCCTGCCAAGCTTGGCAAAAGGGACCCCCCCGGCCAACTGCAAAGGAAGTCCTCAGCTGACAGCTTGGGGGTTCTCATCAGCTGAGTACTTATATTTTATATTTACATTAGAGGCTCTGGTAGAAACCCGTTTACGAAGTATGTATTCTTCCCAATTAATATTTCCAAATTAATAAGGTGTCTTTGCTTATTTGTAAATGGGTCTCTACCAGAGCCTTTAATTCAGTAGCATAATTAAATGAAATAACTATTTCTGAAGCTTATAGGGGCGGGGACTGGTGGGGACGGAGGGATTCCTCACGGGGATGGGTGGGATTTCTGTCCCCGCACAACTCTCTATGCTGAACTAGAGAAAGAGATGTTCAGCTTGCAGGGCTTTGTTTATAAATTTTTATCACCACAACTCATATACTACTTATCCTAAAGCAAAAAGAAAATAAATAAATATAATTTTTTTTCTACCTTTGTAGTCTGGTTTCTGCTTTCCTCATCTTCTCATTCAATTCCTTCCATCCACTGTCTGTCTTGTCTCTGCATCTTCCATTTGCTCTGTTACTGTGCCTTTCCCTGCACCCCTCCCCCCTAAATTGGCCTGGCACCCATCTTCTTCCCTCCGCTCCCCCCCATAGTCTGGCATCTCTCTCTTCTTCCCTGCCAGCATCTTCTCCCCACTCTCTGTTCCCCATTTCCCTTCAGTGTCTTCTCCCAACTCTGTCTTCCCCATTTCCCTTCAGCGTCTGTTCCTACCCATCACCTTTCCACAGTTCCCTTCAGCGTCTGTTCCTCTCCACCCCACTTTCCTCCTCCCTGCCCCTTACCTTTGTGGTGCTTTCACCCCCCCCCCCTGCAGCCATGGCTCCTGCTGCCAGATAGGTCAATCTGCCTCTGACCCTGGTATCTCATCAAAATCCATATCTAGTTCCCCAGGGGACCCAGCTTGAGCAAGATAGAGTCCAAGGTTGTAGGTCTGCACTCCTTCTTCCCCATCAAAAACCACCCTGCGCTGTTGGCAACAATAGACAATGAGAAAGGAGTAAAGGAAGGGGAGAAAGAAAGTGTTCAACAATTTTAATTTAATCATTTTCTGTCTTCGTTACATGATTCTCCCCCATGGCTACACAAAGGGAGGTAAATAATATATGTAAAATAATATATGTGTGTAAAGACTTCAGTGTGGAATCTCTTTGCTACATGATTCTCCCCCATGACTACACAAAATTCCTCCTGCATAGATGTCACTGCTATACAATTTTGCCATATAAAATATTTCCTTGCGCTTTCACCCCCCCCCCCCCCCCGCAGCGGGAACACCTCTTAGACGCTTCCGCCATGCACACCCCCCCCCCTCCCTGGACAACAGGGAGGGGGTATATTTATCTATTTTTGTATAGTTGTTCCTGAGGTGACATTGCATAAAGTAATCTGCCTTGACCTCTTTGAAAACCCGCGGAATATAAATGATAATTAACATTTTCTCTGTGTACAGTGTGCTTTGTGTTTTTTTAAATTTTACTGTTGGTAGATCATTTTGACTTGATCATTTTAAAAGTAGCTCGCAAGCCCAAAATGTATGGACACCCCTGCTCTAATGTATATATAAAATATAAATACCATATTTTTCACTCCATAGGACGCACCTAACCATAAGACATTTAGAGGAGGAAAACCCAAGAAAAAATATTCTGAACCAAATTGTGCCTCTAAACCCAGCCCCCTAGAAAAATAGACAAATATACTGCAGCAGACAGATTTTGATCACTAAATTGAAATCCTACCTTTGTTGTCTGGTGATTTTTGGTTGCACTAGATTAGGGGTAGGCAATTCCGGTCCTCGAGAGCCGGAGCCAGGTCAGGTTTTCAGGATATCCACAATAAATATGCATGAGATAGATTTGCATCTCAAGGAGGCAGTGCATGCAAATCCATCTCAGACATATTCATTGTGGATATCCTTTAAACCTGACCTGACTCCGGCTCTCGAGGACTGGAATTGCCTACTCCTACACTAGATAGTTCTTTCTTTCTTTACTTTCCTTTCTTACTTCCTTAGGCCCAACAATTGTCTCTTTCTATTCTTGACCTCCCTCCTTTCTTCCCGAGTTCTTGACCCCTCCCCCTCACTACCATCCTCCCTCCTACACTGAAGCCTGCATGCCTTCCTCCCTGCGACGCCAATTCCTCCTCCCTGGTCCGCCACTCGCCCACTGCTGCTGCAACTCTACGAAGCCTTCCTTCCTCCCTGCCATGCCGATTCTTCCTCCCTGGTCCACCAACAGACATTGCCACCACTGCAGAACGACCCCTCCGAGCTCCACCACCCCTCCCTCCCCTGGAACCAGACTTTTTGCAGGCACCATAAGGAGCACAAAAAAAAACCCTGGTAAACCCCAACCTACCAACACCCCACTACCCCAAATAACCAGAGGCTCACCTCCCAGGCCATACACCAGTGCCACTACACACCCGCACCAAGCTACCCCCCCCTTTGAACACACACATACCCCTGAACTTGCCACAGAAATGATCCTCAAGGCCCCACCCCAGGAACTGCAGCACTTCCCACCTTTCAGGAGCCAGAAGATCCCTCCAAAGACCAAAAGCTGGCTCCTCTGACCAAAACGAGGCTCCTGCACTTCTGGACCGCAGAGCACACCCGATTGTTGGCAACGGCTAACTTCTGCTGCTGACTCCTGCTTCTGACAGGGCAAAGTGGCTGCTGACTCCTGCGCACAACTCCATGAAGGGCCGGCGGCTTGCAATCGGGCCCACAAGCCTTCTTCTGATGTCGGAGATAAGGTCTGGGCCAGCAATTGGCTGGCCTGGACCTTCTCTCCGATGGGAACTGACATCGGGGCAAGACTTGTGGGCCCGATTGCACACCACCGGACCTTCTCTTCCTTCCTGCAACGGTGAGCAAGTTAGAGGGTGGCGAGGGGCGACGAGCAGCAACAGAATGCCGGGGAGGGGGGCACTGAGTTGTATTCGCTCCATAAGATGCACCTCCTTTTTGGGGGTGGAAAAAGTGCATCTCATGGAGCAAAAAATACGGTACTCTGCTGATGAGGACCCCCAAGCTGAGGACTTCCTCTGCAGTTGGCGGGGTTCCTTTTGCCAAGCTTGGCAGGCAGCAGTAGCATCCCTGAGTCACAGATGTTGGCACCTCAGTGGGTCATGGATGCTGCCAGCGACTGCTGTGCTTGGTAGAAGGACGTTCTGGCCATCTCTAGAGGAGGTCCTCTGCTAACGGTGCTTGGAGATCCCCACCAGCCACAGCAAGGGTCAGCAAGTACTTCAACACTGTAGAAATAAAACCAGAAATGCATTTCCTTTTCTTTTGAATACAATACAAAGACATACATTTTCCAAAACTAATATATTTTATTTAATAAATTCCGATTTTTACCATTGTTGTCTGGAAACTTATTTTTCCATCAAGTTGGTCCCAGTTTCTTTTTTCTGCTTTCCCATCTTCTGTAAATTCTTCTGTTGCTGTCCATGTATCACTTTCTCATCCCCCGGACCATGTGCAACATCTTTTGCCCCTGCCCACCAGCCCCATGCCTAACATTTCTCCTTCTATCACCCCTCTCCAACACCATGCCACATTTCTCCCTCCATTCCATTCACTATGTCCAACATTCCTCCCTCTTGCATCCCTTTCAATCTGTCCCGCTGTTCCCTTTCCACTACATCATTTCTCCCTCTCATCTTTCTCTCGCACTGAGATGGACTCGGATAGATGTAGACTGAAGTCCCGAATGTGATAAGTGAAGTAAATCATCCAAAACAGAAGCCAAGGAGGTAGACATTGGTTCCATATGGCGAGTGAAACACCAAGCAGAAAATTAGTCCATTTCTGGCCTTAACACTGCCGAGTGGACGGCTTTCTGGAAGCTACCAAAATATCTTGTACAGACTGAGAGAACTGCCACATGCGGCCCGCCAGGTACTATTTTGAGGCCCTCAGTATGTTTATCATAATCACAAAAGTAAAATAAAACAGTTTCTTGATCATATGTTCTCTAGCTATAAATTACAATATTATTATTAAGACTTAGCTAAAAGGAAATATTTATAAACTATAAAGAGTTTTACCTCATAAAAAATAGCCATTTCTTTAATAAGGCAGTAACTATTTTTTTCTGAGGCCCTCCAAGTACCTACAAATCCAAAATGTGGCCCTGCAAAGGGTTTGAGTTTGAGACCACTGGTATAGAGTCTGTTAGGTTGAAAGGTACCAAGCTGTTAATTGTAGAGACTGCAGGTTGGGATGTAGCGAGGATCCTTGACTCTGAGTAAGCAGAGAGGTAAAAACTGGTAGAAGCAGAGGCTCCCTGGTGCTGTGTTGAAGTAGAAGGGAGAACCATGGTTGTCTGGGCCACTGAGGAGCTATCAGAATCATGGTGGCATGTTCTGTCTTGAGTTTGACAAGAGTCTTGAGAATCAGGGAATGGAGGGAAGGCATAGAGAAAATGACCCGTCCAATCCAGGAGAAAAGCATCTGTCTCGAGACGCTGGGGTGAGTATATTCGAGAGCAGAACTGAGGCAGCTTGTTGTTGAGGGGAGACGCAAAGAGGTCTATCTGAGGGGTCCCCCATTGAGCAAACACCTGACGTAGAGGCGAGGAATTGAGTGTCCATTCATGAGGTTGCAGAAGACGACTCAATTTGTCCGCCAGATAGTTGTGCTGACTTTGAATATATGCAGCTCTGAGAAAGATGTTCTGATGGATTGCCCAATCCCACAGCTTCAGAGCTTCTTGCCAAAGGGAGTGAGATCCCATACCTCCCTGTTTGTTGACATAATACATGGCGACTTGGTTGTCCATCCAGACAAGAACTACATTGTCGTGAAGAAGGTGTTGAAAAGCTTTGAGAGCAATTAAAATCGTTCTGAGTTCCAACAGATTGATGTGACAAAGACGGTCTGCAGGAGTCAAATGACCTTGGGTACGGAGTCCGTCGAGATGGGCTCCCCATGCATAGGTTGACGAGTCTGTTGTGAAAAACTTCTGATGAGGGAGATTGTGGAACAGCAAACCTCTGGAAAGATTGGAAGAGAGCATCCACCTGTGGAGAGTCTGCTTCAACAAAGGAGTTACTGTAATTTGTTGAGAAAGCGGGTCAGTAGCTTGTTGCCACTGAGATGCCAGGGTCCACTGAGGTATGCAAAGGTGAAGTCTGGCAATAGGAGTCACATGAACTGTAGAAGCCATGAGACCGAGCAGAGCCATCATTTGTCTTGCTGAATTTTGATGTGAGATGAGACACTTGATGGCAAAGGCGAATGAGGGTATCCCGATGTGGTGGAGGTAGAAACGCTCTGAGCTGGACAGTGTCTAGAGTGGCCTCAATGAATTGGAGAGACTGAGATGGGGTCAGCTGGGATTTTGGAAAGTTGACTTCAAACCCCAGACTTTGGAGGAACATAATAGTCTGTTGGGTCGCAGCAATAACCCCTTGTTTAGAGGGGGCCTTGATAAGCCAGTCGTCCAGGTATGGAAAAACTTGAAGATCCTGGGCACGGAGGGCTGCAGCCACCACCACCAGACATTTCATGAAGACTCTAGGGGATGAGGCGAGTCCGAAAGGAAGAACTCTGTATTGTAGACGAAGATTCCCCACCCTGAATCGAAGATATTTGCAAGAGGCTGGATGAATCGGGATATGAGTGTAAGCCTCTTTGAGATCCAGAGAGCATAGCCAATCTCCCTGATCCATCAGGGAATATAAGGTTGGTAAACATAGCATCCGAAACTTCTCTTTGACTAGAAATTTGTTGAGGGCTCTGAGGTACAGAATGAGTCGCAAATCCCCCGTCTTCTTTGGGACTAGGAAATAACGGGAATAAAAGCCCATGTCCCGTTGGTTTAGAGGTACCTCCTCGACAGCTCGAAGGCGAAGAAGAACCTGAGCTTTCTGAAGAAGAAGGGGAAGTTGCGATGAATTGGAAGGACACTCTCTTGGAGGGTGATCTGGAGGCCCTTTAAGAAAGTGAAGTGAGTATCCTCCCTGAAGGTTGGTGAGAACCCAGAGATCTGAGGTGATCATCTCCCACTGGTGATAAAATTGGTGAAGACGACCTCCTATGGGCAGAAGAGAATTTTGCTGCAGGGAGGTTGGCATGCTCAGACTGGGAATGTCAAAAAGACTGAGCTGGTTTAGTTGCAACAGGAGTCTGGGCCTTCTGCTGTCATTGTTGTGGAGGCCTTCTAGGTGGAGGCCTGGAGAAAGCTGGTGTCGTTTTCTGGGGATAACGACGCGGTGGTTGCTTGTATGGTTGAGCAGGAGGAGTCTTAGGCTTCAGCCGAATCAAGGAAGCAAAAGAGCGCTCATGTTCAGATAGGCGCTTTGTAGCAGCTTCGATAGAATTATCAAAGAGGTCATTTCCCTGGCAAGGCAAGTTCATTAGACGGTCCTGCAGATTGGGATCCATATAAACAATGCGGAGCCAGGCAAGACGGTGCATGGCTACTGCAACGGCCGAAACTATACAAGAGAGCTCAAAAGCATCATATGTGGCTTGCAGCATGAAGAGGCGAAGTTGAGACAGTTCTGTTGATCTGTTTGAATTCTGGAAGACTTTGTTTCTCAAGAGCCGGGAAGAATTTAGGCAGTAATTTGAGGAAATGGTTAAAATAAGCCATGAAAATGTAGTTATAATTGAGAATTCTGTTAGCCATCATGGAATTCTGGTATAATCTGCAGCCAAACTTGTCCATGGTACGGCCCTCCCTACCTGGAGGAACCACAGCGTAAAGCTTAGATGGATGAGCTTTCTTTAAAGAAGATTCCACCACCAAAGACTGATGGGATAATTGAGATTTCTCGAAGCCTTTGCAAGGTACTGTGCGATACCTGGATTCCAGCTTAGATGGAATAGCTGTGATGGAATAAGTAGTTTCCATATTCCTTAAGAAAGTTTGCTTCAATACTGGAGTCATAGGAAGCCTCAAGGTCTCCTTGGGTGGATGAGGCAACTCCATGTCTGCCAAGTACTCAGGTGTATACTTGGAATCAGTCCAGGTATGGAAAAACTTGAAGATCCTGGGCACGGAGGGCTGTAGCCACCACCACCAGACATTTCATGAAGACTCTAGGGGATGAGGCGAGTCCGAAAGGAAGAACTCTGTATTGTAGACGAAGATTCCCCACCCTGAATCGAAGATATTTGCAAGAGGCTGGATGAATCGGGATATGAGTGTAAGCCTCTTTGAGATCCAGAGAGCATAGCCAATCTCCCTGATCCATCAGGGAATATAAGGTTGGTAAACATAGCATCCGAAACTTCTCTTTGACTAGAAATTTGTTGAGGGCTCTGAGGTACAGAATGAGTCGCAAATCCCCCGTCTTCTTTGGGACTAGGAAATAACGGGAATAAAAGCCCATGTCCCGTTGGTTTAGAGGTACCTCCTCGACAGCTCGAAGGCGAAGAAGAGCCTGAGCTTTCTGAAGAAGAAGGGGAAGTTGCGATGAATTGGAAGGACACTCTCTTGGAGGGTGATCTGGAGGCCCTTTAAGAAAGTGAAGTGAGTATCCTCCCTGAAGGTTGGTGAGAACCCAGAGATCTGAGGTGATCATCTCCCACTGGTGATAAAATTGGTGAAGACGACCTCCTATGGGCAGAAGAGAATTTTGCTGCAGGGAGGTTGGCATGCTCAGACTGGGAATGTCAAAAAGACTGAGCTGGTTTAGTTGCAACAGGAGTCTGGGCCTTCTGCTGTCATTGTTGTGGAGGCCTTCTAGGTGGAGGCCTGGAGAAAGCTGGTGTCGTTTTCTGGGGATAACGACGCGGTGGTTGCTTGTATGGTTGAGCAGGAGGAGTCTTAGGCTTCAGCCGAATCAAGGAAGCAAAAGAGCGCTCATGTTCAGATAGGCGCTTTGTAGCAGCTTCGATAGAATTATCAAAGAGGTCATTTCCTTGGCAAGGCAAGTTCATTAGACGGTCCTGCAGATTGGGATCCATATAAACAATGCGGAGCCAGGCAAGACGGTGCATGGCTACTGCAACGGCCGAAACTATACAAGAGAGCTCAAAAGCATCATATGTGGCTTGCAGCATGAAGAGGCGAAGTTGAGACAGTTCTGTTGATCTGTTTGAATTCTGGAAGACTTTGTTTCTCAAGAGCCGGGAAGAATTTAGGCAGTAATTTGAGGAAATGGTTAAAATAAGCCATGAAAATGTAGTTATAATTGAGAATTCTGTTAGCCATCATGGAATTCTGGTATAATCTGCAGCCAAACTTGTCCATGGTACGGCCCTCCCTACCTGGAGGAACCACAGCGTAAAGCTTAGATGGATGAGCTTTCTTTAAAGAAGATTCCACCACCAAAGACTGATGGGATAATTGAGATTTCTCGAAGCCTTTGCAAGGTACTGTGCGATACCTGGATTCCAGCTTAGATGGAATAGCTGTGATGGAATAAGTAGTTTCCATATTCCTTAAGAAAGTTTGCTTCAATACTGGAGTCATAGGAAGCCTCAAGGTCTCCTTGGGTGGATGAGGCAACTCCATGTCTGCCAAGTACTCAGGTGTATACTTGGAATCAGAGTGGAGATCCAGTTGAAGAGCTTTTCCCATGTCGAAGACGAACCTAGCAAAAGAGGCAGACTTCGAGGTTGAGGCATCTTCAGGAGAAGGAGTGCAAGACCGAGGAACTACTGAGTAGGAGGGAGAAGCCTCTCTGGAATACTGATAAAGAGGCTCAGAGTCCAAGCACACAGTGATTGAGGAAGCTGCACTATCTGCGTGAGGAGGAGTCAGTGAATGTTTGTGCTTCAAAACCCTCGATGGTGAAGTTCCTGGGGTTCGAGGAACAGATTGAGTCGAGGCAGGAGGAGAAGGCACCCTCAGAGGCGGTCTCGATGGAGGAGTCCTCGACCTCGATGGACTTCGAGGAGAAGCAGCCGGTGTAATAGCTTTGCGAGACTTATGTTTAGATTTGGAAGAAGTCTCAGTAGCCTTGGATAAACGAGGCATCCAGAGAAGGCGAAGGTTTCTGTTGTAGAGATGTCTCCTGAGGAAGTTTGGAAGCGAGATGCTTCAAATGCCTCAAGTGATGCTTCGGTCGAGGTGGAGGAGACTGTGTCCGAGGAGTAGGTGAAGAGTCACTGGATGAGAACTGGCGAGACTTCCGAGGCTTGCCTCTAGGTGCTTCCATCAGGGTCTCAGACTGCCGCTCAGGCTGGCTCACAGGAAGCAAGGTCGAGGACGGAAGGAGTTGAGCCATGACCGAGGAAATCTGCGTGGGCAGAATGGCTTTTAACATGTCCTCGAACATGGGCACTGAGACAAAAGGATCAGGTCTCGAAGGTGCAGCAGTGCACTCCAAGGAGGGCGACCTCGAGGTTGAGTATTCCCGATGCTTGGAGGCACACTTAGCTGGAAGTCTAGTCGAAGCAGGTAGGCCGGCAGATATGGCCTGGGATGCCTGTGACTCTGGAGGCTTCTTAGGAGTAGTACCTGAAGGAGAGACAGGAGACTTACCCGTCGATCTTCAGAGGAGCTGCCGCTGAGGCCTTCGAGGCCGAAGGAGTCGAGGTCAAGGCCTTGGTGGAGGCAGAAGCTGGAGTTGAGGTCGAGGCCGTCCCCGAAGCTGAAGTCGAGACCTTGTCAGTCAGCTGGTCCATCGTGCCAAAAAGTTGAAGGAGCTTGGCACAGCGCTGACGAAGGATCCGAGGTTGGAGGGTAGCACATTGCAAACAAGCGTCTGAACAATATTCGGGACCCAGACAAACAATACACTGACTATGAGGATCGGTGATTGAAAGGGTCTTGTTGCACTGGCTACACTTTTTGAACCTGGTTAGAGGCCAGGACATAGAAAAAACGAAGCCCGACGTACCGATCGAGGTAAGCGGCCAGGCCTAGGCCATAAGGCCGCTGCCGGAAGAAAAAGAAAAAAATAAGTGGCTTTTTTAAAAAAAAAAATATTATATAAGAAAGAAAATAACAATGAAAAGCGAGCACAGCGACTGATAAAATAAAAGCCGTGGTGAGAGAAGGCAACGAAGGCTGCAGAGCTGAAAGAAGAGGACTTCTGGGCTCCGCAGAAAACGTTGAACTGAGGTTCCTCACAAGAGACGCGAGCCCTAACTCGGGCGGGAAGGCACTCGCGCATGCGAAGTGCAGCACTCGGAAGCTCTTACAAAGATCTTCAAGCAAGTTTGCTTTCGAGGCTGTCCACTGAGGGGCTCCGTCGGTGACGTTACCCACTGTTGAGAATATGCTGCCTGCTTGTCCCTGGATAAAAATAGTACTGCCCTTTGGCCATAAGACATATAAATCTGGAATATATGAAAACCACAGAGGATGCAGTGACAAAAACAGGTAAATGCAAATAATGTAAAAATGTGAGAAAACAAAAATGGAAGGCTGCTAATAATTTCAAGATCTAAAAGAACAGCTGGTAGCGTCAAGATACAAAATGAGGACTATGTGAAGTTAAATGTTGAGACTAAAAAGAACCAAACTAAAAACTTGCAAATATATTTTTTAAAAAACCTGCGAATATAAGAACTGTCTTAAATATCTGAAAAATAATGAACATACACCGAAGACAAAACTAGGAAATATAGAAGGCTTGCTCCCAAAAATCAATAAAAAGTTAAACTACATTATTTGAACTTTGTTGGGAAAGCTAATGTGCAAATGAGGGCCTGCTGTAGCTATGAGGACCACGTGATTGCGGATACGCTGTGTTAAAAGTTAGGATCCTGTATTTTAAACAAAATATCTTGTTGAAGAAAGTTAAATAAGGTCTATAGAACTGCTTGGGTGCCTGTGTATACTCCTGAAAAGTGAACGCTAAGCTGTAATGCTGGATATGAGCACAACGTAGGCGCAAGCAGTGATGTAAAGTGACATCAGGGAGCAGCTGAGAAAACTATAGTACTGAGAAAAGCGGCAGTATAATGCAGTAATAGAAGTGGATTCTAGCCTTGGATGAATTGAAAATACTCGTGATAATAAAAGATGAAAAATGTGATGTGGCAGTGAAGAGACTAAGGGGTCCTTTTACAAAGGCGCGGTAGCGGTTTAACGCGCAGAATACCGCGCGTTAAACCGCCTTCTACACTAGTACCCAACGCCTTCATTGATGAGGCGTTAGGATTTTAGGCTGCCGCAGGGGTTAGCGTGTGATGAAATGTCTGACACGCTAACCCCGGTAGCGCGCCTTCATAAAAGGAGCCCTAAATATAAAAACAATAACCAAAAAAAAAAAAAAAAGTTAAGATATGTGACAAAGCATACTGAATGGCAATATATACTCGAGCTCATACATATCTTTAAGTAACAATCTCATGTTTGACCTAACCATGGTAAAACATTGAAAATCATGAAAAACCCGCATTAAAAACCATCCTGAGTAAAACATGAGGATATGAAATTAATACACAAAGTAGAACTAATTTACATTAAAAATATCAAACAAAATTAGCAAGATAAATGTCTTGCATAGCCTAATCCTGAGTGCTGCTAAGCAAAATTACTCGCAAGTATGTAAAAATTAAACATATACACTCAAAATGAATAAGTATCATATAAACATAATCTGAATAAGGCATGGCAGTGTAATACCTGCATACATGATATGACCATTAGAACACATAATCCAATTGAATAAATCGCATCAAAAACACTACATTGAGAGCTTATGGATGAAATTGAGCCTATGGGGCTTATAATTAAAAAAATAAAAAAAACCCACAAAAAAGTCTAAAAAGTGGCCTAAATAGATACTTGGACAATCAAAAAGCCTGATAGTCCAAGCACCCCTAACCAAAGCTGGTTTTAGACATATCTAAAACTAGCTTAGGCCTTTCCCATGCCTCTAAACCAGAGGTAGGGAACTCCGGTCCTCGAGAGCCGTATTCCAGTCAGGTTTTCAGGATTTCCCCAATGAATATGCATGCGATCTATTTGCATGCACTGCTTTCAATGCATATTCATTGGAGAAATCCTGAAAACCCGACTGGAATACGGCTCTTGAAGACCGGAGTTCCCTACCCTTGCTCTAAACGCATAGTGCGAAAAGAGGCGTTTTTAGTGGAGGGGAAATAACGGGAGGTAGGCCAACCTACACTTAGTCGTACAACAAATATAACCAAACCTTTTAACAGGTTGCCTAGTCGGCACTTATACATTTTGACTTAGACCAAGTCAAAACAGGTATAAGTGCTGAAAAAGGGGCCGCTGAGTTGATAGCGGCGGCCGCGATTAGCTCAACGTCCCCGGCAACCTACCTACCCCCACCCAGCAACGATCGCAGCAAGAGATATGGCTCATCTGCCCTACCACGATAGCAATTGCCCACCCCCAGAACTGCGGCACTTCGGGGTGAGGATCCTGCCACGATCCTCACCCCGAAGTGCCGCATTCGGGGGGGGGGGGGCTATCGCTGTTGAGGCAAGAGAGAAAGCCAATCTGTCCTGCCGTGATCCACCCCCCTCCTCCCCCCCAGCAACGATCGGGGCAGGAGGGAGCCCAAGCCCTCCTGCCCTGGCGACCTACCTACCCCCCACCCCCACTAAAATACAGGCAGGAGGGATCCCAGGCCCTCCTGCCCCGACGCAGCACCCCCCCCCCCCCCGAACACCCGCCAACCCGTGAGACCCATCCGTGACCCCACCACGTACCTTAAGAACGTTGGTCGGATGGATGGGTCCCAAGCCCGTCCTTCCAGCTGGCCCGCCATCCTCAGAATGGCAGGCCCGATTGGCCCAGGCACCTCAATCCCCGCCCACAGGAGGGGCCTTGGGCGCCTGGGCCAACCGGACTTGGTCCAGTTGCCTTAGGCCCCGCCCACAGGAGGAGCTTAAGGCACATGGGTGCCAGACGTGGGGGGGCTGCCCGTATTTTAGTGGGGATAGGGGAGTTGCCGGCGCAGGAGGGCTTGGGCTCCCTCCTGCCCCAATCGTGTCGGGGAAGGTTGGGGTTCTTCGGCAGGATGGCTTGGGCTGAATCCCAGCACTTTTTTCACCGTGTTTTGCCTCTCCTTCAGGAACATACCCGGTCTCCCACCATGTTATTTGTGGTTTCACTATATTCACGATGGTTTTTAATAGAAAACAGCAAATAATATATGAAAAAGTTATTTGCAGTTTTTCTTTATTTGCGATTCTGTTAATCCCTTATCACAACAAATACGGAGGGAGAAGTGTAAGACAAATAAAAATAATACATTAAAACAAGGGTGAATAAAAAATTAATGGCAGCAGTTAAATTACACGATAACCGAAATAGAGCTAGCAAAAAGCATCATATACTTGGACATTGCCTGTTGGATAGTTTGTCCACACACAGTGCATAGCTTGGCCTTTAATTGTTGTAAAAACCACGATGTCAGAAACATGGGCACTCCATTGCAAGATTGCACCATCGAAGAACAGCATGCAGTAGTGTGCTTTCTTTGGGCAGAGGGGAGTGAAACCTATAAAAATTTGGATGTATGGATGTAACACCATAAATCAATGAAAGGTTTATGAGTGAGTAAAAAGGTTTAAAGTGGGAAGAACAGGTGTAACTGATGAAGATCATTCTGGTCGCCTCCTTGAGTAGAGAAGACTGATGGATAACGGTGTCTCAATTGGCTGCTTATTTGGATATCAGCTATGGAGCAGCATTTGCCTTAATGCATGATGACTTGGAATACAGGAAAGTCTGCACACGATAGGTTCCCAAACAGCTTACTGATCTATACAAGCAACAGTGTGTAGAAGTTAAGACCCAGTTCCTATAGACAGTATAAAGAACCACCGAGTATTCTGGAGAGAATTATCACCGGCGATGAGACATGGTGCATCACTGTGACCCAGAGAGCAAAGGATGAAATAAAGGAATCTGCTCATTTGGCTTCGGGAGCAACTGAAAAACTTCTCTGCAGGAATGCAGAAGCTAGTTGAACGATACAAATGTGTCATCTTGCATGGGGACTATGTGGAAAAGTTATATGTTCAATTGCTCAGTTACTTCTATTAAAGCCCATTATTAACCTAATATTTCTTTTTACTTTTTCTTCTTTTTTTAAAAAAATGTTTATTAGAAATTTTATATATAATAACAGCAAGCATAGTTACAATGCAAAGCACTAAGAAAGCATCACAAGAAAAATAACAAGGCCAGTCTCTGCCTACAAATACTTCTAAGTAGGCACAAGATAACATCATACAAAGTAGAAACTGGTGAATCCCTCCGACTTTACAACTGAAAACCAAACCAAAACCACTATATAAAACACCAATCCCTACCCCCCTCACCAAATCCACAGATCTATCAACAAAACCCCCACCCACCTCCCCACCCTGTTCACATGTATACCCCATGGGATGAACCCTTTGGTTTCTTCAGAGGACCCACCAAATACCTCACCTCCCATCCCCCACCCCCGGAATTATCAAAGGCACTGAAATATTTTATGCCAAATATGCTCTTGTTCAAAAAATCCTAAATGTTTAGCTGCCAGACGTTCCATCTGGGCCAATTTATTACACTTAAGTAACCATTTCTCCTTAGAAGGAACAACAGAGCGTTTCCTTCTTTTTACTTTTTCATCTTCATAAACTTAGCTTTTATGTGCTTTCATGTGCTCTACTTCCAGCCTCCAGTGGATGTGCACATGAAAGTACATAAAAGCTAAGTTTATGAAGATGAAAAAGTAAAAAGAAATATTAGGTTAATAATGGGTCACATACAGTAGAAGGATCAATGAGGAGTGCTGCCACGCTGAGTTATTGCTTGGGTGGTTTTCTGAAGATCCTGTTCAGAAGTGACTGTATAGTTTGCATTTGAGCGCTGA
The DNA here is from genome assembly GCF_902459505.1 of Geotrypetes seraphini. Taxonomy (NCBI): domain Eukaryota; kingdom Metazoa; phylum Chordata; class Amphibia; order Gymnophiona; family Dermophiidae; genus Geotrypetes; species Geotrypetes seraphini. The sequence continues at coordinate 138,597,687 of NC_047086.1, forward strand.
GATTTGGAAAAGTGTTTGTCCCTTTTGGACTTGACACTCTGGTCACTATTACCTTCCTGCAACATGCGTTGGAACTCCAGGCCCTTTCTTGTAGGGAACTGTTCCTCCATATCTCGAATACTGGGATTTCTCTGCATATGGTTACTTCTTCCTTCCGAAGGTAGTTTTAGATTTTCATGTTAATCAGGAAGTGTTTGCCTGTTTTTCAGCCTACTGGTTCCAGGATACAAAATCGCCCTTTGAAGAAACTTAATGTGCGCAGAGTTGTTCTTCGCTACCTGGAGGTCACTAACAACTTTTGTCTCTCTGACCCTCTGCTTGTGCTGATTCATTCTATTGGGAGGGGCACTCCTGCTTCCAAGGCCACAATTTCCAGATGGATCTTTAGGGCCATTTCATCAGCCTATATTATTTCTGGGGAAACAGTCTCCCGTTTCCGTCAAGGTGCATTCTACCGGGAGTATGCTGAAGCTAGAGCTGTCTCCCCTGAGGAGATCTGCAGGGCAGCAACATGGTCCTGTTTTACAGAGTGGATGTGATGGCAAGACAGACTCTGCCTTTGGGTCCTCGGCCTTACGAGCTGGTGCAGCAAGACCACCCTAGCTTTTTGGGGACTGCTTTTGTATGTCCCACTTGTCTAGAATGTCTCACCTACTGCACTGGAAAAAGAGATCATGTACTTAACCTGGTAAGCTCTCTTCAGGTAGATAGTTGAGACATTCTAGACTCCCACCTGTATTTCCTGCGCCTGCCTACTGTAGTCTGTTTGTGCTTTTCCAAGTTGTTTCTTGGATGCCTATCAGCACTTGGGAGCTGGGAAGAATACTGTATATTACATTACATTAGGTATTTCTAATCTGCCATTACCTTGCAGTTCAAGGCGGATATATGTTATCTTTTTCTATAGGAGTAGTTTCTAATCTCATTTGAGGCCCTTGTTGGCTGTTTGCAGTTGATGTTCTAATGCTACTTCTTGAGCAGAATGGTTGTTGTTGAACTTGATTGCCATAGGTGTGTCTACTTCATTTTTATTTAGTGGCTCTCGGTGCTAGGGTACTAACTGTATGTGGAGCTAAGGAGCCCAGTGAAGTACAGCAGAGGCACAGAGAAAAAGTCCGGAGTGGATTCCTTCTGTAGATGGCATGTGGCCATGGGGACACAACCCATCTGTCTAGAATGTCTCACCTATCTACTGGAAAAGAGTTTACCAGGATAAGTACATTAAAAAAAAATTAAGATTTTGAGTTTTGATATAATTGTACATAGTTAAAATCTGGCTATTATGTTTTGATTTGTGTATGTATATTTTAAAATTTAATTGAAGCAAATATTTTCCATAACTTATATTGCAGGAGAATCTCTACATGGGTATAGGATATGTATACAGGCTGTGCTGCTCGAAAGACCAAAAATTGCAACCATGAATGTGGGCAAAGTAAGTGACATGAAAACAAATATTTGAAGCTTAGCTGAAACCAGCAAGACGCATGCAGCGGCTTCATTATTCGTCCCTCTCACCTAGTCTGACCTAGTTCTTTTCTATCCCATCTGAACACTCTCTCCTTCCAATCCCCCGTCAGCTTACCCTCTTGCTCCCTTTCTTTTCCCCCTGTCCAGGTGCATACAAATTTCCTTGCCCCTCCCCCAAAGTATGCTTTTGCACCTCCCAAGCCCTCTCTGTCCCTTTTTTCCACCCTCAAGGTGCTTATTTCTTTCTCTTTTCTTCACACTCAGTCTTTTTATCTCACATGCTCCTATCACGCTGTAGGTCTTTTTGATTCCCATAGCACAGTAGTACCACAGCTTATCAGTTCTTGTGACCTGCATGGCATATTTGCTCCTACAACAGCTTTTTCGTTGCATCCACCATGTCTCTGTCCTTAGTTAGCTAGGTACATATAAACATAACACGTGCACACATTGCACTCCATTTACAGAGGACCACTTCCAGCCTCCAAGCAAATTTATTTATATCTATAAATAAACTTTAAAAGTAATCTCGCCTTGCTCTTGACTGGAGCCAGGTTTATATTTCAAGTTGCTATATGTTGGTGGGGGAGAAGGTGGATGATACTTCCTTACTCACCACACCACCATTGTTACTGCCCATATTTCCTTGCTTCCCCTCTCCTTACCTTACATCTGGGACTTCCACGTGCTTGGGTTTCCTATTACCGTGAAAATGTGAGAAGCAGGGGCATTCTGTAGGGTCCATCAGTTAAAAAGCAAGTGGGGCATACACTCATTTCACTTTCAGCTTGCTGCTACAGCCACTGGGAAAGCCAAGGCAGACTACATTCAGGTACCTATCAAAAGAGACAGTTGCCTATGTTTCTTCTATACCGTAATCTGATGACTTACAACAACACTTCCCATGGTTCCCAACAGACTACTTTCCCAAGCCCAAACTTGGTGAACTTAGATTACACTCAGGGCTAGCTGAAAAGATTATGGTCCCCCAGCCAGTTCCCACCTTCCTCCTCCGATGCTACTGTCCCACTGCTTCATAGGCCGGTGTCAGAGGAGGAAAATGCTGCACTTCCCTCCTCTGACACTGGCCTCCCTCATGGCAGCTGGCTTATGAAGCCTAACCCTGCCAGTACAGGGCAACAGCATCAGAAGAGGGAAGAGGGGAGAAGTGTTCAAGCCAGCAGGGTAACCTAACTTATGGACTGGTGGCATCATGGCCCTGGATGTTAGGTGCCCTTTAGCATCAGAACCTTGTGCTAGAGTCTCACATTGTCCATTGGTTAAGCTGGCCCTGGTTACATGGACAAACTACAAATACAAGCTATACTGGGTTATGTGACATCAGTCATAACACCCATCAGTGAGACTTAATATTATCTAACTTAATGTTATCTAACATTCATAGGTGTGTAACAATCATTTTTATTTTGGTTTTGTCCATTCATGTGTATTGCATATTAATATTCATTTGCAGTATCTGGAGCTGCTAAGATCTCAGCAAAGCAGGCCAATAAAATGCTTGACTGTAATGTGGGCACTGGGACAAGCTGGATTCACAGACCTTACTGAAGGACTCAAAGGTAAAGAACTTCAGTATGACACACAGTGAATATAATTTCTATAAAGGACCAAACTAATATAAACTAGAGAAGGTATGTTTGACATGAAATACCTTTTTTGTAATATTATGCAAGTAAGATTTTAAATAAAAGGGGTATTTTTGGGGGGAGGGGGGTTTCCAGCCCTCGGTTCATTTAAACCCTTCCCTCAAATGTTGCATTCTTCATCATCTCTCCAGACCGGCACAGCAACTAATGGGTAATAGGTCACCATGACCCTCAGCTGGAGACTGAGACACAAACGTTTTGGCTGTAGTATAATTGAGCTGTGCAGTCCCAAGTACAATCAGTCTGCTCTCAATCTCCAGCAGGTGGAGGTGGTAAGCCTGTGCAGTCTTCCCTGGATAGTATAGGGCTGTTGGATTTTGTTTAAATTGGCCTTCTTTAGCATCTCTCCAGACCAGTATAGTTCACTGATGGGTAATTCAGTGAGAAAGGAGGCAGAGGACTTGTTGGGGGGGGGACGATAAATTACCGCTATCCATAGAGGTAAAGGAATGAATAGGCAGACGGAGTGAACTTCAAATGAGGAAAGGCTGTGGGATAGAGGGAGAAGAGGTTAGAATTTGCAAGAAGGAGAGAAGAAGTTCAAAACCTCTGCTTCGACCAGTAGGACGAGGTGTATGGGAGAAGTGGTAGCCACCATGGGAGAGGGCAGCAGCTGCAGTGGAGTCCTCAGGACAAATCCATGTTTCAGTTAGACCAAACAAGTGGAGGGACTAGGAGATAGAGGTCATGAATGTAGGACAGGTTTTGTTTTTGAAGGCGGAATGAGCATTCCATAGGGTACATGAGAAAGGGAGAGAGGAGGATTGAAGGAGAAAATAAAAGCTTAACATCTACCAAACTAAGGTACACAATAAAGGATTAGAATTGGATCAGATGGCTAGCTACCGTCCAAGTTCTGTAGTACCATTTTATGAGAAGATATTGAAGAAGCTTTTCTTAAGACAGAAAAACGTGTTCAGTTGGTAGGATGTTTAGACCCATACCAATTTGGATTTAGTAAGTCTGTGTGGAACTTCTATTAAATCAGTGATGGAAATTTTGGGAGAAGGACTTGATCAACATGTCTCCTACTGTGTGGTCTATCTTGATGTTTCGGGGGCATTTGATACTGTCAATTTGGATTTATTGTTGTTGAAATTATCAAATCTTGGAATTTGTGGTGAAGTGTTATCTGGTTTTCATCATATTTACTGGGATGATCATTTACTATCCGTAATGGTCATTATCCCAGGACAAGCAGGCAGCATATTCTCATATGTGGGTGACATCATCCACGGAGCGGACAGCCTTGCAAGCAGACTTGCTTGTAAAACTTTAAGAAAGATTGCAACTACCGCGCATGCACGAGTGCCTTCCCGCCTGACGTAGGGCTCGTGTCTCTTCAGCATCTCCTCAGTTCTCAGTTTTCCGCCGACAAGCCACTCGTTTCAACGCTCTGTGCTAGACTTAGTTCTACTCGTGCCTTCTCTCACTGCGGCTCATGTATTTTTCTTTACAGGGTCGCTGTGTTTATTTGCGCGTTTCATATTTTAAAAAAAAATTTTTTTTCATAAGTTTCTTTTTCTTTGTGTCACGGCACGGTCTCATCCCGCGGGCCAGCGTGCGATCTCCCTCACTGACCCACACAAGTGGTATGTACAGTGTTTAGGACCTGACCATTGTCTGGAGCCATGTACCCGCTGTGCTATCCTTCAGCCTTGAGCCCTGAAACGTTGTCAAATTCAGGTAGACAAGCTCTTTGGTGGTATGGATAAGGCTTTGCCCTCGATTCCAGACCCGGCCTCAACCTCTACTCTGAACCCAGTAAAGTCTTCTACAGGCATTTCGCTTTTCACTTCAACCTCGCCCTTAATCAAACCTTTCTCGTTTGTAAAATCCTCATCTTCGGGAAAATCACCTAAATCTGCTCCTGAGGAGCCATTATCCTCACTGCCTCCTTCAGGTAAGGTAGCTAAGCCACCTTCTTCAGATATGCCACCTTTAGCACCGGTGGTTCTAAAGCTGTCTAAGAAATATGTCTCAAAATCCAGACCTCTTTCTTCGAGGTCGTCTTCCTCGGAGACTATAGCGCACCAAATGTATCAGATCCAGTGGACTCGGTGCCGCTTTTGAAGAATATGATAGAGACTATTCTGCATCAGGAGTTTGGTAACATGCTTGCCAAATTCACTCCTGTCTCGACTCAGCTTCCTGCAGTCCAGCCTAAGCACTCAGCAGTATTACAAGGAGTCCTTGGCAGTGCCTTGAGCTCAACCTAGTCACTCTATATAAGGAGTCGAGTCCTTAAGAGTGCCTTGAGAGGAGTCTGCACACACTGTACAAGGAGTCGAGTCCTTGGCAGTGCCTCTAGCTCAACCTAGTCGCTCTATACAAGGGGTTGAGTCCTTGGCAGTGCCTCAAGAGGAGTCTGCACACACTATACAAGGAGTCGAGTCCTTGGCAGTGCCTCAAGCTCAACCTAGTCGCTCTATATAAGGAGTCGAGTCCTTGGCAATGCCTCGAGCTCAACCTAGTTGCTCTATACAAGGAGCAGAGTCCTTTTTGGTATCTTGTCTTCGAACTTTGTCTACCAGTCCTTCCTATACACATAACGCGTTGCCCTTTTCGAGGCATAGAACGAGGACTCCTCGACATTCATCTTGATCACGAGACCGTGATTTGATTCCACATCATCAGTCAAGGCATTCACCAAGACCTCAGTCATCTTCTTGAGATAGGTCTTGTTTATCCAGGCATCAAGACTCATTGAGACCTCATACTCCTTTGACGAGAATGGTGAGGCTCTTGAGCAAGGGTCATTGACGCCATTTGTGAAAGCTTCAGGTTTGAAAATAATTATACATACAAAATGACACCAGCGCAAGGTTTTAAAATTATAACCAAGATTTATTGAATTATTGGTTCTATTTTTCCATTATTAGATCAAAAGAACAGCATAATTGCTTACGTTGCGCTCATGGGAGATCATCATCGTGACCAAAGGCTGGCCTTCTCACAATGGTCTCGTTTTTCTATCTCATTACATTCTATTATATAACTTTTGGTTTAGTGACATCATCAAGTTTGACGACCAATAACATTTCTATGGGTGGTCTTAAAGTTTAGACAAAGAAACATTCCTCCATGTTTAAAAGTTATACAAAGTTTTCAGAAAATTACTTTTGATTTCTGAATTAACATTATAACATTCAAGAGAATCTATAATTATTAACATGGTGCTGAGAAATTCTCAGCCGTAAAGGAAAAAACTCTTCCTAAGCTGACAGATTCAAATTGCATGGCCTTACACAGAAACCTTACTCTGGAGGAAGGGGGGGCAAATCCCCCTCTCCTCTCCCTGAAGCGTGGGCTTCCAATGCCACCCTTCTTCCTATTCTTGAGGCTGACTCTAATTACTTCCAGATGCTGCCTTAGGATTTTCCTTAGTGTTTCTTCAGGTTTAAAATATATAAAATATGTTTTTTCAAAGCAACACAGTCATACACTTCAATCCAATCATTCACTCTTTGCTTGGCCAAGCTTTCATTCATTCAATAAATCATAATTTTCATTCAAAACTACATCCAATTCAGTTTGAGACACGTTATATCTCAGTTTGGAATATGGAGTCTAATATGCTCTTCCTAACTGGCCTAAGCACATCTGTAATCAATTAGAACCACGAGGCTAAAGGCGGGAAGCTGAACAAAGAACCAGAGAGGACAAAGAACAGCAGGGAACCAAGATGGAGTTCTTAATATCTCTTTGCTTTACCTAATTTCCTCTATGATCTGGCTCAATAGCAAAGTACATAAAGAGAATATTATTATTCTTTTTCTTAATATTTATCTATAGTGTGTTTTTCTGGCCTTGGCTACATCTATATTCAGATTTTTATTCACCTGTTTTTCCGTACGCTTCTATTTGGGCGCGGTCCTTAACTAATACAGATGTTTGTCTAACTAGAATTACCCAGAATCATACGAAAAACTGGCCTTTTGTAGAAAAACGTCCACAAAAATACTGCACTATCACCCTAACATCCATTCCCATTTCCGTCCCATAACCAGCGCTGGCCACGAGCCACGACTCACTCTGCAACTGACAATCGAGTTCTTCTTCTGCGAGGTTCTCTTCACATTCCACAAGTGGGTCATCTTTGCCTCTGGACTCAGATATCATGTATCAATACTCCAGAGAGGCTTCACCTTCATTCCCTGCTATGAGAAGGACTTTGAGGAGTTCTCAATCACCTCCTCAATGAGGTCATTTCTCTTCAGACCAGGTATCCTTTACCAAGTTTCTTTCCAAAATGAGTAAAGATCTTAACATATCTTTAGAATCTGACTCAAAATACTCTAAGGAGTATCTGGAAGAGCTGGGAATGCCTCATCCTCCTAGAGATTCACTCAAATTATCCATCAATGGCATGCTTTCTCAAACTTTCAAGAGAAATCTTGAAACACCATATTCCGTTCCTGCTGTGTCAGCAAAGTTGGAATCTTGATATCGAATTGTTCACTGTAATGGATTTGACAAGTCTCAATTATCCCACCAATCTCTTCTTGTGGAATCTTCTTTAAAAAGAACCAACCCTGGCAAGGTTTATGCCACCGTCCCGCCTGGAAGAGAGGGCAGGACTGTGGACAAGTTTGGTTATCACCTGTATCAAAACTCACTCATGGCGATCCGAGTTATCTTAAGCATTTGGTTAACACCATGCCTGATTTCTTCAAATATCTTCCTCAACATAGACTTCCAGAGTTTCAACAACTTCACAATACTCTGGGGCAACTTTGCATGCATCTAGTTCAATCTTCATATGATGCGTTTGAACTGTCCTCTAGAGTCACTGCTTTTTCAGTGGTCATGCATCATCTTGCCTGGTATCGCACTGTGGACATAGACCCGAATCTCCAAGATTGCATGGCTAACATCCCATGCCAGGGTAATGACTTGTTTGATGACTATATTGAGGCAGCTACCAAGCGTTTATCTGAACATGAGAAGTCCTTTGCTTCCACCAAATCCAAAGCCTGCCACTGCCAAAGGTTTTAGGCCTGTTCCATCCTACCAGAGCGATTCTCTCAGAAGGCGACTTCTTATTCAAGGCCGCCTCTTAAGAAACAACAACAGCAGCAACAACATCAGCAAAAAACTCAGACTCCTGCTGCACCCAAGGCCTCTCAGTCTTTTTGACCATCTCACACAGAGCATAACCTCAGTAGTTCTACCTCTGCCCTTTCTTCTTCCCAAAGGGGGCCGTCTCCATCTCTATTATCATTGATGAGAACTCATTACATCCGACCTCTTGGTCCTCTCTATCATCAGGGAAGGTTACTCTCTTCATTTCATCCAGGTCCTCCAGATCTTCCTCCAAGAGAGTATCCTTCCAATCCTTCCCAGACCGCCCTTCTTCAGGAGGCTTAAGCTCTGCTTCGTCTCTATGCCATCGAGACAGTTCCTCTGGAACAGCAGAGCAGGGGGTTTTACTCCCGTTACTACCTAGTTCCGAAAAAGACGGGCGATCTGTGACCTATTTTGGATCTCAAAGCACTCAACAAATTGCTTGTCAGAGAAATTTTGGATGCTGTGTCTGGCATCCATGTATCCCCTCCTACATCAGAACGATTGGTTATGCTCTCTGGATCTCAAAGAGGCTTATACTCACATTCTCATTCATCCAGCCTCTCGCAAGTTCCTCAGATTTCGGGTGGGAAATCATTCATTTTCAATACAGAGTACTACCCGTCGGCCTGGTATCGTCTCCCAGAATCTTCACCAAGTGCCTAGTAGTGGTAGCAGCAGCTCTGCAAAACCATGGTCTTCAGGTTTTTCCATACCTGGATGAATGGCTCATCAAGGATTCAACATCTCGGGGGGTGGGGGATTCAACATCTTGGGGGTTATTGTAGCGATCCAACAGACTACTTGGTTCCTCCAAAGCTTGGGGTTCGAAATCAACTTCCCAAAATCCTAACTACAGCCCTCTCAGACTCTACAGTTCATTGGAGCTGTACTGGATACTGTGCAACTCAGAGCATTCCTTCCTCAGTAGCGTCAGGATGCTCTCATTCAACTTTGTCACCAAGTGTCATCCCTGACTTCACTTTCAGTGAGACACATGATGGTTCTAGGTAACATGGCCTCTACAGTTCACGTGACTACTTTTGCCAGACTTCACCTCAGAATTCCTCAGTGGACCCTGGCATCTCAGTGTGCACAGGCTTTAGAACCACTCTCTCAGCACATTACAGTGACTCCTTCGTTTAGATAGTCTCTCCACTGATGGATGCTCTCTTGCAATCTCTCCAGAGGTTTATTGTTTCAAATGCCCCTTCATCAGAAGGTCCTCATGACAGATTCCTCGACCTATGTTTGGGGGGCTCCTCTCGATGGTCTCCCTACTCAAGGCCATTGGTTTCAAGTTTATTAGGATTTTATATACCGCCTATCAAGGTTATCTAAGCAGTTTTTACAATCAGGTACTCAAGCATTTTCCCTATCTGTCCCGGTGGGCTCACAGTCTATCTAACGTACCTGGGGCTATGGAGGAATGAGTGACTTGCCTAGGGTCACAAGGAGCAGCGCAGGGTTTGAACCCACAACCCCAGGTTGCTGAGGCTGTAGATCCAACCATTGTGCCACACACTCCTCGTCAGTGTCGCATAAATCTGTTGGAACTCAGAGCAATCTTCAATGTTCTCAAAGCTTTTCAGCATCTCCATGCTCAAGTAGTCCTCATTCGGACAATCAAGTCACCATGTACTACATCAACAAGCAGGGAGGAACAGAACCTGTCCCTCTCTGACAGGAAGCTCAAAAGGTGTGGAATTGGGCAATCCTTCACAACACCTTTCTAAAAGTGGTCTATATTCAAGGAGAGAAAAACTGTCTGACGGACAAATTGAGTCGTCTTCTGCAACCTCACGAATGGACACTCAATTCCTTGCCTCTCCAGCACATTTTTTCTCAGTGGGCGACTCCTCAGATAGATCTATTTGCATCTCTCCACAACAACAAACTGCCTCAATTCTGCTCCAGGATATACTCTCCTCATCGCCTCAAGGCAGATGCTTTTCTCCTGGAATGGACGAATCAGTTTCTATATGCATTTCCTCTCATTCTCAAGACACTCGTCAAACTCAAACACAAACATGCCACCATGATTCTGATAACTCCTCAGTGGCCCAGAAAACCCTGGTTCTCTCTTCTGCTTCAACTCAGCAGCAGGGAGCCACTACCTCTGCTAGCGTTTCCCTCTCTGCTTACACAGAGTCAGGGGTCTCTACTTCATCCCAACCTGCAGTCTCTACACCTGACAGCTTGGTACCTCTCTCCTAACTGCCACTCTACAGTTTTCTCTATCTGTCAAGGACATTTTAGAGGCTTCCAGGAAGCCTACCACTAGGCAATGTTACAACCAGAAATGGACTAGATTTTCTGCTTGGTGAATTATTCATTACAAGGAGCCTCAGTCTACTTCCTTGTCTTTAGTTTTGGATTACCTGTTGCATTTGTCTCAATCAGGCCTCAAATCCACATCTATTCAAGTTCATCTCAGTGCAATTGCTGCCTTCCATCAGGCTATAGAAGGGAAACCCCTTTCTACTCATCCTGTGGTTTCCAGATTTATGAGAGGACTTTTCAGTGTCAAGCCACCTCTCAAGCAGCCTCCAGTTGTTTGGGATCTCAGTGTTGTTCTTGCTCATCCTCCCTTTGAACAAATGACTTCAGCTCATCTCAAATATCTCACTTGGAAAGTGGTTTTTCTCATTGGTCTCACGTCTGCTCGCAGTCAGTGAGCCACAAGCTTTAGTAGTGGACCCACCTTTCACAGTATTCCATCATGATAAGGTGGTCTTCCATACTCATCCTACATTCTTACCTAAAGTGGTTTCAGAATTTCATCTCAACCAATCCATTGGACTTCCAGTGTTTTTTCCAAAGCATCATTCTCATCTTGGAGAAACAGCTCTTCATACTCTGGACTGTAAGCGTGCTTTGGCTTTCTACTTGCAACGTACTAAGCCACACAGGTCTGCTCGTCAACTTTTTGTCTCCTTCGATCCAAACACGTTGGGACATCCAGTTTCCAAGTGCACCATCTCCAACTGGATGGCTGCTTGCATCTCTTTCTGCTATGCTCAGGCTGGACTGCATCTACAGGGTCAAGTCACAGCCCATAAAGTCAGAGCGATGGCGGCATCAGTAGCTTTCCTTAGATCTACTCCTATTGAGGAAATCTGCAAAGCTGCCACTTGGTCCTCGGTTCATATTTTCACCTCTCATTATTGTCTGGATTCTTTTTCCAGACGGGTTGGCCATTTTGGTCAGGCAGTTTTACAAAATTTATTCTCCTAAATTGTCAACACTCCCACCATCCCATTGTGGTTAGCTTGGAGGTCACCCACATATGAGAATATGCTGCCTGCTTGTCCTGGGATAAAGCACAGTTACTTACCATAACAGGTGTTATCCAGGGACAGTAGGCAGATATTCTCACAACCCACCCACCCACCTCCCCTGGTTGGCTTCTTAGCTAGCTATCTGAACTGAGGAGACGCGCCCCTATATCGTGCGGGAAGGCACTCGCGCATGCGCAGTGCGGCAGTTGCAAACTTTCTCCAAGTTTCACAAGCAAGTATCCAGGCTCCGTGAATGACATCACCCACATGTGAGAGTATCTGCCTGCTGTCCCTGGATGACACCTGTTACGGTAAGTAACTGTGCTGTTTGTGTTAGACAGAAAGATTATAGTAAAAAGTGTTCCCCAGGAATCCGCCCTATCGGCTTTATTTAATATTTACTTGGCAACACTGGGAAAAAAGATTTAGTAACCTAGGTATGCATTACCAATTTTGCATTACCAGATGACATCCTGTTCTTTTTTCCAATGAAAAAGTGTGTCTGAAGTTGAGAAGGATCTGAATTCTAGGAGTCATTTTAGACTCTCATTTAACAATGAGACATACAAATTTAGTGGTAAAGAAGTGCTTTTTTGCACTATGGAAATTAAAGACCATCAAAAAATTATTTTGATCCTCCATCCTTTAGACCACAGGTGTCAAAGTCGGTCCTCGAGGGCCGCAATCCAGTCGGGTTTTCAGGATTTCCCCAATGAATATGCATGAGATCTATGTGCATGCACTGCTTTCAATGCATATTCATTGGGGAAATCCTGAAAACCCGACTGGATTACGGCCCTCGAGGAGGGACTTTGACACCCCTGCTTTAGACTATTGGTACAAGCACTAGTGTTATCTATATTGGGCTATTGCAACATTGTTTAAAGCACTAGTGTTATCTATATTGGACTATTGCAACATTGTTTATTTAGGAGTACCAAATAAAATATTGAAAGTTGAGAATAGTGCAGAACACGGCTATTCATCTGATATTTGGGCTGAGGAAAAATGACCGCGTTGGTCATTATCGAATGCTGCACTGGTTGCCAGTAGAAGCACGAGTAATATTTAAGTTTTCTTGTATTTGTTTTAAGTCGGTTTGGGGACTGGCCCCAACCTACCTTTTATCTCATTTTGTGCTATTCATCCCTACCAGGATAACCAGGAATTGCAATTTATTTACCTGTCCTAGGATCATTGGCTGTAGAAACAGGTCTTTTTTGGATAGGATTCTAGCATTCCAAGCAAGTAAACAACAGTCCTGGTTGGGCAAATATATTAATGGAACCATGCAATCTTACAGCACATTTTGAAAAGGGATTAAGACTGTACTATTTGATAAATTCATTTCTTAACTGAAGTTTTAATTTTAAAAATAATTTTATACTTTAGATAACATCTCAATAATTTATACTTCGCTGATTGTCCAGTTTCTCTTCTGTGTAAACCGCCTAGAAGTCATTTGATTGTTGGCGGTATAGAAGAATAAAGTTATGTTATGAACAGTTATATGAGTGATGTGACTGCATGGATGGACAAACATGGATTGCAATTGAATGTTGGGAAAACGGAGATAAATTATTGTGAGCAGTGAAGATGTTGAGAAATTGCCAACAGTGTTTATGGTGCAAGGATTGCAAATAGCAGTTAAGAGAGATGGTAATTTTGAGTGTCTGTTTAGACTATGCACTCTCATTGAGAAAACAAATCCTCAGGGTTGTCCAGGGAGGGTATTCACAGTTGCACACGCTTTATCAGTTGAGGTCAATGCTGTTGCCGTGTGGCTTTCGTTCTGTGGTCCAGGCATTGATATTAACACGATTGGATTACCTGCAATATGCTCCACCTAGGCTTGACCAAAGTTAAATGTAAAGCACTACAACAGTTGATGAATTCTGCAGCGAGACTAATTGCTGGAATACCAAAGAGAGCGCATATTACACCGGTATTAAAGTTATACAACAATGAATATGTTACAAAGTACTATCTACTGTGCATCAGACCTTATATTGGTCTATCCCTTTTAAGTTTTCATTTCACAGTCTTTGGAAGATCTATCAGCCAAGTAGAATTTGAGATCTGAAGGAGGGATAAGGCTGATTCTGTGAAGGAGGGCAGTATTCATTATGCAAGATCCAGAGCATCTGTGCTTTCTATAACTGGGGTAGAGCTTTGGAATTCTATCCCTGTAGCCCTGAGGCTTTGTATGGATCGTTTGCAAATTTAAAAAAAATGCTGAAAACACAATTATTTGTGGATGCTTTTTGATGACAACACTATGGAAGAACAATGATCCAGTTTTAGTAAATTCTGAAGAGAAATTTTGTGTTCCTTTTATGGCCTTACCTAGAGTGTTATAGGTGTGGGGCATGAAGGATTTTATATATATTTTATGTTGATTATTATTAGTTTGTAAAATGTACTAAGTTTGTAAAATGTACTAAGTTTGTTGTAATTGTCATAATTTGTGTTGTGATGTTTGCTTGAATATTATGTATGGTTTGTTTTTTATGGAAACCACTTAGATTTAAGTGGTTTATAAATTTTAAAAATAAGTCAAATCTATGTAGGTAGTATATGCCCTTTCATACCATTTGTTTTGTACAATGAAAGATACATTAATAGGGAAATCTTACTCCTTAACATGCCTATAAAAAGTTAGTTGGAATGTTATACCATTGTTGTCTTCTCTTTTCAGTATGGCTTGGAATTATGCTTCCAGTTCTGGGAACCAAGTCTTTGTCTCCATATGCTATTGCATACCTGGACCGACTTTTGATGTAAGTTTATTTCCATAGCTTGTTCAGATTAGCATTTATTTTTTATTTTTCCTATAAATCCTGTGATAGAGATGCATGTCTCCTAGCATGTTTCCCTATGCATACAGTGAGATGCTGAATGTAATGCTTTCTCCAAGGATAAGCAGGACTGCACTTACCACATGTGCAAATCCATCAGACAATACTCAGTGTTTTGGAATCTTCAAAAACCTTTGGCAGCCCTGTACTGAGCACGTGTGGATGCTTTGCACCCAACTCTATGGGACTAGCAGTCTATTTTTTTAATGTGAAACACAGCAGTCACATGGGTTTTGGCTCTCCTGAGCATGGCCCTTTTTTGTGTGTGCCTTCTTTTCTTAGGTTTTCTGTGAGTACAAGGGATCTTGTTACCATTGTTCTCCCTTTTTTCCTCATGATTAGTTTCCCCATAGTTTTTGACCAGATGCTGGGGATGTGCTAAGGAGGCTTCTGCTTTCCTTGACGTTGTGTTAATAAAGCCCATCAGGATGGGTATCATTGGACCCAACATCAAGGACATGCAAGGATTCAACATGTTTTTGTCGGTACTGAAGGACTCTGAACATTGAGCAAAGGCAAAGAAACACTGACATTAGACTTGGAAGTATAGTGCCAGGAGCTCTGGGGAACTGGTATCTCTGGTATCTAAGAAATGTCTGCACCAAAAGTACCACTTCACCCTCTGTGCAGTTGGTGCTGATGTGCTAGTCTCCTTTGAAGCTGGTGCTAGCCTTCCGATTTTGGCTTTTATCTTTGCAGGCTGTCCTGGCACTGACATTGGCCCTGCTTTTATAGATGCCTGCCCTCCTCAAGCAGCTTTTCTCTGCGTGATGCTGAAACATTGAGGGAATTGGTGTCAACTGTGGTAATGCCCCAGCCATTCCTGGAGGCCCATTGTTTGCCCATTGCCTGTTATTACTATTCCTCTCGGATGCTAATTTTGGCACTGGAAGAAGAAGTACTCTTTCCCATCGGGAGAAGAAGCCCTTCTGGAGTCTAGGAAGGGACCTGTCCTTTGGCGCACTCAATCCAGAGATTGGACTTGAGTCCAGTGGCCTGACAGACTGCCTTCCTTTGAGGAATATTTTGCCAAGTCTGTATCGGATACCGCTCTTGAGTGTCTACAACCAGAGGAACTCTCAGGAAAGGAGAATTTCTCTATCAGAAGAGCTCTTTATTTGTTTTTCTTTTGAGGGAGATGGTTAAGAATGTTCCATTTAATTTCAATGTTGAGGATGAGCCCAGGACCAAGATGTTGAATGTCCTTGACAATGGCATGCTTCCTAAGAAAGCTGCACAGTGCCTGTGCATAGCATCCTTCAGCAGCGAAATGAGAAATTGGGAGATCCTCTTTCTGTGCAGCCAGTACATAGGAGAGTGGACTTGGAATGCTCCCAGATTCAAGAATTAGTAGCTTCCTTGCTATTCCATACTGTTTTCAAGAGCCAAGAGTATAAGAACCCATGCCTTGGGCCCTTGGGATGAGGATACTAGGACTCTGTTTGAAAGGAAACTGCAATGAGAGGGCATAGGATGAAGTTAAGAGGTGATAGGCTCCGGAGTAATCTAAGGAAATACTTTTTTACAGAAAGAGTGGTAGATGCATGGAATAGTCTCCCAGAAGAGGTGGTGGAGATAGAGACTGTTTTTGAGTTCAAAAGGGCCTGGGATAGGCATGTGGGATCTCTTGGAGAGAGAAGGAGATGATGGTTACTGCGGATGGGCAGACTAGATGGGCCATTTGGTCTTTATCTGCCATCATGATTCTATGTTTTGTGAGGAAGGCTTTTAAGGGCTGTGTGCTCATATCCTGGATACAGTCCTACCAACTCTACATGAGCCTCTTCTTGCATAACTCGGTGTACGGTGTAGTGAAGTTTGCAGATTCTTTACCAGCAGAGCAGGCCATATAACTTGATGAATTAGTAGCCAAGTAGAAGTGTTGAAAGCACAGGACTCAGACAATCTATGATGCTTTAAGGTGAGCGTTCAGGGTCTCTGCTTTAGGCTCAGTATGCAGAGACACACTTGACTGTGTGTTTTAGACTTAGAACCAGCTGTTTCTAAACTTGGCCAATTTTTTATATTCAACTCATTTAGTAAACACACTGAATGGTTTACAAAGCTATATAACAGTCAAAGAATATTAAAAGGAAAATGAAATACATAAGAACATAAGAATAGTCATGCTAGTTCAGAACAATGGTTCATCTAGCCCAGTATCCTGCTTTGTGGCCAAAGCAGGTTACTAGTATCTGGCAAGATCCTAAAAGATTAAAACAGATTTTATGCTGCTTATCCTATAAATAAGCAGTGGATTTTCCCAAGTCCACCTTAATGATGACTTATGGACTTTTCTTTAAGGAGATTCTCTATTACTCTATCCATAATTCTGACCTCTTCAAACTACTCTGAAGTAGTATATTCATTCTGTAACTCAAAATATTATAAGTCACCTTGAAGCTGTTTAGGCATAGTGCGACTCAGATTAGATTAGAAATTATCCAAACCATTTTTAAAAACCCTGCCAAGCTAACTGCTTTTTCACCACATTCTCTGGCAATGAATTTTCTGGCAGAAACCCAAATAGTAGCAATATTCCATGCTTCTAATCCCAGGGCAAACAGTAACATAGAAACATGATGGCAGATAAAGGCCAAATGGCCCATCCAGTCGGCCCATCCACAGTAACCACTATCTCTTCCTTTCTCTAAGAGATCCCACATGACTACCTCAGGCTTTCTTGAAATCAGACACAGTCTCTGTCTCCACCGGGAGACTATTCCACGCATCTACTACCCTTTCTGTAAAAAAGTATTTCCTTAGATTACTCCTGAACCTTTCACCTCTTAACTTCATCGAATGACCTCTCATTCCAGAGCTTCCTTTCAAATGAAAGAGACTCAACTCATGTACATTCACATCACGTAGGTATTTAAACGTATCTATCATATCTCCTCTCTCCCACCTTTCCTCCAAAGTATACAGATTGAGATCTTTAAGTCTTTTTCCATATGCCTTATGACAAAGACCACGCACCATTTTAGTAGCCTTCCTCTGGATTGACTCCATCCTTTTTATATCTTTTTGAAGGTGCAGCCTCCAGAATTGTACACAGTATTCTAAATGAAGTCTCACTAAAGTCGTAAACAGGGGCAACAATACCTCCTTTTTCCTACTGGCCATACCTCTCCCTATGCAACCTAGCATCCTTCTAGCTTTCACCGTCACCTTTTCATTCTTAAGATCATCTGCACTTAAATTCTTCACCCGCTTGGGTTTTTGCAGCCCAGTGCATAACCTTACATTTCATAGCATTAAATTTTAGCTGCCAAATTTCAGACCATTCTTCAAGCTTCACCAGGACTTTTTTCATGTTATTTTTCATTATGAATTGAAAAATATATAGGGACAAGAAAAAATTTTTTTATCAGACTGGGTAAATTTTAAGAACTCAAATTTTAGATGACCTAGCACCACAGAAGAAAATGTTTAGGAGAGAAAGAGTACATAATATGTTGGTTTGTTACTAGAAAAAAAAAATGGTATGTTCTGCTGAAATGTTTGTTTCTTTGTTGTAAACCGCCTAGAACTGTTGGTGGGGCGGTATACAAGAAAAGAAATTATTATTATTCACACCATCCTAGGTGTCTGTTCTATTACAGATTTTGGTATCATCCGCAAAGAGGCAAATCTTACCCAACAGTCCTGCAGCAATATCGTTTATAAAAATATTAAAAAGAGTAGGCCCAAGAACAGAACCTTGAGGCACACCATTGGTAACATCCCTTTCCTCAGAGTGATCTCCATTGATCACTACCCTCTGTCGCCTTCCACTCAACCAGTTCTTGACCCAGCCGTCACTTTGGGACCCTTCCCGAGGGCACTCAGTTTATTTATTAAACGTCTGTGTGGAACACTGTCAAAGGCTTTGCTAAAATCTAAATACACCATATCTAGTGCACTCCCTCTATCCAATTCTCTGGTCACCAGTCAAAGAAATTGATCAGAATTGTCTGATAAGACCTACCTCTAGTGAATCCATATTGCCTCCGGTTCTGTAATCCACAGGATTCCAGAAACTTCACCATTCTGTTTTAAAAGTGTTTCCATTTATTTGTTTACCACATACCTTCATATATTTTTTTGCTTTGTATACCTTTGGGGATGGGTAAAGTGTACATGAGTTCTCCTTGTTTGGATGTGTTTTTCCTGATTAGGCAGTTGCTCAGATAGCTTGGTCAGTTTCCATATAGGGCTTTGAATAGGGTGCAGTAGAATTTGTATTGTATGTGTGCTTGTACTGGGAGCCAGTGTAAATCTCGGAAAGCAGTAGTAATGTGATCATATTTTTTCAGCGAGTAAATCAGTCTAAGAGCTATATTTTGGATTGTTTGTAATTGTTTTAGCATGTGGGTTGGGCATAACAGGTATAGGATGTTAAAGTAGTCCAGGAGTCCAAGGATTAGCGCTTATACTTAGAGTTTGAATTGTTCGTTGTTAAAGTATTTTCAGATCCAAGAGAACTATATCTACATGGTTAGTGGTTTGTATCACTTTCTCTTGTGCTCAGGCTGGGCTGCAACTGGGAGTTGCGTCACAGCCCACAAATCCGAGCTATGGCAGCTTCACTTGCTTTCCTACACTCAACCCCTATTGATGAAATCTGTACAGCTGCTACTTGGTCCTCAGTTCAGGCATTCACATCTCATTGTTGTCTGGAATTTAATTCCAGACGGGAGGGTGATTTTGGCCAGGCAGTCTTGAAAAAATTTATTTTCTTAATGGCCAACACTCCCTCCATTCCATTCTAGTAAGCTAGGGAGTCCCATATGTGAGAATATGTTGCCTGCTTGTCCTGGGATAAAGCACAGTTACTTACTGTAACAGGTGTTATCCAGGGACAGCAGGCAGATATTCTCACAACCCATCCATCTTCCCTGGTTGGCTTCTTAGCTTGCTTACAGAACTGAGGAGCTGCGAGCCTGCATCAGGTAGGAAGGCATTCGCGTAAGTGCGGTGCGGGCAATTTGTGAACTTTAAGTTCTTAAAGTTGCAATGAACTTTTAAAACTATTTGTACCGAGGCTCCGTGGATGACATCATCCACATGTGAGAATATTTGCATGCTGTCCCTGGATAACACCTGTTAATGGTAAGTAACTCTGCTTTTTGGTTGATTAAGACTAACACAGATCTCAATTACATCCCCTCCCACCCCGAAGCACCCCGAAGTGCAGAGGCAGTCCTGAGATGCAAAGTTGTCCCCCCTCTTTCAAGCCCCGAAACAGCAGAAGTAGGCGGCGGTCCAGAGCCAAGAACCCCCTCACTCACTCCCTTCTTTACCCACCTTTTCCTCATCCGCCCTTTCTTGTGTGCATCTGTTGGTCCTTGGCCCATGATAGGCTGACTTGCGACTCTTCAGGGAAGGGTCATTCTGATGGCTCCAGATGGGCCACACAGACCACGGTACGCAACTCTAATGTGTCTTTGTGTAGGTTAGACCTTCGGTTGTAGGCTATTCCAGACCTTCTCTCTCAGGGTCCAGTCTATATGGAGTATCCCAATCGCTTTGTTTTTATGGCATGGTTATTGAGTGCAAAATTTTAGAATTCAGAGGTTACTCTACTGGAGTCATCTCTACTGTAATCTTCTGAAATATAAGAAGTCGACTTCTGTGTCTACCTATGCTAAGTTGTGGAAGATTCTCCAAATTATTGTGACCAGGAAAGTATGGAACCATATTCTGCTCCTGTTTGAGTGCTAGCATTTCTCCCAGTAGGCCTTGGTAAGGGCCTCACCATGGCTTCTCTTCAGGTCCAACTCATTGAGCTCTGGTTTCACAGCCCGAGACCGTAGTCCTTTGCTTGGATCGCACCCTGATGTGGTCAGATCTCTGAAAGATGCTCTTCGCATTGGACCCCAATTAAATCACCATTCACTTTGTGGGACCTTAACTTGGTTTTCTCTGGCATTTCCAAGGCTTTGAGCCTCTGATAGATGCTTCTCTCTTGGACCTCATGCTAAAGGCAGTTTTCTGGTCACCTTTACTTACATAATGAAAAACAATCCTAAATACTGCAACTAACTAGCAGTGCACTTTAATGTTAATAGCCCTGAGGATTGGAAGGGCTATGGCCTCAGAATCGGAGCCTACGCATCGCAATAGCAATCACAGGCTAAGAATAGTCTGCGTAGTATATTCGCTCCTGCTCCAATCATCGGCCAACATCAATGCAGAAAAAATTTTTTTAAAGAGT
This sequence comes from Geotrypetes seraphini, assembly GCF_902459505.1. Taxonomy (NCBI): domain Eukaryota; kingdom Metazoa; phylum Chordata; class Amphibia; order Gymnophiona; family Dermophiidae; genus Geotrypetes; species Geotrypetes seraphini. Next base: position 138,618,229 of record NC_047086.1, read on the forward strand.
TTTCAAAAGCATTTAAATCTACCACCCCATATGTTTATATGAAATAAGTGCAAGCCATAATGTAAAGAAACAAAGACCAAAAAAGCAACTTAGTTTTATAGCTGATTTGTCTTTACAGGAAGTAACGGTCACTAGTGTTCATATGCCGACGCGGCCAGCGTTTCGCGGAGTTTTACTGTTTTAAGTCATCCGCTGCGTCAGGGCCACTAGGACATTCAAATAGTCAAGGCTTCAATTACTGCACTTGGTTACAAAGTTTCAAAAGCACTATTCTTAGCCTGTGATTGCTATTGCGATGCGTAGGCTCCGATTCTGAGGCCATAGCCCTTCCAATCCTCAGGGCTATTAACATTAAAGTGCACTGCTAGTTAGTTGCAGTATTTAGGATTGTTTTTCATTATATATTTATATACTGCTGGGTAATTAGTGTTAGGTTATATACTAGCACCTTTACTTACATGTCATCTTTTCTGCAGTTCCTTAGTTCCTGCTGAAGGTGGTGTCAACATTCCATGTTGTTCAGGAAATGCATTTGCCTGTTTTCAGCCTCCTGGTTCTGAGAAACAAGACTGCCTTTTGTAGCAACTGGATGTCCACAGAGTTCTTCTGCATTATCTAGAGGTCAAAAATGAGTTTCACCTCTCTGACCATCTTTTTGTGCTGACATATTCTTTTAAACTAAACTAAACCTTAGGTTTGTATACCGCACCATCTCCGCATGCGCAGAGCTCGGCACGGTTTACAGAGGTTGAGAGGAAAGGAACTACAAAGAAGGGATATAGGAGAGGGACTGAGAAGATAGAGAGGGGCAGGGTACTAGAGAACGGGAGGTGATTAGATTTTTGAGAAGAGCCAAGTTTTCAAGCGTTTATGGAAGGATTGGAAGGAGCTAGAATTTCTGAGCGGGGATGAGAAGTTGTTCCAGAGTTCCGTGGTTCTAAAGGGGAGGGATGTTCCAAGTTTTCCTGCGCGGAATATACCTTTTATAGATGGGAAAGATAGTTTCAGTTTTTGGGAGGGTCTAGAAGAGAGCGGGTTTGAGGAATTCCAGAAGAGTGGGATAACAGGAGGAAGGACGCCATGTAGAATCTTGAAGGCTAAGCAGGCACATTTATAGAGGACTCTGGAGTATACTGGGAGCCAGTGAAGCTTGGAGAGGAGTGGGGAAACGTGATCGAACTTGCCTTTTGCGAAAATAAGCTTGGCTGCGGCGTTCTGAATTAGCTGAAGTCTATGGAGGTTTTTCTTAGTTAGGCTTATATAGTCTAGTCTAGAGAGGATGGTGGATTGAACGAGGATGGCGAAATGAGAATGATGAAAGCAAGATCTTACTTTCCTCAACATATAGAGGCTAAAGAAGCATTTTTTTACCAGGGAGTTGAGGTGATCGTTGAAGGAGAGAGAGGAGTCTAAGATGATGCCTAGGACTTTGCTTGAAAACTCAAGCTGAAGAGTGGGGCCGGAAGGTAGAGGGATGGAGGTGGGTAAATGATCTGAAATTGGGCCGAGCCAAAGTAGTTTGGTTTTGGACTCATTCAGTTTCATTTGTACAGATTGGGCCCAGGATTGGAAGTTCGTAATACATGTGGAGATGTTCTCAGCGAGGTTCGAGAGGTTCGCGTCGGTTTCGAGGAGGATGAGGATGTCGTCAGCATAGGAGTAGAGAGTTTCTAGGGGGGATAGATGAAGGAGTTTCAGAGAGGACATGTAGATGTTGAAAAGGATAGGGGAGAGGAGTGAGCCTTGCGGGACTCCACATTTCGGCTTCCAGGCGGGGGATGAGGAACCGTTTGTGTTAACTTGTTCCCAGCGAGTGTCGTCGGTTGAGGTTTTGAAGGCGGTAAGATCAATGAAGGTGGTGAAGTCTAGGGTATGCCCTTTTTCGTGGGTTGGGGATGGGGTGGGTAAGGGAAAACCTAGAGAGGTAAGGAAGTTGTTGAATTCAGATGTATCATTGTTATTGTGTCGTCGAGGTGGAGATTGATATCACCAACAATCAGAAGTCTTTGGAATTTAAGGAAGGCATTTGTTATGGTCTCATAGACGAGATTGGAAGATTTGGTCCAAGGGGTGGGTGGTCGGTATAGTATTAGGATGCCCAATGGGTGGGTGCGGAGTTCGTCAGTGACTGAGGCAAGCAAATATTCTAGAGAAGCATGGGTGCCCGTCTCAAGGAGCTGGACGTCGAAGAAAGATTTGTAGAGGAGTGCCAGACCACCTCCTTTTCGGTTGGGTCTGGGGGAGAAGAGGCCTTGGTAGCCATGGGGGAGGAGTTCATTTTGTGTGAATAGGTCATCTTTGGCGATCCATGATTCTGTGATGCACAGGAATCCAGGGTCGAGCTCGTCTAGAAGGTCTTTCAAGATTTGGGTCTTATTGCATGCGGATCTGGCATTGCAGTAAAGTGTCGGGACTGGGGTGAGAGAGTCCGGGACAGTGTTGGGAAGATTGGCAGGGGGCAGGGGCTTTAGAGAATCTTGGTTGACTTTTCGGGTGTTTTTCTTGGGAGGAGAATTTCTGGTGCGTATCAGTGTGGGGATTCTGAGTCCGGGGCAGATGGTATTGGTGTTGGCGGGGTCGAGTAGGTTGGGGGAGGGAGGTTTCAGACAGAGGGAAGGATAGAGAGGTGAGCAGAGTAGGAGGAGAAGGATCCAGAAGGATGGATTCATGGCGGGGTGGTTGGTGTGTGAGAGTATGCAGCAAGGGGGAGTAGAGTTGGTTGAGGAAGGAGCAGGGGAACTTAAATTAAGTTGACTAAGTACGGGGCCGAGAGAAGGGAGGAGAGGCTTTTTTTGTTTTTTGTTTTGTTTTGTTTATTTATTTATTTTTTTTAGGACTAAAGGGGGGCTGTATCAGTGAGGACAATTAGCGGCTAAGCGCTTTCCATGTGGTGCCTAGAGCGGAGAGGCTTGGGGCAGTAAATGGGTAACAGGGGGATTGCACGGTTAAGGTATGTGTGTAGCCCAGGATGTGCTAGGGGAACCGGGGCAACTGAAAAAGTGAGAGACTGGTAAAAAACCTTTGGCAGAGAGTACAGTTTGGAGCAGAACTGAGCAAAAAAAAAAGCAGAAAAAGTTTAGCATCAAAACATGAGCGAATACAATAGTAAAATATGGTGCAGAAACAGGGGTATAAACAGTGGTAAACTTTGACAATGGGCAGAGTCCGGGTTGGGTAAGGGGAGCTGAGAGTCTGGAGGCCCTCAGTGGACCTTGATAGGCCAAGGAGGGGGGAGGGCGGTGAGGTGAGGCAGCGAAGAGCCCAAGTTGCAGGGGCTTTGGCAGCTCTTGGGTGGGCTGTGGGGGCAGAGTTTCTAGTGAAGAGCAGGTCCGCACACTCCTGCACGAGTGGCGTCGGGTGGAGGAAGGAGGAACAAGATGGAGGAAGCTTCCTCCTTCCTCTGCCTTGAAGTCGCTGGAGCGGAGAAAACGCTTTCGGCGGCCCGCAGTGGGCTGAAAAGGAGCCGGGACACGCTGGCCTTTAGCAGCCCTCGAATGGACTGGAGAAGAGCTGGCTAGCAAGTCAGCAGGGCAGGGTAGATCCCTCCTGCACGAGTGGCATCGGGCGGAGGAAGGAGGAACAAGATGGAGGAAGCTTCCTCCTTCCTCTGCCTTGAAGTCGCTGGAGCGGGGAAAAACGCTTTCAGCGGCCTGCAGTGGGCTGAAGAGGAGCCGGGACACGCTGGCCTTTAGCAGCCCTCGGATGGGCTGGAGAAGAGCAGGCTAGCAAGTCAGCAGGGCAGGTCAGATCCCTCCTGCATGAGTGGCGTCGGGCGGAGGAAGGAGGGACAAGATGGAGGAAGCTTCCTCCTTCCTCTGCCTTGAAGTCGCTGGAGCGGAGAAAACGCTTTCGGCGGCCCGCAGTGGGCTGAAGAGGAGCCGGGACACGCTGGCCTTTAGCAGCCCTCGGATGGGCTGGAGAAGAGCAGGCTAGCAAGTCAGCAGGGCAGGGCAGATCCCTCCTGCACGAGTGGCGTCGGGCGGAGGAAGGAGGGACAAGATGGAGGAAGCTTCCTCCTTCCTCTGCCTTGAAGTCGCTGGAGCGGAGAAAACGCTTTCGGCGGCCCGCAGTGGGCTGAAGAGGAGCCGGGACACGCTGGCCTTTAGCAGCCCTCGGATGGGCTGGAGAAGAGCAGGCTAGCAAGTCAGCAGGGCAGGGCAGATCCCTCCTGCACGAGTGGCGTCGGGCGGAGGAATGCAGTGCCCTGCTTCCAAGGCCACCTTTTCCAGATGGATCTGTAAGGCCATTTTGTCAGCCTGTATTCTTGCCATTAAACAGTCTCCTGTTCTGTTAAGGCGCATCCTACCAGAAGTATGGCCTCCTCCTGGGCCAAGGCTAGGGTGAGCTCCCCTGAGGAGATTTGTAGGGCAGCTGCTTGGTCCACTATGCACACGTTTGCCAAATTTTACAGAGGACTGTGCTTAGGTTCCAACTGTTGAATTCTCCATCAAAGCTCACTCCAGCCCATCTACACCCTCCTAGCCATTGAAGCCCTCCCCAGCCCATCCTCAACCAAAAGGCCATGTACAGACACATATCATGCAAGTCTGCCCAGTACTGGCCTTAGTTCTTCAATATTTACTATTATTTTCTGATTCTAGATCCTCTGTGTTCATCCCACGATTCTTTGAACTCCGTCACCGTTTTCCTCTCCTCCACCTCTCTCGGGAGCACACTCCAGGCATCCACCACCCTCTCCATAAAGTAGAATTTCCTAACATTACTCTTGAATCTACCACCCCTCAACCTCAAATTAAGTCCTCTGTTTTTACCATTTTCCTTTCTCTGGGAAAGATTTTGTTCTACGTTAATACCTTTCAAGTATTTGAACGTCTGAATCATATCTCCCCTGTCCCTCCTTTCTTTTAGGGTATACATATTCATGGCTTCCAGTCTCTCCTCATACATCTTCTGGCGCAAACCTATCATTTTCGTCGCCCTCCTCTGGAATGCTTCAAGTCTTCTTACGTCCTTCGCCAGATTCAGTCTCCAAAACTGAATACAATACTCCAAGTGGGGCCTCACCAATGACCTATACAGGGGCATCAACACCTTCTTCCTTCTACTGGCTATGCTTCTCTTTATACAGCCCATCATCCTTTTGGCAGCAGCCACCGCCTTGTCACACTGTTTTTTCACCTATCCATGCATATCAGCCTCTCACCTCCCAGCATATACGGTTCCTTCCGATTATTAATCCCAAGATGCATTACTCTGCATTTCTTTGCATTGAATTTTAGTTGCCAGATATTAGACCATTCCTCTTAACTTTTGTAGATCCTTTTTCATATTTTCCAATCCCTCCTCGGTGTCTACTCTATTACAAATCTTGGTGTCATCAGCAAAAAAACAAACTTTTCCTTCTAACCCTTCAGCAATGTCACTCGGCGCCAGCACCGAACCCTGAGGGACTCCATTACTCACTTTTCCTTCCTCCGAGCGACTTCCATTAACCACCACCCTCTGGCATCTGTCCGACAGCCAGTTTCTAATCCAGTTCATCACTTTGGGTCCTAACTTCAGCCCTTCAAGTTTGTTCAAGAGCCTCCTATGAAATCTAAGTAAATTACATCTAAGCATATGTCCTCGATCCAGTTCTCTGGTCACTCAGTCAAAAAGTTCAATCAGGTTCATTTGGCATGATTTACCTTTTGTAAAGCCATGTTGCCTCGGATCCTGTAACCCACAGGTTTTGAACTCAAAGCCCGCAGTCCAAATCCAGCCCGCCTGGTCATTTTATGTAGCCTGCAATCCAATTCCCCCATTGTTACCTTGTGGTTGGCTCCCTCCTCCTTAAAGCCGTAATGTGCACGGAGCCGCGTCCCACACCTCATCCAGAAGCATTCCCTCTGATGTTGTGATATCAGAGAGAAGGCTTCTGGTTCAGGTGCAGGACGCACGAGGAGCCACTGCACGTGGTGCACACTACGGCTGGGAGGAGGAGGGAGCCTGTCACAAGGTAACACTTGGCTTCTTTCAGTTTTACTCGGTAGTCCTTTCTGCACTCCTCTTCTTGTTTTTTTTTTATATTTCAGGAACGTCGACTCTTATGCCTTTATTTTCTCCGCCACTAGTTTGGAGAATCATATCGGTTTCCTTTTTCTCTTGTTTTTATTCTTCTTTTGTTCTACCTTCAGGAGGTAGAATCTCCTGTATTTGTGTATCCCAATAACATACAACATGAAGTTAACACAGAATTATGAAAAACAAATTCATAAAAATCCTCCTTGGCCTTAGACCAGCAGCCAGGTGGAAAATAAAAAAGAATACAAGTCAAGATGGCATCGGGGATGAATGCACGGGAGGAGCTCTCTCAATGAGGCGAGTTGTAGTTAATGAGCTACAATTGGACTTTGTTAAGGAAAGATCTGTTCAAAAAGAGTTAGAATATATAGAGAATTATCAAAGGAAAAATAACTTGAGAATGTTGAATTTTCCTAAATCCCCAGTAATTTCAGCCATTGAGATGGTCTGTAGATATTTGTGTGAGGTGTTACTGATTTCAACTGAAAGTTTACCCCCAGTTTTAAGAACATAGTATCTTACTATTAAAACTAAACCCAAGAAGCTCCACTTCAACTAGTAATACTGGAATGCTGGGGGCGTGATGGATTTAACACATTTTTTGGAAACTTCTTTAGAAGTGATTGTTGAAGGGACAACTGTAGTGACTTTTGCTCTGGAGTTTGATAGAGATTTAATTCTTAGAACTTATTTCAGACATATAAATGACCAATTTTTGAGTTCATCAATATGTATTTTTCTTGATATATCGTAAGTGTTAAGAAGAAGAAAGGACTTCTTGGCTTATAGGCCTAGAATCCTTGCTCTAGGTGCCACTTTTATTTTGAAATTTCCAGCAAAATGCTGTGTTATTCTTGGTGGTAAAAATTTTCTTTTTTTTTTTTAGCCTAAACAATTGCTGGACTTTATTGTGGCTAAAGAAGATGGTAGAGTTATAATTGGACCTATAGTCTATCCAACAGAGTAGTGCGAACTGGCTGCCAGGTTTTGCTTCTCTGCCATCCCCATTAGTATGATATTTTCTTTGATGTCGTTTACTTTTTCTTTGGCTTCTAATTGATAGTGGACGAAATAATTAGTAGTTTGTTTTCTAGTGGTAGGAGGATTTGTATTTTCTTACCATGAATGGGTTACCTACTTTCTATGGCTCTGTATTCAAGTATTTGTCTATGCTTTGTTTTTCAGTGTAAAAATTTATAAACAACAAAAAATAATACAAGTCGAAGAATCTCTTAAATTCTCATCAGATAATCAACAGACTAAAATCCTCCAAATATTTTGTTTGTTTTCTCTACATAGAGAAATGATTCTAAACCCATGGGCAAGATATCCCCTATTATCGGATCAAGTGAAAATGTCAACCATGTCTCTGTTAAAAAGAGACACCCTAGTTGTTGTTCTAGCCAGTCTCTTATCAGTTGGGTCCGTGCAAATTGTTGCCTGCTGTCTCTATTTGGCTGTTCTACTCACGGCGTGCGATGTGGGGGTTTCTTGTCTTGTGGGGGGAGGCTTTTCTGCTGAGGGGGTCGGGAAGGTACTGAAGGGTGGGGTTGGGTACATTGCACTTGAAAATTCTTGAGGACTACCTATTTGCTGTATATTACTCCTTATGTGTTACACCTGTTCTGTGTTCTTGCGTTGTGGTTTTGGATTTTGGGGGTTTTTTTTGTCATCAATAAAAAATTATTTGAACTAAAGAAATATATAGAAACTTAAAATTTCTGTGTCAGTAAGATGTTATGTTTAGTTTAATGTTTCCACGCCATCAATACTATTTAGCCTACCTCCTTGTATAGTGATAGGACTTGAACTTGGTAGTTGCTGTCAAGCTAGTACTTCCCTAAAATAGTCTGATTTAAAACACAATTTCATTGTAACAGCATTTCTCACCTCTGCCCAGGAACAGATTGTCATTCTCTCCCCCCCTTCCCTCCCACACACACTTTCCCAGCAAGGTGGCACATTTATCCTGTCCCTCTGCAGGACTGGAAGTCTCATTCTGCTCCTCTTTTTTTCTTCTCCTCTCCTCTCTTAATGTCCAGGAAATCCATTGTTATATAGGATTTGTCTCCATAGCCATTAATGGTAATTCCTGTCATTGGCTGTTGACAGGCTAACATTGAAGAGCTTGGCAATTCATGATTAATCCAGCTTGATAAGGATTAATTAATGGGAATTGGTCCTATGATGCAAAGGCCAAGTAAGCTTAAGTATACAAAACCCATTCTCTGATAGGCCAATTAAAGGGGATTCTCAGCAGACCTGCCCTCTGACCACCTTCATAGGTGTGCAGGATTGTCACAGATCATCGTGACCTAAATGGCCTTCCTTCATGGTTCTTCTGTCCCATGATCTCACCTAGAATAAACAATCCCGCTCCATGTTGCAATGTTTCTCAGTATACCAGCTTGGATCAATAATGCTGACCAGCTTAATTCTCTTAGAAAAAAACACCACACAATTCAGGCCTGGTCTGGACAGCTAAGTAGCAAAGCCCAAGTTTAACCTAACTTCCCTATAGACCAGCGATGGTGAACCTATGGCACGCGTGCCAACTGTGGCACGCGAAGGCCTTGCAGCTGGCATGCACAGGGCCGCCATCAGGGCAGTACTACCAGGGGGTGCACAGGAGAGAGAGCTGAACGGGGACGATGGGGGACCCGCGGGGTATAATATAACTCGAGCCGCGAGGCTAGTCTTCTACTCCGACTGCCCAGCCGTTCACACAGCCGATCGGAAATCTTCCCCGATGTCAGCGCTGACGTCGGAGGGAGGGCTTAAGCAAAGCCCGCCCTCCGACGTCAGCGCTGACGTCGGGGAAGACTTCTGGTCGGCTATGTGTGCGCGGCGGGACAGGCAGGAAATAGAAGACAAGCCTACGCGGCTCGAGCTACATTTTGCTGAGAAAGTTGCTAAGATGGGCTGGGAGACAAACGGGGAACACAAAAGGGGGAGGGAGTGCGTTTTGGACACAAGGCATGAACTTGGGAGAAAGGAAGGGAGGGAAAGAGATGCTGAGGTGGGGGAGGGAATGGGTTTTTGGACACAGAAGGCATGAACTTGGGAGAGAGGAAGGGAGGGAAAGATGCTGAGGTGGGGGATGGAATGGGTTTTTGGACACAGAAAGCATGAACTTGGGAGAGAGGAAAGGAGGGAAAGAGATGCTAAGGTGGGGGAGGGAATGGGTTTTTGCACACAGAAGGCATGGACTTGGGAGAGAGGAAGGGAGGGAAAGAGATGCTGAGGTGGAGGAGGGAATGGGTTTTTGGACACAGAAGGCATGAACTTGGGAGAGAGGAAGGGAGGGAAAGAGATGCTGAGGTGGGGGATGGAATGGGTTTTTGGACACAGAAAGCATGAACTTGGGAGAGAGGAAAGGAGGGAAAGAGATGCTGAGGTGGGGGAGGGAATGGGTTTTTGGACACAGAAAGCATGAACTTGGGAGAGAGGAAAGGAGGGAAAGGGATGCTGAGGTGGGGGATGGAATGGGTTTTTGGCACAGAAGGCATGGACTTGGGAGAGAGGAAGGGAGGGAAAGAGATGCTGAGGTGGGGGAGGGAATGTGTTTTTGGCACAGAAGGCATGGACTTGGGAGAGAGGAAGGGAGGGAAAGAGATGCTGAGGTGGGGGAGGGAATGGGTTTTTGGACACAGAAAGCATGAACTTGGGAGAGAGGAAAGGAGGGAAAGAGATGCTGAGGTGGGGGATGGAATGGGTTTTTGGACACAGAAAGCATGAACTTGGGAGAGAGGAAGGGAGGGAAAGAGATGTTGAGGTGGGGGAGGGAATGGGTTTTTGGCACAGAAGGCATGGACTTGGGAGAGAGGAAGGGAGGGAAAGAGATGCTGAGGTGGGGGAGGGAATGGGTTTTTGGCACAGAAGGCATGGACTTGGGAGAGAGGAAGGGAGGGAAAGAGATGCTGAGGTGGGGGAGGGAATGGGTTTTTGGCACAGAAGGCATGGACTTGGGAGAGAGGAAGGGAGGGAAAGAGATACTGAGGTGGGGGAGGGAATGGGTTTTTGGACACAGAAAGCATGAACTTGGGAGAGGAAAGGAGGGAAAGGGATGCTGAGGTGGGGGATGGAATGGGTTTTTGGCACAGAAGGCATGGACTTGGGAGAGAGGAAGGGAGGGAAAGAGATGCTGAGGTGGGGGAGGGAATGGGTTTTTGGCACAGAAAGCATGGACTTGGGAGAGAGGAAGGGAGGGAAAGAGATGCTGAGGTGGGGGAGGGAATGGGTTTTTGGACACAGAAAGCATGAACTTGGGAGAGAGGAAAGGAGGGAAAGAGATGCTGAGGTGGGGGATGGAATGGGTTTTTGGACACAGAAAGCATGAACTTGGGAGAGAGGAAGGGAGGGAAAGAGATGTTGAGGTGGGGGATGGAATGGGTTTTTGGCACAGAAGGCATGGACTTGGGAGAGAGGAAGGGAGGGAAAGAGATGCTGAGGTGGGGGAGGGAATGGGTTTTTGGCACAGAAGGCATGGACTTGGGAGAGAGGAAGGGAGGGAAAGAGATGCTGAGGTGGGGGAGGGAATGGGTTTTTGGACACAGAAGGCATGGACTTGGGAGAGAGGAAGGGAGGGGAAGAGATGCTGAGGTGGGGGAGGGAATGTGTTTTTGGACACAAAAGGCAAGGACTTGGGAGAGAGGAAGGGAGGGAAAGAGATGGTTGTGTACACGGGGAATAGAAGAAAGGAGAATTTTTGGTCATAGGGAGGGAGTGAGGTACAGACAGTGGCATACCAAGGTGGGGGTGGGTGCGGTCTGCCCTGGTTTTGCGCCCCAAGAGGGTGCACAGCTGGCCACCCTCCAGTGTTCTCCCTAGGCTGGCAAACTACGTCTCTTTAGCCACCTGAGTGCCACCGCCGCCATTGGGAACAGGCCGGTGCCAAGTTCTCCCTGCTTTTCCCTGTGGGGCCGACCAACTCTCGCCACCCGCGTCAATTCTGATGTCGGAGAGGACGTTCTGGGCCAGCCAATCGCTGCCTGGCTGGCCCAGAATGTCCTCTCTGATGTTAGAATTGACGTCGAGTGGCGAGAGTTGGTCGGCCCCGTGGGGAAGAGAAGCAGGGCGAACTCGGCACCGGCCTGTTCCCGATAGCGGCAGTGGCAGCCTATTCCCCAGTGGCGGTGGCAGCATTTTCCCAATGGTGGTGGCATAGGGGAGGGCAAGGAGAAAGAAAGAAAGGGGGGGACTGGGAGCCAAAAAAAAAAAAAAAGAAATAGGGCTGGGTGAAACAAAGAAAAATAGGGCACGGAGAGAGAGAGAAAGACAGACATACAGAATGAAAGGGGGTATGGAGAGAGAGAAAAAGAAAGAAGGGGGCAGGGTGAAACAAAGAGAAAGTTTGGGGAGGGAATGAGGTCTGGAGGAGAGAAAGCATACAGGAGGCTGAAAAAAGGGAAGAAATATTGGATGCACAGTCAGAAGAATAAAGTGCAACCAGAGACTGATGAAATTACCAAAGGTAGGAAAATGATTTTATTTTCAATTTAGTGATCAAAATGTGTCCGTTTTGAGAATTTATATATGCTGTCTATATTTTGCACTATGGCCCCCTTTTACTAAACCGCAATAGCGTTTTTTAGCGCAGGGAGCCTATGAGCTTCAAGAGCAGCGTGGGGCATTCAGCGCAGGTCCCTGCGCTAAAAACCGCTATCGCGGTTTAGTAAAAAGGGAGGGGGAATATTTGTCTATTTTTGTATAGTTGTTACTGAGGTGACATTGCATAAAGTCACCTGCCTTGACCTCTTTGAAAACCCGCGGAATATAAATGATAATTAACATTTTCTCTGCGTACAGCGTGCTTTGTGTTTTTAAAATTTTATTGTTGGTAGATCATTTTGACTTGGCCACAAAGGTAAGGAGGAGGGAGGGGAGCTGCTGAAAGAGTCTACCTTGACGTGGTTGCAGGCTTATAAATCTTTTGGTCAAAGAGTGCGGCGACAGAGAAAAATATGTGTATATTCGGCCCATGAATGAAATCATTAAAACATTATAAATTGCCAATAAATTGAAATGAAAACCAAAGGATTGTGAATCAAATTGATTCTCTGACAATACAAAGATTCCAACCTTTAAAAATGATGTTACATAGTTCAGGCAACTTTATAAAGAGTTTTTAGATACTAAAATATTGTTATTAAGGTTTAATTGATGTGCTGGCACTTTGAGAAAATTCTTTGGTTTTGTGCGGCAGTTTGGGCACTCGGGCTCAAAAAGGTTAGCCATCACTGCTATAGACTATGAGCCCCAAATTACCCCAAGACTTAAAGTTAACATTTTATGGTGTGTGTACTACCACGCCGACCTATGAGGGGCATTCAATAATGTATCTACCTCAGATGGAAAGAAAAGAGTTTAAAAAAATAATAAAAAAATTTCAGTTTAGCTCCCCCGATAGCTTTATCTACTTTTCCTGCTATAACTTTATCCCCTTTAAAAATAATTCTGTTAGACCTTCAAACCAGATCATTACCGCTTCCTTGATATCTTCATCACTTGAAAACTGCTGTCCACAGAGAGATTTCTTCAAAACTTTGAACAGGTCAGGGAGAGCGGGTCAGGACTGTAGGTTGGATGGTTCAGCTGCTGAAGCCCACACTCTCAGATGGCAACCTTTGAGCCTATGATTGTTGTGACGTGCACCAGTGCATTGTCGTGAAGAAGCAGCATGCCTGCTGTGAGTTTTCCTTGTCTTTTCTCCTTGATTGACTCTCACAAAGCAATCATTGTGTTGGCGTAGCTATCCCCGGTTATGGCATGAACTCCTGAACCAAAAGTCCTTCAACATCCCAAAAGACAGCTGCTATGACCTTGCCTGCAGGTTTTTCTGTCTTGAATTTTTAGGAGGTGGGGATGACTTGTTCTTCCACTACATTGACTCCATTTTGGAATCAGGATCTCTATGATAGACCCAAGTCTCATCTCCAGTCACCAAACAATAAAAATAAAAAAAATCACTTGGTCTTCACAGAGCATCTCCAAGTTCTCCTTACAGCACTGGAGCCTCTTGGCCTTCTGAAATGGCGTCAGCATTCTTGGAACTCATCTTACACTTACTTTGGACATGTCTAACTTTTCATGAATTATTTTTATGTACCTACCAAGAGGCCCATTTCTTTAGCTATTCAGGAAACCTGCTTGCTCCAAAATTTACTTTGTAGGATGATGGGGTAGATTCAATATAAACTGCAGTAATGCATTCATGGATCTCCTTTGGCTTTTTTCCTCCTTTTGTGAGAAATTGTATCATTGAATGGTGCTCCAGATCCATCAGTTTCATATTTGATTTGCACAAGAACTCTCCTGACATCCTGTCTCTTGACATGTTAGACTCATACTGAGCTCCAACTATGCATGAGTAACCTTGAAGACATGTCACAACATGCACACACTTGTTTCAACACGCTTGCTACTTTGTTTCATATTCAGATAGATAAATTATTGAACGCTGCTCATAATACCACCTTAATGGGATGCGGACTTAACTCTGAGCAATCTACTAATATTCATTGAAGGGAAGAAGATTTAACATTACTATCTAATCTGCAGATAAATACACCTAAAAAGAAAGTTATAAAAATTTAGGAGCCCTGGTCATATTAACCTTTGTATTTTATATCCGACTCTGACCAGTGCACATTATGATTCTTTGTGTATACATACTGATTCTGTTTGAAGAATTTGTACTTAAAAAATATATATATAACTTTAAGATAACCTGTTCATAATGTTGTATTAGATCATTTATTTTTTGTAAACCGCTGTGAACTTCCATGAGGTATTGGCGGTATATAAATAAAGATTGTATTGTATACAAATGTATTTCTCTGTATATTGCAACATTCCATAGTATAACTTATGACTTACAATTCTGCTAAGGCTTGTTCTTTCAAGTTCAACTCATTATGATAATTGTGAATACAAAGAGTCTCTGTTGAAGTTGATCTATAGGGGAGAAAGCAAAAACTAAAGACAAGAACGTATTTATTTTTTGTAGGATGCACTCAAACTTGACCAAAGGATTTGGGATGATAGGACCAAAGGATTTTTTTCCTCTCCTGGACTTTGCCTTTATGCCAAATAACTCTTTATCACCCAGGTATAGCTCATTTATAATGAATTCAGATGCAAGAAAAACTGTTTGTATAGGGTTAGATTTACTAAAGTATGATACTATGTCTCTGAGTGCTAATCTAATCGTACATTATTGTATGTTTACTGCAGGTCTATTTTTATGCAGTGAGACTTATTTATTAGTACTTTACAGTAGTACACTTTGAAACAGCATGGGATAGATTTACTAAACTTGTTCACTGTTTTGGATAATTCAGTTACATGAGTAAGTGGAAAATGGAATTTGAAATACAGTAAATCGCGGACTCAGTAATTCGCAGTATTTTCCGACCGCCTCTTCATTGTACTAAAGTCATGGTTACACCAATCAGGAACTGCTTTGACACGCTATCTGGCGTATCAAAACAGCTCCTGATTGGTGTAACCATGACTTTAGTATAATGAGGAGGTGGTCAGAAAATGTGCCTGGCTTTGTAAGTACAATTTAAGCATCTATTGGTGCCCCAGCTGCCCTCTCCTGCCTTCGATCAGCTGAAAAACTGTATTCGCAGTTTTTCAAAATTCGCATTTTGGGGGAATACTGTACTGCCTTTCTATGGGACAATTGAATTGAAATGTGTCAGTTTTCAGAATTTATACTATACAGGAGGAAATGAAGGTGCGCTTTATGTGTGGTTAAAAATTTTAATTGTGCAATTAAAAATTTTTTAATCTATACATCCCTAATATTAAGTGTTAGAAAATTCTGCGTAAACCACTGTAACAAAGTATAGTGCTACTTTCTATTTCATCGCTATAGTGAGGCTTTAACAGCTCATTAATCCAGAATGAAGTATGATCCAGTACTTATATGCAATATGACCACTTTGTAAGTTTTTGAAATCAGTATTTATAAATTTTGCATAGAATAAAGATAGATGCCAAGAATGAAGCAAGTTATTTTTATGTACATATTTAATAAAAACAAATTCTGTTTAAAAGCCTACAGGATCAGTTGCGACAGTTGTATCCCAGGCTTAAAGTGCTGGCATTTGGAGCTAAACCTGAAACTACTCTACATACATATTTCCCTTCCTTCCTGTCAAGAGCTACACCAAACTGTCCTTCTGACATGAAAAAGGAGGTGAGAGATCCTTATACTTCAGAAGAAATATTTGTACCCGTTCACAACTGGAGTAGAAAGTGTTTCCCATTATATGAAGTATTTGAGGGGTCTTTTCAATGTATTTGTTCACAATATATGAAGTGTAACATTTAAAGAGACACATAGAAGGCCATTTAATAGGACATCTAAATCCAACTTTGGACATTTCCCGCAAGATGTCCAAAGTTGGAGGCAAAGAAATGTCCATTTTTTGAATGGGACGTCCAATTCCTCCCCCCCCCCCCCCCCCCGGAAAATTGCCTACTTGGACATCTTGTTGCCAGAATGTCTAGACTGCCAGGACATCTAAATTTATTCGCCATTTTTTACCACAATTGTTTTCTAAATCAGCAACATTTAGATGTGGGAGGGGCCATGATTGTAATAGACTGCCCATATAGACATGCCAACAGAGCAGTGGGGCACCTTAGAGGGCACTGCTGTGAATTTCACTTATCACCATATGCCCTTTATAATTATGCTGAGCTCTTCAAACTCCCTCAAAATCTACTCTACCCACCACCCCAGTAGCCCTTCCAAGTTTATCAAGCATTAGCTAAATAATAATAATAACTTTATTTTTGTATACCGCCATACCCCGAAGAGTTCTAGGCGGTTCACATTAGTTAGACAGAGATTACAAGTGGTTACATATCAAATTGAACAAGTGGTTACATATCAAATTGAACATAGCGTTGCAAACAGCAAGGAGAGAGTAGTTACAAGAGGTTACATATCAAAATGATCGTAGAGTTGCGAACAGCAAGGAGAGATGTAGGGGGGAGAGGAGGGGGACGGGGGAGGGGAGAAGATCAGACGGGGGGATATAAAAGGGGCATTAAGGGTCTTAGTTTCGAAATAGGTGAGTTTTGAGCAGTTTTCTAAAGTCGAGGTAGTTGTAGGCCTTGAGGACCATTTGGGCTAGCCAAGGGTTTATTTTGGCGGCTTGGAAGGCGTAGGTTTTGTCGAGGAATTTTTTTAAGTGGCATAGTTTTAGGGAGGGGAAGGCGAAGAGTTGAATTTTACGGGAGTTCTTGTAGTTGTGGTTGAGGGTGAAATGAGGGGTGATGTAGCTTGGGGATAAACCAAATATTGTTTTGTAGCAAAAACAGGCGAATTTGAACATGATTCTGGATTCTAGAGGGAGCCAGTGGAGTTTGTGGTAGAAAGGGGTGATATGGTCCCATTTTTTCAGGTCAAATAAGAGGCGGACTGCGGTGTTCTGGATCATCCTTAGTCTCCTGATGGTTTTCTTTGAGGAGCTCAAGTAGATGATGTTGCAGTAGTCCAGTATGCTGAGGATGGAGGATTGCACTAAGAGGCGGAATGAGGAGTCTTCGAAGTATTTTTTTATGGTGCGGAGTTTCCATAGTGTCGAGATACTTTTCCTGACTGTGATATCAGTGTGTTTCTCGAGGGATAGATGTTTGTCCAGTGTTACACCCAGTACTTTTAAAGTTTGTTCGAGGGGGAATGTGGATCCTTTTACTTGAATTGTGGTGTCTTTGATTTTGTCTTTGGGGGTTGCTAGGAAGAATTTTGTTTTGTCTGGGTTTAGTTTTAATCTATAGGATAGCATCCAGAGTTCTATCTGACTAAGTATGCTTGTGAGGGAGTTAAGGAGTTCTTGAGTGAAACTGGTTAGAGGGATGACTATGGTAATGTCGTCCGCGTAGATAAAGAATTTTAGCTTGAGGCTTTGCAGGAGGTTTCCTAGGGAGGTGAGGTAGATATTGAACAGGGTGGGGGACAGTGGGGAGCCCTGTGGCACCCCGCAGGAGTTATCCCAGGAGTAGGAGAGAGAATCGTTTTTAAGTACTCTGTAAGATCTGTTCTTTAGGAACCCGTTGAACCAGTTAAGGACCTGGCCGGAGATGCCAATGTAGGCAAGGCAGTCTAGGAGAATGTCGTGGTCGACTAGATCGAAAGCACTGCTCAGGTCCAGTTGTAAAATCAGGGCACTAGATCCCAGGCTAAAGAGTGTGTGTATGTGGTCAAGGAGGGAGGCTATGATGGTTTTGGTGCTGTGATTGGAGAGAAAGCCTGATTGGTTGTCATTTAGGATATTGAATTTTTCTAGGTATGTAGTAAGTTCGGCGTTTACCACCCCTTCTGCTATTTTGGTGAATAGCGGGATGCTTGCGATAGGTCTGTAGTTGGAAGGGGTGCTTGATGGTTCTTTCTTGTTTTTTATGATGGGAGTTATTGAAATGTGGCCTTGTTCTGCTGGGAAACTGCCCGTGGTTAGTAATAGATTTACCCATGCTAACATATTGGCTTTAAAATGGATTGGAGCAGTTTTCATAACGTTAGGGGGGGCAGGTATCCAGTCTACAGAAGGAATTGGAATATTTGTTAAAATATGTGTTGAAGGTTGGCCAGTTGATATTGTGAATTGATTCCAGCTTAGGTCTGTTCTGGATCCTGGGTCTGGTTTGGGCCTGTCTGAGTTTAGAAGGATTGGGAAGTCCCCGTGGGGGGTTGGCTGGGGCAGATATCGATGATCTTAATTTTAGTATCTTTGTGTTAAAGAAGTCTGCAAGGGTGTTAGCGGTTAAGGTGGATTCGTTAACGCAGGTGTCGGTGAGAGTTTCTAGGCTGTAGAGGTCGTTGACCAGTTTGAAAAGGGTGCTGCTGTTGTTTGTAACATTTCCAATTTTGTGGGCATAGAAATTTTTTCGTTTGTCCTTGATGAGGTTTTTGTAGTTTTTTAGTTTAAGTCTCCATGTAGCTCTGTGTTCTTGGGCGCCAGATTTAATCTATTGTCTTTCTGATTTTCTTAGGTCTCTTTTTGCCTGTAGTAACTCCGAATCAAACCATCCGTCCTGGATTGGAGATCTGATTCTGTGAGTTTTTAAGGGGGCAATTTCATCTAAGATATTTGTGCTGACTTTGATCCAAGAGGTCATGATTTGGTCCGTTGCTTCGTTTTGATTAGAGAGAGATTCGTAGAGGGGCCAGAATTCAGCCAGGTCGATTTTACCTCTAGTGGTATGAGTTTTGATGTTTTTTGATATTCTGTTTTTAGTGGCTTTTTGTTGGCATTGGATGGAGAATTGGCATAATTTGTGGTCGGACCATAGGGAGTCTGTCCAGATGTCGTGTTTCCAGTAAAATTTAGGGGCGGATGGTTCTTTGGCGGAGAATGTCACTAGGTCTAACTGATGGCCTCTTTGGTGGGTTGTGATGGGCAGGGGCTTGAAGTAGCCTAGTTGCGAGATTAGTAGCCAAAAGTCGGATATGTCTGGAAGGTCTGTTTGCTCTAGGTGAATGTTGATGTCTCCACATAGAAGGCTGTATGGACTAGCTAAGGAGGTGGAAAGTAGGAAGTCAGCGAAGTCCTCCTTGGCTAGGGTCCATTTTTTTGGAGGGATGTAACACAGCGTAATTGTTAGGGAGGAGGCTAAGGATTTTGAGGTTAGGGAGGCGGCTAGCATTTCTAGATTGGGGGAGGATTTGGTGTTGAGTGTGGTGCAATTTAGGTGGTCTTTGAAGATTATTGCTAATCCGCCTCCTCTTCCCCGGGTTCTGGCTAGGGACAAAATCTTGAAGCCTGGGGGAAGACAGTCTTTGATAATGATGTCTGTGTCTGATAGCAGCCAGGTTTCGGCGAGTAGAACGAAGTCGGGATTGGTTTCAGTGAGCCAATCTTTAATAAGAATGGATTTATTTCTCATCGATCTTATATTTAGGTAGAAACCTTGAAGGTTCTGGAAGTTGGTAGGGTCGATTGGAGAGTAGTGGGAGTAAGCTAGTTTTTTCAGTGATCTTTGTTTTTTTAAGCAAGGTTTGGTTGGTTTGTGGGATGGTGGGGGATTGGGGGGTGGGCTTATGTTTGGGAAGTTGTGTGGAGTGTGGGTGTGTGAAATTTGGATTTTATCGTGCGGTATGAGGAGTAGTGGACTGGGATGTGAGTGGAGTATATTGGGTCGGGTGTGCAGATCCTGATGGTGATGAGATAAAGTGTGAGCAGTGTGGCACATTGGTGAGGGTTTGGCCAGGCCATATTGGCACGCTTGATTTTATGGTTTTGGTTTGGTTTTGTTTTGGTTTTTTGTTTGTTTTTTAAATTGTATGGCTTGATTGGGTTGAAAGGAATTGCAAGGCTGAAGGAGGCAGGAGGAACAGCAGGGTTGTTACAGGCTGGGAAAGCTGTTACGTGCTGTTATATAATTGTTGAGGATTGGTACAAATGCTTAGGAATGTTGTAGGGATATAACAAACAGTTACATGCTGTTACATGATGAAGGCTGCAAGAATAAAGATGTTACATGCTGTTTTATGCTGTTAAATCGATTCTAGAGGTTGGTACAGAGGCTGTGAATGCTAAAAAAGAGTTACGAGTTGTAAAGAAGATGTGGCATGCTAGTGTACAATTGAAATACTTATCAGATGTGGCATGCTAGTGTACAATTGAAATACTTATCAGGTTGAAGTTCTTGGAGGAGTTCTTGGTGGAGGTCTATGGTTCTGTCTGTTGAGGGGCTGTGCTGTGTTGGAGCATGGTGCATTCACTTAAGGCACCTCGCTCAGGTGTTTCGCAAAGGCGCGTGCTAAGGCTCACGCGCCTTTGCCGAGCTCCTTAGCCGGCGCGCCGAACGGCTGTGCGCCGTTGAAGCGATTCTTGAAAAAATCCCGGACTCGGGGGAGGGGCGGAGCGGGGCTCACACGCGCGCCTCGTGCAGGCTGGGCTGGCAATGGCTCCCGATGGAGCGATTCTTGAAAAAATTCCGGACTCGGGGGAGGGGCAGAGCGGGGCTCACATGCGCGCCTCGTGCAGGCTGGGCTGGCAATGGCTCCCGATGGAGCGATTCTTGAAAAAATCCCGGACTCGGGGGAGGGGCGGAGCGGGGCTCACACGCGCGCCTCGTGCAGGCTGGGCTGGCAATCAAAGCATTCTGATAGAAGAGAATGGAATTAGATGCTTATCGATGAAAGCAGGGACATGTGTGTATGTATAGTTTTATAGGTCAAGAGGAGTATTTTGAAGGTGATGCGGTGGGTTATAAGTAGCCAATGAGCATCTCGAAGGAGGGTAGTGATGTGATAAACTTATTTATAAAGCAAAAAAATTCTAACAGCTGTGTTTTGTAGGATCTGGAGTTGACATTTCTTTTTGAGTTATAGTAGTCGATGTGCGAGAACTAGTGAATGAATGAGAATGTTTATAGGAGGGGGGTCAAGGAGCGAGGTAATCGAGCGTATGAGTTTTAATTTGAAGAAGCATTTCTGAACGACAGAGCTGATTTGTTCATGAAAAGTGAGATTATTATCCAAGATTATTCCCAGTAGTTTCACCTTCGAATCTATTTGAATCGGTATTGAATCAGTATTGTCTATATGAATAGGTAGAGATAAGTCTTGTCTGAGGTAGGGAATATTGTGCCTTTTAGTTTTGAGAAATTCAACGCAATCATATTCTGTTGAAGCCAAGTGCTGATTTTAGTAAGTTTAAGATTTATTTCTTCTTTGTATTTTGGGTTGATAGGATGGAGCAGTTGGATGTCATCTGCATAGGCAAATATAGTGAATCCAATGGTTTGGGCAAGTGTTAGTAGAGGGGCTAAGAAAACATTAAAAAGCAACGGGAAAAGGATAGAGTCTTATGGCTACAGATGGCACCCATATGGCAGTATAGTAGTGCTTTGGGCTCATACTTTCCACCATAAATGTTGTAGTTAGAGCGGCTTATGGTTCTGGCTCCTCCTCTCTATGGTTCAGTAGCCCACCCACCTGGTTACTTAAGACACCTGTGTAGATTTCTACTAGGCTTTGCAATACCAGGTGCTGCTGTTCTAACACAGATATGTACTGTTTTGTTCAGATATTTGGGGGGGATGGGAAAGGGATCACTGCAGGAATGTAGGGGGTCGTTACTTAATCCCTCCAGTGGTCATCAGGTCAGTTTGGGTTCCTTTTTAGCACTTAGATGCTTCTACAATAGATATAGGTCAGAATGTCTTAAGTTCTATCCAGGACATCTTAGAAACATGACGACAGATAAAGGCCGAATGGCCATCCAGTCTGCACATTCGCAGCATCACTATCTTCTCTTCTCCCTAAGAGATCCTTCATACTTGCTCCACACTATCTTAAATTCAGATACAGTCTTCGTCTCCACCATCTCTACCAGGAGACTGTTCATCTACCACCCTTTCTATAAAGAAGTATTTCTTTAGATATAATCTTTCACCTCTTAACTTCATCCTATGTCCTCTCCTTTTGGAGCTTTTCTTCCTTTGAAGAAGACTCACCTGTATTAAGACCACAGAAATATATATAAACATCTCTATCATATCCCCTCTCCCCTCTTTCTTCCAAAGTATACATATTAAGGTCCTTTTAAGTCTGTCCCCATACGATTTATGACAAAGACCACTAACCAGATTTGTAGCAACCCTCTGGACTGATTCCATCATGTTTATATCTCTTTGAAGGTATGGTCTCCAAAATTGTACACAGTATTCCAAATGGGGCCTCACCAGAGACTTATACAACAGCATTGTCACCTCCCGTTTGGGTTATTCCATGTCAAGTGGACCAATACTGAAAACCGCCCACACTCGATCCCCCCCCCCCTTTAAATCCAACCAAATTTTACAGGGATGTGGTCTAGGGTCTCAAATGAAACTCTGCAAAAAATTTTGGATCTATCTCGATTTGGTCAGCAGCTAGGGGTGGTTGAACAAAAGCAATTGATCCACTCCCATGCCTCATATGACCTAAAACGCCAACTTTGCTTAAGCACTGTGACAGAAGGAAACTACTTAGGAATCTGAAATTTTGCAGTTTGGTACAACACCTTGGGGCAAGTTTCTGTGTCAAATTAGAAATCTTTTGCAAGCTCGCTTCCATTTCTACAGGTCAGCAAAGTAGGCAAAAAAATTCACGAATGAAAATTTTTGGCAAAGTTTTGCTCCATACTGCTGCTGGTAGGTAAGTCAGCTGAGGGTACAAATTTATCAGCAGACATGTACCATGAGGTACTTCCAAGATTTTCAATATGAGCTTTTACAGTCAAGTGAAGCTGAAGATAATGACCATCCAAAAAATATGGCTTTATGCATTTATGCAAATTGTCACTGTTTTTCAGATTCAAATATCTCTAATGTATAGGGTTTTGGGGTTTGTTTGTTTTTAATATCATTTGAAAGAGCATGTTTTTTTGCTACAGAAGCTATCCTGTTTCATCTTGGACCCGATCTTTCTTTGATGGTTTAAAGATAAGCATTACTTGCTTGCGTAAACATGTTATGTTGAAGGGTCATTGGCACTTTATTGTGAATGTGCAGTGGAACTCTATTGATCTGAAAACTCATAACCAAGCTTTGCCAGCCACAAGTACTCGTCTCGTACTATGTTCAGCGTTTGACAAACTTACTGTGCACTTTTGCAAGTTGACAGTCAAAATATGCATTGGCTTGCACAAACTACTTACTGCATGCAAGCCCAGACGCATAATCATGTGATTCATAAGAATGTACGCATAGCTGTAGTAGTATCTCTCCCGCACCGCAGATGACCACCCGCACCCAGAAAAAAGATCGGGAATGCCCGCAGCACGGCGCGGCCAAAATGGCGCCGGTCACCTCCTCAGCAGCGATACAGCAAATAGCGCTGGAGGCGCTTACAGCACTGACATAGGCAGTAACGGTGGCAATGCAGCCTAGCATTAACAAACTCTCTGAACAGCTTTTAAAACTCGAAAATATGCTTATGGAAACCACCAGCAGGACCACAGCACTGGAGACCAGGGTTTCGAGCATGGAGGACATGCAGCAGGCCCATAACACCACATTGCAGGAATTACAAGCTCTGACCCAAAAACAAGTGGAACGACTGGATGATCTGGAAAATAGATCGCGGAGGTCTAATTTATGCTTTCTAGGTATTCCTGAAACAGTGTCTGGACCTAAACTACTGCAGGCATTGGAGGCCTGGCTGACAAGCACCTTTTCCCTGCATGAGGGTTTGGGGGCCTATCTGCGTGGAACGAGCACACCGGTTGGGAAGGGAACAGGCCTGAGAGGCGAGACCTCGCATGGTAATAGCCAAACTGTTGAATTACAACCACAAAGTAGAAATACTGCGCAAATATAAACAACTCCGTGAGACTTTAACGTTTGAGGAGTCTGAGGTGCGCATTTTTCAGGACTACTCTGTGGCCCTGACCGAGCGCAGGAAGCAGTTCTACCCAATTTGTTCCTCTCTGGCTGACAAAAAAGTACGCTTTCTGTTTTTGTACCCGGCCACTCTGCGTATATACCACCAGGGACAATGGCATGTTTTTGAGGCAGCCCTTTATGTGAACACCCAGGTGCTCCCCCAGTCGGACCTTACCTGACTGAGAAAGTGATGCGAGACTGCACCAACCATTTACTTTTTGTGGGACTTTGGTTTGGTGGCTGATGGACACCAGGAACCCCAGATTTTGGGGTACCGAGGTTCTCCACTACTCAGGCTACTAATTGATCTCATGAATCAAGTTTGTATATATTTACATGTTCTGTATTTATAGTTCAGGGAATGGTACATTGTGTATTAGAGGTTTTACCTTGGTTTTCTTACCCTAGGCTTCTATTCTGGACAAAGGATTATAACTGTGTGGGTGACTCGGGGCCTGGAGTGGCATAGTTTTGTGATCCTTCACACCTCTAGGACCTCCTCGGGGCGGACCTATAGCTGTGACCACAACCATGCAAAAAGGGGGTAGGCAGGGATGGGAGGGGGTGGGTGGGTTGGGGTCGAATGGGGGGGAGTCCTTTGCTACTGTGGATGTTACTGAATCTCTTTTGGTTACAGGAGAGTGTGGGTCTAACAACTGCTGTGAGCGTTATGTTAATTGAATTCTCTATTGTACTGATGGTGCTCAGGCAGGACCTGAGCGCCAAATGGCTGCCCTGTGTGAGGCTGGGAGCCCGGGGTAAATCCTTTCAACACATGGTACATTTTCTGAGTATGTTTGTCCTTCTCATACCCACTGGCTAATAATTTGAGAATAGTGTCCTGGAACGTTTCGGGCATTACTTCCCCTATTAAAAGAACTAAAATTTTAACACAATTCAAACGACATAAAGTTGACATAGCTTGTCTGCAAGAAACACGATTGACGGAGATAGAGCATCAGAAATTGAGGAGGTCATGGGTGGCCGCTGTATATGCGGCCTCCTCTACCCAAAAGTGTGCGGGGGTAGCGATATTAATTCATAAGACCCTACCATACACAGCAAGAGTGGTGGCCACTGATCCGCAGGGTAGATATGTATTATTACAGATAACGATAGGAACATACTCCTTTTATCTTATGAACGTGTATGCACCCAATACATACGATCATTCCTTTTTTGAGGGCATTACAGCACTGCTTCTTGAGCGAGTTACCGACCCGGTCTACGTTGCGGGGGATTTCAATCAGGTCCTAGACCCGTCCTTTGATCATTCTCAGCCAGGACCAAACACAAGTCTGTCCCGCACAAGAGGCCTGCCTTATCTTTGTGCCACTCTTGATTTAGTTGACCCCTGGAGACTCCTACATACCACGGAACGTGATTACACCCATTGTTCCAGGGCACACAACACACAATCTAGAATAGATTATATTCTCACTACGAGCAGGGCATTCTTTAATGTGGATGCAGCGGTCATAGGCCCGGCAGTCATCTCGGACCAAGCGATGATTTGGCTTGATGTGAATGTGGGCTTTGGCTTACGGGGACCCGTTCGCTGGAGCTTCCCTAGTTATTTATTCTCAGACGAACATTTTAAAACATATTTAACATCTAAGTGGGATGAATTCCTAGA
This sequence comes from Geotrypetes seraphini, assembly GCF_902459505.1. NCBI lineage: Eukaryota > Metazoa > Chordata > Amphibia > Gymnophiona > Dermophiidae > Geotrypetes > Geotrypetes seraphini. The sequence continues at coordinate 138,643,283 of NC_047086.1, forward strand.
ATTTAATGGCCAGCATTGTAATAACCCGACGCTGTTTTAGAGCACTGCTAAGGTGGTGCTCAGAGGGGATTGTATAGCTTACGTAATAGCGCGCAACCGCCGATTGTCCCGGGGTATTCTACGGTTGGAAAAGGAACTAGCAACTGCTAAACGCCATTATACACAACATCCGTCACGTACTTCTAGGGAACACTTGATCTCGGTGGAAACGACCCTTAATTCCTATATCCATGAGCGTACGGTGAAAATGCTCTTGTATCAAAAATATCGCTATCATCGATATGGGAATTGCGCTGGGAAGTTACTGGCACGATTAACATCCCGGGTTCGGGGTCATAGTTATGTACTGGGATTGCGAGATGAAATGGGACGTCTCCAACACTCTACTGTCCATATTGCGCAGATTTTTCAATCTCACTTTCAAAAGATCTATGGGCACCAGGACTCGGGAGCTGATCCCCTTATCAGGGACTATTTAGCAGACTCCGGATTATTGCCACTTTCGGATTCTGATATGGAGTTTCTAAATGCAGCCATTACCCCTAAAGAGCTACAAAAAGCTCTCCAAAACCAACAAAATGTTTCTGCTCCAGGGCCGGATGGCTTCACAGCGGAATTCTATAAACTATTATCAGTGCAACTGGGTCCCTTTTTAAGAAACTACTATTCCCAGGTAATACAGGATGAACATTTTCCCATAGAAGCGAATGAGGCATTAATTACGCTGATATTAAAACCGGGAAAAGATAGCGCAGCTCCCGAGTCCTACCGCCCAATTTCTCTGTTAAATTTAAAATTCTTTCCAAAATATTAGCTGATAGACTAGCAACCCTGCTTCCAAACATTATCACATCAACACAGGTGGGCTTTGTAAAGGGCAGGCAAGCAGTACATAATGTTCGTAAAGCACTGTTATCGTTAGCTCACACACAATTTCACAACACTCCAATGATATTGCTTAGCTTGGATGCCGCGCAGGCATTTGATCAAGTCAATTGGACGTATCTTTTTGAGGTGTTGAATTATATAGGTATATCTGGTTGGTACGCCACAGCGTTACGCACGTTATACTCGGCACCGAAGGCGAGACTACTCATTAATGAAACTATTAGAGACCCAATTCTTATTGAAAGAGGTTCCCGACAGGGATGTCCCCTGTCTCCCCTTTTATTTTTGTTGTACTTAGAACCATTTGTTCGTACTGTATCCCTAGACCCTGACATCGTAGGTGTGGACCTTGGGGACCACCCTCTAAAAGTGTTGGCCTTTGCGGACGACCTACTATTTATGCTCACTGACCCTCCTCATTCCATTACACATCTTTTACAAGCGCTTAACGAATTTAAATTCTATTCGGGCTTTACGTTAAACTATCAGAAATCCATTGCGTTAGCTAGTCCGGTGACATTACAACAGACATGGAGAGGACCCTTTCCCTTTACATGGGCAACGACCGCGATTCGTTATTTGGGTATTTGGATTCCTAGAGAACTTAAGACCCTGTACGACAGCAACATTACCTCACTGCTTCACGACACCTTACAGAACTTGCAGAACTGGTCCACTTTCCCCCTTTCAGTGGCGGGATGGGTAGCTCTTCAATATGGTGTTATTCCCCAAGTGGTTATATCGCTTTCAGGTCTTACCTCTGCTTTTATCTTACATTCATAATACACGTTTAACCAAAGGCCTGCAGAGCTTTCTCTGGGGAGGGAAGCAACCTCGTATGCAATTTTTGAGGATGTGTTTGCCCAGGGCTATGGTTTATTAAATGTACGTTGGTATGCAATGGCTTGCCAGATGAGACATATTAACGACTGGTATAGGGGGACTTCTGACTTCACGGCTACGCCACTGGAGTTATCACTGCTGGCTCCGTTTCATGTAAGCTATTTTTTTGCATGTGGCGGATCCGTGGATACGTCCTTTGGTGTCCCACTACCCGATATTTGCGCTGGCCTGGCGCACCTGGAAGTGGGTTTGTAAAACAGCTAAGTTGTCCTCTGGGGTTTCTTTATACTTGCCCATCCAGGGCAATAGAGCCTTTCAGCCGGGATTACAAAACACCGCCTTCCAGAGGTGGAGTGTGCAGGGACTTCAATACCTTTTCCACCTGTTCTTGGAGGAGGGGAGAATGGCAACTTTTGCAGAATTACGCCAGACGTTTGATTTACTACCCAACGACTTTTTTGCCTATTACCAGATCCGACATTATGTTCAGTCTTTACCAGGGGATCATCTTACTGAGGACACTCGGGATGCCATCTCAGAACTCTTTAGTTTATCTGCACAACAGAGGATTCCTCTTCGTTTTCACATTGTGGGGATCCGGGATTGCCAAACTGGCCCCAATTTGAACATTTTGGCCACAGCATGGACAGAGGACTTGCACTGCACATTGATAGCTCAGCAGCTACAGCGAGTACTGAAGCATATTCAAAAGGTGTCTCCTAATATTACTCACTGGGAAATGCAACTGAAAATTGTTCTGCGACTCTATATTTCGCCGGAACGAGCAGCCCGGATGGGGATCACCGCGTCCCATTCTTGCCCGAAATGCAACCAGACTCATGCCTCTTTGGGCCACATGCTTTGGACCTGCCCTAAAATTCTGCAGTTTTGGAGACATCTGGGGCAATATATTACAACGCTTTGGGGGAGGTGTTGGCTCCCACAACCGAGAGCATTATTTGGATATTACAGTTTAGCCACGCCTAAGCCCAAAGGACTGTCAGCTTTCGTAACCAGAGTGATCTTGATGGGGAAGAAAGCCATACTTACTAACTGGCTGTCCCGTGAGCCCCCGACTTATGCACAATGGAGATCGCTGATGATAATTCATGCCACGCTGGAAAGGCGACTGGTAGGAGACTTAGATCGTGGACCGGGTCGTAGCTTTTCTCAGACTTGGGAATGTTTCTGGCAGGATCTCACTCCACATGCTCGCAGTAGACTCTTGAATCTTTAAGTTCATCTCAGACTCTCAGATTTACTTCTAGCACTGGACTCTTGGGGTGGGGGGGATGGGGAAGGGGGAGGGGGATGTGATTGCTCTGTTGTTTATTGGGTGATTCTGCTTATTGTATTTGCTTGTTTATAGTTGAAACAATAAAAAATATTTGAACATACAAAGGCTTGGAAGTGTTCCCTGAGCTGGTACAGTCAGATATGCACAGATCCAATTAGGGCTCCAATTGCCATGGTCTTAGCCTTTCTTCAGGAATGTCTCAGTAAAGGCCTTGCAGTAGGATCACTCAAGGTACAGACAGCAACTCTTTCCTGCTTTAGAGGACAGACTGAAAAGTGAACCTTGGCTTCTCATCCAGATGTGTCCAGAATTTTAAAGGGAGTATTTCATTTTTGCTCCCCCGTGCACCATCCCTTCTGTGGGTACTAACTTAATTCCATGAGCAAGGCCTCTTGCAAGGGCTCATATGGAGCCTAACAGTCAAGACTATGTTTTTAGTGGCCATAACTTCGGCCAGAAGGGTATCAGAATTGTATGCTCTGTCCTGCAGGGACCATTCCACAAGATTAGGAGACCGGTGTCTCGCTTTAAACTTTACCTTCCTTCTTACCAAAGGTAGTTTACAGTTTTCATGTAAACCCAGGAGATGCATCTCCCAGCCTTTTTGCCCTCTGGGACAAAGAAGGAAGACAAAATCCTGAAATGCCTGGATATCCAAAGAGTAGTTCTTGTGATTTAGAGATGACAAATGAGTTTTGCCTGTTGGATCATCTCTTTGTGCTCCTGGGTGCAGAGCGACACAGACAGTCAGCATCATAGCCAACCATTTCAAAATGATTCGTCTGGCAATTTCTTTGGCTTATATCGTGAATGGAGAACAGTCTGTTGTGTGAGTAAAAGCACACTCCACCAGAGGAGTGGTGCCATCTTGGGCAGTCATGCCTGAAGAAATTTGTAGGGCAGCTATGTGTTCTTGCCGTCAAGTTTTACAGAATGAATGTAGCAGAGTTTGGTTTTGTGGTGCTAGCAGCAGGCTCAGTTATCTCTCCCTAGGCACTGGGGACTGCTTTGGTACATCCTTTTGGTCAAGACTGATACAGTATTCCTGTTCCAGTAGAGTGAAAGATTAGGTTCTTACCTTGCTAATCTTTTTTCTTTTAAACAGGAATATCAGTCTTGATGCCCATCCTTTCAGTTTGTTTGTTTGTTAGCCTGCTTTGTGTCTCAGACATGTCTGAAAGGTCAGGTGACTTGTTTACTTCCACTGTACCTTAGGGTCAGGAAGGAAAAGAAATTTTATTACAGTAGTGTCAGATTTGCAAATTGGATAACTTTTGAATTGCTGATACAAGTTGCAAGCAGGTTTCATTTCAGTTTGATAGGTGTTGCAAAATGTTATAATTAAATCTGGTTTTTGTTGAGCAGAACAGACTTCTGTTATTTTAGGGAGAACCTCCATGTCCCCTCTGTAAATACTCTAGGGCTGACTGTTTTGATACAGACTGAAGAAATCCAGTACAGCACAGAGTGAGGGGAGGAGCAGAAGAATTTGTAAATTAGGCTCTCTACAGACTCATAGGCACAGATTCACTAAAGTCAGCAATCATCTCTAAACTTGTTTTCACAGGTTTAGCAATGATCGCTACTAACCGACCCAATTCACAAAAGGGCCCACTACGTGTTTTCCCCCTTGATTGCCCATTTTCCGATCTGGCCATGCAAATTAGTAAAACCCCATGAAAAATAGCCAAGCAATTGATTCACTTACATTTGCTTGGCTATTTTGCATTGGGTTTTATGATCCTAAAACCTAACTGCTGTAGACCTGTCTGTAACAGTGTTACCAACAGATAATGGCACTGATATTTTGCATGTACTACACACGCAAAATATCTGCCCCATAAATAAAACAAAAAAAATCCCCCACCACCAACGGCCCTCCTCGGTGACCCACCAACAATCGCGCACCCCCCCCCTACCTCCCTTGACAATTGCGGAGACCCACCTGAACCCCCAAAAGATGGCAGGAGGGATGCCCACTCTCTCCTGCCATAAAGGCCCTCAACCCTGAAGAAAAAGGCAGGAGGAATGCCTACTCCCTCCTGCCCTTGAAGGCGCCTGCCCGCACCCAAAAAAAAAAATGGCAGGTGGGATGTCCACTCCCTCCTGCCATCGCCCTCCCCCCCCCCCCCGTACCTTTAAGTTGGAAGCAGGAGGGGTGCCCAGTTAAACCCTCCTGCTCTCCACAATGCGGACCTTAGGCCCCTCCCCGGTGCCTAAGGTCCAAATTGCGGAGAAACAGGAGGGTTTGACTGGGCACCCCTCCTCCCGACATAAAGGTACAGGGGAGAAGGGCAATGGCAGGAGGGAGTGGGCACCTCTCCCGCTTGCTTTTTTCAGGGGAGGGAGGGAGAGGTATTTGCGGGCAGGGGGGAGTGGGCATCCCTCCTGCCTTTTTCTTCAGTGGGGAGGGCCTTCATGGCAGGAGAGAGTGGGTATCCGTCCTGCCATTTTTTTGGATTCAGGGAGGGAGCGGGCTTTGTCTTGAGGAGGGCTTTTTTTTAATGAGTAGATATTTTGCATGTGTAATACACACAAAATATCTGTGCCATTAAATAAAAAAACAAATTAATTTTCCTGCTTCTCCTGTCACTACTGTCGGGGTTCTGTGCATGTGAGTCGGGTTTGCATGCAAATGATTTGCATGCAAACTTGATAGTGAATTCAATCGCTGTTTGAAAATCAGCCAGAGAATTGGCCAACAGTGATTGAGTCGCTATCTTTAGTGAATCTGGGCCATAGTAAAGGAGAGTAAATACCCATTGGTCAAAACTGATATTTCTGTTTACAAAGAAGTTAGCAGGGTAAGAACCCAATCTTCCAATTTGTTTTGAAAATCAGCACTTGGATGTTTTTCTCTGCAAAACGTCCAAGTGCTGATTCAGATGGTTTTCTTTGGGAAATTTTTGTGTTTTGAAAATGCCCCTAATACAGCTCCCCTCCTGATTCGGGGTTTCCCCACTCGCAAATTTGGTTATTCACAATTTTTTTGCCCCTTGTTTTTATTGGAGAAACGCTGCCCCGGACATCCCCCAGACCTTACCTGGTGGTCTAGCGGTTTCAAAAAGGTCTGCTTAGGAGGACATTGTTAAAGCAAGTGAGCTTCACAGAAGCAAATGAGAAATGATTCTCTTGGTTTGGGGGAGGGCTAGGAGGTTGGCTGCTTTTGCATGGGTTGTTTTTGATTCTGTTGTGAATGTATTTTGCACCATTAATGCCTTTTCAATAGCTGTTAAGAACAAGAAGCAACCTATTAAAACTCTGCAGATTATTCTGCTAGTAGAAATGCATGTGAAGAGAATTCAGAGCAGCAGTGTTTAATCCATGCAAGTTAATGCTGTATACATGTTTTGGACTGCACCAGTGTCTATTACAGAATGGAGGACTTGCTCAAATGTTATGAATGTAAAATTCTAACAGATGTGTTCTAATGGCTTCAATTATTTAGCTTCTGAACTGCTTGAACGAGTGCTTGAATATGGATCCTCTCAGCTTCAGTGTTTGGCGACAACTTTACACTAAGCATTTGTCACAATCCAGGTAACAGATATAAATATGAACCCTAGATTGGGTCTTAATTGATAGATGTCACCTTGCGTGATCTTGGCTTTAAGTAGTTTTAACATCTTCACTTCATTGGAGTAGAAACAGATCCCAAGTTACCAAAATGTAGTTTTAAAGAAAGAAATACTTTTTTATAGTTTTTCACATAAGGCGCTCTTGCAGAAAATCCATTATATCGAGGGCAATCTGGACATAAATAATAGGTTGTTTCAGCAGAAAAAAAATAAACTAACACATTATGGCCACTTAAAAAATGTTGATACAATACATAATAAAACATCTTAATAGACACAGATCGGGTATAAGCAGAGATGGAACATATATTCTTTTTTTTTTATTATTATGTTTTTTGGCAATTGTAGCACAGACTGTACAACTATAAAACAATACAATTGTGATCTACTCGATGCAATGATAAGAAGAATTAAGAAAATATCAGCGGTTACACAACTAAAACATACTCCAACAAACTACAGCCCCATTGCAACCAACATTTTCTATATTGTATCCCCCCAAACACTCATCCTTGTCAAACACTTCTATCATCAAATCCTCTTACTCACCACCCTGTACACAGCAAACACTCTCTACTCACACACAGCCTCACTCACTCAATCACCCAGCCATCCGGTCCTTTGCATATCCCTGGGACCCAAGAATACCATAAGAGCCTAAGACTACTTAGAAGGATCTACTTAGAAGGTCTTTTCAGTGTTCATCCGGCCCTTAAACTTCTTCAAATTTTTATTGTAACTACTTCGATCTCTTTGTATTGTAACTACTTCGCTGATTGTCCAGCACCTCTTGTAAACTGCCTCGAACTATCATGGCTTTGGTGGTATATAAAAATAAAATTATTATTATTATTATTACTTAGAAGGATCACCAGTACAGAGAAACAGTAAATCTTTCCAGAGGGCCACATAACACAAATGTTCTACCCTCCCCCATCTTAATCAGAGCCTTGTCCAAGGAAGAAGGCGAACTGGCAGTCTCGAGAATGGCCCAGCTGCTGCAGGACTTGGGATGGATTCAAGAAGAGTCACTTAGAGCCGACCCTGCACATGGAGTACCTGGGAGTTCTGTTTGACATGGTTGTAGGCCAGGTTTTTCTTCCAGAGCCACATAGACGGAGGCTCCTGAAGCAGATATCAGACTTGCTACTGAGTCTAACTCTTGATGGTGTGGCATCATCTGCAGGTCCTGGGGTTGTGGCAGCAGCCTTAAAGGTGATCCCTTGGGTCAGGGCACACATGAGACCCTTTCAAGACACTCTTCTATCCCGCTGATCTCCTCAGACAGACTTGCTTCAGCAACCACTTCCATTGGCACTGGAAGTGAGGAACAGTTTACAGTGGTGGCTGCAGATAGCTTCCCTGTCAAAGGGCATGCCACTCCCTATAGCTCCTCCGTATATCCTCCTGGACGATCCTAACGACCAATGCCAGTCTTTATCTCAGGACAAGCAGGCAGCATATTCTCTACATGTGGGTGACGTCATTCACAGAGCCCCGTCACGGACAGCTTTTCAAGCAAACTTGATTGAAGATCTTAAAGTTTGCTAGTGCTGCACCGCGCATGCGTGTGCCTTCCCACTCAGCTAGAGGGCGCGTCTCCTCAACGTGGTCCTCAGTTCTTAGTTTTCCGCGGAGCCAGAAAGCCCTGTCTCTCTTCTCTGCGAATCTAAGTGCCTTTCTTGCACCACAGCTTCTTTTATTGTTTTCATCGGAAGTCGCTGTGCCCCGCGCCCTTTCTGTTTTACCCCCAAAAAAACCTTAAATACATCGATCGCGACCGGGGATCCTGGTTTTTTCCTTGGCTGCGGCCTTTTTTTCCTGCCTTATGTCCCAGCCTCTTACCGTTTTCAAGAAGTGCAAGGAGTGTGGTCGGGTGATCTCGATAACAGATCTGCACCGTTGGTGTATACTTTGTGTAGGTGTTGATCACCCTACAGACTCTTGCCCTCGTTGTGCCACTCTCCAACCTCGGGCTCTTCGTCGACGACAGGCCAAGATTGCGAAACTCTTCACCATGGACCTGCCAGTGGATAAAATCTCGACCCCGTTCTCGGCCTTGGTCTCGATATCAGCCTCAAAGACCTCGGTCCTGAGCATGTCTCCCTCAACTTCGAAGGCCTCGGCTGCTTCGGCTTCGAAGACCTCAGCCTCAGGTAAGTCTCCTCTTCCTCCTTCAGGTTCAGCTCAGCTACCGAAGAAGCCATCCTCGGAGTCTCTGGCCACCTAGGCAGTGAGTGTAATCCATTTTCCATACCAGCAGTTCCTGGAAAATTGGACTCGAGGTATAAGACTGTGCATCACAAGGGATTTGACACCTCACAGTTATCTCATCAATCCCTACTAGTTGAATCTTCCTTGTAGAGATCCCATCCTTCCAAGGTCTATGCTACAGTCCCCTGGCAGGGAGGGGAAAACTATGGATAAGTTTGGACGTCGCATCTACCAGAATGCTATGATGTCCTCTAAAGTCCTTAATTATAATTTTTATTTCATTACTTATTTTGAATTTCTTTTTTCTCTACTGCTGAAATTTTTGACTTACATGGATAATCATATGCATTTTGAGTTTCAAGAAGTCATTGCGTCTCCATCTCCTGCAATCATCTTACGATGCCTTTGAGTTATCTGCCCGAGGGGCTGCTTGCTCTGTGGCTATGTGTCGTCTTGTATGGCTTCGTACCATTGACATGGACTCTAATCTTCAAAACCGCCTGGCTAACATCCCTTGTCAAGGCACCGACCTTTATTGACGAGTCCATCGAGGCAGCCACTAAAAAATTATCTGACCATGAAAAATCATTTGCTTCAATTGTCAGACCTAAGCCGAAGCCAACACCTGCCAAGCCTGCACGTCCGGCTGTTATTTATCAAAATCAATGGGATGTAGCGCTGCCGGGGTACAAGCTCTATAGGAGGGACAGGACCCACAAAAAAGGGGGAGGCATAGCACTATATATAAAGGACTCTATCCACTCAGTCGGGATGGATATGGAAACGAAGGCAGAGGGGCTGGAATCGATGTGGGTCAAATTACCGGGAAACAAGGGTGCGGGCATAAAACTGGGGCTGTACTATCGACCACCTGGTACGCCAGAGGGAGTCGGACACGACTTGGAAGCGGAATTGAGACAGGAGTGCAGGACTGGAAATGTAACAGTGATGGGGGACTTCAACTACCCAGGGATAGACTGGAGTAAGGGTCACTCCAACTGCACTAGGGAGATAGGATTTGTAGAAGCTGTGAAGGACTGCTTCATGGAGCAACTAGTCAAAGAACCGACGCGAGGGGGTACTACTCTTGACCTCATCCTAAACGGATTAGGGGGGCCTGCAAGAGGGGTAGAAGTGGGAGGACCACTAGGCAACAGTGATCACAACACGATCAGATTCACATTAGAAAGAGGGACACCCATAGTTAGGAGGACCGCAACAACTGCGCTGAACTTCAAGGAAGGGAACTACGTTGCTATGAGGGAAATGGTGGGGAGGAAGCTCAGAAACATCTTTAGGATGGAGACTGTGGGAAGCGCCTGGACCCTATTCAGGGACACCCTGCAGGAAGCACAGAGAATGTATGTCCCCAATTTCAGGAAAGGCTGCAAGAACAAGCGATCAAAGGACCCGGTTTGGATGTCAATAGAAGTAAAGAGGGCGATAAATGACAAAAAAGTATCTTTCCGGAGATGGAAAAAGGACCAAACAGAGGAAAACCACCAGGCGCATAGGAAATGCCAAAAGGAATGCCACCAAGAGGTTAGAAAAGCAAAAGGGAAATACGAAGAGGGGCTGGCCAAGGAGGCGAAAAACTTCAAGGCATTCTTCAGTTACGTTAAGGGGAAGCGACCAGCGAGAGAGGAGGTAGGGCCGTTGGACGATGGGGACAGGAAGGGAGTGATTAAGGAGGATAAAGAGGTAGCTGAGAGGTTGAACACGTTCTTCTCGTCGGTTTTCACGAGCGAAGACAAATCTAATATACCAGACTCAGAGGAGCTCATGAGTGGGGAACAGGCTGAAAAATTAGAGCACATAGAGGTAAGTAGGGAGGATGTCCTCAAACAGATAGACAGGTTAAAATGCGGCAAATCACCGGGCCCGGACGGGATCCATCCAAGGGTTCTGAAGGAACTAAGACAGGAAATAGCGGGCGCAATACAACATGTTTGCAACCTATCCTTGAAAACTGGTGAGGTGCCAGAGGACTGGAAATTGGCAAATGTCACACCCATCTTCAAGAAGGGATCGAGGGGTGACCCCGGGAACTACAGGCCGGTGAGCCTGACTTCAATTATAGGGAAGATTGTGGAAGCTATGATCAAGGACGGCATTTGCGAGCACATCGAGAGGAATGGCCTACTGAGAACAAGCCAGCACGGATTCTGTAAGGGAAGGTCGTGCCTAACGAACCTTCTGTACTTCTTTGAGGGAATAAGCAGTCGGGTGGACAATGGGGAGCCCATAGACATCATTTACCTCGACTTTCAAAAGGCTTTCGACAAGGTGCCACATGAAAGGCTACTTAAGAAGCTGTGGAACCACGGGGTGGGAGGGGATATGCACAGATGGATCAAGCACTGGTTGTCGGAAAGACTGCAGAGGGTTGGAGTAAAGGGTCAATATTCTGACTGGCGGGGAGTCACGAGCGGTGTGCCACAGGGATCGGTGCTGGGGCCTTTACTCTTTAACATATTCATCAATGACCTGGAAAAGGATGCAAAGTGTGAGGTTATAAAATTCGCAGACGATACCAAACTGTGCGGCAGAGTTACGACCAGGGAGGAGTGTGAGGACCTACAAAGGGACCTGGATAAGCTGGAAGACTGGGCAAACAAATGGCAAATGCACTTCAACGTGGACAAATGCAAGGTCATGCATATAGGGAAAAAGAACCCGTTGTTCAGCTACAAATTAGGGGGGGTATTGTTGGGAGACAGCAGACTCGAGAGAGACTTGGGTGTGCTGGTGGATGCATCACTGAAGCCATCTGCACAGTGCGCAGCAGCCTCGAAAAAAGCCAACAGGATGCTGGGCATCATAAAGAAGGGCATAGCAATCAGAACACAGGAAGTCATCATGCCATTGTATCGAGCGATGGTGCGTCCAAATCTGGAATACTGCGTTCAGTATTGGTCGCTGCACCTCAAGAAGGACATGGCGGTACTTGAGAGAGTCCAAAGGAGAGCAACGAAATTGGTAAGAGGGCTGGAACACTGCTCATACGCCGAGAGGCTGGATAGGCTGGGGCTCTTCTCTCTGGAGAAAAGGAGGCTCAGGGGAGATATGATAGAGACCTTCAAGATCATGAGGGGCTTAGAGAAGGTGGATAGGGACAGATTCTTCAGACTGAAGGGGACAGCAAATACGAGGGGGCATTCTGAGAAACTGAAGGGAGACAGGTTCAAAACAAATGCAAGGAAGTTTTTTTTCACCCAAAGGGTCGTGGACACTTGGAATGCGCTACCGGAGGAAGTGATCAGGCAGAATACGGTACAAGGATTCAAACAGGGATTGGATGGATTCCTGAGGGATAAAGGGATCGTGGGATACTGAGGGAGGAGCTGGGATGTAACACAAGTATAGGAAGTTAATCAGGTAATGAGTATAAACTAACCTGGTCGTGCATGTGCAAGACCGGAGGGCTAGGACTTCGATAGGAAGGCAGGACTTAAATGGGAAACCAAGGTGGCAAGGGAGCCACTTCTGATGATTCAGACAGGTCTTGACCTGTTTTGGGCCGCCGCGGGAGCGGACTGCTGGGCAGGATGGACCTGTGGTCTGACCCGGCGGAGGCACTGCTTATGTTCTTATGTTCTTAAAGGCGTTTTGCTCCAAAGCCAGCTCCTTATACTCGCCCTCCTCTGAAGAAGCAGCCACCTCAGAAGCAACAGAAATCAAACCTTCTGCTGCACCTAAGGCTTCTCAGCCTTTTTGACTGTTTACAACAGAGCATAACCTCCATTATTCTGTCTCTGTCTCCCTTTCCCCCTATAGGAGGTCGTCTCCATCATTTTTACAACAGATGGACCTTAATTATCTCAGACCTCTGGGTACTTCCCATCATCAGAGAAGGATACTCTCTTCATTTCACTCAAGTTCCACCGGAGTTCCCTCCAAGAGAGTATCCTTCCAATCCATCCCAGGCCGCTCTTCTTCTTCAGGAAGCTCAAGCTCTGCTTCGTCTCCATGCCATCGAAACTGTTCCCTTGGAATAGCAGAACAGGGGATTTTACTCCCGTTTCTTCCTTGTTCCGAAGAAGACGGGCGATCTGTGATCCATTCTGGATCTCAGTGCTCTCAACAAATTTCTAGTCAAGGAAAAATTTTGAATGTTGTCCCTGGCATCCCTTTATCCCCTTCTCGAACAGAACGACTGGTTATGCTCCCTGGATCTCAAGGAGACCTACACTCATATTCCCATCCATCCGGCCTCCCGTCAATACCTCAGATTTCGGGTGAGGAATCTGCACTATCAATACAGAGTTCTACTCTTTAGCCTGGCCTCGTCTCCCAGAGTGTTCACCAAGTGCCTGGTAGTGGTAGCAGCAGCTCTACAGAATCATGGTCTTCAGGTATTTCCCTACCTCGACGACTGGCTCATCAAAGATTCCACATCTCAAGAGGTTATTGTAGCGACCCAACGGACTACCTGGTTCCTACAAAGTTTGGAATTCGAAATCAACTTCCCCAAATCTCAACTTCAGCTCTCTCAGAATCTACAGTTCATTGGGACTGTTCTGGACACTGTCCAACTCAGAGCATTCCTTCCACAACGCCTGAAAACTCTTCTTCAACTCTATCACACTGTGTCTTCCTGCTCTTCCATCTCAGCGAGACACATGATGGTGCTTCTAGGTCACATGGCCTCCACAGTACACATGACTTCTTTTCCAGACTTCACCCCAGAATTCCTCATTGGAGCCTGGCATCTCAGTGGACGCAGGCTTGCGATCCTCTTTCTCGACACATTATAGTCGTTCCTTCTTTGAAGAAGTCTCTCCGTTGGTGGATGCTCTCTTCCAATCTTTTCAGATGCTTGCTTTTTCAAACGCCCCCTCATCAGAAGGTCCTCACGACAGACTCGTCGACCTACGCTTGGGGCACTCATCTCGATGGTCTCCATACTCAAGGTCTCTAGATCAGTACAGATCGTCAGTGTCATATCAATCAGTTGGAATTCAGAGCGATCCTCAAAGCTCTCCACGCTTTTCAACATCTCCTTCACGATACAGTAGTCCTCGTCCGCACGGACAACCAAGTCGCCATGTATTATGTCAACAAACAGGGAGGGACAGGATCTGCCTCCCTTTGTCAAGAAGCTCTGGAGGTTTGGGACTGGGCGATCCGTCACAACACCTTCCTCAAAGCTGTCTACATTCAAGGGGCTCAGAATTGCTTGGTGGACAACTTGAGTCGTCTCCTGCAACCTCACAAATGGACTCTCCATTCTTCGTCTCTTCATCACATTTTCTCACAGTGGGGAACACCTCAGATAGACCTCTTTGCAGCTCCCCACAACTACAAACTACCTCAGTTCTGTTCCAGGATATACTCTCCTCATCACCTCGAGGCAGATACTTTTCTTCTGGAATGGTCTTCTGTCATTTACTACGCATTTCCTCCATTCCCTCTCATTCTCAAGACTCTGGTCAAGTTGAAGAACAATCATGCCACCATGATTCTAATTGCTCCTCGGTGGCCGAGACAACCATGGTACTCCCTTCTACTTCAACTCAGCAGCAGGGAGCCATACCTTCTACCAGTTTTTCCTTCTCTGCTTACACAGAATCAAGGATCTCTGCTTCATCCCAACCTGCAGTCTCTGCACCTGACAGCCTGGTACCTCTCAACATAATACCTCTTCAGTTTTCTGGATCTGTAAGAGACGTTTTAGAAGCTTCTAAAAAGCTTACCACTCGACAATGCTATCACCAAAAATGGACTAGATTTTCTACCTGGTGTTTTTCTCATAAGGAGCCTCAACATTCCTCCTTATCTTCCTTTTTAGATTATCTTTTGCACTTATCCAACTCTGGCCTCAAATCTACATCCATAAGAGTCCATCTCAGTGCAATAGCAGCTTTTCATAAACCTATTGAAGGGAAACCCCTCTCTGCTCATCCGATGGTTTCCAGATTCATGAAAGGACTTTTCAATGTCAAACCTCCTCTCAAACCGCCTCCTGTAGTTTGGGACCTCAATGTTGTCCTTTCTCAACTCATGAAGCCTCCATTTGAACCAATTGATAAGGCTCATCTGAAGTATCCCACTTGGAAAGTGGTGTTTCTCATTGCCCTCACTTCTGCTCGACGAGTCAGTGAGCTACAAGCTTTAGTTACTGATCCACCCTTCACTGTGTTCCATCATGACAAGGTGGTTCTTCGTACTCTTTCTAAATTCCTACCTAAAGTGGTCTCGGAATTTCATCTCAACCAATCTATCGTACTTCCAGTGTTTTTTCCAAAGCCTCATTCTCACCCTGGAGAATCAGCTCTTCATACTCTGGACTGTAAACGTGCTTTGGCCTTCTACTTGGAACGCACCAAACCACACAGAACTGCTCCTCAACTTTTTGCCTCTTTCGATCCAAATAAGTTGGGACATCCAATTTCTAAATGCACCATCTTTACTGGATGGCGGCTTGTATCTCTTTCTGCTATGCCCAGGCTGGATTACCACTTCACAGTAAAGTCACAGCCCATAAAGTCAGAGCAATGGCAGCTTCTGTAGCTTTCCTCAGATCGACACCTATTGAGGAAATTTGCAAGGCTGCTACTTGGTCCTCGGTTCATACCTTCACTTCTCACTATTGTCTGGATATTTTCTCCAGACGGGATGGACAGTTTGGCCAAACAGTATTACAAAATTTATTCTCCTAAGTTGCCAACACTCCCACCATCCCATTCTGGTTAGCTTGGAGGTCACCCATATGTGAGAATACCTGCCTGCTTGTCCTGGGATAAAGCACAGTTACTTACCGTAACAGGTGTTATCCAGGGACAGCAGGCAGCTATTCTCACAACCCACCCACCTCCCCTGGTTGGCTTTTCTGCTAGCTATCTGAACTGAGGAGACACGCCTTGTGCACTGGACGGGAAGGCACTCGCGCATTCGTGGTGTGGGCGATTCGAAACTTCTAGTTTCTTCAAGCAAGTCTGCTTGTGAGGCGTCCGCATCGGGGCTCCGTCGGATGACGTCACCCATACGTGAGAATAGCTGCCTGCTGTCCCTGGATAATACCTGTTACGGTAAGTAACTATGCTTTACAGTCTACGGCCCAGAAATATCAAAGAAGAGACAAGTTAATTTAATCATGTATTTTTAATGGGTATAACTTATGGATGGACCGTTCAGGTCTCTGTCATTTACTAAGTTACTATGAGGGGGCAGGAGCAAACCTGCTGGGAAAGGAGGTGGAGTTGAAAGATGCATAATATTCTGCAAGCAATTTGCAGGTTCAGATGCATAACCCTAGCGTTCAGGACTACTACACATCTTCAAGAAAGATTATCGAGGCAAGAACCTATTCTTTCTATGCAGCTGACCGACACATTCCAAACCAATCTACTTAAAAACCTACAGTTTCCATACCTAAAAAGAATTTTAAAGTGGAGCAAGATGGCTGACGGCAGTCCAGAACACTGTCTCGTCCTTTAACTATTTCCTACCTCCTAATGGAGAATAAAAGGAAAAGTAGCAATAAGAGAGGTATAGGAACCCCTCTGTCTCACCTACCTCTGGTCCAATGGATTGGCATCTACAGCATTCTGGCGTAATGAATCAACTGTAGGTGTTCTTCAGGCAGAGAGTCAATGGAGCCGAGTACGGCATCTTCCTTGGTTCACAAGACATCAGCCTGTCAAAATAGCAGCAGCCACCCACCCTGGCAGTGCAAAGAATATGAAGCTGTTTCTTCTTCCATCAGCTTCAGAAAGATTTTGTAAAGCTGCAGTCCTGCTTGGGAGTTTGCAGGAATGGTTTTGGCTCCTTTATCCATTGCCCATCCTGACAAGCTCAAAATGACATTCCCCATGTATGTAACCTATCAGTCCAGTTGTGTACAAAAATCACCTGTTAACAGATAAGTAACATTGCTTTTCATCACAGTAACATAGTAGTTGATGGCAGATAAAGACCTGAATGGTCCATCCAGTCTGCCCAACCTAATTCACTGTAAAAATTTGTTGTTTTGGGGGTTTTTTCTTAGCTATTTCTGGGCAAGAATCCAAAACTCTGCTCGATACTGTTCTTAGGTTCCAACTACTGAAGTCGCCGTCAAAGCTCACTCCAGCCCATCTACACCATCCCAGCCATTGAAGTCCTCCCCAGCCCATCATCCCCCAAATGGCCATATACAGACACAGACCATGCAAGTCTGCGCAGTATTGGCCTTAGTTCTTCAATATTTACTTCTTTTTTTTTTCTTACTATTATTTTCTGATTCTAGATCCTCTGTTCATCCAACGCTTTTTTGAATTCTGGCACCGTTTTCCTCTCCACCACCTCTCTTGGGAGCACATTCCAGGCATCTACCACCCTCTCCGTAAAGAAGAATTTTCTTACATTGCTCTTGAGTCTACCACCCCTCAGCCTTAAATTATGCCCTCTGGTTTTACCATTTTCCTTTCTCTGGATTTTGTTCTACGTTAATACCTTTCAAGTACTTGAACATCCAAATCAAATCTCCCCTGTCCCTCCTTTCCTCTAGGGCAGGGGTGTCCAAAATTTTTGCTTTCCTGGGCCGCATTGGCCGAAAAAAATATTTATGGGGCCGCGCAAACGCTGCAGCAAGACAGAGGAGGGAGCCGGCAAGATGGTAAACACCCGGGGGCAGGAGAGGAAAACACTGTATTGCCCTCGACTGGTGCCGCACAAAAATACTTCAAGGGGCCGCAGGTTGGACACCCCTGCTCTAGGGCATACATATTCAGGACTTCCAGTCTTTCCTCATATATCTTTTGGCACAAACCTCCTATCATTTTCGTTGCCCTACTCTGGACCGCTTCAAGTCTTCTTATGTCCTTCGCCAGATATAGTCTCCAAAACTGAACACAATATTCCAAGTGGGGCCTCACCACCTGTACAGGAGCATCAACACATTCTTTCATCTACTGGTTACGCCTTTCTTTATACAGCCCAGTATCCTTCTGGCAGCAGCCACCGCCTTTCACACTGTTTTTTCACCTTTAGATCTTCAGACACTATCACCCCAAGGTCCCTCTCCCCATCCATGCATATCAGCCTCTCGCCTCCCAGCACATACAATTCCTTTTGATTTTTAATCCCCAAATGCATTACTCTACATTTCTTTGCATTGAATTTTAGTTGCCAGATATTAGACCATTCCTCTAACTTTTGCAGATCCTTTTTCATGTTTTCCACTCCCTCCTTGGTGTCTACTCTGTTACAAATCTTGGTATCATCAGCAAAAAGGCACACTTTTCCTTCTAACCCTTCAGCAATGTCACTCACAAACATAATGAACAGGATCGGCCCCAGCACCGAGCCCTGAGGGACTCCACTACTCACTTTTCCTTCCTTCAAGCAACTTCCATTAACCACCACCCATTGGCATCTGTCCATTAACCAATTTCTAATCCAGTTCACCACTTTGAGTCCTAACTTCAGCCCTTCAAGTTCAAGAGCCTCCTATGAAGAACCGTATCAAAGGCTTTGCTGAAATCTAAGTAAATTACATCTAGCATATGTCCTTGATCCAGTTCTCTGGTCACCCAATCAAAAAATTCAATCAGGTTCGTTTGACATGATTTACCTTTAATAAAGCCATGTTGCCTCGGATCCTGTAACCCATTAGATTCTAGGAAATTCACTATCCTTTCGTTTAGCAACACTTCCATTATTTTTCCAGCAACCAAAGTGAGGCTTACCGACCTGTAGTTTTTCCGCTTCATCTCTGTGACCACTTTGTGAATAGGGACAACATCCGCTCTTCTCCAATCTCCATGAACCACTCCCATCTCCAGAGATTTGTTGAACAAGTCTTCAATAGGACCCGCCATAATCTCTCTGAGCTCCCTCTGTATCCTGGGATGGATCATACAGTCCCATCATTTTGTCCACCTTCAGTTTTTCAAGTTGTTCATAAACACTTTCCTCCGTGAACGGCGCAGAATCTACTCCATTTTCTGTGTAACGTTGCCAGACAACCTCGGTCCTTCTCCAGGATTTTCTTCTGTGAACACAGAGCAGAAGTATTTGTTTAACATGTTTGCTTTTTCCTCATCACTACATATTGGTTCTTAACATCTTTTAGTTTAGCAATTCCATTTTTCATCTTCCTCCTTTCACTGATATATCTGAAAAATATTTTGTCTCCCTTTTTTACATTTTTAGCCATTTGCTCTTCCGCCTGTGCTTTTGCCAGACATATCTCTCTCTCGGCTTCTTTTAGTTTCACCCAGTAGTCCTTTCTGTGCTCCTCTTCTTGGGTTTTTTTATGTTTCAGGAACGCCAACACCTTTGCCTTTATTTTCTCCGCCACTAGTTTTGAGAACCATGTCAGTTTGCTTTTTCTCTTGTTTTTATTTATTTTCTTCACATAAAGTTCCGTAGCCATTTTTATTGCTCCTTTCAGCTTAGACCACTGTTTTTCCACTTCTCTTATGTTCTCCTATCCTAACAGCTCTTTCTTCAGGTACTCTTCCATTTTATTAAAGTCTGTACGTTTGAAATCTAGGACTTTTAGTATTGTGCGGTCCTCCACTTTAGCTGTTAATACCAATCCAAACCATTTGATGATCGCTACTTCCCAGGTACTCCCCATTTGTGAGGACCAGATCGAATATTGCTTTTTCCCTCGTGGGTTCCTTCACCATTTGTCTGAGCAGAGCCTCTTGAAAGGCATACACAATCTCCCTACTTCTTTCCGATTCCGCAGACGGAACTTTCCAGTTCGCATCCGGCAGGTTGAAATCTCCCAACAGCAGCACCTCCTCTTTCTTTCCAAACTTTTGGATTTCCACAATCAGATCCTTATTAATTTGCTGCGATTGAGTCAGATGTCTGTAGACTACACCCACATAGATAGAAGTTCCATCATCTCTTTTCAGAGCGATCCATATCGCTACATCCTCTCCCCAGGTTCCTTGCATTCTAGTCGCTTGGATATTGATCTTTACATAGAGAACTACTCCTCTACCTTTTTGACCATATCTGTCCTTTCTAAAAAGATTATATCTCGGTATGTTTGTATCCATTCATGGGATTCACTGAATCATGTCTCTGTGATAGCAACAATATCCAGGTCTGCCTCTAACATCAGGGCTTGCAGATTATGAACTTTGTTGCTTAGACTGCGAGCATTTGTGGTAATCGCTTTCTAGCTATTTTTCAGCAGTAATCTTTTTTGTATAGTTTTTTGTTTGTTTGTTTCGTTTCACTTCCCGTTGCAATGCTAAGAAGTGAGTTAATAATATTGTTTGTGATGCAATCTTTACTACCATCACATCTTGTCTTTTGCTTTTTCCTCATCACTCTCCACATATCAGTTCTTAACATCTTTTAGTGGTCTCTATAATTGTCCTTCATACATACACCACCCCCACCTTCTAGTTTAAATTCCTAGAAACATATTGTCTAAATTTCTCTGCAAGGATTCTTTTTCCTGCTGTAGTAATATGTAACCCATCAGTACATATTACAGCAAGGTAATTTTTTGTATTTAATCATGCCTTTTTGCATCAGCGACTTTCATTGACTATTATGAGTTTCACTTGATTTTGTATACCAGTTGCTTTTAAGTTATTGATGAAACTTTGACACTTTGGGGAAGTTAAGACCAAGTAATGTCCCTTATATGGAATAGTGGATTGGTGTTTTTGTAGTCCACAAGCCAAATACGACCTTACCATAATTGACTGATGGTTCTTTCAACATAATTACCACCATTTATATTCTGATAGTGTTTGGTTCGTATCACTGCCGAAGAGAAACCATATGCTATTTAAAGGTTTGGTTTTTCAAAGATACAATTGTGCAACACTGTGCACATATGAAAGATTTTGTGATATGAGACCAAAGTGGAACTTTCTGGTCTCATTGCTAAGCAGTAAATGTATGCGGTGTAAAATACATTGCAGCACATCATCCCTACGGTAAAGCATGGTGGCGGCTGCATGATGTGGGTGTACTTAGCAGCTTGTGCAGAGAGGAAAAGATGTTGCAAAGTGCACACATATCCTGGTAGAAATCCTGTTCATCTGCCATGGACTGGGACTAGGGAACTGATTCATCTTTCTGCAGGTTAAGTAAGTAATAGTGGAGTGGATCAGTAAGCAAAAAGTGAATGTCATCAAGTAACCCAGTGAAAGTTCAGACCTGAGGCCAATAGAAAATCTATGAAAGCACATGAAGACTGCATTCCATAGCTGATCCTCTGTCATTTTGAAAGAGCATGAGCAAAAAAAATGAACAGAAACAGCACTACTCCAGATTGTGTAGTAATTACTTTTGCTAAATGATTCATGGTGGTTACTGCTGCCCTGGATAACACCTGTTACGGTAAGTAACTGTGCTTTCTGGGAGTCAATTTGAGGACAAATAAATCTCATTCTTGGGTCATCTATCCCCTTATCCTATGAGGCGGTAATATGTGGTACGTTACTTCATGTTAAACCTACTTTAGACAAGTATAAAAGTCGCCTTTTCCTGATCATGACAGGAATAGGTGTTCAACTGATCACATATAATTGGAAGAACTATGACAGGATTAATTATACTTTTTGGTGGGTAAATGTGTGTCCCACGTATAAGTATGAAAGAATGATGGCGGAATGTTTGGGGACTAGTAAGTTCTTTAATGATGTATGGAGTCCATTGACTACTTTTGTTGCATTACAGTAAGGGTCATGTTTCTTCCCTTTTCATTAGATTTCTTTACACATCCAGGGAGGGTAGGTGGGGGGAGGGAAATGTACGTTGAGGAGTTAAAATATTTAATTATAATATTGAAATCACATCATATGTATTATTGTGTTAATAATTAAGATGAGGATGGGAGTAAATGATTGTTTAATGTAATAATTGTATAGTTATTAGTGCGTTCCATGCAGTATTTATGATTTACCAATTGTATTGCATTATCAAAGTTTGAAAATCAATAAAGATTTAAACAACAAAATGTGAAAAATGTTGAAGGGAATGAAAACTTTTGCAAGGAGCTGTAGATTAGTTTTGATTAAAATTAAACATTTCTTGTATTGAACAACTGAATGCCCTTGATCAGTAGCTCTCAATCAATCCATTACATCACATTACATTAGTGATTTCTATTCCGCCGTTACCTTGCAGTTCAAGGTGGATTACAAAAAGGATCTATCTGGCCATTTCCAGAGGAATTATAGAATAGTTAGGGAGTAGTCAACTTGGTTCATAGAGATGAGGTGGTTCTTGTGGCGTTAGGTTGTTTTAGAGAGAAGGGAGGCGTTAGGTTGGTTTTGATTGTTGGGTATCAGGGATTTTTAAAATAATATGGTTTTTATTTCTTTTCTAAATGTTCTGAAGTCAGGGGTCGTTATCAGCAAAGTAGAGAGTTGGCAGTCTAATCTCGCTGTTTGTGTGGCCAGGAGGCCATTATACAGCTTTTTCCGTTTGACTTCTCTGATTGGGGTGTATGTGAATGGAGCATGGGTTCTCCTTTGTCTGGTTGAGGTGGTTCAGATTAGACAGTTGTTTAATTTCTTTGATTCTGCAGTGGATAAGTGTGTTCCTGTATGTAATATATATCCGCCTCCTGCTGTTTTAAAAAAGTAAGTATTTTCTTCCTCTTAATTTGGTGATTAAGTCCGTTGACTTTGAATGAAAAAAGTTTTAAGCTCATTGTATAATTATTACAAAAAGATGCCATAATAAATAAATCAATATTACATTTTTCCCTATCCGCAACATTTAACCATTGTACATCCAAAACATCTTAAAAAGAACCCCATCCCTCCTCCCTCCCCTAAATCCAGAAATCCCCAAACCCTCCTCATCTTATTACCCAAGAACTTGTAAGCAAACATTTAGGGCTCCTTTTACGAAGGTGCACTAGGGCCTTAACGCACGGAATAGTGCACGCTAGCCGCTACCGCCTCCTTTTGAGCAGCCGGTAGATTTTAAACACTAGAACATCTTCGTAAAAGGAGCCCTTAGGCCAGTGATTATTACCCTCCCCAGGCACTTTAACTGCTTCCCCAAGTTGACCCTTAATATATCCCCCCAAATGATTTAAATAATTTTAACTTCCAGGATATTCCCATTGAAAATATAAAAGGAAGACATAATTTTATCCTTGAAAGATATATGAAATTGTTAGACCAGTAGCCCTTTCAGGACCAAGGGACATATTTGTCCCATAACTTTAAAATCCTATAAATTTTGATTGGGATAGTCTACAGTTCTAAATTTGATATGTACGGATTCCATATGATACTGCCTTTATGTAAACAAACTGGTTCCGACATTCATTCATTAGCGTCGTTGCCAGATTGACGAGAAGATTCACTTGCCACACTGTCCATAAGCCAGAAGTGTGATTTTTTTTAAAAAAATAATGATATTTCACAAAAAAAAATCAATATTTTGGCATCTGCAAGCCCTTTTTACCATAAAAATGTCGTCAAAACCACAAAAATTGGCCTACGATCCTTATGGTCCTGAAAGGGTTAAAGTAATGCCACTTATTTTACCTCATTGGAATGACTACAAGACAGCATTGTATGTTCCAAAAACAGACAATATTTGTTTATTGTTAGTATAAAAGATTACAAAAATGGTAGTAGCAAAAGCGTAGTAAATATATTGTCAGTTCAGGATATGCAATGGAGAGCAGAACTAACACTCATATGCTTAGCAGGGGGCTAGCAGTTCCCTGCAGCATAAGTAAGCAAATCTCTCCGGCTTTACCTAGAATACACGTGTTTTTTATACAAAGCAATTCTTCCTTTGTTCCAAGAAAGTCCATCCCCGAATTCTGGTTATGTAATTCCCTATAGGTACATAAAAATAATGTACAGCTAACTCTTCCCATCTGTCCACGCCTCTCTCTCACCTCCACCGGGGGCCTTGCAGAAACAGAGAACTGCTTCTGAACTTTCTTCTTTCAGCACGGAGACATGCAGCTGCTAATTCTGTGCATATTCGAGTTGGTGTCCTTGTAAGATGAAAAGTTGGCAAAGATGACCTTTCAACAATCCAGCTGTCTGGTTCCCATAGCTTGGTTGGGAGACAGGAAACCCATGGTTTGGTACCAAGTTCTTTCATCTCGTTACACCCACATGAGCAGAGCTCCTTGCTCATTATAAAAGTTTTATGGCTTTCTTGGGTGTCTGGCATATGAAGTTTATGAAGTCATACAGCAGTGATAATAGTTCAGCATAACCTTGAAGGGATATCTTCCCAGCAGGGAAACAAGAACATCATTGTTAGTATTGCAAAGCTGAATGCTTACAAACAGCAAGGTACAGGCTGGGCCTTTATGTCTGTAGTGTCCAGCATACACAAGTGAAAATCTAGGTCTGTAGAGTCCAGTTGAATCATCCATATGTCCAGGATATACATGTCACCATTCAGAATCTACCACAAATAAATATCAAGTTCACTTATGAATAAATTAATACATTCCCCACAAAAAATATAATCATAAAGATAAATAATACCCTAAAATTAAAAAAATCTTAGAACTGATACATAAAATAAAGTGAACCTCCTTAGAAATTTATCATATCATTCCCTAGTTCATGAGCCTAGAGTCTATACTAGAAGTATTATTTTCCAAATTAACATATGAATAAGTTAAACTCATTTCCTATATAATCCCTCCTAATAACTGTACTACTTATATACTAAAAATTCATCAATCAACTCTACAGTATTTCTGTATGCTTAAACAAATATTCTCTTATGCTATATTCCCCGAGATTAATTTAAATATTTTCATCCTCAATACCAAACATATCAATTAAAACCCCATAATATTGTGGCCTGGTGTCAGAGGAAACAGTTCTTTGCCCCATGCAGGAAGCCAAAGGATTTCCCCTTAAATTTAAATATAACATTGCCTTGGTTTCATGACATTCATTGCAACAAACATCGATCACTGTTCTTTTATTTTTTTATGGTGCACAAGTTTTATTAGAATGTAAAAACATAAGGAGGATTACAGGTACTGTGACACAAGAAAAAAGACAGAATGAATGAAGAGGACTGAAAGAGGAAAACAGGGCACATTAAACAGCACATTTTCTGTTTTCAGTAACCTAGCTTGTACTGCTGGTTTAAAATATTGCCTTATCAATCATATAATAACATCTTAACACTTAGCTATCTGGAAGCCAGTGGTAATCATTCACAATTTGAAACTTTTTTTCATTTTTTATTTTTTTTATTTTTTATGATTATTCTTTCCAGTTCAATGTAAAGCAAACACTGCAAGCATATTAGCATTCATAATCTCTGGAACGCTGCTTCTCATTTCAAGAATTAAACAGGCCTACAACCTGGGAAGGACTCACTGCTTGTTTCAATTCTTCTTCCTTCAGAAGTTTCATGAGCCCTTCTAACTGCACCATCAGTTCCCACTTGCTCTCCTGAAGAGCAGCTCATCTTTGCACTCAAGTTGCAATCTCTGGATCTCCTGTAAGATTTCTCTGTTCTTATTCTCCAGTTTTGCAATCAGCTCCTCTGTTGCTTATTTACCTCAATGGTGAAAGAGAAATCCGGGGCGCCTCACTGTTGAGGTTGCGATGGTGTAGTCTCCGCTGTCAGTTTTGCTGCATATCCAGCAATCAGTCTGTGCTCCTCTTCCTCTAGGTGACTCAGATTGTCAAGTGTGCATGTAAGATTGTTCTGGAGCATGCCAGTATACAAGCTGATGAGGCCTTGTTTATCAGCCAATCTTTCTTCAGGGTTATTCCATGTCAAGTGATCAAGGGCTCCCTGTATGACCATCACGGATTTTGATAAAACTTTATGCACAAAGTCCCACATGTATCAAACGAACTTTGGTAAAGTTTTAGTTTCGCCTATGGAATATTCGTGGAGATATAGCCATTTGTTTGACCCCCATACTGCAATGACATACAGTACGACAGTGACATTCTGACAACTTTGAGACACAATATCTCACGAGCTATGTTTCCAAAAAAACTGAAACTTAGCTACCCTGCACAACTTTTGGAGCTCTATTCAGTGCTACCAATAATAATTTTTGTCGAGCACTGAGTAAATGGCTGAATTACAGTAAACTTGGCCGAAAAAATTAGTGCTCCAAAAAAAGTCAAAGTTTGACATTACTTAGCTCCCACAATAATTGAGTAATAAATGCGAAATTTGGCGCATGTCTCAGTACAACGTTGTTTTCAAAAGTACAATTTCAACCTCCAAGCTCTTTCCATTAGTTTACAAATTAAGTGTAAAGTTGCTAATTTGTGTAAAAAGGCCAAAAATAGGGTATTTTCAGCTTGCTTTTACAGAAAAATACCTTTCAGAAACTCTTTCAAATCAGTCTCATTAGAAAGAGCATATTTCAAACCCCCTAGAAAAGTGGGCTTCATTTTTCAACGCAGGTTAACAATGCCCGAAAAAGGGGGACAAAGTTGGGAGATGTCACCATGGCAACGGCCTACGTTTCAACTTACAATTATGTCACTTTTCACACTGTTTTTCCCTGTTTATTTTTACTCAAGCTTTGGGTACAATTATAGTGTTCTTAATTAATGATTATTCCTAACTAGAAATTGAGGTGATAATTTTGTTGCATGCAGATAACAAATTACAACTTGTTTTCTTTTTCAGATCCACATTATTATTAATTCAGTTTAAAATGGATGCCAACGAATCGACTAATAATAATCCTTTTCTGCCAGACTGTGCCATTGGGCAAAAATTGTTGTCAAAGTGTCATGACGGCACATTTTATTCTAAAAAATGTGGGCACATTTTTTTACATAATTTGTCAACCGATGAAAAATTGCTTATCACTCGGCGCTCTGAAGTTGAACTGATGGATAAAGACCAAATCTGCCTCCACCACAAAGCAAAGTATCTCGACAAATACGAATTAAAGCAAACATCGTGTTGTAATCCATTTGAAAAGAAAAATCACATTATTCAAAGTGGATTGTTAAAAGTCGATCTTGCCATGTCTAATGATTTTAGAAAAGTGGCAAAAATAAATATCAAGCCAGGTCAGAAACTTTGCAGTAGGTGCAAAGCCCAATACGTTTCAATGAGTGAAGCTACTGCAGCATCTTCATCTTCAGACGATTTTGATATCAGCATCTCCGATGCAGTTGATCAAAGCTTGACTGCTTTAGGAACCTCTCCATTGAAAATTTGAAGGTTAGCTAGTAGAGATAAAGCCGGCTATGTGATACGAAAAATTGAACGTGTGCAGAATGTGATAGCCAAGAAGATTACATCTGCTGCTGGAGTTTCAGCTGAAGAAGTTGGGCCGTCTCGTCAGTCTGTAGAATGCAAGTTATGTGAAGATTACACTGACCTCATTGAAGAAATGAAAACAAAAATTGCAATATCCAACAGGTCAATGAAAGTTCAATTATTGACGATGGCCCCAAAAAGTTGGTCAATAAAGGAAACAGCAATGAAGTTTGGCGTTTCAGAGCGCATGGTCAGAACAGCCCAAAAAGTAAAGAAAGAGAAAGGCATTTGTTCTATACCTGATGCAAAAATTGGCAAGTCCCTTCCAAAAGAAATTGCAAATAGAGTTCAAAATTTTTACGAAAACGATGAATTCAGCAGAATATGTCCTGGCAAAAAAGATTGCATTTCAGTCCGCCTCAATGGTTTAAAAGTACAAAAGCAAAAGCGGCTGCTGTTGTGTAATTTAAAAGAGCTGTACGTGGCGTACTGTAACAAATACGGAACTGAAATTGGTTTTTCCAAATTCTGTGAGCTCAGGCCAAAGTGGTGTGTAACCTTTGGTGCATCAGGTGCACACTCCGTGTGTGTCTGCACGATACATCAAAATGTAAAGCTCATGCTACAAGGCGCCAATGTCAAAGAGAACTACAAAGTTCTTATGGAAAAAACTGTGTGCGACCTAAATGTCAAGGACTGTATGCTACAACGATGTCAAAACTGCCCTGGTGAAGAAGCACTAACAGCATACCTGGAAGAAATATTCAAGGATTTAGATCCAGAAGAATCAATAGAATTTAAGCAATGGGTTCACGCTGACCGTGAAACATTAGAAACAAGCGTACTAACCATGGACAACTTTATTGAAAGACTTGCAAGCAAGATTTGGAAGTTGACAAGCCACCATTTCATTTCAAAACATCAAAGTGAAAATTTGAAGATGTTGAAGACAGGCTTAAAAGAAACGGAAATGATCGTTTTGATGGATTTCGCTGAAAATTACTCATTTGTTGTACAGGATGCCGCCCAAGGCTTTCACTGGGAAAATTCACAAGCTACGGTACATCCTTTTGTTGCATATTACCTCAATGAAGTGGGCACATTACAAGTTGTAAACTCTGTTGCATTATTTCTGATCATATGCAACATGATACGATATCTGTACACGTGTTTATTCAAAAGTTGATTGAATTTTTGGTAACTCAAACAAACATTACCAAAATATACTACTTCAGTGACAGCTCAGCTGCACAATATAAAAACTACAAGAACTTTGTGAATTTGTGCAATCACAGAAATGATTTCAACATTGAGGCTGAATGGAATTTTTTTGGAACTAGCCACGGAAAATCACCCTGCGATGGAGTTGGTGGAACAACTAAACGACTGGCTGCCCGGGCTAGCCTCCAAAGACCATCAACGGATCAAATATTGACGCCAACGGATCTATTTAACTTTTGTGACCAAAATATACACGGAGTTAAATACATTTATGTTCCAAAAGAAGAAATTGAAGAAAGCAAAAAGTTTCAAGAAGAAAGATGGCATGAAAGCAGCACAGTAGCCGGTACCAGAGAGCACCACCAATTTGTACCAGTCGACTCAAACTCGGTTCGTGTCAGCAAAGTTTAAAATGACACAATAAATTTTGTTGCCAAAATTTCTGATACTGCCATTCCAAATTTGAAAGTGTCCGAAATCTTTCCTGGTTGCTACGTTGCCTGTACTTACGATAATCAATGGTGGATAGGCAACGTTGTTGAAGTCTCAATTGAACAAAATGATGCATTGATAAAATTTATGCATCCTCACGGTCCAGCTCATTCGTTTTATTGGCCAGAAAGGCAAGACGTTTGTTGGGTTCCAGAGCAACACCTCATCTGCATGCTTTGTGCCCCGGCCGCCAATATCATCCGTGCGCCAATATCAATTTCCAGAAACTGCATTGAAGAAAGTGGCTCAAAAATTTAACAGAATGTTATAAAGATTGCTGGCAGTTTAAATCAAAGTGGACTTCACTTCGGCTTGGGAACCATATAAGATACCCAATTTAGGCTTGGGAACCTAGGATAAGACACCATAATCATTGGCTTTGGAACCAGAAAGATACCAACAAAAGGCTTTGGAACCTTGACAAAGAAACCAAATGCGAGGCTTGGGAACCTGGACGAAGTGGCCCACCCGTGGCTGGTATTGCACAACTATCGGGCGTGACCCCTATGGCGATGGGGATGCCAGTTCAAACTCTTGAACTGGTAGTGACAATGTCACCATGGACCAACGCAATAGAGTAGTAGTAAAATTGTCAAATATCGGAGATTCAATAAACCCAAGTCACCTCTGTACCAGGGAGTCGCCGCCCGCCTATAAGACAAACGAGGTCTCTTCCCAGCCCAAAGAAATTTCTGGACCAGTCGCTCCAATCTGCGCTCATCACGAGACGTCAAATAAAGGGGAAGGACCTGAAAAACATAAAGCCAACAGGGAACAAGAAGTATGTGCCCCATGAACGCCTACTGAAGAAACTGTGGAGTCACGGGGTGGAAGGGGACGTGCACAGATGGATCAAAAATTGGCTGGCGGGCAGGAAGCAGAGGGTAGGAGTAAAGGGGCACTACTCTGACTGGATAGGGGTCACAAGTGGTGTTCCGCAAGGGTCAGTGCTGGGACCACTGCTGTTCAATATATTTATTAATGATCTAGAAATGGGGACGAAGTGCGAAGTTATCAAATTCGCGGATGACACAAAACTCTCCAGCAGGGTCAGAACTGTTGAGGAATGCATAGAACTGCAGAGCGACCTGAACAAACAGAGTGAGTGGGCAAAAAAATGGCAGATGAGCTTCAATGTGGAGAAATGTAAGGTCTTGCACATAGGGAAGGGGAACTCCATGTACAGCTATACAATGGGAGGGAGGGTACTCGGGGAAGGCAGCCAAGAAAAAGATCTGGGGGTATTGGTGAATAACACAATGAAGCCGGCGGCGCAATGTGCAGCGGCCTCAAAAAAAGCGAGCAGAATGTTGGGCATTATCAAAAAAGGTATCACTACCAGAACGAAGGAAGTTATCCTGCCACTGTATCGAGCAATGGTGCGCCCACATCTGGAATACTGCGTCCAATACTGGTCGCCATACCTCAAGAAGGACATGGCAATACTCGAGAGGGTCCAGAGGAGAGCAACGAGGATGATAAAGGGTATGGAGAACCTTTCATATGCCGAACGGTTAGACAGGCTGGGGCTCTTTACCCTGGAAAAGCGGAGACAGAGGGGACATGATAGAGACTTATAAAATCATGAAAGGCATAGAGAAGGTGGAGAGGGACAGATTCTTTAGACTAGCAGGGACAACTAAAACAAGAGGTCATTCAGAAAAACTGAGAGGAGATAGATTCATAACGAATGCAAGGAAGTTCTTCACTCAACGGGTGGTGGACACCTGGAACGCGCTTCCCGGAGAGGTTATAAGACAGAGTACAATTCTGGGGTTCAAAAAGGGACTGGATGACTTCCTGGAAGCGAAGGGGATAACAGGGAACAGATAGAGGTTTACCTTACAGGACTTTGAACGAATAGGGTATAGACATTTTAGGTTAGGTAGGGAAAACTTTCAGGTCATGGACCTGGAGTGCCGCTGCAGGAGCGGACTGCCGGGCACGATGGACCCCTGGTCTGACCCGGCAGAGGCAATGCTTATGTTCTTAATACTACGTCAATACAAAACTGTAACTTTAAAAATGACAGAACTATGTTGAAATAGAGGTTGTTGCCGTGGCAACGTCTCCCAACTTTGTCCCCCTTTTTCAGCCATTGTTAACCTGCGTTGAAAAATGAAGTCCACTTTTCTAGGGGGTTTGAAATATGCTCTTTCTAATGAGACTGATTTGAAAGAGTTTCTGAAAGGTATTTTTCTGTAAAAGCAGGCTGAAAATACCCTATTTTTGGCCTTTTTACACAAATTAGCAACTTTACACTTAATTTGTAAACTAATGGAAAGAGCTTGGAGGTTGAAATTGTACTTTTGAAAACAACGTTGTACTGAGACATGCGCCAAATTTCGCATTTATTACTCAATTATTGTGGGAGCTAAGTAATGTCAAACTTTGACTTTTTTTGGAGCACTAATTTTTTCGGCCAAGTTTACTGTAATTCAGGCATTCAATCAGTGCTCGGCAAAAATTGTTATTGGTAGCAATGAACAGAGCTCAAAAAGTTGTGCAGGGTAGCTAAGTTTCAGTTTTTTTGGAAACACAGCTCGGGAGATATTGTGTCTCAAAGTTGTCAGAATGTCATTGTCGTACTGTATTTCATTGTGGTATGGGGTCAAACAAATGGCTATATCTCCACAAATATTCCACAGGCGAAACTAAAATTTTACCAAAGTTCGTTTGAGACATGGTGGACTCTGCATATGAAGTTTCATCAAAATCTGTGATGGTCATGCAGGGCACTTTCCAAGAATCTGATCACTTGACATGGAATGACCCTTCAACATCTAGGCTATACTGTACCCCTTTGCTCTTCAGCAAAGTCAGAGCGGTCAAAAAAACCTTGCAAACCTTATTGCAAAAAACAGCGGTCACTGAGGAAGATCACCTACGCTCTAACCACTGACCCTCCTGATCATCAAATCCTTCAAGGTTTCTACTTAAATATACGATCTATCAGGAATAAGGCACAACTGGTCAAAGACTGGCTGGAGGAAACCAACCCTCACTTTGTCCTCCTAATGGAAACATATCTGATTGCAGATAGCAACATTATTATTTGCGACTGTCTGCTCCCTGGGTTTAAAATTATATCTCAACCTAGAAGTAGGGGAAAAGGGTGAGGATTAGCTATTATCTTAAGAGAGTCCTTTGAGTCTTCTATCCTAGTTTTAAAGTCCTCAGCAGACCTAGAAATCCTTTCTTGTAAACTTTGGTCTGATCAGTTAGAAGATGGCTTAATAATTACCCTATTTTACATTCCCCCTAAGAAATGGCCCACAGCTAAGGACAATTTCTACAAATTCCTCCTTACAAACTCTATAACAGGCCCCTACAACCTACTGACCGGTGATCTGAATCCACCTAGAGCAGACAGAGCAGGGTGACTCCAAAGATTTGCTATCCTTCATTTCCTCACCTTCAAAAAAACCCTACAAAGACTCTGAATCATTCAAAATTCAGCGGTTCAACTGATTTTTGGGTTGAGAAAATGGGAACACATCAGTCCCTACTATCAAAAACTTCACTGGCTGCCCTTGGAAGCACGAGTTTTGTTAAAATTTTTTTGCCTTTGCTATAAATCAATTTTTGGCCTGGTCCCTATATATCTGGTTTCTCAATTTAATCTGGACAGTTCCATTAGGTCCACACGCAAAATTCATTTGTTCTCCTTTCCATCATTAAAGGACTGCGGTTAAAAAAGATTCCTGGACAGAACTCTTGCCTCCCAGGCAGGTAAATGGAACGACTGGCTGGCTAACATCATCAACCATTCCTCATCTTACCTCAGTTTTAGAAAATCAATAAAAACGAATTTGTTTAACCGATTGTAACCTATGAATCTAGTGTATCACTCCTCCCAACCTGTACCTTATTTCTGATGACTTTGCATTGTAACTTCTTCGACTTTGTATTGTAACTACTTCGAATTATAACTACTTCGCTGATTGTCCAGCGCCTCTTGTTGTAAACCGCCTTGAACTATCATGGCTTTGGCGGTATATAAAAATAAAATTATTATTATTATTATTACATCGGGAGAGAACATACAGTTGCCAAATTCTTTAAAACTAAAATTTCTAACATGAGACCAATTGCATATTAAAATATAATTTCAGTTTCCTGTCTTTCCCCGTCAAATGACAGTTCAGAACTTTCTGTTCAAGCAACGTCTCAAGGTCTCAACATAGTTACACCTGGTGTATGTTCACCTGACTCATAGCACTTCTCACATATGGATCACATCCCTTCACACATTTAATTCCCAATACTTACAACTGGCAAAGTCAAGGGGAGCTACACCGGCCATTTTGGCAATGAAATATCACACCAAACACGAAACTGAACTCCACTTCAATCTGTATAGTCCATGAAAAGTGGAAGTCCCACCCTCAATCAGCAAATCCATTTCCTCTGAAACTGAGAAAAACCTTAGTATGATTCAGTACTGCACTTTCAGAAGAAAATAAAAACATTTATAAATAACAGGAAAAAAACGTATCTTATTCAGTAAAAGAACATGTGAAAGAAATTAAAAATAAACAAGTAATCAAGCTGACATTTATCGCATTCAGCAAACTTTACTTTTAAGACATGGAGTCTAAGTTTTGACTGATGAAATCTTCAAGCTTACTCAAATCATCATAACAGGTAGTTTGGTTGTTATAAGTAATTTTCATATTTGCTGGATATCTAGCCCGCAGCTGTCTTAAACATGGTCTTAGGAGCAGAAACTGTTTTCGGGCTGCTGTCATCTTAGCAAAATCAGGAAGTATATGGATTTTACTGTCTTGCCATTTTAAAAAAACTAGCTTGTTTTGTTGCAGTTAATATTTCAAACGCCTGTCTGAATCAAAGTAATTTACAGATTAGAAGCCGTGGTGGTGCATCCGTTTGAAAGTCTCATTGGAATCCTGTGTGCTCTTTCCACTTCAAGTGGGAATTGCAGATTCAAAGAGAGCAATTTTGGCAGTATATTTTCCACAAAGGAAATGGCATTAGCCCCCTCAATTCCTTCAGGGAGACCCAAAATCCGAATATTGCTCCTATGGTTCCTGTTATTTGCATTGTACAGCTCCCTTGCCATACGTGCCAAGTCCTTGTTATCAATTTGAATCTTATTTAAACTGCCTTCTATGTCAGTTACCCGAAGCTCCAGTTGATCAGTCCTGCTCTCACACTCAATCATCTTTTGTGTCAGGGAAAATAAGTCTTCCTGCATTTTATCCAATTTGCCAGTATGTGTTTGTAACACTCCTCTAATTGATTTTAATTCCTCCATTAGTTGCTGAAATTCAGAAGCATCCCCTGGGAGAGGAACTTTAGATAGAGTTGGAGGATCTACCTTCTTCTTTTTTGCTGAGTTCCCAGCTACAAAAGCTGTTTCCAACTTAGTCTGTTTGCCTGAAATCATACTTACTGCAAATGATATGTTAAAAAGATTTAAAAAAATTAAAACAGTTTTGCTGTCAAGTAAGCAGATTAGTGCCAGTGAGGGAGGTGCGGTTGTATCATACAGCCACAATGACCGCTGGCAAGTTCCGGAACCCCCTTTTTAAAAGCTTTCTAAAAACTAACTCACCCCCCCCTTTACAAAACTGCAGAAACAGTTTTGAGTACAGGCTGGGGTTTTTGTAAAAGTGGGGAGGGGTAAATAGTTTCTGATCTAACAGTGAGAGGAAATTTATTCCAAATAGAACTTGATAACTAAAAGAAGCACTAAGTTGATGGAATAGCTTAATTGATTTAGGTGATAGAAATTGTAAACAGAATTGATTTCGTTGTATATGACCCTGTATACCAGTCATTAAGGAAACGGTTATAAATGTATACATTTTAAAATGTACACTTTCTTTTGCATCTGTTTACAGTTTGCTGTTGAATGATCTCTTGGACTTCTGGGATAGTATGTCAAAAAAGGTAAAGAAGCCTGGGTAGTAGATCGAGAGCATATTCTGGGTTAACTAGTCAGAGGTACTTTGGTAGGATGAGATTGTCTTGGGCTCTCAGTGTGTGGGGAGGGGAGTTTCTAGTTTTATTTTGAAATATCTTTATTGGTATATTCACCTCAAGTATACATAATGGCAATGTCAGATAGCAAACAGACATCAAGTTCAAAACTATAACTACACAATATGTCTTCAACAAACTCCTATCTTCTAAAGTATCCCCTATTCAGCCCTCTATCCTTATCCTCAACCAGGCATCCCTCTTTTCCCTACCCTATCTCCCCTTCCCCCCAAAAAGACAATGTATTTAAACAGACAACATAAATAAATGCTCAGCAGTTAGCGTTTTTAAACATCTAAGTCATGCACTTTGACTGTAAGGGGGTTCAGGAATGGAGTCCAAAGTTTAAGAAACCTCTTTATAATACATTATCTCTGCTCAAATTTGTTTCATTAAATTTATAGATTACTTGTTGGGATTGGATTGGTTTAGGAATGAGTCTCTTTATATGTGCCATTGCCGATCCAAGATGGCGACTGAGAGCAGGACGCGCTGAGTTGCACGTCCCAGAACTGTGTCGGTTTTGAACAATTCTAGCGGTACTTTGCTTACCGCGATGCCTAAGAGACGGGGCCGGAGTGCCGCTTCTGCCTCGCGGCGTCCTGGAGCCCCCGCTCTTAGTAATATCCAAGATCTTCTGCGGCGTATGCAGGAGGTCACTGCAACATCGGACGGTGGCCTGCTGAGGACACAGGGAGGCGAACCCACGGTGAACACTCCTGGGCCCGATACTACTCTAAGCCCCGATGTTAGGGCACCACCCCCGCAGCCTCAGATTACCAGCTCTCCCAGGGGTGGAGAAACCCCGGATTCTGAGGTTTTCTCCTCTCCAGAGGCAAGGAAGGATCTTCTGGAGAGCTTGGAGGCTGGGGCTCTCACTGCAAGGGTCCCCATGGAGATATCTGGGGCAGTAACATCTCAATATGAGGGGGAAGGACAGAAGACAAGCCCCGAAGGAAATCTTCAGAACGGTGAGCACTTCACATTCACACAAACTCCAATTGTATTGATTAAACCTGCTGAAGTGACTTTAGATTCCATTTGGGACTTAATGGCTGGTTTTGTTAAAAATATAACTCCTACTTTTCAACAAATCGAAGGGAAAATTAAGGAACATAATAAAGAATTGAAGGACTTAAGAAAAGAAATGAATACCTCTAACTCATCCATACAGAAAATAGAAAAGGAAATTATAACATCGAAACAATTGCAAGAGACTTTAGTTAAAGATAATATTAACCTAAGGAAGAAGATTGAAATGCTTGAGAACAATTCACGTAGTAACAATTTAAGGTTAATTAATTTTCCAAGACTTGATCTGGTAACACCCAGAGATATGCTTAAGAGATATTTAGTGGAAACTTTGGAAATACCTGAAGATTCATTACCACCATTTTCACGGGTTTATTATTTGCCTGATAAAGAACGAAACCAACAACAAAAAGTAAAATCTCCAGACCGAGAACCCTTAAATATTTCACAAATCTTAGAGACATCTGAGAAGGACTTAACATCATCAGCCACTATGATTATTACTTTAGCTTTGCCAATTGATAAAACATGGTTGTTAAAACTTTACTTTAAAAATAGACAGAAAAGTTTCCTTGGTCACAAAATACAAATGTTTCCAGACTTGGCACGGGAGACGCAAAGGCGCCGCCGTGAATTTCTTCTTTTGAAACCTGGGGTTTTATCCTTGGGGGCGACTTTTTATTTGAGACATCCGTGTAAATGTATTGTGTGTTACCGTACTCTCAAATATGTGTTTTTTGAACCATCCCAATTGACAAACTTTGTGGCAATGTCTCGTCTGAATTCAACAACCTTTGAACCCTAAATTTGATTATTGATGACCTCATTTCAGTGCTATAGCTTTCAGTTTCTTATGTATTATTATTAATTTCTTCTATTTTTCGCCAATTTTCTTTGACTCTTGGATCCTAAGTTGAGGACTTGAGCATAAATAGTAAAATTTGTTAATTTGTGAATTATATTTACTGTATAATTGATATCTATTCTATTATTGCTTTCTGTACAAGTGTAATACTTGAAATTTAAATTGAAAATTCAATAAAAGATTTAAGCATATGTGCCATTGCCATGACGATCAAAAAAATTTTTAAACTGTTTTAACCAGGTAAATCTTACAATTTCAAAATGTCCCAATTACCCAATTAAATTTACCGTATTTGCCGGCGTATAAGACGACTTTTCAGTACCTTAAAATCCTCCCCAAAGTCGGGGGTCGTCTTATACGCCGGGTACTGTTTACTAGAGAGCTGCACGGGAACGGGGACGACGGGCATCCCGCGGGTTCCCCCTTTGGGTCACGGGGATCCCGTGGGGACGCCCCTAGGGTCGCGGGGATCCTGTGGGGACGCCCCCTAGGGTCGCGGGGATCCCGTGGGGACGCCTCCGAGGGTCGCGGGGTTCCTGCGGGGCTGGATGTACTCAGTCACGCGGTTCTTCTCCCTACCTTCTCTGCTTGCAGCACAGAGCCGAACGGAAGTCTTCCCGACGTCAGCGCTGACGTCGGAGGGGAGGGAGGGCTTAAACAAAGCCCTCCCTCCTTCCGACGTCAGCGCTGACGTCGGGAAGACTTCCGTTTGGCTCTGTGCTGCAGGCAGTGCAGGTAAGGAGGAGAGTAGCCTCGCGGTTCGAGTGGCTACCAAGGGAGGGGGCGGTCTGCCCCGCCACACCCCGCCCCGGTTGCAGCACAGCCGGCCAGGTCCCCTTACTTTTGTGGCACTTCCCCGACCGACCGACAACAGCCCCGGTCCGACAATCCTCCCTGCCCTGTAGCCGCGAATCTAAATTATCTTCTTACAGCAGCTGTAATAAGGTAATTTAGATTCGCAGTTAAGGGCAGGGAGGTTTGTCGGACCGGGGCTGTTGTCAGTCGGTCGGGGAAGTGCCACAAAAGTAAGGGGACCTGGCCGGCTGTGCTGCACCCGGGGCGGTAGAGAAGGAGTGGGGAGAAGGACGCTGAAAGGCCATGGGGAAGACGGGAGGGGGGGGGATGGACTCTGAAAGCACTTGAAGACAGAGGAGGGAGAAGGACGCTGAAAGCACATGGGGAATACAAAGGGGTGGAGAAGGACGCTGAAAGGCCATGGGAAGGGCGGGGGGGGGGAGTACTCTGAAAGCACTTGTGGAAGACAGAGGGGGGAGAAGGATGCTGAAAGCACATGGGGAAGACAAAGGGGTGGAGAAGGACGCTGAAAGGACATGGGGAAGACGGGGGGGGTGGAGAAGGACGCTGAAAGGCCATGGGGAAGACAGAGAGGGAGAAGGACATGGGGAAGCAGAGGGGGGAGAAGGACACTGAAAGCACATGTGGAAGACAGAGGGGGGAGAAGGACGCTGTCAGGACATGGGGAAGATGGGGGGAGAAGGACGCTGAAAGGAAATGGGGAAGAGAGAGTAGGGAGAAGACGCTGGCAGGGAAGAAGACAGATGCCAGACTATGGGGGGAGCGGA
This sequence comes from Geotrypetes seraphini, assembly GCF_902459505.1. Classification (NCBI taxonomy): domain Eukaryota; kingdom Metazoa; phylum Chordata; class Amphibia; order Gymnophiona; family Dermophiidae; genus Geotrypetes; species Geotrypetes seraphini. Next base: position 138,681,464 of record NC_047086.1, read on the forward strand.
GAGAAGAAGATGGGTGCCAGACCAATTTGGAAGGGGGAAGAAAGGGAGAGGCACAGTAACAGAGCAAATGGAAGATGCAGAAGGAAGAGAGACAGTGGATGGAAGGAATTGAATGAGAACATGAGGAAAGCAGAAACCAGGCAACAAAGGTAGGAAAAGAATTATATTTCTTTTTTTTTATTTTGCTTCAGGATAAAGTAGTATATTAGTTGTGTTGATAAAAATTTATAAACATTAGAGGCTCTGGTAGAAACCCATTTGCAAAGTATGTATTCTTCCCAATTAATATTTTCAAATTAATAAAGTCTTTTTGCTTATTTGTAAATGGGTTTCTACCAGAGCCTTTAATTCAGTAGCATAATTAAATGAAATAACTATTTCTGAAGTTTATAGGGACGGAGGGGATTCCTCGCGGGGACGGGTGGGGACGGAGGGACTCCTCACGGGGACGGGTGGGGATGGGTGGGACTTTGGCGGGGACGGGTGGGATTTCTGTCCCCGCGCAACTCTCTACTGTTTACATGCCCTTACTTTACATGCCCTAACATCTCCTTCCTTACCTCCTTACGGTGCTTACGGTACTAGTAAACCTGCCGGGACATCAGCGGGGCCATGGCGGGACATCAGTGTGACAAGGGTGCCATCTACTTCATCCTGCGCAGCGGGAAGCAGCGGCGCTCTGGCCCCACCCCTTTTCTCTTTACTACGTCTCTCGCACATGCGGCCGTGTGTGGAGTCTAGCCCTTAAGGAAGTTGCGGGGGCGAACAGGAGGCTTTTGAAGGCTTTTAAAGGGAAACTGTCATGCCAGCAAACTTGCTAGGGACTTGCCCGGCACTTGCTCTCTCCCTCTATGTGTTATCTTCCTTCTATCATTGACAGTTTCAGTTTGGTTAACAGTTTAGAAAACAAATAGCATGGCAGCTCCCATGGGTTTATTGTTCTATTCAGCTTTAGTGAATTAATTAAAATTGTTGAAATAAATTCTGATGTTCTTTTAAGTTTTATTTGTTGTGCAGAAGGTGTGCGGAAGAAGGGGTAGTCTTATATGGCGAGTATATAACAAACTCTATATTTTAACTGTAAAAGTTGGGGGGTCGTCTTATACGCCCAGTCGTCTTATACGCCGGCAAATACGGTATATAGTTGAAATTGCTACCAACACAAATTTAACTGTGTAAGAAAAGGGGCTTTCCTGTGGCAGTTTGTAAATTTAACCAGGAAACATGATATTCAGAGCTACCTGGCTAAATTTAGCTGGGCAAGTATGACTGCTTAATAAGAAGGCCTAATCCTGAACACACAAATTGTGGGGTCACGTGTAGCTAGATATTCTTGTACATCTATCCTTGAACAAGTGGGTTAGGCATCCCGTGTCGTGAGACTGCTTGTAGGAAACCTCATTTACATTCTCTTTTCAGATCCTCCCCTCTTACCTCAGGACTGCCCTCAGGTTTCCAGTTGCTTTCCTACAAGCGAGACAGTAGGAGCTGGTCTTTTATGCTCATGTTTAATTTTTTATTCTACTTGGTATTTTTACATGTTTTGCATCTTTGTGCTACATAGGTTCCCAGCTCTGGCTGCAGGAGATCAGACTTGGTGGATAAAGTCTGTTTCTAGGGGGTTGGCTGTCTTGCAGTGCACCTCCTGGATAGTCTGCACCTTCAGATCGGGGCTCAGAGACCGTTCCCTTGGGAGCTAGCTCACCCCAGGTTCGTCTTCTATTAGGTTTGACCGCAGGCTGCAACCTGTCAGAGGAACAAACTGTGTTCCTCTGCCAGGTTGTGTGTGTGGTGTGTTTCATGGGTGGCAGAGGTCCTCGGCCAGTGGAGTCGGGCTAGAGGAGCAGTCAGAAGATCAGCAGTCCAGTTTGCAAGGCTTGTTGAAATAGGATCTCCCTGTAAGCTATTTCAGCTTCCTTTGCTGCAGCTGCCACAACATGGCACCGTGAGTACAAGGCTGACAACCTATCACAGCAATTTTTTTGGGGGGGCGGTCTTTAAAAGTAGTTTTTGAGCAGTTTAGGAGTTAGCTCTAGTCCCCCATCCCCACCCCTAAAATCGCTGCTTTTTAGGGGTTCCTGTTTTTTTTCCTGGGCTGCTTTTCTCTGAAAATTGCACCCGTGGTGGCCATGTTGGATTTTCTCAATTTGAATTTAAAGTTATCTTTTGTTTACAAGCTTCATTTTTGCAAGAAAACCACCCAGGACAGGATACTTCGGTTTCAGTAGATGGCTGTCTGGTGAGCGTCCGTGTTTCACGTATTCTGCAGCACAGGAGGGTGGTAAGATACTGTCAGCCCTGGTTCCCTTGATTTCCCCCCCCCCCTTAGGAGTTCCTGCTGTTCACTCCAGCTGGGGCCAGTCCAAAAAGTTGAAATTGACTCCTGGGAACAGTGCACTTGTGGTCCTGGTGAAATACAAACAGATATGAACTAATGTGCACACAGGTGATTATAACACATACTTTCTAACACTTCTCAGTGCTCAAAGAGCCGTTTTTAGCTTATGAGACCGCTGGGTAAGCAAAATTTTTTAGCCCACTACTGATACGGCTCAATTCTCAATCATTGCACTGGTCCCTGTAGTATCTATATAGCCATGATTCGGCAGCAAAGGCGGCTGCTGACCTGGACGAGGGTTTTTACCCTGAAATGTATTAACATGCTCCTTCAGGCTTATCTGGCCCAGAATATGGCACTGTCTGCACCTCCTTTGGTGTCCTTGCTGGCCACGGGGGGGTTCCCCCTTCCCAGAACATGGGTCTTAAGTTCAGATTTCCTGAGTTGTCCAGGGATGCTTCACCAGCTGATGACACGGATGACCTGACAATGCGTTGCTTATGCATGTAGGCCATACCACTGCAGGGGATACAGAGATTCTTTAAGTCCTCAGCTTTGGTTGGTCTAATTTCCGAATCCCTCCAGGAGTTGCAATTGGAGGTTGGACAATCAGCAATAGTGAAATTCTCTCTTAAGAGTAGCACAAAGCCACAGTCTTTGTCCTTTCCTGATCATCTGGACAATAGCAAAGATGCTCATAGATCACTTGGAGGTGTTGGAGGGTCCTCTGAGAGTTACTAGAGCCATGTCTAAGCTCTACCTAATGGCAGATGCATTTAATCAGCGTTTTGTGTCCCCAAAAGTAGATTCCCTGATGGCACAGGTCACCAAGCGCACTTCTCTCCCTAGTGATGGAGGGGTTATGCTGCAGGACACACAGGACCATAGGATTGATTTTGTCCTCAAATTGCTCTTTGACTCTGTGGCCTCCAGGTTGAAAGCAACCACGGCCACTTCTTTTGTGGCCAAAGCTTGTCATTCTAAAGTCCACCATGATCGGACACTATAGTGCTCCAAGATATTCCCTTTTTAATTTCAGGTGTGGATTATGTGGCGGATACCTTGTATGATCTCTTCAGAGTGGTGAGCAAGCTCTTGGCATACTCTGTTTCGGCGCATAGAATATTGTGGATCTGAAACTCATTGTGAGGGTGAGCCATGTCAGGGGCGGTGGTGCCCCTCCCCCGCCCACTTACATACACACAGACACACACACCCCGCTGCGCATGCCTCTTCCTCATATCTTTTTAACTTTGGTACGAGTAACCACCAACTTAACTGCCCACTTTGGCACTCTCTGACATCACTTCTTAGGCGTGGGTCCTGGAAGTGACATCAGAATGCAGAAGCCAATGCAGGCAGTAAGTTGATGGCTGCTCACGGTGAAGTTAAAAAGGTATGGGGGAAGGGGCATACACACGGCAGGGGAAGAAGTGGGAAGGGGTATGGAAAGGAGGAGGGGTGCCGGCACCCCGAGGATGGTGCCTGGGGTGAATACTACACCTCTGCTCAGACTCCAAATCCTAAACATCTTGACGAAGCTGGCTTCTACGCTTTTGCATTACCTCCAGGGTCTGGGGTCCAAGGTGGTGACCACAGAGGTAATTCCATGGGCAAGAACACACCTGTGTCTCCTGAAGAGCTGACTTCTGGGCATGGTGGTCTTAGTTGGACTCATTCCAGAAATAGTTAGCCTGGATGATGGAAACACATCAGAGCTTAAAATGACTCCACCCGGAGTCATTATCCAGAGGCCTTCCTTTCCTTATAGAGTCGTGGGTGATACCGATGATGGGTGCCGTTCTCTACGGCTGGGATGGACATTGTGAGAGCTACCCAGTGCAAGGCCAAAGGCTGCCATTGCAGAAAACATGGTCCATCAACAGACTGGAGTTGAGAGCCATCCAGTTGGCTCTCTGCTTTTTCCAAAGAAGGCTGAAAGGCAGAGCAGTCAGAGTATTCTCGGACAATGCTACAGCAGTGGCATATATCAACAAGCAAGGGGGAACCAAGAATTTTTCTCTGACACTGGAAGCCAAATTGTTTCGGTGGGCAGAAGTTCACCTGCAGGCAATAACAGCAGCACACCTAGTAGGAGTGGATAATGTCCAAGCCAACATACCTCAGCAGGTGGACGCTGGATCAAGGGAATGGATGTTGTCTAAAAGAGCTGTCAACTACATTGTGAGACATGGGATACATGATGGTTGATCTCATGGTATCAGCAGACAACAAGAAAGCCCCCTCAGTTTTTCAGTTGAAGATTTGAGTCAGGAAGCATCTGAATGGACGCTCTCGTGTAACCTTGGCCAGCAAGGGAACTGCTATACATGTTCCCACTGTGGCCAGTGATAGGCTGAGTCATTCACAGAATAGTGACCCATCGGGGATTGGTAGTTCTCTTAGCCCTGGATTGGCCATGTCACCCCTAGTACATGGATCTGATCCATTTGCAGCAGGACAACTGCCTCAGACTACTACTGCATCACGATATTCTGTTGCAGGGGCCTATAATAATAGACAATCCAGAACTCTTTGGTCTTTTGGCATGGCTATTGAGTGCACAACCTTAGCGCAGAAGGGATACTCCGCAATGGTGATGTTGATTCTTCTCAGTTCTAGAAAGCCAGCGATAGTTGTAGCCTATGCTAAAGCGTGGAAGATTTCTCAGCATTGACGCAAGGCTTAGCAGTTGGATTCTTTCCAGACTTCCATTCCTGAGGCCCTCTTTTTCCTATAGGAAGGAATGGCGAAGGCTTGTTAGATCTCTTAAAGTTTAAGTAGTTAGTCTTTCATGCTTCTGGGCCAGAGTAGATTGAGCGTCTCTAGTCTCTCATCCAGATGTCTCCAGGTTTCTGAACAGAGCAATGAGGCAGCAGTTTCCAACATGGAATCTTAATATTGTATTTTGGGACCTCACTAAGGCTCCGTCCAAACCTTTTTTGGAAACATCTATCATGGATCTGAATGTGAAGACGGTGTTTTTGGTCACAATCACTTTGGCTAGGAGGGCAGGAACTAATTTTCCCATCCAGTTCTATTCCCGTCTTTGCCCCATTCCTGAATGCTCTGTCCTCGTCTGCACAAGCCTCAAACACTTTAAAATCATAAGTGTTGGAAGCTTGTGCAGTTAAGGCAGAGCTTACAGGAATGAGACAGGGACAGCAACAAAACTCGCGGGGATGGGGAAATTGAGTTCCTGCGGGGATGGGAAAAATTTGTCCCCGTGTCATTCTCTACTGCAGGCATTATTATGCGGAGTCTTTTCTCAGGTTTATGGAAGGAGGAGTGTCTTCATGCACAGTGCCTTCCTTTCTGCTGAAGGTGGTTTCAGCGTTTCATGTTAATCAGGAAGTGAGGATACCAGCATTATCCCAGGACAAGCAGGCAGCATATTCTTAACACATGGGTGACGTCACCGACGGAGCCCTCGGTACGGACCTTTTAACTAGAAGTTTCTAGTTGGCCGCACCGCGCGTGCGCGAGTGCCTTCCCGCCCGACGGAGGAGTGCGTGGTCCCCAGTTTCTTCGTTTCCGCGGAGCGAAGAAGACGCGTGTATTTTTTCAACGGCCGTTGAAATCACTTTTTGCCTTCCCGCTCGCGCTTTTGTTCTAAATTTTTCTTCCTCTACCTTCGGGTTTCCTTTTTCTTTGAATTGCAAAAAAAAAAAAAAAAAAACTTTGATTTTTCTTGTTTCTTTCGTTTTTGCCCCGGCGGGGCCTGTTGCCATTATACAGGCCTCGGACTTCGATTTTGCGGAGGCTATCTTCCCCTTCATGCCCCCGCAGGTCGGTTTTAAGAAGTGCCAGCGGTGTGCACGCCCGATCTCCGTTTCTGACCCACACAATTGGTGTTTGCAGTGCCTGGGTCCGGAGCATCGGGCAGATTCCTGCACCCGCTGTGCCACTTTACAAAAACGTACTCTAAAAAACCGAAGAATCCAGCAAACCCTGCTCTTCGGCTCCGAGTCGGCGATGGATTCATCACCTTCAACGGCGGTACCGCAGAAATCGGCACCGTCAAGCTCGACACCGACCGATCCCGCATCGGCGCCACTGGCGCCAGGTAAGCCGGCTAAGAAGCCTTCCTCTTCCCTCGAGCGCCCTCCAGCTACGGTGTCGACACCGTCCATACCGGCATCGCACCGGTCCCGTAAACGCTCCGCCCCGATAACGGTGAGTGCCTCGTCATCGGCCTCCTCATCACCGGGGCGTGGAGCGGCATCCAAGGAACCGAAGAAAAAGAAAGCGGTTCCGATGCCACCCCTAGATGACCGTATTTCGGCCATTCTACAAACTCAGCTTCAGGAGCAGTTGAAGAAACAGCTTGAACAACTGCTACCCTCTATCCTGGCACCGCTCCTTCCGGTACCAGACCGGCCCGAGCCCCGCACCGAGCCCCCGGTGTCCACTCCTTCGGTACCGGTAAACACCTCGATGCCGATCCTTTCGGCCCAACAACTTCCTGATGATCCTGTGGTTCATTCTCAACCCACAGTGGATCCTACTCGGCACCAGGCGGTACGGCACTCTTCTCGGGACCGAGAACGACGCCGATCGTCCTCCCCTGGTACCGTTTCGGTGCGCTCTGGTAAATCTTTGTCCAAGACTCGCCACACCGCACCCTCCACCCCGGTGTCCCGACACGCACCAGAGGTCAGGGATCCTGATTTATGGGAGGAGACTCCTCTCGGTACCGAGGAGGATCCCTCCTCATCTGATGAGGAACCATCGGCACCTGATGCCACCTCTAAACCTGAGCAATCCTCTTTTTCTAAATTTCTGAGGGAAATGTCTGCTGCTCTGTCACTTCCCCTTGAATCTGACTCCAAAAAGTCCCAAGCCTTTTTAGAAGCCTTAGACTTTGAGCAACCTCCTAAAGAGTTCCTCAAGCTTCCCGTACATGACATCTTACGGGAGACATTCTACAAAAACTTGGAAAATCCCCTCACGGTACCGGGAGCTCCCCGTAAACTGGACAACCTTTACCGTGTCATCCCTATTCCAGGATTCGACAAATCTCAATTGCCCCATGAGTCCCTTCTGGTGGAATCCACCTTAAAAAAGACTCAGGGCTCCAGTGTCTATGCCTCTACCCCTCCTGGCAGAGAAGGTAAGACCATGGACAAGTTTGGCAAGAGACTTTACCAAAATGCCATGCTTGCCAACAGGGCAAACAACTATTCCTTCCATTTTTCCTTTTATCTCAAACACTTGGTCCAACAGCTGTCTGCCCTCCAGAAGTACCTACCTGAGCGCAAGGTCCCGCTATTCCAGCAGCACATATCTGGCCTTCTCCAAATGCGCAAGTATATGGTCCGCTCGATATACGACTCCTTCGAGCTCACCTCTCGGGCCTCTGCCATGGCTGTAGCCATGCGTCGCTTGGCCTGGCTCAGAGTCTCCGACCTGGACATCAACCACCAGGACCGCCTGGCCAACGCCCCCTGTCTCGGGGATGAGCTTTTTGGAGAGTCACTGGATTCCACCACTCAGAAACTCTCTGCCCATGAGACCAGGTGGGACACCCTGATCAAGCCGAAAAAGAAGGCCCCGCCTGCTCGACCCTATCGGCCTCAATCATCTTACCAGCGGAGGTTCTCAGCCAGGCCACTCAATCCGCCTCCCCAACAATCTCGGCGACCCCGTCAACAGCAGCACCATGCCCAGGCTCGGTCTCAGGCCACTCAACCCTCCAAGCCTCCTCAGCCTGCTAAACAATCTCAGCCCTTTTGACTCTTCTCTCCAGGGCATAGCCAGTCATCCACCCTCGCTGCCTCTTCCACAGCCTATCGGGGGTCGTCTCACCATCTTCTCAAGCCGTTGGGAAGTCATCACGTCGGACCAGTGGGTCCTCAACATCATCCGCCACGGCTACTCTCTCAACTTCCAGACTCTGCCTCCGGACAACCTTCCCGTAGAGTCTGCTTCAACCTCATCTCAAACCCCCCTCCTCCTGAGGGAGGTTCAATCCCTCCTCCTTCTCAATGCCATCGAAGAAGTACCTCCAGATCAAAGGGGGCAGGGATTCTACTCCCGCTACTTCCTGGTACCCAAAAAGACGGGAGACCTCCGTCCCATTCTCGATCTCAGGGACCTCAACAAGTGTCTGGTCAAGGAGAAGTTCAGAATGCTCTCCCTTGCCACGCTCTACCCTCTTCTTTCTCAACACGACTGGCTATGTTCCCTGGACCTCAAAGAGGCCTACACTCACATCTCCATCAATCAACATTCTCGCCGCTACCTGCGTTTCCAGGTACTGCACCACCACTATCAGTACAAGGTGCTACCGTTCGGCCTCGCCTCCTCACCCAGGGTCTTCACCAAGTGCCTTATAGTGGTAGCGGCCTTCCTCAGGTCTCACAACCTCCAAGTGTTCCCCTATTTGGACGATTGGTTGGTGAAAGCACCTACGTCTCCACTTGTGCTACAGGCTACTCATCACACCATCTCTCTCCTCCACCTCCTGGGGTTCGAGATCAACTACCCCAAGTCGCATCTGCTTCCCACCCAGCGACTTCAATTCATTGGAGCAGTTCTGGACACCACGCTAATGAGGGCTTTTCTCCCCTCCGATCGCAAGCAGACCCTGCTCCATCTCTGCCGTCAGGTACTCATGCATCCCTCCATTCCTGCTCGACAGATGATGGTCCTCCTGGGTCACATGGCCTCGACAGTGCATGTCCTTCCTCTGGCTCGTCTCCACCTTCGTACACCTCAGTGGACGCTCGCCAACCAGTGGTCACAGACTACGGATCTTCTTTCTCATCCCATCTCTGTGACATCATCTCTTCAGCAATCTCTCCAATGGTGGTTGAACTCCTCAAATCTTTCCAGGGGTCTTCTTTTCCATCTGCCCCCCCACTCTATGATCATCACCACAGATGCGTCCCCCTACGCGTGGGGAGCTCACCTGGGAGATCTACGCACCCAGGGACTTTGGACCCCACAGGAGCGTCGTCATCACATCAATTTCCTGGAACTCAGAGCCATGTTCTACGCCCTCAAGGCTTTCCAACATCTTCTCTGTCCTCAAGTCCTCCTCCTATGCACAGACAATCAAGTCGCCATGTACTACATAAACAAGCAAGGCGGCACCGGCTCTCGCCCCCTTTGTCTGGAGGCTCTGCGCATCTGGACCTGGGCCACGGACCGCAATCTCTTTCTCAGGGCGGTCTATATCCAGGGCGAACAGAACTCTCTGGCCGACAATCTCAGCCGCATCCTTCAACCTCACGAGTGGACGTTGGACCCTCCGATTCTACTCTCCATCTTTGCTCGATGGGGCACTCCGCAGGTGGACCTCTTTGCAGCACCTCACAACCATCAGCTGCCCCAATTCTGTTCCAGACTCTTCTCTCCTCACCGTCTGGCCCCGGATGCATTCCTGCTCAACTGGAGGGATCGGTTCCTCTATGCCTTCCCTCCACTTCCTTTGATGTTGCGGACCTTGTCCAAACTCCGCAAGGACAATGCCACCATGATCCTCATCGCCCCTCGGTGGCCTCGTCAACACTGGTTCTCCCTTCTGCTTCAACTCAGCTCCAGGGAGCCCATTCCTCTTCCTGTGTTTCCTACTCTACTTACACAGCAGAATCAGTCTCTACTACATCCCAACCTGTCTTCCCTCCACCTGACAGCTTGGTTTCTCTCGGGCTGACCTCTCCGGAGAATCTATCTCAACCGGTCCGCCTCATTTTGGACGCCTCCAGGAAACCGGCCACTCTCCAATGTTACCATCAGAAGTGGACCAGATTCTCCTCGTGGTGTCTCCGGCATCAGCAAGAACCCACCTCTTTGGCGGTGGAAACTGTCTTGGAATATTTGCTCTCGCTGTCCAACGCTGGCCTCAAAACCACCTCCATCAGAGTCCACCTCAGTGCCATCACTGCGTTTCACGAGCCTATTCTCGGAAAACCCCTCACGGCTCATCCTCTGGTTTCAAGATTTATGAGAGGGCTCTTCAACATCAAACCGCCTCTCAAGCCTCCTCCCGTCGTCTGGGACCTGAATGTGGTTCTCTCTGCTCTCATGAAACCTCCGTTTGAGCCTCTTGCCACAGCTTCATTCAGGCTTCTTACCTGGAAAGTGCTTTTCCTAATTGCCATCACCTCTGCCAGGAGGGTTAGCGAACTGCATGCACTGGTTGCCGACCCACCGTTCACTGTTTTTCACCATGACAAGGTTGTTCTGCGTACCCACCCTAAATTCCTTCCCAAGGTGGTCTCAGCTTTTCACCTCAACCAGTCCATTGTGCTTCCCGTCTTCTTCCCTAAGCCTCACTCGCATCCTGGAGAACAGGCGTTGCACACGCTGGATTGTAAGCGTGCCCTTGCTTACTACCTTGATCGTACCAGAGCTCACCGAACATCCCCTCAGCTCTTTTTGTCTTTCGATCCCAACCGTTTGGGCCGTCCTGTCTCCAAACGGACACTTTCAAATTGGCTTGCTGCCTGTATTGCCTTCTGTTATGCTCGGGCCGGTCTCTCTCTGGAAGGATCTGTCACGGCCCACAGAGTCCGAGCTATGGCTGCTTCTGTGGCTTTCCTCCGTTCCACGCCCATCGAGGAAATCTGCAAGGCGGCCACTTGGTCCTCAGTTCACACGTTCACTACTCACTACTGTCTGGATGCGTTCTCCAGACGGGATGGACACTTCGGCCAATCTGTGTTACAAAATTTATTTTCCTAATGGCCAACCATCCCTCCTCCCTCTCTGTTAGCTTGGAGGTCACCCATGTGTTAAGAATATGCTGCCTGCTTGTCCTGGGATAAAGCACAGTTACTTACCGTAACAGGTGTTATCCAGGGACAGCAGGCAGATATTCTTAAGTCCCACCCACCTCCCCGGGTTGGCTTCTTAGCTGGCTTATCCTAACTGGGGACCACGCACTCCTCCGTCGGGCGGGAAGGCACTCGCGCACGCGCGGTGCGGCCAACTAGAAACTTCTAGTTAAAAGGTCCGTACCGAGGGCTCCGTCGGTGACGTCACCCATGTGTTAAGAATATCTGCCTGCTGTCCCTGGATAACACCTGTTACGGTAAGTAACTGTGCTTTTCAGCCCACAGGCAGAAAGAAACAGGATAAGGTTTTGAAGTTGCTGGATGTGCAAAGGGTGCTTCTCTGCTATCTTGAGGTAACAAATGATTATAGGATCTCAGACCATCTTTTTGGTCTTCCCCAACAATTAGAGCTGGATAAGACAGCCCCTAAGACATCTTATCTCCTCATCGTACATTGGCTTTGGTGAACAACTGCCAGTCACCTTGAAAGCTCAACTTTTCCAAAGTGTGGCTTCTTCTTGGGCAGAGTTCAAGGCAGTGCTGCCTGATGAAATTTGCAGGGCAGCCACATGGACCTTGATGAAGTTTTACAGAGTGGACATGTCAGCATAGCGGGCGTGGCCTTTGGGTCCTTTGTGCTTGTTGCTGGCTCATCTGTCCCGCCCTAGACTCAAGGGACTGCTTTGGTATGTTCCCATCCTTAAGGAATTGTATGCTGTTTTCACAGGAAAGAAGGATTAGATTCTTATTTCTATAAGCCTCTTTCCTATAGAACAGCATACAATTCCTTATACCTTGCCCTGTCAGAGATGGATACAGCCTGCATTGAATAATAGTCTGAGTTGATTTTCCAATGGCTTAGCTTGTGGCAGCCAAAAGAAAAGAAAATTATTGTAAGGCAGTGGGTTAGTGTTCAACTAACTAGTTTTGCAATTGCAATGTTTGTTCACTGTTCCTTGTTTTTATTGAAGAGCAAAGTTAACATTATCGAGGAATCCCCGAACCCCTCTTTTAGGATTTATTGCTTGCTTTCGTATGGACTGAAGAGAGAAAGCACTGCCCCAGGAGACAAGGAGACAGAGTTGAGAAAAATCCAAATCGTAAGTTGGGGTACACAACCCATCCGTAAGGAATTATATGCTGTTCTATGGGAAAGAGAATTACCAAGGTAAGTACATAATCTTTCCTTGTTCTGGTTGTCTGTTTTTATTTATTTAACAATTTATATACCGCATAAAACTATGCGGTTTACACATTGGTTACATACATATTATCCTAGTCGCCCTTTCGTCGCTAAACATATAATACAAACAATAAACAAACAAAAATTTCCCATCCCCCCAGGGAAAAATAATACAATATAAAAAGCAAACATTATCAAATCATAAATCAATACAAACCTTATCAAAATCATAATTTCAACAATTAAGATGCAGAAAAGCATTGAATAATAAATTCAAGGCAAAAATATTCTATAACACTATATCTTAAAACTGAAGAGACTACTGAAACAGCATAGGAAGGCATTTACAAAAAGCTGCGTTTTTAACATTTTCTTAAATTGATTAGTTTGTAAACTCTTTCAAGCAGAGATTCTCTTGCATGTTTAATATACAGCCCTGCATACGTCTTGTAGTGCTTTGGAAATAAGTAGTATGTGTATGAGGACAACTCCTATCCTGAGTGTCTGATCTCAACGTTGCCCATCAGGATCGTCTCGCCAATGCTCCCTGTCTAGGTGACGAGCTCTTTGGAAACTCCACAGACTGCCATACAAAAACTGTCCGCCCACGAAACACATTGGGATACTTTGGTTAAGCCAAAGAAAAAAACCACCTGCATCTTAGAAACAGAAAGATGACGGCAGAAAAGGGCTATAGCCCATCAAGTCTGCCCACTCTACTGACCCACCCCTTTAAGTCTACTGACCCCCTTTAAGACTACAACCACTCTACTGACCCACCTCTTTAAGTCTATACCCTAGTGACCCTATTCCTTGACTTGATCCTCGTAGGGATCCTACATAGGTATCCCATTTATTCTTACAGTCTGGGATGCTGCTGGCCTCGATCACCTGCACTGGAAGCTTGGTCCAATGATCAATCACTCTTTCCGTGAAGAAGTACTTCCTGGCGTCTCCATGAAATTTACCTCCCCTGAGTTTGAGCGGATGCCCTCTTGTGGCCGAGGGTCCTTTGAGAAAGAAAATATCATCTTCCACCTCGACACGTCCCATGATGTACTTAAGTCTCAATCATGTCTCCCCTCTCCCTACGTTCTTCGAAAGTGTAGAGCTGCAATTTGTTCAGTCTTTCTTCATACGAGAGACCCTTGAGCCCCGAGACCATCCTGGTGGCCATCCGCTGAACCGATTCGATTCTGAGCACAACTTTACGGTAATGTGGCCTCCAGAATTACACACAGTATTCCAGATGAGGTCTCACCATGGTTCTGTACAACGGCATTATGACTTCAGGCTTCCGGCTGATGAAACTTCTCTTGATACAACCCATCATCTGCCATGCCTTAGATGAAGCCTTCTCCACTTGAGTGGCAGTTTTCATGTCTGCACTGATGATTACTCCTAAATCTCGTTCTGCTGTAGTCCTGGTTAAAGTTTCTCCATTCAAGGTGTAAGCTCTGCATGGATTTCCGCTTCCGAGGTGCATGACCTTACATTTCTTGGCATTGAAGCCCAGCTGCCAGGTCGAGGACCAACTTTCTAATGTAAGCAGGTCCTGCGCCATTGTATCCTGTGCCATAGTGCCCTGTATATTGCATTCACTTACTATATTACATAGTTTGGCATCATCAGCAAATAATGTTACTTTACCCTGCAGCCCTTGAGTCAGATCCCCTATGAATATGTTGAAAAGGAGTGGACCCAGGACTGAGCCCTGCGGCACTCCACTGGTCACCTCCGATGTGTTAGAGAGGGTACCGTTAACCACCACCCTCTGAAGTCTGCCACTTAGCCAATCATTGACCCATGCAGTTAGTGTCTCTCCTAACCCCATCGATTTCATTTTGCTCAGCAGCCTGCGGTGTGGGACGCTGTCAAAAGCTTTGCTAAAGTCCAGGTACACGACGTTCAAAGACTCTCCCAAATCCAGCCTTCTTGTTACCCAGTCAAAGTAGCTGATGAGATTGGATTGGCAGGACCTACCCTTGGTGAATCCATGTTGACTGGGATCCCGCAGACTCCCCTCATTCAAGATCATGTCTAATTTAGGTTTAATTAGTGTTTCCATGAGTTTACACACGATTGATGTGAGACTCACCAGTCTATAATTCGCAGCCTCTGCCCTGCAACCCTTTTTATGCAGAGGAACGACATTAGCTGTTTTCCGGTCCAAGGGAACTTTCCCCGTACTTAGTGAGAGATTGAAGAGCACGGCCAACGGTTCCGCTAGGACATCTCTCAACTCTCTGAGCACTCTTGGGTGTAAATTGTCCGGTCCCATGGCTTTGTTCACCTTGAGTCTCGTCAGTTCGCTGTAAACGTCTCCTGGTGTGAACTCAAAATTCTGAAATGGGTCTTCTGTGTTTTGCTTTGCCTTCAACTGTGGATCGTGTCCCGGTGCCTCGCAGGTGAAGACTGAGCAGAAGTATTCATTCAGTAGTTCGGCCTTATCGTAATCCGCTACCGCGTAGTTTCCATCCAGTCTTTTAAGGCGTACTATCCCATCCGTGTTCCTTTTCCTATCGCTAATATACCTGAAGAAGGATTTGTCCCCTTTCTTAATGTTTTTCGCCAGAGTTTCTTCCACTCAAAGTTTGGCCTCCCTAACTGCCGTTTTGACTGCTGCAGACCTGGTCCTATATTCTACGTTAGCTTCTCTTTTCTGTAGGAAAGAAATGCTTTTTTCTTCTCCTTAATGAGGTGCGAGATCTCCTTGGTGAACCATTGGGGTTTATTGTTTCTTTGCCGTTTGTTTACTGATTTTATGTAGCGGCTCATAGCTTCGTGTAGAATTAATTTCAGGGTTGACCACATAGCTTCCACATTACCGGTCTCTGCTTGGTCCTGCAGCGTCCGATGGATGAAATCTCCCATGCGTGCAAAGTCAGTGCCCCGGAAATTGAGTACCTTTGTTTTAGTGTTTGACCTAGGGAAGCCTTTCCTAAGGTTGAACCATACTATATTGTGGTCGCTGGACGCTAGCGTATCTCCTATCGAGACCTCTGAGATGCTTTCCCCGTTGGTGAGTACCAGGTCGAGGATCGCCTGGGTCCTAGTGGGCTCCGTTACCATCTGTTTGAGACATGCCCCCTTTATGGAGGTTAATAGCCTCTTGCTACCGCTAGTTGTCGCTGAAAATGTGTTTCAGTCTGCATCAGGCATACTGATGCAGTACAGTGTCGCCCCGTAGAGTGATATTCTCTATGTCTTCAATTAATTCTGCGTCCATGTCTTCCAGTTGTCTTAGGGGTCTGTATACCACTCCAAGATAAAGGCATTTTTCTCTGCCTCTTGCCAGGTTTACCCAGAGGGACTCCCCAGTGTACTTGACATCTGTGATCCTGGTGGTTTTGATGTCCTCTTTAATGTATAGTGCTACCTCTCCACCTAACCTGCCCTCTCTGTCCTGGCGAAGTAGATTGTAACCCGGTATAGCCATATCCCATCCATGTGAGTCCGTGAACCAAGTTTCGGATATCGCTACCACGTCTCTAGTTCCAGAATTTTATTGCCTAAACTGTGTGCATTAACATACATGGCCTTCCATATCTTGTGTTTGCTAAGACCCTGTGAGGCGTTTGCTGCCTGAGTCGGTGTGGCTCCTAGAGAACTGTTTGCAATGTGGGACTTACCACGGACATGGAAGCAGAGTGTCGACTCACCCCATCAGGATAGTTCCTTTCCGCACCAGTATGTGAATGGGTACCCTCCCCCAGCTTACCTAGTTTAAAGCCCTACGAACCAGGCGGGCTAGTCGGTGTCCGAAGACGTTCTTACCTCTGCTGGTTAAATGGAGTCCGTCTGGTCCCTGAAGTCCTTGTAGTGCCTCTCCATGATTCAGGAATCCGAAGTTCATATCCCGGCACCATCCTTGTAGCCACTCGTTAGTCTTCAGGATACATTCATTTCTGGCTCTTCCCTTGCCTATAACTGGGAGGATCGATGAGAAGACCACCTGCGCACCTGTCCACTTCAGCCTCACACCTAGGGCTCCGAAGTCTCTGGTGATGGTCTCCGGGGTGTTCCTGGCAGTGTCGTTTGTTCCTATGTGGACAAGAAGCATGGGAAAGTGGTCTTAGGGCGTGTGTAGTTTATCCAGACTGGCGGTGACGTCCCGTATCCTGGCTCCAGGCAGACAGCAAACCTCCCTCGATTGTATATCCGGTCTGCAAATTGGTCCCTCAGTGCCCCTCAGCATGGAGTCCCCAATGACTATTACTCTGCGCTTCTTCCTTTGGGGGTGGGGGAGTCGGTCAGCAGATGGAGCTGTGTGTTGGGCCTGCTCCTGTTCTTCATCGGCAGTTCCTTCCTAAAGAATCTGGAATCTGTTCCTCAGGGTGAGTTGAGGGGTTGACGTAGAGCTGGCCTGTTTGGAAGAAAAAGAAGAAGATGAAGAGATTGAAAAAAAAGGGGGGGTCTCCTATGTTTGCCCGTGGAAGAGGTCACCAGCTGCCAGGAGTCAGTGCCGCCAGCCATTTCCTGTATCCCAATTGTTGGTTTCAAAGCTGATGATTTGGGCGTCTCGAGAATGGACTTGTCGTGGGCCTGCTCTGTGATTTGGGACAACTCCTGGACGACTCTGTCAATGTAGGCTTCTTCCTTTCGGATGCTTCTCAGGTGTTTCACCTCCTCCCTGAGGCTCCACAGTTCCTGCATGAGGGCTCCATCCAGCTGACCGGCCTGCTCTGTCTCCTCTGTCTGCGTGGAGACTGTAGTGTAATGCCGGGGGATGGCCTCGATCTGCACAGAGACCTCTGTCCACCGTCCTGGGTCCTCCTCCATCCGTACGCAATCCGTGATCGCCTCCTGGATCCCCATAACTACTGGAATGCTGGTCTTGATTGTAGACTTGGCGTTTCTTGTCCTCCCTGCCATTTCCAAGTTGTAATTTAGGTCTGCCTGTCAGTAAATTAGAAAATTAGAAAAAGTTAGAAAAATCCGACTGAGAGCTGATGCGAGATTGTGAAAGATTTGGGTATCTGAGAGATTAAGATTAGGGTGTCTGAGAGATTAAGAGCCGAGGGTATCTGGGAGGGTGGCTGTCTGTGAGTTAGTATGAAAGTTGTGAGTTAGTATGAGAGTTGTGCGATTAAGGTGAAGGGATAGGGTGATTGAGGGGTTCGCTTGCTGCTCTAAGGTATCCTTGTCGAGTGTAGTTTGGCTCTCCTTAAGGCTCTTCGCAAAGGCGCTCTCACTAAGGCGAGCACCTTTGCCGCGCGCCGAACAGCTGCGCGCCGTTGGCTCGCCTCCTTTAATGGAGGAGCCCGGTTGCAAGTTGCTGACGCGGGGGGGGGGGGGGTGTTCCCTGTTCCATATTCATGCAGTTGTATTACCTCTTGTGTCTCATCTGTCACACCTGCTACGACGTCGGTTGTGTGTTGACATTGAAGTATGCAGAATTTAAATATTTATCAGGTACTTAATGAGGATAGTTCTATTAGACCTTTTTCTGAGCTTAAAATAGAGCTTGGGCTCTCATCTCAAGATCTCTTTGCTTGTTGGCAATTTCGGCACTATGTCAATTCTTTACCTTCCTCAGCACTGACTTTAGAAGCTTTGGAGCTAATAAAAGAAGCTGTGTGTTTAGATGTGCAATGTACTATCCCGTTGCTTTATCATAAATTCTTACAGGAAATGCTTCCTGTTTTTGATTATTCCTGACTGAGTCAGCAATGGTTGCAAGACTTGGGGGTCTCTATCTTTTGACCTCCTTTGTACATGCTTAAACTTTGCCTCCTACATGAAATTATCAATTGTCCTTTGGAAAATCAACTATAAGATGGTTATGAGACTTCATGTATCTCCCAGAAGGAGTCAGCAGATCTCCTTGTGACCAAACACCCATTGCCCCAAATGGCAGCCTGAGACCACCCTGGGATAAATGTGTTTTTCCTGTGCTAAAATACGGAGTTTAGAGGGGGGGGTCTTGGACCATATCTCTATTTTGTGGAATGCACATTGTATAGTATCTCCAAAATTATTTTTTCAATGTATAGTGGTTGCACCAGTACCAAAGGGTATGAGATGTTTTTTACAAAAAACTTTTTACTAATGGAGGAAAAAGTCATCGTTCCTAAGAGAGGATAAACAGATTGAAGACCGATTCTGATTTTGCAGCACTTCCATTCGGCTCTCAAGCTTCCTTGGTTCTGGATGGAGACCATGTGGTTGGTCCTTCCAGCAATGGTTCCGGAGGAATTTTTGGCCTCCCTGTATCTTACGGAGATGAATTTGCACATTCCCATTTTTCCAGATCACTACTGGTTTCTGCGGTTTCATGTGCTGGATCAGCTTTGACAGTTTTCGACTCTGCCCTTTGGGCTGGCGACCACATCCTAGACCAGGGTTCTCAAAGTCCCTCCTTGAGGGCCGCAATCCAGTCGGGTTTTCAGGATTTCCCCAATGAAATATGCATGAGATCTATGTACATGCACTGCTTTCAATGCATATTCATTGAGGAAATCCTGAAAACCCGACTGGATTGCGGCCCTCAAGGAGGGACTTTGAGATCCCTGCCCTAGACCTTCACCACAGTGATGGTGGTGGTAGGGCTCCTCTGAGGAAGATGGAGTTGCAGGCTCACCGTTATCTGGCCGCTGGTTGCTCAGAGAACCCTTGGAAAAGGGGCGCACTATGTTAGCAATAGTGCTCCGTGTACTGGAAGACCTGGGCTGAATTGTCAACTTAAAAAAAAAAAGAGCCATCTGAAGCCCACGTAGTTGATGGAATGGTCGATACGACAATGTGCCATATTTACCTGCCCGAGGCTCAAAAACAAAAGCTCTGGGCACAGATTTCAGAGATATTGATGATGGCGGCCCCTTCGGCGTGGGACGTCCCACAGATTGTGGGTTCCAGGCTTACCAAGCTGGATGTGGTTCCCTGAACAAAAGCACGCATGCGTCCTCTTCAGAATGCCTTGCTCTCTCACTGGGCCTCCACTGAGATGTCTTAGAGCTGAGTCTGCCATGGACTCTGGAGGCCAGAGTGTATATGACCTGGTGGCTTTGTCCTCAATAACTCTGCCAGAGCATTCTGTTAAGCATTGCCTCCTTAAGCATTGCCTCCTGGATTGTAGTAACCACAGATACCAGCCTTCGTGGCTGGGAGTGGCTCACTATGGTTGTCATCCTTTTCAGGACTATGGGACTCAGTCACCACAGAAGTGGTCGATCATTGATCGTCAGAGAGGAACCAAGAACTCTCCCTTGGCTCAGGAGACTTGACTCCTTTTTCCTTTGGGTGGAAAGTCTTCTTGCGCTGATGGCGGCGCATGTGGACGAAGTGGCCTACATTCCAGCAGACTTCCTCAGCTGTCAGTCTAGGTTCCAGGTGAGTGGACCCTAGTGCAGTAGGTGTTTTGGGTGCTCATGAGGCGCTGGGGGCAGCCCCGCCTCGACCTCATGGCCGTGGTATGAAGCAAGATGGCTCTATGCTTCTTCATCCGCAAATCTGGCTTGAAAGCAAAAGACTTGATGCTCTTGAGCAGCTGTGGCCTCTGGATGTTCTTCTATATGTTTTTTCACCTTGGCCGCATTTTGGACGGGTCCTTCGGAGGATTGCAATTTGCCCCGGCCACGTCATGCTGGTGGCACCCGATTGGCATGGAAGGCTCTGGTGTGCGGATCTGATGCAGCTGTGGATGGCATACAGTCTGCGCCTTAGTGTCTTTCCTGACCAACCAGGCCCGGTTGCCATTAAGGTCGTTTTGCTCTTGCAGGTTAGCTCCTGAGCGTGCAGCTTAAAAAAAAAGAAAGTCAAAGCTATTTGGAGCTTGTCATAGCTAAAGCTTCTTAGGTCTACCAAGGTGTTCTTGGTGTTGGCTTACACTAAGGCTTAGAAGACCTTTAGAGCGCTGGAGTGACCAAGAACAAGTGGACCCTTATTTGACTCAGGTGTCGTGGGTCCTTGCTTTCTCCAAGCAGGTCTGGATAAAGGCCTAACGGTGGCATCTCTGTGGATCACGGTGGCCGGTCTCTCCGGTTCTAGATCCAAGGATTGGCAGTTCTCTTTGGAGTTACATCCAGATGTTGCTCGGTTTTGCAAAAATATCTTCGGGTCTGGCTGCCCATTAAGAATCGGTTCCCAGTTTGGGACCTTAATGTGGTGCTGTCTGGCTTTGCAAGGGTTCCTTTTGAACCGCTGAGAGATGCTGCTCTCTGGGATTTAACTCTCCAGACTGTTTGGTTTTTTTCTGGTCGCTCTCTTGGGACTGTAGAGTTTCCGAATGGCAGGTGGTGTTGTGTCGCCACCCTTTGCTCCAAGTTCCTCAGAGTGGACAGTTCCTTCCTTTTTTGCCGAAGGTGGTTTCGGCTTTCCATGTCCATCCGGAAGTGTTTTTCCTAGTTGTTCAGCTGACGGGTTACAATCTCAGGATATTTTGCTAAAGAACTTGGACGTGCGCAGGGTGCTCCTGCATTATTGGCAAGTCTTTCAAGTTTCGCTTTGACCACCTGTTGTGGTGGCTCATTTTATTCTGTGGGGTTCTCCCGCTTCTAAGGCTGCAATCTCTAGATGGATCCGTAGAGCCATTTTATCCACTTACATTCTTGTGGGGCAACTGTCCCCTATTTATGTTAAGGCACTTTTTGCCAGGAGTGTAGCTTATTCATGGACGGAAGCTAGATCTGTTTCTCCTGAGGAGATTTGCAGGGCAGCAACGTGGTCTTCTTTTCACACGTTTGCTAATTTCTACAGAGTGAATGTTGCTGCCAGACAGGACTCTGTCATTTGGGTCCTCAGTCTTAGGGTCTGGCGCAGCAATCCCACCCTAGCTTTCTTGGGGGACTGTTTTTGTATGTCCCTATGGTCTAAAACAGTGGTCTCAAATTCAAACCCTTTGCAGGGCCATATTTTGGATTTGTAGGTACTTAGAAGGCCTCAGAAAAAATAGTTAATGTCTTATTAAAGAAATGACAATTTTGCATGAGGTAAAACTCTTTATAGTTTATAAATTTTTTCTTTTGGCTGAGTCTTAATAATAATATTGTCATTTATAGCTAAAGAGACATATGATCAAGAAACTGTTTTATTTTGCCTTTGTGATTATGATAAACATACCGAGGGCCTCAAAATAGTACTTGATAGGCCACATGTGACCTCCAGGCTGCGAGTTTGAGACCACTGGTCTAGAATGTCTCACCTATTGCACTGGAAAAGGAGATTATGTACTTACCCTGGTAAGCTCTTTTCCAATAGATAGGTGAGACATTCTAGACACCCGTCCTATCCTTGTTGTGCCTGTTTCAGATTCTGATTTCAGTCTCCTGCTTATCCAATCTGTTTCTTCGAGACCGGTCAACCATTAGGGGTTAACAAGAGTTATATATAACCTGTTGTGGGAGTAGTTCTGAACTCCTTTGATGCCTCTATTGGTGGTTAACGGTACTGTTTAGTTGTTTGAGCAAAACAAGTTTACCCTGTTGTTACAGGTGCCTCTTCACAGATGAGTGTGTGTCTCTCTATGCTTGGGTACTGACTGCTAGAAGATGCTAAACTAGCCTGTGAAGTACACTAGAGGCGGATTGAAAAAACCTGAAATGGATTTCTTCTGCAGATTAATGATGTTGTTTAGACATGTCCATGTTATTTGTGATAATCGTAGGGAAACAAAGATTTTATGTATGTGATATGGAAACCGCATAGTTATATGTGGTATATAAATTTTTAAATAAATAAATAATCATGCAAGTAGTGGGAAATAACCCTACGGTCTAGAACAGGGGTCCCCAAAGTCCCTCCTTGAGTGCCGAATCAAGTCGGGTTTTCAGGATTTCCCCAATGAATATGCATGAGATCTATGTGCATGCACTGCTTTCAGTGCATATTCATTGGGGAAATCCTGAAAACTCGACTGGATTCAGCCCTCAAGGAGGGAGTTTCGGGACCCCTGGTCTAGAATGTCTCGCCTATCTACTGGAAAAGAACTTACCATGGTAAGTACATAATCTCCTTTTATCTGTAGCAGGTGTTCTCCATGGACAGTAGACATATATATTCATAACCTGTTCACCTGCCCTAGTTGGCTACTTAGCTTTATTACTGAACTAATGATCCTGCGATCCAACATTGGTTGGGAAGACACTGGCATATGCGCAATATGGACATTGCCTAAATATTTAAAGTAACAGTCCACTTGGTGGTGTCTGTACCAGGTTCTGAGGATGATGTCGCCCACATGTAAGAATATATTCCTGCTGTCCTTAGAGAACACTTGTTACAGGTAAATATCTTTGCTTTTTGTTCAGGTGATCAGTTTGGGTTATTGATTCTGTTTGTAGTACAAATCATGTTAGTCTTTGCAAATGAAATGTATTGGTAACTTTTTTTCATTCTAGATGAGGAAATCGTTACAAGAAACAGTTCATTCTTTCAAAGTTACAAATGAGGAATGTTCCCTGAAAGGGACAAACAATGCTCAAGATATAGAAAGCTGTGATATTGCTTGCAAGGTAATTTTTCAAGTTAGCATGAACATCATAAATTTAGGAAAAAAGTGATAGGTACCTTTGGGATGGGGTAGATAGGAAAGTGTATAGCTATCATGTTCGGTGTACAATAAGGTAATCTGGGATATAGCAAATTTTGTACTGAATATTGCTGTTTGCATGAATGGGTCCCCTGATATTCAAGTGATGTTCAAAATTGTTCAGCATCTGATCGATCTTTCTTCAGGGCATATGGAGTCATGACCTACTAATTCTAGGATAGCATCAGAAATGAGAAACAATATTTAAAATATAAGCACATTTCCTGAGTCATTTTTATTTTTCAAGTGAATCCCCTTGTACACTGTGAAGACCAAGAATGAATGAGTGTACTTTTTTTTTTTTTAAGGGATGGCAACAATGGAGGGCAACTCTTGTCAGAGGAGGAGAGGGGCTGAGTGAGCTTTGAAATGTGGGAGGGTGAGGATTAAGCTCTGTAAGAGGCATTGTGCTGACTTTGAAGAGAGCTAGGGCTAAATTCTCAAAAATTTGCATTAAAACCCGATGGGCTACTGTCTCAGTTATTATAATAACGATCAAGTTATTCTCCAAAACGCGCTCCTGCAAATGAGGTTAGCGGAGAGTAGCAAAGATTTGCTAAATTTGCATATGCCCATCGCTGGTGATAGCGATGGGCACATGCGCAGAATAAACACACACACACACACACAAAAAAAACAAGCCGCTTAATTCAAGCACCTGACAACAGGAGAGATACCCAATCTCTCCTGCCGACAAGCAACACACATTCCCAACAGCCCCTCAGAGCTGGCCAGAGGGATGCCTACTCCCTCTGGCCAGCAGGCCCATCTTTTCAACATGACAGGCCTTCCCCTCCCTGGTGCATCTTGAGGCTCTGATTGCCCCAGGTTGTTTAAGGCCCTTCCTATGGGTGGGGCCTTGGGCGTCTGGACCAGTCAGAGCCTTAGGCTCCTCCTTGGTGCATCTGAGGAGAGGCCTAAGACTCTGATTGTCCCAGATGCCTAAGGCCCTTCCCAAAGAGGGGCCTTAAACAACCTGGGCCAATCAGAGCCTCGGGCCCTCACCAGGGAGGGGAAGGCCTGCCATTTTGAAGATGAGGGCCAGCTGGCTGGAGGGAGTATGCATCCCTCCAGGCAGCCATCTAAATAAGGTAAGGGGGAGAGGGCGGGAGTCATCTGAGTCACCGGGGGGGGTGCATGGCTGCAGGAGAGAGTGGGCATCTTTCCTACTGCCAAGGAAGTGTCAGAGTGTGTCGCTTGGCAGTGGGAGGGAGTGGGCTTCTCTCCTGCCGGGGGAATGTAGGGGGGGGGTTTCTTGGTGGCATGAGGGAGGGTATTTCTCCTGCTGCCGGGGGAGGGGTATGGGGGGTGTTGCTTGGCAGCAGGAGAAAGTGGGCATCTCTCCTGCTAATCTTCAATTTGTTGTTTTTATTATTATTTTAATTTGCATATGAGGAGAGGGGGCTGAGCTTTCCAACTTACTTTCCTGTCAGTGCCTGAAACAATTAGTGCTCAGGCCTGTCGGTAAATTTTGCCTGCAAATGTGGCACAGTGAGTTTAGAGAATCACTCAGTGATTATAGAGAATCGCTCTGTGATCATTTTAATATTGACCTTGTGCTACATTGCATGGCAGTATCTGAGACTGCTAGAAAACTTGGAAAAGACCTCAGTAAGCTATTTTGATAATCCGCCGATAAAATACTTGCACGCTAAACCGGCTGGAACTGGTTTACCAAGTACATTAAAGGCAGCTTTTAGTTGAGAGTCTGCCCCTTAGTGAGCCCTAGGCTAGGAGGGTGCTGAGAATATAGGAGTGAAATGAAGGGAAGGAGGGACTGCTGCAGGTTAAGGAAGAGCTGTCTGCAACTGCAGAAACTTTTACATGATAATGGACCTAGGTAGTAATGGGGAAGTGACCACAGGAGCAGTAGTCTTCAGCACAGCATCAGGAGTATATGTGTGAAGAGAAAGAGAATGTAGAGGTTAGAATCTAATGTGCATAATGATATTTTGCATATTCTGAACAAGGGAGAATGTGTGTATTTGTCTCTTTTCTGTTTGAACCACTATCATAGATTCACTGTAAAAATTTGAGCTGTAGAAGGCCACCGGAATTTTTTTACTCTTGAGAATTTATCCAGGTAACCATTTAATTTCCTGGGTAAATGCCTTTGAAAATTGCTTTCACTTTGTCTATATGCTTTTAGAAGCAACAATGAAAGTGTAATTTTTTTATTGTCTTTTGTGTAAGTTTTTTTGATACTTAAATATTTTTAGACTTTGTAGCTGGCAAGCTCCAGGCAAGGTGTCTGGGGTCACCGGTACAAGTACATTCTTGTGAGCCGCCATGGGCCGCACAAGGAGGTGATAATTTTAGCGTTTAGAATAAGGAACACCCTCATAAGTCATAGTCACAGCTTAAAGGAAATCAAGGCTTTTAATCTTCAAAATGGAAAAAAAAACAACTTATTTGTCAGGATTCCTCAACAGAAGCCAGCGGACTTCCCATGCATAGTTCAAAATAATGTTGGCAAATAGTCTCAAAATCAAATAATCAAAATTTCTCTTTCACAAAGGTAAATTCTCTTTTTAGTTTGCAGTCCAGCAATAGTCCAACACACAAGAAAAGAAACTTCCCAAAACCAAAAAGCAATACTTCTGGAATGAAATACTCCAGCTCTAAGTCAGCGTTACTGTACTGGCTTCTTCAGCAACCAAATGCTGGAAAGACAGTGTGCTCCGTGTGGTCTTTAATTGCCAGAAATTAGGCCCACTATCCCACCACGTAACACGGGGCAACCCCCACTGCCTTAGCATACCATAGTATACTTTCCTCCAAAGAGAAAGCACAATTAAGCTTTCAAAAAGGAAAAACAAAACTTCAAAATAAAAGTCCTTGCTTAGCTTCAGCATAGAGAAAATGCACTCTTTAGCATGAGTGAGCATTATTCAGTTCTTGAGACAAGGTAGGCAAAACAAACTTGCAATAAACTTCAGCAACATTCAGATACTTGCTTTTGTGAGGCAAACCTCCATAGGAGCATTCTCAGGAATCAGCACAGCACTAGCTTCAGGGCTTATTTCCAACTCCATGGCAAGCGGTTCCTCACACAGACTGGAAGGTACTTCTTCTCCATCCTCTGCAAACTCCATAGCCTCAGGAGCTTGGCTGCTATCAGGAGCTCCCAGCCCTGAGCACTGTGACTTTTCCTGCTGCTGTTCCTCTCTCCTCTGATTTTCTAGGAGCCTAGTCTTCAGGGATAGCAGCTTGCAGCCCCGCCCCCCAACCCTCAGGTGGAAAGGATTTCTGGTGATTCACTTTAGGACACAAAAGGGGATGGGAACCTACCACTGCTGCTTTCTTACGCCCTCTACAGGCCCCAGAAGGAAATTCAGTCTGAGAGACAGAAAATGGTGAATAAGGCAGATTATGGGCAGGGTCTGGATTAGCACTGGGACCTGCACTAGGGACACTCCTAGCAGGCATAGTCTGCTTATCACATACTCCCCCCCCTTAACTGTCTGCTAGGGGTGGACCTGGTTCTACCCAAATCTTTTTCCCCAACCCTGGATAAAGCATCTGTATTAGTATGGAGACGCCCCGGTCTATGTATGGTTTTGTACCGGAACGTTTGCAAAGCCAAATACCACCTCGTAAGGCGGGCATTATTGTTTCTCATGGAATTGAGCCAGCTCAGTGCCGCGTGGTCCGTGACCAGGGTAAATTCACGGCCTTCCAAGTAATGCTCTAAACTTTGCATAGCCCACTTGATGGCCAGACATTCCAATTCTACTGTCGCATAATGTTTCTCATTATCATGCTTTATTCTACTGAGATAAAGGACTGGATGTTCCAATCCTTCTACTTCCTGACTTAGGACTGCCCCTAACCCAGTTTGAGAGGCATCCGTCTGTAGCACAAATGGACGCTGGAAATTAACAGCTGCTAACACTGGTTCTGAGCACAGACTAGACTTGAGATCCTCCAGTGCTTTCATACTCTCGGGGTCCCAGCGTACCTTGTCTGGCCTATTCTTTTTCAGCATTTTGGTTAACAAAGTGGCTCGGGTCGCAAAATGTGGAATAAACCGCCGGTAATACCCCACAAACCCTAAGAAGCTCCGTCCTTGTTTCTTGGATTCCGGTACGGGGTACTCCCGAATGCATTGCACTTTATCTAGCAAAGGCTTCACCACTCCCCTTCCTACCAGGTATTCTAAATACCTGACTTCCTTCGTTCCTACACAGCATTTCTTAGGATTGACAGTTAACCCTGCCTTCCGTAAGGCACGTAGTACCGCCCTGACTTGCTCTATATGCTGGGCCCGGGATTGAGAATGAATGATAATGTCATCTAAATAGGCCGCAGCATACTCCTGATGCCCCCTCAGCACTTGGTCCATTAGGCGCTGGCATGAAGCAGCAGCGCCATGCAATCCAAAAGGCATTTTGACAAACTGAAACAAGCCCAAAGGAGTACCAAAAGCAGTCTTAGGCCTCGCCGCAGGTGTCAAAGGTATCTGCCAATACCCTTTTGTAAGATCAAGAGTAGTGAGATACTGAGCTTGGCCTAACTGGTCTAAAAGTTCTTCCACCCTGGGCATAGGAAAAGCATCAAACTGAAAGATAGCATTCAGTTGGCAGAAATCAATGCAGAACCTGGGTGACCCATCTGCTTTGGGCACAATCACAATAGGACTGGCCCATGGACTTTGGGACGGCTCTATCACCCCTAGGGCTAACATCTCCTCCACCAACTCCTGTACAAGGACCTTCTTCTCAGATAGACGATATGGCTTCATTCTCACTACCTGTCCTGGAGGAGTCTGGATGTCATGGTTCACTAATGTGGTACTACCAGGAATGGGTGAGAATACATCTTCAAACTCTTTCAGCAGAGCCCCAACCGCCTTCTGCGTCTGAGTAAGCTCCTCTCCCATAGTCACTTGCTCGCTCAAATTAAATTCTCCTATCTGGGGTCCAAATTCGTCCTCCTCACAAGCCTGAGCAATGAGGGCTTAGGTCTGACGTTCCCTCCACGGCTTAAAGAGGTTTATATGATAGATTTGTTCCCTTTCTTTTTTACCCTTGACCTTATAATCAACCTCATTAACTCTCTGGACTATGGTGACCGGCCCCCTCCATTGTGCCAGAAACTTGTGGGGATCCGTGGGAATTAAGACCAGGACTTATTCTCCTACCTGCAACTGACGGTTCTGAGAACCTTTGTCATAATAGGTTTTTTGATTCTCCTGGCTTTTCCCCATCTGAGCCTTACCCTTCTCCACCAAACTCTTAAAGCGTTGTTTAAGGTCCCCCAGGTAAGATATTATATTTACCCGACATTCTGGAGGGGGGTCCCACCTGTCTTTAAGGATATCTAGTAGCCCTCTAGGTTTTCTCCCAAATAACATTTCATAGGGATTTATTCCCAAAGAAACCTGTATCTTTTCCCTACTAGCGTATAATACCCAAGGGATCATCAGATCCCAATCAGTCAACTCTTTGCTGGCTACCTTCTTGAGCATCAGTTTAAGGGTCTGATTAAACCGTTCTAACCCATTTCCCTGAGGATGATAGGCCGCGGTCCTAATATGCCTTATATTAAACCTTTGCCAAAATGCCTCCATCTCTCGGGAAACGAAATTACTTCCCTGATCCGTAAGTACCTCTTTAGGGAACCCTACAGAACAAAATTAACTGATTAACTCCTTAGTGATGTTTTGGGTAGATGTCCTCCTTAAGGGAAATACCCACGGGAACTTGGTGGCAATATCCATCACCACTAGAATGTACTGATACACCCGTGGAGTTCTCTGGAGGGGCTCTACAATATCCATGGCCCATCTTCCCAAAGGTTCCTCTACCCACGGAATGGGGATTAATGGGGCCCTACGGGGTTTTTGAATGGCTAATTTTTGGCATGTGGGACAAGAGGCACAGAAATGCACCAACTCCTGGCATAAGCCAGGCCAAAAAAATCTTTGTAGAATCTGCGTCTCTGTAGCGTCCACTCCCTTATGACCAGCCAAAGGGTGATCATGCGCCATCTGCAGTATTAGGGACCTAAAACCTTGGGGTACTACTAATTGTTCAACCCTATTGTTCAGTCCCCTCGCAGTACTAATTTGATACAATAACCCCCGTTTCACTATCATGTTAAATGCTCCCTTGCCACTATTTCCCACCTGCTGCCATGCAGCCCGTAGAGAGGGATCTACCTTCTGTTCTGCCTGAAAGGTAGGAAAGGTCGCTAATACCTTTTCAGGAACAGATGGGACTTCCTGCTGTTGAGAGGTGCGAGTGAGAGCTTGCCTCCTTTACCATTTCTGGCATTTCACTTGAGCCTTGGTGAGACCTGGTCCTTTCCCTATTCTCTCCTGGAATAGCTCCCCCTGAAATGGGAATGTCTCCCCTAGGGTCTCCCCAGAAGTGGTTGCTCTTTCACATTGGGCCTGTGTACTGATCAAGGCCTGCCCCAAATCCCAATCCATTGGCCAACCCTTCCAATCCCGACCCAAAATCATTTCGTAAGGTGTTCTGGGAACCACCGCAATTAAGGATTTGAAATTTTTACCATGGATAGGAGAAAAGAATATAAAAAACTTAAGCAATCCTTATAGTCGATGCTCTATGGGAATTTTGAAAAAAGTGAAAAAGAAACTTCTGGGGGAAAAAAAGTATATATTTCACTCCTATATTATATGTGCATGATTTTTGTACCAGGTAGGGAGGGTGTAGTTTTTAAAAAGTTGGATTTAAATGGTTTGAGGTATTTTGAACAACTTATTGAGGATGAGGAGGTTAGAGCCTTTGGAGATGTTCAAAAGCAATATCAACTGGAAGGGAGAGATCTTTTTCCCTACTTACAGATGAAAAATTATATCATGACAAGGGGATTGGAAAGGAAATGTTAAAGAAATCAGAATTTGAAAAAGGATTAGGGAATCCATTTGCGAAAGGATGTATTTCTTGGCTGTATAAAATTATACATGTTGATGAAAAAATGAAAACATCATATATGAAAGCATGGGAGAAGGAATGGTCAATTGATGAATGGGGTAATGGTACTTCATCTTTTCCATATAGCTAGAGCAGCTACATTGGTGGAAAACGCTATAAAGTTATTAGTATGATGATATAGTACCCCGGTTCTAATTAGTAAATATACTAAGGGGATAAATGATGTTTGTTGGAAAGGATGTGGAGAAAGAGAAACATTTTACCATATGTGGTGGGAGTGTCAAAAGGTTAAGAAATATTGGGAGCAAGTATTTTATTATGTGAGTAAAGTCATCCAGATCCCTCTTGATCTGAGTCCTGAAAGGGCACTATTGGGAGACGAGGGTTGTATTGCCGCATATCTATTTAACAAGGGTGTGTAAAAGTACCATCCAAAAAAAGCATCGGAGTAATATGATCCTTTATTGCATAAACATCAGATGATCACTAAATAATGCAGATAAGCATCAGATAATATACAAGATAGAAGCAAAGGATATCTATATACACAAAATAGAACACTTCATTATGTCTGCCAGGCTCCGTCCTGATGCTGATCGGGATTCCGGGCGATCAATAGGTTGGTACAGTACACAGTTCCCATGGCTACAACTGGATTCATTCTGGAACCGTCCCAGTGTTTCTTATGTACCTTTTTCTCACACCACCTTTGTCCTGTCTCACTGCTGTCTCTGAAGTAAACAGCAGGTGTCTCTCTTATCTCCTAGCTGGAGTTCAAACTATTCCTTATCACAATATACACACCAAGATGCTGAAGTAAGTTGTTTTGCAAGTTTGCGCATAAACAAGGTTGAGGACAGACTAGAGAGATGCGCGGGGACAGAAATCCCACCCGTCCCTACCCGTCTCTGCCAAAGTCCCACCCGTCCCCGTGAGGAATCCCACCCATCCCCGCGAGGAATCCCCTCGTCCCCACCCGTCCCCGCGAGGAATCCCCACCTGTCCCTATAAACTTCAGAAATAGTTATTTCATTTAATTATGCTACTGAATTAAAGGCTCTGGTAGAAACCCATTTACAAATAAGCAAAAAGACTTTATTAATTTGGAAATATTAATTGGGAAGAATACATACTTTGTAAACGGGTTTCTACCAGAGCCTCTAATGTTTATAAATTTTTATCAACACAACTAATATACTACTTTATCCTGAAGCAAAAAAAAAAAAAAAAGAAATAGAATTCTTTTCCTACCTTTGTTACCTGGTTTCTGCTTTCCTCATGTTCTCATTCAATTCCTTCCATCCACTGTCTCTCTTCCTTCTGCATCTTCCATTTGCTCTGTTACTGTGCCTCTCCCTTTCTTCCCCCTTCCAAATTGGTCTGGCACCCATCTTCTTCCCTCCGCTCCCCCCATAGTCTGGCATCTGTCTTCTTCCCTGCCAGCGTCTTCTCCCTACTCTCTTCCCCATTTCCTTTCAGCGTCCTTCTCTATCCCTTTGTCTTCCCCATGTGCTTTCAGCATCCTTCTCCCCCCTCTGTCTTCCACAAGTGCTTTCAGAGTCCTTCCCCCCCTGCCCTTCCCATGGCCTTTCAGCGTCCTTCTCCACCCCTTTGTCTTCTCCAGTGCTTTCAGCGTCCTTCTCACCCCCTCCTTCTCTACCGCCCCCGGTGCAGCACAGCCGGCCAGGTCCCCTTACTTTTGTGGCGCTTCCCCGACCGATCGACCAACAACAGCCCCAGTCCGACAAACCTCCCTGCCCTTAACTGCGAATCTAAATTACCTTCTTACAGCTGCTGTAAGAAGGTAATTTAGATTCGCGGCTACAGGGCAGGGAGGATTGTCAGACCGGGGCTGTTGTTGGTCGGTCGGTCAGGGAAGCGCCACAAAAGTAAGGGGACCTGGCCGGCTATGCTGCATCCGGGGCGAACCGCCCCCTCCCTTGGTAGCCATTCGAACCGCGAGGCTACTCTCCATCTCCTTACCTGCCCTGCCTGCAGCACAGAGCCGAACGGAAGTCTTCCTGACGTCAGCGCTGACGTCAGGAAGACTTCCGTTCAGCTCTGTGCTGCAGGCAGGGCAGGTAGAAAGAAGAAGAGCCGCGTGACTGAGTACATCCAGCCCCGCAGGAACCCCGCGACCCTCGGAGGCGTCTCCACGGGATCCCCGCGACCCTAGGGGGTGTCCCCATGGGATCCCCGTGACCCGAAGGGGGAACCCGTGGGTCCCGCGGGATTCCCGTCGTCCCCGTTCCCGTGCAGCTCTCTAGGACAGACAGCGTGTGCCCCCTGGCAGATGGGTTTTGCAAGGTCAAAGACAGACATAAAACAGCACCCGCAGTATGCCCTTGGTAATAAAGTTCACATTGGTCAGGAGGTCAGGATAGCAAATAAGCAGAGTTGAAGAGACATGTCACGTAGTATGCTGAGTTTCAGTTACCCCCTGGCCATAGGCATAACAAGGGTCTATCATCTTCCCAATCTAAGTTTATGGATCTGGCCTTTATTGCTGCTCGATTAATAATGGCACAGCAATGGCGCTTTCCAAGTGTACCCACAATAAGAGAAATGAAGGACCAGTTAGGAGTAGTATGTGAAAAATATAGATTATTGGCCCTTTTAACAAAATCAGTGGATGAAGTTTAATGAGATTTGGGAGAAATATATTGAATTTGAAAAAGGTGATTTATGAAAAAATTTACACTTTTATATCCTCATGAATTAAAATTCCAAAACCTCCGAGGGGGGGGGTGGAGGATGGATTATTTTTATGGATTGCAGTATGAATTGTGTTAGGAGGAAATATGTGTTTTCTATTGTGATAATTGTGGCCAGAGTCTGTGGTAAGAGCAGATAGCGTAGTTGGTTTTAAGAAAGGTTTGGACAATTTCTTGGAGGAAAAGTTCATAGTCTGTTATTGAGACAGACATAGGGGAAACCACTGCTTGCCCTAGATCGTTAGCATGGAATGTTGCTACTATTTGGATTTTTGCCAGGTACTAGTGACCTGGATTGGCCACCGTGAGAACAGATTACTAGACTTGATGAACCATGGGTCTGACCCAGTAAGGCTATTCTTATGTTCTTAAATGATGGGAGGAGGGCAAGATTTCTATTGTAGTGGTGTTCAAATGTACGTTCTTTAGCAACTCTCCAGACCGGCATAGGCATCTTACAAACTGTGGGTTATATCTCATCATGACCAGCAGGTGGAAAATGAGACAAAACTTTGGAATGGTACTTAATAGGTTACTCCCCCTAATTACCTCAGTCTTCTCAGCCTCCAGCAGGTGTGAGTGAGTTGTACCCATCTCCCTTCTGTAGGGCTATTGGATTTTGTTCAGGAATCCTATTCCCTGTTTTTGTGCCGGACTGAGCTTGGGTGGGCCCTGTTTGGGAGTCCGTCAGACCTCAGGGGTGTCAAAACCTGGCAGGTCTCGTGCTGGGGGGCCTCCCCAACATTTTTTTAGAGGTGCCTCGGCAGTAAGCGTTGCCCCTAATTCAAGCAAGGCATACTGCTTTGAGAGCCATTGGAGTCTGTTCTGTGTAAAAAATTTTTTAAAAATTCAGAGCCAGTGCCAATCTGAAGGGTTCCTTTCCCTTTATTTTACTGTATTTTTCAATTAACCAGCACTTTTCTTTAGTTAGGGCCTTACTCTTAAAATGGTATTTTTGGTATTTTTGGTAGCAATTACTTCTGCTAGATGTGTTTCTGAGTTGCAGGCTTTCTCTTGTAGGTCTCCATTCCTAGAGTTTTCTAGGGAGCGGGTTATTTGCAGACTGTTCCTTCCTTTCTGCCTAAGGTAGTTTCTCCTTTCCATGTCCTCCCGGTGTTTGGTTCTCTGGACGGATCTTCAGAGCAGAATCAGTTGTGCAAGTTGGATGTTTCTCGGGTTCTTCGCTTTTATGTCCAAAGGACCCAGGAGTTCAGAAAGTCAGATCCAGGAGTTCAGAAAGTCAGATCGTCTTTGTCCTTTTAGCGGGTCCTTGTAAGGGGGATGGCACTTCCAAGGCTACCATTGCGCACTGGATCAAGGAGACGATTGCTTCCGCATACCTCTTCAGAAGAAGCCTGTTCCGGATTTTCTCAAGGCTCATTCCACTAGGGGTCAGGCGGCTTCTTGGGCTGAGTCTTCGCTAGTGCCTCCAGTGGATATTTGTAAAGCTGCTGTTTGGTCTTCCTTGCATTCCTTTGTCAGACACTACTGTGTGGACATTCAGGCGCGTCAGGACGCAGTGTCCAGTGAGTGTGTTCTGGTGTCTGCCCTTCGAGGGTCCCACCCATGATGGGAACTGCTTTGGTATGTCCCGCTTGTAAGATGCCTATGCCGGTCTGGAGAGTTACTAAAGAAGGAGAAATTTACTTTCTTTTACCCTCTCCCTACTGACATAGGACTCCACCCTGTCTATTGTCGTTTTGTTCTTCTAGGTGTTGCACATGCAGATTTTGAGGTCCTTTTATCAAGCCGCACTAGCGGGGTTAGTGCATCGGACATTTCATCACGCGCTAACCCCCGCGGCCGGCTAAAAAACTAACCCCTGCTCAATGCAGACGTTAGTGGCTAGCACGGCAGCCAGTTTAACGTACAGTATTACGCGCATTAAACCCCTACGCAGCTTGATAAAAGGACCCCTTTGTTTTTTCTGCAGGTTCTAGTATTTTTCTAGGGCCGGGGAGAATTGAAGAACAACAGCTGTGGCTCAGCTGGCGAACTGTGGGGGACATTTTCTTGCTGGAATCTTTCCTTTGCATTTTCCAACAACATTTAGTTATATTAGTTGTTACTCCTGTTTGGAGTCTTGTTTATTTCTGTTCACAGTTCTTAGTTCTGCTTGGCTATTCAGCAGACTGAGGTAATTAGGGGGAGTAACCTATTAAGTACAATTACAAAGTTTTGTCTCAGTTTCCACTTGCTGGTCATGATGAGATATAACCCACTTGTAAGATGCCTATGCCGGTCTGGAGAGGCTAAAGGAATGTAAATTAGCAGGTAAGAACCTAATTTCTCCTTTTCCTTGGGGCCCAATATAGCATTACTCTGATCCTGGCTGGGACAATGGTACCCTTTGGCTAAACCATAAAATCTATCCTTTGAAATCTGTTTCCAAACTAACAAAATGTTTGGATACCATACCATTGAAATCACCCCTCCCTCTCTTCTCCAAGTCAGAGAGAGACAGAGTTAGAAAGAATTCCATGAGCCAAGCTCTGCACTTGTTCATTCTAGTGAAGAATAAATTTTAGACATGGTCCTTCCTTGCTTGGATTTCAGGCATTAAAGCTGCACAATTAAACAATGATATTCATTCTTGTCTTTTTTGCTAAGGCTTTGCTACATAAGATGAAAGGTAGAGGCTTCCCTTGGTCTCGTCTCCTGCTTGTGATGCTGGTGTTTACAGTGGGTTTCATCATTCATGATATCAGGACCCATGAAACATTTCAAGGTAAGTAATATTGTATATGTATCTGTTAAATTTGTAATATGTATACATACATAGATCACAAGCTTATATAGCGTTGTCCATGCCTGTTCGCTAGCATTCTGCAGAAGATGTCAATCACAGCTTTTCAGCTCCTTCTCCTTCTCTCTGCTCTTTGCTGCCTCCTTCAGTTCTTCCTTCTGCAAGCAAGCATGAAGGCGTTGTTTTGATCTGCTACCTTTATTATTTTGCAGCGTTTTTCATTTCTTTGCGGTTTTTACACAGCTCTAGAAACTGCTGTGCCTGCTTGGAGAGAACAGTCTTTAGTCTGCAACTGGCAGGTGAATCCTTTGGGAGATCTGTGCAGCCAGCCTGCTGAATATTTGTGGAGCTCAGGGTTACAGGCCCTCAATTTGCTCAATTCCTTGATCTGGTTGGGAGCTTGAGCACAGACTTAGGCATCAATAGCATCCTTTGGAGTGCTCACACTGCCAGCTGCAGTTTTGCCTTCCCCTGCTCCTTTCGGCATTTGTTGTGGCATGGGAGGCTGGAAGCTCAGCCAGACTAAAGTCTGACTGGCAACCCAAAGATCTCGGCGTGGAAAGCTAAGTGGATTGAGGCAGAGAATCCCTCCAGATCCATCTACTCTTTCAAGGATCTGAAGCAGGCTGCAACACCATTTCCCCTGCACATGGTCTGTGAGTGCAGGCTGTGGCGGCCTATGGTGAAAATTGGGGAGGGGGGTCTGAAACTGCAGTTAGGGCTTTTCTACCCCCCTAAAATGCTATTTTTTTTTGTTTTGGGTTAGCCCTGATACGTTTTTAAGGCGTTTTTGGTGCCAAAACGATGCCGCAGTGGCTATCTTGTATTTCCAGTTTGAATGCCAGCAGGTATGATATTCCAATGGAGTTTTTCTTCCTCTTAGCAGATCCTCACTCAGCACCTCTTCAGGAGCCTTGTGCTGAGCTCATGGAGGCCTTGGTCTATGAAAAATGGTCTAAGGATTACATCAAAGTCCCTCTACAAAAGCTCATTAAAAAAAAATTTTTTTTTTTTAAAACTGGGAAACACCTTTATCTGTTCCCGCAGCTCCTCGTAAATTAGACTCATACAAAATTCATATTAGCCCTGGATTTGATAGGCCCACCAATACCAGTTCTTAGTGGTTGAATCAGCCCTGAAAAAGCAAACAACTCACACACATATGCCAGCACACTAGGCAAAGAAGGGAAAACCCTGGACAAGTTTGGCAGGCGTTTATTCCAAGTGACAATGCTTTCTAATGTAATATTCAATTACAGTTTTTATGACTTTAAAAGTCTTTAATTATTTACACAATTACCAAACTTTGAATAGCATCTACCATGAGACCACCTTAAATAATTTCAGCGTCTGGTAAAAGATTTCCTGAAAACTAGAA
This sequence comes from Geotrypetes seraphini, assembly GCF_902459505.1. Classification (NCBI taxonomy): domain Eukaryota; kingdom Metazoa; phylum Chordata; class Amphibia; order Gymnophiona; family Dermophiidae; genus Geotrypetes; species Geotrypetes seraphini. The sequence continues at coordinate 138,718,039 of NC_047086.1, forward strand.
AATATATGGTCAGATCTACATTTGATGCTTTTAATGTCACCTCACAAACTTCTATAATGTCAATTGCAATGCGCAGGCAGGCTTGGCTTAGAATTTGACTTAAGACTCCTCAATCCAGAATCATAATCAATGATTTCTTCAGAGACCTCATTGAGGAGGCTAGAGAAAAAAATGAAAAAACACATGATTGCATGATAACTTTATTCTAAATGCAAGTATCACAAAGAACTCAATCGTCCAGATAGTTACTTCATCCTAATACCTCTAGACTCTCTTCTTACTATGCTTCCAGGCTTCAATATATTCAGCCTTCCACTTCATGCCAGGCTACTCAAAGATGTCCTAGACAGAAAAGACAAAAGAATCTCAGTCTCAACAACATTCCAAGCAGCAGCACTCTTTTGACTCCCTTCTAGAGAACTTTGCCAATATCTCACTATCTCTCCCTCCAGATCTTCCAATAGGAGGCAGAATCCATCACTTTCTTCATCGTTAGACCCTCATAACAATGGACCAATGGGTTATCAAGGTGGATGCTCAGGATTATACCTTCCACTATCTGAACCACCCTTCAGGAGTCTCTTTTCAACGCCATCCAAAAAACCCTCCTTCACCAAGAGCTCTCAGCCCTTCTCCAGCTCAGTGCAATAGAACAAGTTCTTCTGCAGGAGAGGGGCTGAGAGTTCTACTCCAAATACTCCCTAATACTGAAAAAGACCGGAAATCTCGGTCCAATTTTAGATTTCCGCACTCTCAACAAATACTTGGAAAAGTATTGCATGGTTTGCTAGGAACTCTCTTACTGTTATTGAAGAATTACAATTGGCTCTGCTCTCTAGTCCTCAAGGAAGCATGCATCCACATTCCAAACTTACATGGATAGGCAAATGGCTGGAAAACAGAATGCAGAGGGTTGGCATAAATGGGAAGCTCTCAGACTGGGTGAAAGTAACTAGCGGTGTGCCCCAGGGCTCGGTTCTTGGGCCCATCTTATTTAATATTTTCATCAACGACCTGGAAGAAGGAACGTCCAATGAAATCATCAAGTTTGCAGACGACACTAAGTTATGTCGGGCGATCAGATCACAAAAGGACAGCGAGGAACTCCAGAGAGACTTGAGCCAGTTAGTGAGATGGGCAGAGAAATGCCAGATGAAGTTTAATGTGGAAAAATGTAAAGTAAGAACAGAAAGAAAGAACAAGGAGCACGAGTATAGAATGTCAGGTGTAATATTAGGTATGAGCGAACAAGAAAAGGACCTGGGTGTACTGATTGATAGGACCCTGAAACCGTCGGCGCAATGCACAGCGGCAGCAAAGAAAGCAAACAGGATGTTGGGCATGATAGAGAAGGGAATCATGAGTAGATCAGAGGAGGTTATAATGCCACTCTATAGAGCAATGGTCAGACCACACTTGGAATATTGTGTCCAACACTGGTCTTCCTACCTAAAGAAGGATAAAAAACTGCTGGAGAGGGTGCAGAGGCGAGCAACGAAGCTAGTAAAAGGTATGGAGAACTTGAGCTACAAAGAACGACTTAGAAAACTGGGACTGTTCTCCCTTGAGAAGAGGAGACTGCGAGGGAATCTGATTGAAAATACTAAAAGGAATCGACAAAATAGAGCAACGAAACAAGCTATTTACGATGTCAAATGTGACTAGGACAAGAGGTCATGGACTGAAGCTGAGGGGGGACAAGCCCAGGACAAATGCCAGGAAGTTCTGCTTCACACAGCGAGTGGTGGACACCTGGAACGCTCTCCCGTTGGAGGTTGCTGCGGAACCCACCGTTCTAGGATTTAAGGGCAAGTTAGATGTACACCTCCTCGCAAGATGTATAGAAGGATACAGGTGACTAAGTATTCGCCAGGTTACACCTGGCTGGGCCTCCGCGTGGGCGGATCGCCAGACTTGATAGACCTAAGGTCTGATCTGGAGATGGCAGTTCTTATGTTCTTATCTCTACTTTTCGCATGGGTTCTCGCCGTTTCCAGTACAGGATGTTACCCTTTAGTCAGGTGTTAGTACCAAGAGTGTTTATAAAATGCCTGATAGTAGCTGTAATCCTTCACTCATGGGGGTTTCACATATTTCCTTATCTAGATGACTGGTTGATCAAGGCCTCCTCATTGCAGCAGGCTCAGCATGCCATCAACTCCACAGTTCGCCTGTTAGTTACTGAGATTTGTAGTGAACTAAAAAAAAAAAAAATCCCCACTAGATTCCACAGAAAGCCAAAAAAACAAAAGCAGGGTGAAACCGGTGGTCTGGATGAAATGACTTAATTAACATTCATGTGAGGTTCAAAATGTTTATAATAAATCTAAAGTTTTCATAACATATGGTATACACTAATGAAGAGACTATGTAGAGTAACACTGGACCCAACATAGTCCGTTTTTGGCAAACGTACACCTTCCTTTGGGGGGGTCCTTAAATGAAAACACAGTAATGTATAGTCATGTGTATAATACCATACCATATTGTTTCTTATACCCTGCATATGTTAACTGGGAATCATTGTGGCTTACATAAGATTAATAAGGTTAGCAACATGAATCATAGCATGAATAAGGTTAGACAACATGAATAAGGTTAGACAACATGAATAAGGTTAGACAACATGAATCATAGCAAGACTATAATGAAAAAGATGTGTTTTTAGCACCTTCCTAAACTGAAGATAGGAGGAGGTCTGATGTAAGCAGGTCAGGAGACAGTTCTAAATTTTGGGGCCTTGAAACTCGAAGGTAGATTCGAAGAGAGATTTCTTCCAAACTTGATGTGAAGAGGTAACTTATAGAGTTGTCATTCTTGAGTTATAGAAGGAGTGTGAAACTTGGATGGCTGAAGTTAGCCCAGTCGAGCTTTCTCCATATATAGCCCTGTGAATCATACATGAAATTTTAAATTGAATTCTATACTTGACTGGCAGCCAGTGTAATTCTATCAGCAGTAGACTGGCCTCTCAAATCAGGTCATACGGAAAATCAGTCTAGCCGCTGTATTCTCTGAAGTCCTTTCTTTGTAATGTTGCAATAATCTAGATAATGGAAGTAGAACTGCTTGAGTCACTGTCTGAAAACTAGCTGGATTCAGGACTGATCTTATCATCCTTAACTGCCTCAATCTGAAGAAAAATCTTTTGAACCTTGAGGTAATCTGCTTGCCCATAGTGAGATTGGAATCTAGAATTACTCCTAATACGTTTGACGTTTTATTAATCCTGAGCTTCTCACCTGAGGATAGTGTCACCAAACCACAGTACCTTTGTCTTCTGCTTGTTTAATTTAAGAAAATTCCGCTCTGATCATGCACTTAGATCCTCAATCAGAATAGATATGTGTTGCAATGGAGTTTTGCTGTGACTATGCACTTGGATCCTCAATCAGAATAGATATGTGTTGCAATGAAGTTTTGCTGTGACCATGCACTTAGATCCTCAATCAGAATAGATATGTGTTGCAATGTATCCATGAAGGAGAGATCTGCATAAGAAAAAGTAAGGACTTGTGTGGAGGAGAGCCCAATGCGTTCATGTAAATATTGAACAGTGATAGTGAGCCTTGTGAAACCCCACAGAAGGCATCCCATGTTTGAGATTTCTTATTAAATCAGTAAGTTAGTAGGACAGAGATCAAGGTGACAAAGCTTTTTAGATAGTCTTTTTAATAAGCTGGTGACCTTAGCTGTGGTAACTGTAGATAATTCTTTGTGGCACCTATCTTCAGGAATCCCTTTAAAACAAATTTTTTTTTAAATGGTTTATATATTAATGCAATTTTAACATATTTTACAAAAGATCTCTTGTTCAGGAAAAACAGATGGAAACAACTTACAAGCAATGTCAACACAATAAACAATATAGCAAAAAAGCTTACATCTTTCTTAGACCGTAATATTTGAGGAGGGAGGGTACAGTACAGTGAAGAGAAATTCAAATATAAGCATTTCATTTCGGTATAAGCTTAACAGCATAGTTCCCTTTTAACCTAACTGCTGTTCAAAATCTTGTTAAAACTTTCCTGGCTGCCAGTTTCTTCAAATCCAGAAGGGCTCATAACTGTTCTGGTGTAAAAGACACATTTCACTCCCAGATACGTTATCAAACATTTATATGGATATGCCAAAAGAAATGTTGCTCCAAAAGTTAATGTCTCAGTTCTCATATCTAGAAACAATTTTCTCTGTTCCTGTGTGTTCCTTGTGACATCAGGGAATATCTAAATTTTTTTTCCCATGAAACAAACTTTGAGAGTTATGAAAGTATAATCTCAGAACAGCATTGACATCTTGTTAAAAAATGAAGGATGATAATAGAGTAGCTCTCTCTGTAACTTCAGATAATGTAGTTTCAAGCAGATCAGTACAAGATGCAGGCTATGTTTATTGTACCAAATATTAATGCAGTTATTGATATCACCTTACTACAAACCAAGGGACCCAACATGGTCTATGTTTCGGAGAACACACCTTCAGGGGGTCCGTGGTTGTTAAGGTTTAAGATAAACCACAATAAGAATGGTATGAAACAAAAGCCTGTGTGAATGAAACGCAAGCCTGTTTTTTACCTTCACTTTGGCATTGCACTGTCGGCTTGCGTTTCATTCACACAAGCTTTTGTTTCATACCATTCTTATTGCAGTTTATCTTAAACCTTAACAACCATGGACCCCTGAAGAAGGTGTGTTCTCTGAAACACAGATCATGTTGGGTCCCTTGGTTTGTAGAAAGGTGATATCAATAACTGCATTAATATTTGGTACAAATAAACATAGCCTGCATCTTGTACATTTTGATCTGCAGTTTTTTCCTTGTTTTTTGCTTTTGCCTACTATACTGCAGACTTTGTTGGATCTGTTTGATCAAGCAGATCAGTAACATTTAATGGATCACCCGTATTTAGATTCTATTCTTCTACTTCTGGGGTAGCACCTACCACTTTCTTAGTAGGCAAATAATATATACGGTTCAAAAACTGAATATGTTCAGGAGACATTTTTAATATTTCAGTCAAATATTTTTTGAACATTTCTATGGGTGCCACTTCCAGAGATTTTGGAAAATTCAATAAGCGAATATTTAATCTTTGATTATAGTTTTCTAATTGTTCAATTTTCCTAGTAAGCAAAATTTTTTTTCTTTAACTATTCCATTCTTCCTTAGTATTCAAAGATTTCCCCAGACCATCAACTGTACTCACAAGAATGGCGACTTCCTGGAAAGATCTGGCAAACAAAGAGTTCAACCTCTCGAGAGCCTCCCAAATGCTGTCAAGGGTCACCACTGTAGGTCTCGATATCTCTGAGCCAGTGTCTAAGCCAGCTCCCAGAATTCCATGCTCTCCTCAAACTCTCGTGGCTCCTGCCCCTTGAATCAGGGTCTCCTCTGTTAGAGACTCTACATGGGGTTCACCCGACTGGGCTGTGAATGGAGCAGGGTTCAGCGGCAGAACAGCTTCTCGGGGAGAGAGGGAAACATTTAGCTCCAAATCTCCAACAACTCCAACTACCGGAGACAACTCAGACTGCCCTCTAGTACATTCACGGGGGGCCAGCAGTGGTAGAGGTGAAATCCAGAATAGTTAGTTGAACAGGGGTAGATGTCCTCACTGTAGAGTGGTCAGGACAGACGCTGCCCTTTCATAATATGTTTACAGGAAAGTTTCCGTGCCTCCTTCTATATATTCCAGTGCTGTTTGTTTGCTTTTGGATTCAAACTGTTGGGGACTCTGTGTTTGTCTGCTAAGTAGGAGGAACAGAAAACAATGTGTGGCTTTCTGCAAGACCCGGTACGCAGGTACAGACTCCTCTGTGGATTTACAGAATAAAGATTATCAAAGGTAAGAACCTAATCTTTCAATCCAGGTCATAAGTAACATAGTAGATGACGGCAGATAAAGACCCGAATGGTCCATCCAGTCTGCCCAACCTGATTAAATTTAAATTTTTTTATTTTTTTCTTCTTAGCTATTTCTGGGCAAGAATCCAAAGCTTTACCCTGTATTGTGCTTGGGTTCCAACTGCCGAAATCTCCGTTAAAACCTACTCCAGCCCATCTAAACCCTCCCAGCCATTGAAGCCTTCTCCAGCCCATCTTCCCCCAAGTGGCCATATACAGACACAGACCGTGCAAGTCTACCCAGTACTGGCCTTAGTTCAATATTTAATATTATTTTCTGATTCTAGATCCTCTGTGTTCATCCCACGCTTCTTTGAACTCAGTCACCGTTTTCCTCTCCACCACCTCTCTTGGGAGTGTATTCCAGGCATCTACCACCCTTTCCGTAAAGTAGAATTTCCTAACATTGCTCTTGAATCTACCACCCCTTAACCTCAAATTATGTCCCCTGGTTTTACCATTTTCCTTTCTCTGGAAAATATTTTGTTCTACCTTAATACCCTTCAAGTATTTGAACATCTGAATCATTTCTCCCCTGTGCCTCCTTTCCTCTAGGGTATACATATTTAGGGCTTCCAGTCTCTCCTCATACGTTTTCTGGCGCAAGCCTCCTATCATTTTTGTCGCCCTCCTCTGGACCGCTTCAAGTCTTCTTACATCCTTCGCTAGATACAGTCTCCTAAACTGAACACAATACTCCAAGTGGGGCCTCACCAATGACCTGTACAGGGGCATAAATATCTTCTTCCTTCTACTGGCTATGCCTCTCTTTATACAGCCCAGCATCCTTCTGGCAGCAGCCACCACCTTGCCACACTGTTTTTTCGCCTTTAGATCTTCGGACACTATCACCCCAAGGTCCCTCTTCCTGTCCGTGTATATCAGCTTTTCACCTCCCAGCATATACGGTTCCTTCTGATTATTAATCCCCAAATGCATTACTCTGCATTTCTTTGCATTGAATTTTAGTTGCCAGGCATTAGACCATTCCTCTAACTTTTGCAGATCCTTTTTCATATTTTCCACTCCCTCTTTGGTGTCTACTCTGTTACAAATCTTGGTATCATCTGCAAAAAGTCACACTTTTCTTTCTAACCCTTCAGCAATGTCACTCACAAACATATTGAACAGGATCGGCCCTAGCACCGAATCCTGAGGGACTCCACTACTCAACTTTCCTTCCTCCGAGCGACTTCCATTAACCACCACCCTCTGGCGTCTGTCCAACAGCCAGTTTCTAACCCAGTTCACCACTTTGGGTCCTAACTTCAGCCCTTCAAGTTTGTTCAAGAGCCTCCTAAAAGGAACCGTATCAAAGGCTTTGCTGAAATCTAAGTAAATTACATCTAGCATATGTCCTCAATCCAGCTCTCTGGTCACCCAATCAAAAAATTCAATCAGGTTCGTTTGGCATGATTTACCTTTTGTAAAACCATGTTGCCTCGGATCCTGTAACCCATTAGATTCAAGGAAGTACACTATCCTTTCTTTCACCAACACTTCCATTATTTTTCCAACAACTGAAGTGAGGCTCACTGGCCTGTAGTTTCCCGCTTCATCCCTTTGACCACTTTTGTGAATAGGGACCACATCCGCACTCCTCCAATCCCCAGGAACCACTCCCGTCTCCAGAGTTTTGTTGAACAAGTCTTTAATAGGACTCGCCAGAACCTCTCTGAGCTCCCTTAGTATCCTGGGATGGATCCCGTCTGGTTCCATTGCTTTGTCCATCTTCAGATTTTCAAGTTGCTCATAAACACTCTCCTCTGTAAACGGCGCAGAATCTATTCCATTTTCTTGTGTAACTTTGCCAGACAATCTCGGTCCTTCTCTAGGATTTTCTTCTGTGAACATCGAACAGAATTATTTGTTTAGTATATTTGCTTTTTCCTCATCACTCTCCACATATCGGTTCCCAGCATCTTTTAGTTTAGCAGTTCCATTTTTCATCTTCCTCCTTTTACTAATATATCAGAAAAAATTTTTGTCTCCCTTTTTTACATTTTTAGCTATTTGTACTTCCGCCTGTGCTTTCGACAGACGTATCTCTCTCTTAGCTTCTTTCAGTTTCACCCTGTAGTCCTTTCTGCACTCCTCTTCTTGGGTTTTTTTTAATATTTCACGAACGCCAACTCTTTCACCTTTATTTTCTCCGCCATTAGTTTGGAGAATCATAGTGGCTTCCTTTTTCTCTTGTTTTTATTTATTTTCTTCACATAAAGGTCCGTAGCCATTTTTATCGCTCCTTTCAGCTTAGACCACTGTCTTTCCACTTCTTTTATGTCCTCCCATCCTAACAGCTCTTTCTTCAGGTACGCTCCCATTTCATTAAAGTCCGTACATTTGAAATCTAGGATTTTAAGTATCGTGCGACCACTCTTCACTTTAGCCGTTATATCAAACCAAACTGTTTGATCGCTACTTCCCAGGTGAGCACCCACTCGAACATTAGAGATACTCTCTCCATTTGTGAGGACCATATCCAATATCGCTTTTTCCCTCGTGGGTTCCGTCACTATTTGTCTGAGCAGAGCCTCTTGAAAAACATCTACAATCTCCCTACTTCTTTCTGAATCCGCAGACGGAACATTCCAGTCCACATCCGGCAGGTTGAAATCTCCCAACAGCAGCACCTCCTCTTTCCTTCCAAACTTTTGGATATACACAATCAGATCCTTATCAATTTGCTGCGATTGAGTCAGAGGTCTGTAGACAACACCCACGTAGATAAAAGTTCCATCTTCTTTTTTCAGAGCAATCCATATCGCTTCTTCCTCTCCCCAGGTCCCTTGCATTTCGGTCGCTTGGATATTGATCTTTACATAGATAGCTACTCCTCCACCTTTTTGACCATCTCTGTCCTTCCTAAAAAGCTTATAGCCCGGTATGTTTGCATCCCATCCATGTGATTCACTGAACCATGTCTCTGTGATAGCGACAATATCTAGATCTGTTTCTAACATTAGGGCTTGCAGATCATGAACTTTGTTGCTTAGACTGCGAGCATTTGTGGTCATCGCTTTCCAGCTATTTTTCAGCAGTAATCTCCTTTTTTGTATAGAGTTTTGTTATGTTTCGTTTCACAAAAGCCCAAATAGTAGCAACATTCCATGCTACCAATCCAAGGCACAATCGCTCCACAAATAACAAAATAGCTGCACAAGATACTAAATAGAAACCACAAGCAGCAGCAATAACACGGTCTAAAAGACCCTCAAAGTAGATCACTCTGTTTCAAGCACTGAACTACCAATTATATCATACAATAAAAATATAGTATAATTAAATTGAAAGGGGGAATCTCAGTGTGAAGACACAGCGAAAGGAGAACAAACTCCAACGCTCACATACTGAGGTGAAGGTCTAATAACCTCCACCTGCACACCATCATCGAAAAAGCCCTGTTCACCCACCAACCAAATCAAAAAATAAGGTGATTAACTAAGCAGTGATAAAAATCAATCACATATTCACATTGCTTGAAACAAAGAAAAATACTTTGAAAGTTCCCCAGCTGACTCCCAGGATCAAATAAAGAAAACTTAGCTTGTAGACATAGTCCGGAGATGAAGACACGGGCAGGGCAAAACAGTCCACTGCCCAATCAAGTTGAATTCAGGTTCAGGTTCTACCAGCCCAGTTTCGGAGATTCAAGGTTCTAAACACAATTTTGTAGACTTCGATCATATCTCCCCAAGGCTTCAGTCATATCTCCCATCAGCCGTCTCTTTTCCAAGCAGAAGATCCCTAACCTCTTTAGTTGAGGAGTTCCATCCCCTTTATCATTTGGTCATTCTCCTTTGAACCTTTTCTAGTTCCACTATATTGTTTTTTTAAGATAAGGCTACCGGAATTGAACACAGTACTTAGGTGAGGTCACACTGTAGAGCAGGGGTGTCAAACTAAATCACATAAGGGGCTGAAATCTAAAACATAGGCTAAGTTGCGGGCCAAATTTTTTATTAAGATACATAGGGGGTCCTTTTATTAAGGTACGCTAACCAATTTAGCACACGCTAAATGTGCACCTTAATAAAAGGACCCCTTAGTTTTAGTAGACTAGTTACAACCTCTCCAACCCCACGCCGACTCTGTGATGTAAACAAAATAAATAAATAAAGACTTTTCCTCTCTATTTTAAGTTCTAGTTCACACCTGTTGTCTAACACCAGCTCTGGCAGGGTACACATTTCAAATCTGACGTATTGTAATCAGAAAACAAAATTACTTTTTCTACCTTTTATTGTCTGGTCATTATTCAAATCATGTTGTGGCCCCGGGCTCTGGTTGTCTTCTGATAACTCGCTTGCCAGGGTCTCCTTTCATCTTCCCTTCTGTTTCCCTTCCCTCCCCCGAAGGTCTGGCATCTTTCATTTTGGCCTGAGATTTGGCCCTCTTTTCCTTCCCTCCCCCTATCCCAGATTCCCACTCTCACATTAAAGCAGCCTGCAGAAGACCGCAGGTCAGCTGTAGCGATCCTAGCAGGCTGCTGTCGGTCTCCACAACACGTTCCCTCTGCCGCGGTCCTGCCCCTCTGACGTATGGGACCGCAGCAGAGGGAACGTGCTGCTAGGATCGCTACAGCCGACCAGCGATCCTCTGCAGGCTGCTTTAATGTGAGGCTGCTTTAATGCGTGAACCTACATCTGATGCAGCGCTTATACCTGATTGGGTAACAAAAATGTCTGTCTGCGGTCCAGCTAAAGTGTAAATTGGTAATTGTCTGGTGGGCCAAATTTTATTACGCCGTAGGCCAAATTTGGCCCATGGGCCAGAGTTTGACATGTCTGCTGTAGAGCAATAGAGGCACTATAAAATTCTTAGTCTTGTTTACCATCCCTTTTCTAATAATTCCTAGCATTCTGTTTGTTTTTTTGGGCTCCTGCCGCACATTGAGAGGAAGGTTTCATCGTATTATCTACAATGACACCTGGATCTTTTTCTTGGGCGCTAACCTCTACCTCCAAGGTGGACCCTAGCATCTGGTAATTATGATTTGGGTTATTCTTCAGAATGTGTGTCATTTTGCATTTGTCCACATTAAATTTCATCTGCCATTTGGACACCCAGTTTTCCAATTTCCTAAGGTCTGCCTGCAATTTTTCACAGTCTGCATACGTTTTAACAACTTTGAACAGTTTAGTGTCATCTGCAAATTTAATCATCTCACTCATCATTCCAATTTCGAGGTCATATAAATAAGTTAAATAACATTAATCCCAGAACAGATCCCTGTAGCACTCCACTGTTTGCCCTCTTCCATTGAGAAAAATGGCTATTTAACCCTACCCTCCGTTTGTCTGATAACCAATTTTTCATCCACAACTGAATATTGCCTCCTATCCCGTGATTCTCTAATTTTCTCAGAAGGAACTTTGTCAAAAGCTTTTTCTGAACATCTAGATACACTACATTAACCGGCTCATCTTTATCTACATGTTTGTTCATACCTTCAAAGAAGTCAAGCAAATTAGTGAGGCAAGACTTCCCTTTGCTGAACCCATGCTGACTGTCCCATTAAATCATGTTCCACAATTGTATTTTGTTATAATTGTTTCTACTATTTTGCCTGGCACTGAAGTTAGGCTTACCAGTCTCTAATTTCCCAGATCTCCCCTGGGACCCTTTTTAAAAATCAGCATAACATTAGTCACCTTTCAATATTCAGATACTACAGACAATTTTAGCGACAGTTTACAGATCACTAACAGCAGATCAATAATTTTATGTTTCAGCTCTTTCAGTACCCTGGGAGATATATTTTTTTGTGGAACAAATAAACAAACATCTCTTTTTATGATCAAGCATGAACTTAAATCTGATTTAATGCATTAGATTCCCCCATCTAAAATGTGCTAGGGTAATGAAATTATAAAGAAATAGTTCTGTTAAGCAAAGGGGGGTTTTGGGGTTTGTTTGTTTTTGTATTTCAAAAAACAGATTCCCTTGAAGTAGAAAACTTTTCTTGAAATCTGGATCAAGTTGGTCAAGATAAATATTGTTCCTTTTATTTGCACATTGAAAAATTTAAGTTAAGTCATTTATTGGACTTATGATTTATACCTAGAGTTCAAATGGCAGTTTTGTAGTCAGTTTTAGTTGAGTAAAGTTATATGATGGTTCATTTCTGATACAGCACCTGAGTCTAAATGTTTAATATTAAACCAATCAGGATTGTTTCTGTTTTTTGTTTTGTTTTTTTAAGTTTATGTGCTTACTTGATGATGTGAAGTAGTCTTTTTTTTTTTTTTTTTTTTTTTTTCCTTTTCCTATGTACTTTAGTGTGATTTGAATTTTGTTCTTAAAATTCTCACAATTTTTTTATTTTTAGCTTCTTCCTCTGCTCATATCCTTCAACATACTGGACTCTTGGCCGTTTCTCAGCAAGCCTGGAATAAAGTTTCTCACTTCACCTTGGAAGGATGCAGGTTGATATTTTTTTTTTAATTATTTTTATTTTTATACTGGAAAATAAATTTTAACAAGCACAGCTCCTTTCTGCCCTCCTCTCTCTCTGTACTAATCTTCAAATTTAACCAAAGGTCCCCTAAACTGACTTTAGGATATCCCCTTGCAAGCCAGTTCCACCAAGTGCCATCATGTTTCTATGTTTTATTTTGCCACCTTCAGTACTGCCACTCTTTAATAGAAGAGTCAAGTTCAAGCCCCAAACCTCTATCCTGTGTCAGGTGTGCTAGCATCTGCAATTTCATTCAAATGCTCTCCCATTCCCCCTCCATCCCCATAAACATACCAAGTGCTTTTTCCAACTTCCTTGCAAATTTTATTGGTACTCTTATTAGTCAGCTTCTGATTATAAACACAAGCTAGAGAAGTATTGTCATTTTTATTGTTGCTATCCTCCCTAGAAGCGTGTCAGCCTCTCCCATCACACCATGTCTTCCTTTAGGAGCACTACCCAATGGAGTATAATTCTTCTTAAAAAGATGATCTACATCTGCTGAAATTACAAATCCTAACTATTGCAGATCCACTTAACAATCTTAGATGGGAAATCTTGCAGCACCTCCCCTCTCCTAAAGCATCAATTTTTTCTAGGTTGACTTTATTTTTATTTTATTTTTTTATAAACTTTTATTGAATCAAAATATGGCACTACAATGATAACACAAAAACAAACATAATGAAAACATACAGTGCTAAACAATCAACATTCCACAAAAGGTTCATCCAATAATATATTGTCATTCTTCATAGAAGTTCCCAGCCCACGCAAGAAAAAAGAATAAACAACCAACCCCCACAAACAACAAAGCTACCAAATCTGCCCACTACCAATCCCCCCTCCCAAATAGCAAATCTCTCCTCACTAAGGCCCAGAGTCTCACAATTTTTAATGCTGTCGCTAAACTGTTTACTGACGGTTTAGCCTGTTCACATTTTAGTGACGTATTATCTCTGTCAATAGCGAGCTTTCTAGTAGTCTCTAACAATGACATGTTAATGGGCTCTTCAACATTGAAATGAGCCCTCGGGTGGATTTTTAAAAAAAATGCCGAGCCATTTTTGAAAAGCATTGGCTTTTGACAACAAAAATAAGCAACTGGTCCAGTGGTGCCAGTAAAGGCATGATAGTGTCAGAGACTACTAGAAAGCTGTGTTGTGATGCAGAGGGAGAGATGCTCATTCTCTCTCCTTACATCACAATACCCCCCCTTCACCAGCAGGAGAGATGCCGATTCTCTCCCCACTGCCAAGAAACACCTGCCACCACCCGGCCATACCCCCCCCCAAGCAACAGGAGACTTGCCCACTCCCTCTGACAAGTTACCCCCCTCCGCCCCTCCCCATTACCTCTAAATAGATGATCTGAGGGTCGTGGATTCCCTCCTCCCAGCTGGCATGCGTTATCCAAAATGGGCCTTCCTTTCCCCAGTGCATCTTGGAAGGGACCTTATACAACCTGGGCCAATCAGAGTCTCAGACCCCTTCCTAGATGCACCGGGGAGGGGCCTAAGGCTCTGATTGGCCCAGACGCCTAAGGCCCCTTCTATGGGGTGTTCAGGCCAATCAGAGCCTCGGGCCCCTCCCCAGTGCATCCCAAGATACACCGGGGATGGGAAAACACATTTTGGGCAACGCAGGCCAGCTGAGAGGAGGGAATCCATATCCCTCAGGTCATCTACTTAGAGGTAAGGGGGAGGGGGCATCGGAGGTGGGGGAGGTGTTGTATGTCGGGGGGGGGTCTCTTGGCAGCGGGAGAGAGTGGGCAACTCTCTCAATACAGGAGGTGTGCGGAGCCAGGCGGCGGCAGGTATTTCTTGCTTTTTTCAATTCGCTATCAAAACGGCTGCGTTAGCAGACTGTCACTATTTAACGTAGTTTTTTGAGACTCCTGGCCTAAGTGAGGGTGTATCAATGAGGCACACCTGAGTATACAGAACATCAGCATATTAAAGGATGGGACTTTTCATACCAAGTAATATAATGAGACTAAACATTATGAAAGTGCGCGAGTATTTCTTTGCTACGCCCTCAACTTAGACATTAAATAAATGTAATTTACTTTATAAAGACAGCATCCAAAGGCAGAAGATCTTTCTTCTTCCAAGCAGCTGCCAATAGAAGGAAACCAGCTGTCATCACCTGAGCGATCCATTTACAGTAGGGCAACAATAACACCTGGGGGGTAACACTCAACAAACTTTCAATGGATGATCAAGGAGCAAAAGGGATAAGGCCATAGAGAGACTGAATGAATTCTTTGCTTCAGTCTTTACGGAAAAAGATGTAAGAGATCTAATTGAACCAGAAATGGTTTTCAAGGGTGGTGATGCAGACTAACTAAAAGAAATCTCCATTAATCTGGAAAATGTAATGACCAAAATTGACAAGTTAAAAAGTGATAAATCACCTGGGCTGGATGGTATACATACCAGGGTACGAAAATAATGCAAACATGAAATTGCTGACTTGCTGTTAGTAATCTGTAACCTATCGCAAAAATCGTATGCAGTACCTGAAGATTGGAGGATGGCCAATGTTACGCTGATTTTTAAAGAGTTCCAGGAGAGATCTAATGAATTACAGACCAGTAAGCCTGACTTCAGTGCTGGACAAGATAGTGGAAACAATCATAAAAAACAAAATTGTGGAACACATAGACAAACATGATTTAATGAGACAGAATCAGCATGGGTTCAGCTAAGGGAGATCTTGCCTCACCAATTTGCTGGACTTCTTTGAAGGTGTGAATAAACATGTGGCTAAAGGTGAGCCAGTTGATGTAATATATCTAGATTTTCAGAAAGCTTTTGACAAAGTTCCTCATGATAGTCATGGGATAGGAGGCAAAGTTCAGTTGTGGATTAGGAATTGGTTATTAGATAGAAAGTAGAGGGTAGGGTTAAATGGCCATTTTTTTCAATGGAGTAGGGTAAATAATGTAGTGCCATCAAAAATTACAAAGACTAGGGAACACTTTATGAATTTACAGGGAAATACTTTTAAAACTAATAGGAGGAAATATTTTTTTTACTCGAAGAATAGCTTAGCTCTAGAATGCAGTTAACATAGCCGGTTTTAAGAAATGTTTGGACAGTTTCCTGGAGGAAAAGTCCATTATTGAGATAGTCTACTGGAGATGCAGCTGAATATTTATACGTTTTCTTTGTCATTAAAGTTTTTTGATGTTGATGTATTAGCTTTCTGAGTTTTCTCCTTGATGCCAGCCATACTTTGGCTTTTAAGGAGTGGAGTTTTATCAGATCTGTGATCGGTAGCATGGAATGTTGCTACGTTGTGGATTTTTGCCAGGTACTAGTGACCTGCATTGGCCACAGTGAGGATGGGATCGTTAGCATGAAATGTTGCTACTTTTTTGGGTTTTGCCAGGTACTTATGACGTAGATTGGCCACCGTGAGGACAGGCTACTGGGTTAGATGGACCCAATAAGGCTATTCTTGTGTCCTGTTCAGTTGTTCTGTCTACAATTTGCTATTTGATACATGAATTTGCCATGTCTGATGATGATATTACATACATAATTTGCTAAACAAAACTGTAGGAAATGTACAAGGTACAGGAGTTTTATTCAATGAAGTAAAAAACAATAAAAACAATGCAGTATCCAAAATTAGTCCTTGAAGTTAGAAGGTGTGGACCCGACATGGTCCATGTTTTGAAAAACACTTCTTCAGTGGTCCTATCGAAAAATGTAATGGATTATGGAGTGAATTTTGAATAATTGTTAAATGGTGCTAAAATTTTTTGCTGGTAATGTAAAGGAAAAATCTTAAATGTGAGAGACCAATAGTGAAGTGGACCGTGAGTGGTAAAATGAATACTAGTGAAAAATGTTGTAAACTAAAATAAAGTGTTATAAAAAGATAGTGTTGTAAAAGAGAAGAGACCAAAAAATAACGTAGAAAAAAAAAGCGAAAGACAAAAACAAAATGGTGTAATTATGTGAATTTCTGCTATAGTGAAGCATCATGCATTTATCTAATTGTACATATAGAGCCAAAGACTTTTAAAATGAATGTATGCATACCATGATACACTGCACGTATGTGTGCAAGGAACCAGTTGGATAGCATCAGTTGAACAAAAGGTTCTAAAAGTAAACAAAATAGAAACATAAAAAATATATAGAATAACCCGTTCTGACATATTGTTGGAGTGAAGTGCATTAGAACAAGATAAGTAAAAAGCCTAAAAGTAATTGTTTGTGCGGTTCCACTAAGAGATTATAGCTGCAGTGGAGAAAATGTTCCGAAAGATGTGCTATTAAAATTAAAATAGAACAGAAGGGGGGAGTACATAATGGAAATGAGTGTTGAAGTCGCTTTCATGCCCAATGCAGTGAAACCGGAAAAACTTAAAACAACCTTCAAATAATTTTAAAAGGTGCTCTTAATGTATGATAAATTAGAAAATATGATATTCAAAAAAGAAAGGTAAAAGTGAACATTCTAAAAGCCATTGAACTGTGCAATCGGATAAATGGAGAATATAAAAGCTTGAAAATTACTGTACTTCCCAATGAGGTAGGTATAAAAACCAGTGTGCTGCGGGTAATCCAGAGAACCCTATTAATATGACCTGTCCATTACTAAATAAGACTGCTGGTTGTAAAACGATAATGCTAACCGTAATGGTTTTAGAAGAAAAAGGGGGGTGTACACATGCCTACCCAGTGGAGACTTGAAATGGCCATAAAAAATTGTTATAAAAAGTGCTCATGAGAAATTGTAATTAAGGAATAACAAGATAATAAAAATGAATAAAAGAGCTAAAAACCATTAGATTGTCCCCTCAAATCGGACACAGATGTTAGCAGGTGAAACTTGCTAAGCTACCCAATGTAGGAAAAAGGGGCTGGAATCTAGTAGCAAACTCAAAAACCAACAGGTAAGGCTATAACTTATTACGTTGTGAAGTTAATCTGCAAGATACAAACAATAATAATAAAACCTGGTGATCGTAATGATGCTCAAAGTACTGGAACAGAGGCTGAAAATGAGTAAGTAATAAAGCTTACCTTGAGACAAAGGATTTCTCCTAGCGAAACTACTGCTCACAGGAACACTGATCACAGGAATGAAAAGACGTCCTGGAAAGAACCAGTCTTTAAAATAAATGTATGATGATACTATGCATCGGCTCCAAAAAATAAAGATACCTGGGTACCGAGGGCAGGAGAAGGAGGCAGCGTGCTCGTGTAGCCGGATTGAGCTAGGGAGAGCCGGAGAAACAGTGGATTGAACAGGCGAAGGAGGCAGGAGGAAGCACAAGACTCGGGGAAACGGCGAGAGTACGCTCCGCCCACCCCCACCGCGTTGGAGGCAGCGGCAGACTCCCCCTAACGCGGTGAATGCTGAATCGGGTACCGAGTGCAGGAGAAGGAGGCAGCGTGCTTGTGTAGCCGGATTGAGCTAGGGAGAGCTGGAGAAACAGTGTATTGAACAGGCGAAGGAGGCAGGAGGAAGCATAAGACTTGGGGAAGCGGCGAGAGTACGCTCCACCTACCCCCACCGTGTCAGAGGCAGCGGCAAACTCCCCCTTGAAAGGAGGAGGAGCCAACGGCGCACAGCTGTTCAGCGCACAGCAAAGGCGCTCGCCTTATGGAGAGCGCCTTTGCGAAGGGCCTTTGGAAGGGACAAGTCACTACTACTAAGAACACCGGAGTAGGACAGAAGGGTAAAGAAGCGGCAAGCACAGAAGGAAAGCACAGAAGGTAAGAAAGAGACAGACACAAAGGGCCAAGCCGTTTACACAAGTATACCAAGGAGACAGCAAGCAGTGAAAGAGGGGACACCAGCAGCTGGTAGAGAGCGAGAGGACACCAGCAGCAGGTAGAGAGAGAAAGAGAGACACCAGCAGCAGGTAGAGAGCGAGAGGACACCAGCAGAAGGTAGAGAGAGAAAGAGAGACACCAACAGCAGGTAGAGAGAGAAAGAGAGACACCAGCACAGAGAGAGAGGACACCAGCACAGAGAGAGAGAGACAGAGAAGACACCACCAGCAGGCAGTGAGCGAGAGGACACCAGAGACAGTTAGAGAGAGAAAGAGAGGGCACCAGCACAGAGAGAGAGTCAAGGAGGACACCAGCAGCAGGCAGGGAGAGAGAAAGGACACAAAGCAGCCACAAGTCACAAGTAATCTCAACTGGTATCTTAAAGTAGGAACAACAAAGGAAGCAGAGGGAAGCCAGAAGATGAGCTTTCCAGTGTTCTGCACAGACTGTCATATGTATGCCTACCTCCCCTTGGGGAGACAGTCATATGTATGCAGTCGGTGTCAGGAGTTTAAAAGCTTGAAGGAGGTCAAGCGGCTAGAGGACAAGATATAAGAGCTAGAAGGATTTTACACCACGGAGAACCCAATCAGGACAGCTGAAGACTCCATGAGTGAGAGACACATTGAGGAGGAAGTCAGGGAACTCGAGAGATTCATTGAAGAAGCATACAGGACGAAGGTGGAAGAGAACGAACTTCAGATGAAAGAAGAAGCTACAGGGATACCAACATGCAAGGGAGAGCAAGAAGCAGATTACCTCAAAGATGACACCCACAGAGGACTACCGCATGAGGGGGAGAATTTGGCTAGTCGAGGCCCAGAAGAAGAAAGAGCGAAGCACATCGAGGACATTGACCTGAGACCGAAGCGAAAACTGAAGAAGGGAAAGTCAGTGATCCTAGTGGGAGACTCGATCCTGAAGCATGTGGACAGCCACATAGTAGAAGGGAGAGAGGATCGACTGGTGACCTGCCTTCCGGGAGCGAGAACCAAGGACATCGTGGACAAAATTGGAACGATCCTGGAAGGAGCGGAGACAGAAGAGACCGCAGTAGTGATCCACATCGGGGACGAATGATGTCAGCAGGAAAGACTACAGAAGAAGCACGCTGATAGAACAGTTCAAGATTCTGGGAAGGAAGCTGAGCATGATGGCCCAGAAGATAGCGTTCTCAGAGATCCTACCGGTACCGAGGGCAGACGTGAAAAGGCAGGAGGAACTCCAATCAATAAATGCGTGGATGAGGAGATGGTGTGAGGATAAAGGATTCCACTTCGTGAGGAACTGGACAGCGTTTTGGGGCAAGAGCAAGCTCTACAGGAGAGATGGACTGCACCTGAGCGTGGCAGGAACTAGACTCCTAGCAAACAACGTCAAGAGAGGAATAGAACAGGCTTTAAACTAAGAAGAAGGGGAAAGCCGACAGTTGACCAAGCGTCGACGATTCGGAAGATGGTATCCCGTGAAGATACTGAGGGGAAAAAAGGCTGGGAAGAAACAAGGGACAAATTGCAGGAGTTGACTAACCCAGAAGAAGAGGTTAGAATGTTTGCAGCAAAAGAGAAGAAAATAAAGACCGAAGCACAAGGAAAGGAAAGGAGGACAACAAAATACCAGGATCTAAATTGCATATATGCTAATGCAAGGAGCCTAAGAAACAAAATGGGGGAACTAGAAGCCGTGGCCGACACAGAAGACATCGACATCATTGGAATCTCTGAAACATGATGGAATGAGGAAAGCAAATGGGATACAGCACTGCCGGGATACAAGCTCTATCGCCAGGACAGGTCAGGACAAAAAGGAGGTGGAATAGCCCTATACATAAAAGAAAGCATACAATCCACAAGAATGGACACAGCAGAAACGACCAACAAGCTGGAATCTCTATTGGACATCTACAAGGCAGCAACTTGGTTGACACCTCACACTTACACTAAAGATTACTGTTTGCAAGTTGCAGCAAGATCAGAGAACAAATTTGGACAAACTGTTTCAGAATCTTTTTGCCTATCTCCTTCACCCTCATCACACACCAGGTAGTCCATAGCAACACAATCAATATAACATCCCTCAGCTTGGGAGATACATATTGTGGCTGCATTATCCAGCTTAACTAAAGAGAAAGCATAGTTACTAACCTGTAACATATGTTCTCTATGGATAATGCAGACACACCTCCCATCCGCCTTCCCTCAAAAAACAAACAGCAAACCTTAATGAAGAACAGCTGTAGTTTTCTTCGGCCTTACCCAGTAGAAACCTAAGGAACTTTATCAAGAGTATTGCTGTTTAATGACAATTCTTCTTAGCTTGTAATTGACTGTTCTTAAAGTGCGATAACATCAGCAAGGTGGGAAGAGCACAGAGTGCTGGTTTGTGGAAGAAAATTTCATCAAGTTAGAGAAGGCAATTCACATTCCAGACTGATAAAGGGATAATACCAAGTGGTTATCCACAGAGAACACCTGTTAAGGGAAGCGATTATGCTTTCTGTAGGAACCAAAAGTAAAATTGTGCAGAGGAGGAACTTTGCATGGATTCTGCACTGTGCCATTGCATAAAATTCCCCCAGGAATATAGTACTTCACTGTTGCTCTTTTTTTTTTCACAGTAATGGCTGGTGTTAGTGGTCTGCTTTTCTCCTCACTGTTGTTGACCTTTCTTTTACTTTCCATCTTGGTTAGTTTGCATTAATCTTAAATGACGGTCTGTATCTTGACATTAACTCACATTATCTTTTTGTATTGAAATATGATAAGTGCTATACAAAATTTTAAAGGCATTTTTTTGTTGGAGTTTGAAAAACTGTTGAATATTTGGGCATTATGATAGCTTACCAGAACCAATTTGAATATTGCCTAGGAATATTTACTAGCTAATAAGCTTATGTAACCTAAGAATATATATGGCCTTTTCTAAATGCAGATGAAAACATAATATCTATAATGTGTTTGGGCCTACACCAGTTTATGATCTTCCTTTTTAGGAGTCTTGAATTTGTCTTAGAGATGAAAATGCCACTTGTTTATAATTGTCCTCTTATAATGTAGAGGTAAACAGATTGATAACTGCCATGTTTTTCTTCTTGTTTTCCAGTTGGCTAGAGAGAAATGCTCCCATTTACTATTCTCATATGATGTGTATATTGGGACCAAACCTAGAACTTGCCTGGTCAAAGACAAAGGAAGCTGCTGCATATATCTCAAATTTGTGTTCTTCCCAGATTGCCTACATCAGGGACAGTTTGCCATGGTTCATTGAATGGGTAAGACTGATCAAAAGCTTGTCTTCCCAGTAGCATGTAAATCATTCTTTTAACAATCTCTAGCAAAGTATGATTTCTTAATCTCCTGTGTATAGTATCTATAGTTCTGTTACGTCCCTTCCAGATTCCAAACGCTAGGTGTTCAGTTCCAACCCGCAGTCCGGGTATTGCAGAAATTCACATCTTTTCAGAACACATAGTAAAATCAGTTTCAATCTCTGCAAGCAGTCTGCAAGAAGTCTTTTGCTGTTGCTCTGCTTCTGTTTCTTATTTTTTCAATTAAAGCTCGCTTAAACTTAATTTCTCAGTGGCTTCAGTGCCTTGAGACCCCTCCCCAGTGGCCTGCTATTGGAGAAAAGGACGCAGTCCTGTGGAGCTGGACTGCAGCTTCACAAAGAAACTCAGGTAGATCTGTGAAGCCAGCCTGCTATGTGCCACCTTAAGAACATAAGAATTGCCGCTGCTGGGTCAGACCAGTGGTCCATTGTGCCCAGCAGTCCGCTCCCGCGGTGGCCCTCAGGTCAAAGACCAGTGCCCTAACTGCATATGTTCTGGTTCAGCAGGAACTTGTCTAACTTCGTCTTGAATCACTGGAGGGTGTTTTCCCCTATAACAGCCTCTGCAAGAGCTTTTCAGTTTTCACCACTCTCTGTGAAGAAGAACTTCCTTACATTTGTATGGAATCTATCCCCTTTTAAGTTTAGAGAGTGCCCTCTTGTTCTCTCTGCCTTGGAAGTACCCAGTGTCCCTCCCGTGGAGTTTGCTGGTCGGTGACCCCACAGTCATAGGTTTCTAGCGCAGGCTGAGTACATCTGGACAGAAACCAACCTGGGTTTCAGGGCGCAGGTTGCCTTTCCCACCCCCAGTCGCATGGAAGAGGATCCATGGTGGCGGAGGTTGGGGGTCGGTCTCTGGCCGGCTGGCAGTCCGAAGATTTGTATTTCTGGGCATTTGGAGCTGTTCTGAGGCAGAAAAGTCCTTGTTTCTCCATTCAGCTTCTGAAAAACGCTAATAGGCAGAAGGCACCAGAATCTGTGAGTAACTCATTGTTTCCTATGGGAACTTCGGAGGTGGCTTGGAAAATGTTTTAAAACCCATTTTTCACAGTTTGTGGGTAGGGATCAGGCCCTCCACTTTCCTAGACCCCAAATCGCTATTTTTTATTTTCGAATGTTTGTTGTTTTTGGCACCAATTCGGAACAGCGGCCAGTTTGGATTTTAAAATCTTTTTTTTTCTAACTTTACATTCTGCCTCAAAACCCCCAATTTGACTCAAAATCAATTGGGGTAGATTCCCCAGCCCCTATTATATTGGATTTGGACATTGATTGTGCCATATGGGCGCAGGATCAGCAAATTTGAAATGCGTTCTGTAGCGCATCAGGAGAGGGGGCGGGAGCTTCGGACTTCACCTCCTCCATGTCCTCTTGGGCTGGGGAGCCAGCCTGGGTCCGTGTCTTCTGAAGAAAATCTTGCCTGGGGCAGTTCTGGAGTCTAAACTAAACCTTAAGTTTGTATACCGCATCATCTCCATAAAGATAGAGCTTGGCACGGTTTACAGGTAATTCAATAAATGAGGGATGGACATAATAAGAAATTAGAGGTTATGAAGAGGATAGCTAGCTTTACATTTTAAATAAATAGCTTTACGTTTTGGAGAAAAGCCAGTTTTTCAGATGCTTTCGGAATAATTGGAATGAGCCTAGGTTCTGCAGCGGGGCAGGAAGGTTATTCCAAAGCTCAGTGAATTTGAAGAAAAGTGATTCCCCTAATTTACCTGCATACATGATGCCTTTTAACGAAGGGAAAGATAGTTTGAGTATGTGGGTGGATCTGGTAGTGTCAGGTCTCGAAGAATTCCAGGATAGTGGGATTAGGGGAGGGAGGATCTTGAAAATTAGGCAGGTACATTTAAAGTAAATCCTAGAAATCACCGGAAGCCAGTGAAGTTTTGTCAGAAGCGGGGAAACATGATTGAGTTTGCCTGCATTCCAAGTCTGGGAACTCTTTTGACACACAGCATCTACCTCAACAGTGCCTTGCCATGGTTGCAGAGTGGGTATTTTTACCGGATTTTATTTGGCTCCTCTGAATGGCGTTTCCTCAGACCCTGCTCATTTGATGCTTTTTCGATCTATGGCGAAACTTCCTTTCAGGAGCTCTCTTGTCCCCCATGCCAAATTTCGATTGCAGTGGTTGCCAAGCAGATTTTCTGTTTCTTCTGTCTCCTGCCACTGTATTTAATTTGGATCCGGCTGCTGCCTTTACTAAGACTGGTCTCTTTAGCCTCCCTGAGCATCCAGATTTGGAGGTTCTGATCCTTCTTCACATTTTCAGTGGTCTTCTGTCTGCCTCTTTACGGCTGATGTTCTGAAAGAGCTCCATTTGGGATTTTCACTTTCCAGGCTTCGGTCCTGGTCTGTTCTGTGATTTTTCCATTCTGTCCACAGATCCTGGAACAGTATTTTCTGATCTGCTACAGCTATGTCTCCACTTTATCTCCTGAATCCTGCTCTTTGAGAAGTATGAACAGCCTAAGTTTAATTCTGCTGTGGTGCAAGTTTCCAGCGCGCAGCCCTCCCTAGGGCTGGGAAGTGAAAATTCAGGTATCTGAGGATACAAAATATTCTTTTCTAGCATCCTCAAATAGCAAGTGGCAGTGGCCACTCATTTATGGTATGTGCCTATCATTCCAGCCTGTGCAATACGTCTTCTGTGGTGGTGCATGCCTGTTCTCCGTTGGTGTGAGTCGGTGTGGCTGTGGTGCCGGGCGTTCTTTATGATCTCTTTCGAGTCTTAGTACATGTTCTGCTGATGCAGAGTCTGAGCGCCAGTCTCTTTGTCTCTGTCTTTGGATGCGAACTCCGCCTTGAGGTTTTCTTTAGCGGCCACCCTTTCAAGGGTGTTGGTATAGGTTGGGATGACCTCAGGTGGGTACTTGCCACCTTATGTTGCTCCTTGTAATCCTGTTTCACTGGCTGTCAGGAAGGGATCATATTCTCTTCGTTCCTCCCGCAGGTGTCGTCAGGTTTTCAGGTTCATTAAAGATGGTCAAAGAACTTGCTTTATTAAAGAGTCCCGGATACAGGAGCAGTTTGTAAAATATTATAAAGATCTTTATGCTCGATGGGAGTTCTCGCTCTCTTGACAGGAATAATTTTTTTTTAAATTTATTTATTCTCCTTTTAAACCTGCCCTGTTGTGCTTACCCTTATCTGTTCTTTCTTTACTTTAGCATTTGTAGTTCCTCTCCTCCTCCTTTTGTATCAGTTCTGTTATTTATGTCAAACATATTTTTATTGAGCTCGTTGAAAATGAGAATCAAAAAGTACAGGTAAGAACAAAGAACAAGCTCACTTAAATTTAGAAACAGAGTGCAACCCCACCACCCCCAACCCTCCAACTCACAGTCCCCACTAAACCCCTTCTACCCCCAGTCCTCATTCAAGCTACAAACGAAAAGATGGACCAATAAAGAAAAGCTTATACAGAGACTCATACAGAGGCAAGGAACTTAAAAAAACTATCTATCTATCTATATATATATATACACTAGTGTTTAAGCCCATTACATTAACGGGTGCTAGAGTAGATGTCTTGTCTGTCTGGTTTTTTTTCTTTGTCTCTCCTTGGACGCTGTCTGTAATTCTTTCTGTCTGTCTGTCTCTCTGGCCCCCTGCATTTCAAAGCAACCAGGACTGTCCACTTGAGAAAAGCAGCGGCTACCAGTCTTTGTGGAAAATAGTGGAGAGAAGCACCAAATAAAAACAAAGGAGAGTGCTGTGTGGTGACATTCCAGATGTGCTCCACAAAAAAGAAATATAGCATCCCAAAAGGAGCGAATAACAGGACATGTCCAAAACATATGGCACAATCCAGCCTCAGGAGCATGACAACAAAGACAGGCAGCTGATGCATGGAACCCAAAAAGATAGGCCTTCTTAAGAGAAATGTACAAGTATAACGTTGTTCCCAAAAATGGTATATTTGCGCAAAGCAGACAGTTGTTTAACAGCACTTAATATCACGCCATCAGGCAAGTCAATATTGAGATCACGAGCCCAAGCATCTCGCAATCTAGCATGGGGGATTCATCCTTCAAATGTCTATGGTGGAACTTAAGAGGAACAGGGAGCTGTGATATAATAGTATACGCCATAGACAACAACTCCTGACAAGAAGCTGTCAAGTGGCAAGATGGTAGAGAAGCAATATAATGACGAATTTGCATATAAGCGAAGCCATCAGTACAAGGGAGATCAAAGTCCGCTCGCAGCTGGTCAAAAGGCTTGATGCTCCCATCATCCTCCACCAATTGAAACAAATAATGAATCCCCCGTGCTTCCCACCTGACAAAACTGGCCTCATCCACCCCAGGAAGAAAATTAGTATTAAAATGCAGAGGCAAGAAAGGAGAAACAGTAGAACTGACAGAATGAAATTTACAGACCCAGTGCCAAACCCTCTGCAGAGGATGGTAAAGGACTGTACAAGAAAAGCTCGGGCTGTAAAGAAGGCACGGAATGGAGATAAGTACTAAAATGAACAGTTTGAAAACAGGAAAGTTCCAAGAAGTTCTGTTATTTATAAGTTTGTCCAAATTTCATCCATGTATATTACTGTTCCCCCATTTTTAGATTTGTAATACGCTTTGAAATTATGACAATGCGTGTATATCAAATTTTAAATGAAACTTGAAACTTCAAGGATTATCTCTACCAAAATTCACCCCAGTTCAACTTGAATGCCCTAATCCTTCCCGCGGAAATTCAGCAGGGGATAAAGAAGAAATTAAAATTGGCCGATTAGTTCGGGCCGGAATACTAATATGGCACATTGATTGCGGGTCCACTGAGTGTCTTCTTTCAAGCCTTGACCTTGGGCACTTTGACTCCTAGACATAATTTGGCACATATCACACTATTACCTAAACCGGGGAAGGACCCATCCCAAGGCATATTTCCTTTCTAAACCAGGATGTCAAGTTATAGGCCATTATGAATCACTTAAATCAGTTTTTGTCCTTGATCATAGGATCTGACCAAGTGGGCTTTGTTCCAAATAGATATGCCTCCATGAACCCTCATTAAAGCCATGGTAGCCATACATGAGAATAAAGACAATGGAGGAACATCAGCTATCGCTGGCTTAGACATGGAAAAGGCTTTTGATAATACAGTATATCCTAGCAATACCTGTTTTGGATTTTTTCAGAGTATGGTTCCATGGAAACTTTGTCCACTGGGTCTCTAGCCTTTACACTCGACCCCAGGCCAGACTCCTGGTCAGCGGTAAGCTGATAAAATCTTTTGACATTTGTAGGGGTACGAGGCAAGGGTGCCTCATCTCCCCACTCCTTTTCCTATGGGCTATAGAGCCTCTAGCCATAAAGATCAGGTGTAGTGAGGAATTGAGGGGGATATGGATTGGGAGCGCTGAATGCAGGCTTATTCTCTTTGCTGATGATATTACTTTTTTTGGACCAAGCCCCGATTCACCTCCCAATAGCTTTGCAGATAGTTCATGCTTTAGGTAATATCTTGGGTCTCCGGGTAAATTGCAATAAATATGAGTTATTGCCATTGACTGGTAGAGCAGTTGAGCCCTGGTTTGCCACTTTACCTACCCCCCAGTGAGAAAACCTATGCGTTATCTAGGGATCTACCTCCATGTTAATTCTAAGATTATGTATCAATACAATGTTTTGGATCATATTGAGAAAACCAGACACTTATGTCATACATGGAAAGATCTGCCACTGTCTCTTATGGGTAGAGTGGCTTTAGTCAAGATGATGATTATTATACCCGCTCCAAACTTTGCTGATTTGGATATTCAAAAAAGATGAACGACGGGTGCGATCGATTTTGGGCTCTTTCATCTGGAGCAGTGTATCTCAAACTGTGTGCCAAGGCACACTAGTGCGCCTCCTGAGATTTCAGGTGTGCTGCGATACACTGGGAAGGAGGAGAGGCGCCAGCTGATTGCCTACAGGACATGCCTCTTGTAGCGAGAGGCACGTCCTGTAGACAGTCAGTGGGCGCCAGCACCTATCCTTCCCTTTGGCCCTCTTCCCTTCTGGCACCCCCCACTGATGTCTCAGGGCCCACCTGGAGGGCCTTCACACATGCGGACATCGACATGATGATGTCACACATGCACGTGATGTCATCACGGTGATATTCACGCATTTCCAGGTGCCTCAAGCCATGGCCACTACCTTTTAGTGTGCCGTGGCTCGAAAAAGTTTTCGGGACACTGATCTGGAGGAATAGAGCAGTGAGAATTAGCTATAATAAACTTATTTTTGACAAGAGAGGCGGTGGCCTCAACAACTTTACAATGTTGCTGCATTAATGAGGTTCATTCACGAAGATATTGTAGCCTCTAATAGATATTCTCCCCTGGGCTTGGATAGACTTGCTTTCTGGTACAGGTGGAGGATTTCCATCTAAACTCAGGTTTTTCTGTCCTCTGTGTATTGCATGGAAATGGTGGCACAAAACACACTTGGCCTCTCCTTTTATGCAACTGGTGGGGAACCCAGGGTTTGCACCTGGGATGGGCCGCTCGCAATTTTCTGAGTGGTCTGGACAGGGGAGCAAAGCACTTCACAACATGGTACTATCCGATACTTATGCATTTCACACCTTCTCTTATTTCAAAGATAACTGTGCAGTTCCTAATAAACATTTCTTAGCTTACATGCAGGCCCAACATTACTGCTCCAATTTACAACAACATGGGGAAACATGGCACAACGGACCTCTAGACGCATACTTACTCACGCTACCTGTGTCTTTGAACTCTTTCCATGTGGTGTGGAATCTTATCCCAGGACAAGCAGGCATGATATTCTCACATGTGGGTGACGTCATCTACGGAGCCCCAGCGCGGACAGCTTTTCAAGCAAACTTGCTAGAAGTTTCAAGTTTGCACACTGCACCACGCATGTGCATGCCTTCTGCCCACTAGAGGGCGCATCCCACCTCGTGGTCCTCAGTTCAATTTTTTCCGCGGAGCAAGAAAGCCCTGTGGATCTGAGCTCCAGTGTTTTGCCTTCTAGCTGCCGCGTTTAGTTTGTTGTTTTTTCATCGAATTAGTTCGCGGTGCTGCTTTCGTTTCTGTTCTTTTCTAAAAAAAAAAAAAATATATTTTGTTTTTCGTTGGGCTCCGGGGGCTCCCGGAAGCCGTGGCCGCGGGACGTTGGTCGTTCCCGGCCTTCTTCTTTTTCTTCGTTGATGTCCCGTCCTGTTACGGGATTCAAAAAATGCAGCCGGTGTGAGAGGTTACTTTCCATCACTGACCCTCACCGGTGGTGCATCGTCTGTCTTGGGCCCGAACATCCGACAGCGTCGTGTGATCGCTGTGCAACTTTCCAAAACAGGGCCCTCCGTCGCCGTAAGGCCAGAATGGCTGAATTGTTCGCCGTCGACGCGCCGCCTAAGGCCTCAACGTCGGCTTCGGCCCCGGCCTTGACCTCGGCCTCGGCGTCCTCGGGGGCCTCGGCTTCGCCTCGGCCCTCGTCTTCGAAGGCGTCGTCAGCGAAGCCAGCTTCGGGTAAGTCCTCTGTTCCATCCCCTTCAGCAAAGAAGCCATCCTCGACTCAGGCTAAGGCGGGTGGGTCGACCCCGGCCCCGCATCGGACCTCGACTTCGCACACCCCGAGGGAATACTCGAGACCGAGGTCGCCCTCCAGGGAGTGTGCCCCGGACTCGGAACTCCCCACCTTCGTGGGGATTCCGGCCTTCCAGGATCTCCTTCGAGCCCTGATCTCATCGGAGCTGTCGGGAGCCCTGGAAGTGTTGCAGCGTGCTGCGGTTCCGGCGGCCTCGACCTCGGCCGGGGCGCCTTCGGTCTCGGAGGCCCCGGCCTCGGCCCCCTCGACCTCGGGAGCCCCGGCCTCGGCGACCTCGGTCTCGGGCACTGTGGCCCCGTTCACCTCGGTCTCGGCCCCGCCCCTGACCTCGACCTCGGGGGAGCCTCCTGAGCGTAGTGTGAGACCCAAAGAAAAGTTGCGCAGAGTGCGCCGTCTTTCCTCCTCTTCCTCCGGGTCTTCCCGGGACGCCTCGCCCTCGACGCGGCCTCGGACGAGGCGCCGATCGAGGAAGTCTAAGCGGCCCCGAGGCTCGCCTCGGCGCGATCGTTCCTCGTCGTTCGGGGGCGAAGCGCTGCAGGTGTCGGAGTTGCGCCTCGACAACCCGAGGCTCCTCCGCTCACCTCGTGGGAAGTCTTCCCGTGCCGCCTCACCGAGGAAATGGGAGAGTGTTCCACGGACCCCGGGGTCCTCGCCCAAGGGTTCTGCGAGGAGGATAATTTCCCCTTCCCCCTCGAGGGCCTTGGAGAGGGGATCCTGGGATTCGGGATCTGTTAGGGATCCTCATTACTCTCATGAGGCCTCCCCCCTCTCCTCGGTGGGGCGGTCGAGAACCCCGTCTCCCCAGGCTAGGCCGTCCTCATTTTCATCCTTTGTTCAGGACATGGCCCGAGCCCTGGGGATTGACCTGATGGTAGGTTCTCAGTATTCCAAAGAATTTTTGGAGGAACAGGACCTTCCCACTCCTCCTAGAGAGGTGCCTAGACTCCCTCTCAACAGTGTCCTTCTGCAGACCTGGCTGAAGAACTTGTCAAACCCTCTTACAGTCACGTCTGTGCCTTCAAAAATGGAGTCGAAGTATAGGACGATTCCCCCTAAAGGGTTCGATAAAGCGCAGCTCTCCCACCAGTCTCTTCTGGTGGAGTCTGCTCTTAAAAAATCACAGCCCTCACGGGTTTCTGCGGCGGTTCCACCCGGCAGAGAGGGGCGGACCCTGGACAAGTTTGGCCGTCGCCTCTATTCAAATTCCCTGATGGCCACCAGGGTTCTAAATTACGCCTTCACCTTTTCCTCCTATTTGCGTGGTATGGTGAAGGACCTTCCTCAATATCGAAACTCGTTACCGGACTCCCAAAGAGCAGGATTCGAGAAGTTTATGTCCAACCTGTCTCAATTGCGGTTGTACCTATTCCATGCAGTGTACGACGCCTTTGAGCTGGTTTCCAGGGTGTCGGCCTTCGCGGTGGCCATGCGCCGCTTGGCCTGGCTTCGCACCCTCGACATGGACCCAAACCTGCAGGAACGTCTTGCAGACTTGCCTTGTGTGGGGTCCGAGTTATTTGACGAGTCATTGGATGCGGCGACCAAGCGGTTGTCGGAGCAGGAGCGCTCTTTAGCATCCCTGGTCCGCCCCAAACCTAGGCCCCCGCCGCAGAAACCTTTCCGGCCTCCGCCGCGCCGATACCCTCAGAAGTCGACCCCGGCTTTCTCGAGACCGCCTCCGAGACGTCCGTCTCAGCGAGGCAGAGGGGGACAAACCCAAGCCCCGGCGCAGGGCCCTTCTAAGCCCGCGCCTTCCTTTTGACGGGCTGAGCGGACGGGGCGGGTTCCCCTCCGCACTTTCACAGAAACCCCTTCCTATCGGGGGGCGTCTTCGGTCCTTCCGGGAGGCATGGACCGGGATTACCTCAGACGCTTGGGTGCTCCGGATCGTCTCCGAGGGCTACTCGCTCAACTTTGTGTCCTCGCCGCCGGACAGTCCCCCAAGTTTAGTCTCTTGCAACCGTTCGCAGCTACCGACCCTTCTGACCGAAGCCAAAGCCCTCTTGAAGCTTCGGGCGGTCGAGCCGGTCCCCAAAGACCAGTGGGGTACGGGGTTTTACTCCCGTTACTTTTTGGTCCCAAAAAAGACCGGGGACCTGCGCCCCATACTGGACCTCAGGAAGCTCAACAAATTCCTGGTCCGGGAGAAGTTTCGAATGCTATCTCTCCCGGTTTTGTATCCTCTCTTGGAGGAAGGGGACTGGATGTGCTCCCTCGACTTGAGGGAAGCGTATACCCATGTTCCGGTGCACCCCGCCTGCCGAAGATTTTTACGTTTCCAGGTGGGGGACCTCCACCTCCAGTACAGGGTACTGCCCTTCGGCCTGGCCGCGTCCCCACGAGTATTCACGAAGTGCATGGTGGTGGTTGCGGCAGCCCTGAGGTCTCGTGGGCTCCATGTGTTCCCTTACCTGGACGATTGGCTCATCAAAGCCCCGACCAGGGAGGGGGTTATCTCAGCGACCCGACAGTCTATTGCCTTCCTGCAAACTCTCGGGTTCGAGATAAACTTTCCAAAGTCTCAGTTGAGGCCGGCTCAGTCTCTTCAATTCATAGGTGCGGTGCTGGACACGGTGCGCCTGCGCTCCTACCTTCCGACCCAGCGGTTGGAAGCCTTGGTACGGATGGGCCGCCAGGTCTCTCAACTATCGATGGTGTCGGCCAAGCGCATGATGATGCTGCTCGGTCATATGGCCTCGACGGTACACGTCATGCCGTTTGCGAGGCTGCATCTGAGGATCCCTCAGTGGACCCTCGCGTCCCAGTGGCGTCAGGAGTGCGATCCGGTGTCTCGCCTCATTTCGGTGACTCCGCTTTTGCGGAAATCGCTGCGTTGGTGGACAGACTCTTCAAATCTGTCCATGGGGCTACTGTTTCGCACTCCGCCTTTTCGCAAGGTCCTGACCACGGACTCCTCGGAGTACGCGTGGGGAGCCCACCTCGACGGTCTTCGCACGCAGGGCCTGTGGTCGGCAGAAGACCGTCGGTGTCATATCAACGTGCTAGAGCTTCGAGCCATCTTCCTAGCACTTCGAGCCTTCGTTCACATATTGCAGGACCAGGTGGTCCTCGTCCGCACAGACAATCAGGTGGCAATGTACTATGTGAACAAGCAAGGGGGAACGGGGTCTTGGCCCCTCTGTTCCGAGGCTCTTCGCCTTTGGGAGTGGGCGGTCTCCCGGAACATCTTCCTCCGGGCGGTCTACATCCAGGGAGAACTGAATTGTCTGGTGGACAAACTCAGTCGACTCCTGCAACCGCACGAGTGGACTCTACACTCAGCAGTTCTGCACGAGGTTTTCGCTCGCTGGGGAACGCCACAGGTGGATCTGTTTGCCTCTCCGGAGACACACAAACTACCACTGTATTGTTCTCGGATGTACTCGCGGGATCGTCTGGAGGCGGATGCCTTCCTTCTCGATTGGGAAGGGAGGTTCCTGTATGCATTCCCTCCTTTCCTTCTAATCATGCGAACGTTAGTACATCTAAAATCGTCCACAGCCACGATGATTCTCATAGCACCTCGATGGCCGCGTCAGCACTGGTTCTCCCTGCTGCTTCAGCTCAGTGCCAGGGAGCCTCTTCTTCTGCCTGTCTTTCCTTCTCTGCTGTCTCAGAGTCAAGGATCCATGTTACATCCCAATCTACAGTCATTGCACCTGACAGCTTGGTTTCTTGTTCCCTGACTCCTCCGGATCTGTCAAAATCGGTGAGGGAGGTGTTGGAAGCCTCCCGCAAGATCTCGACGAGGCTTTGCTATTCGCAGAAATGGACCAGGTTTTCCACCTGGTGCTCGTCTTTTCACCTGGATCCGGTATCGGTTCCGGTATCCTCGGTTTTGGACTATTTATTCCATTTGTCGCGCTCTGGCTTGAAAACCACTTCGGTGCGTGTTCATCTTAGTGCGATTTCTGCTTTCCACCAACATCTGGATGGACGCCCTCTGTCACTCCATCCCTTGGTGACACGCTTCATGAAAGGGTTACTCAGGGTTTGTCCCCCTCTTAAGCCTCCTTCTGTCGTGTGGAATTTGAATGTGGTTTTAGCTCAACTGATGAAACCCCCTTTTGAGCCACTCAACAAGTCCCTCTTGAAATTTCTGACTTGGAAGGTGGTGTTTCTGATTGCCCTCACCTCCGCTAGGCGGATTGGGGAGTTGCAAGCCTTGGTGGCGGATCCCCCTTTCACCGTCTTCCATCATGACAAGGTGGTTCTCCGCACCCATCCTAAGTTTGTCCCTAAGGTTGTTTCTGATTTCCACCTCAATCAGTCCATTGTCCTTCCTGTGTTCTTTCCTAAGCCCCACTCCCATCCGGGCGAGGCGGCGCTTCACACGCTTGACTGTAAGAGGGCGTTGGCGTATTACCTTCAACGCACCAAGTCTCATCGGAAGGTCCCTCAATTGTTTTTGTCCTTCGATCCCAATCGATTAGGGCATCCAGTTTCCAAGCGCACTCTGTCTAACTGGTTGGCTGCTTGCATTTCCTTTTGCTATGCTCAGGCTGGCCTTCCTCCCCCGGGTCGAGTCACGGGGCACAAGGTCCGAGCGATGGCAGCTTCGATAGCTTTCCTCCGATCCACTCCGATGGAGGACATATGTAAGGCTGCCACTTGGTCTTCGGTTCATACATTCACCTCTCATTACTGTCTGGACACTTTATCCAGGAGTGACGGCCGGTTTGGCCAGTCAGTTTTGCAAAATCTGTTTTCCTAAATTGCCATCCTCCCACCTGCCCTTTTTTGGTTGGCTTGGAGGTCACCCACATGTGAGAATATCATGCCTGCTTGTCCTGGGATAAAGCACAGTTACTTACCGTAACAGGTGTTATCCAGGGACAGCAGGCATATATTCTCACAACCCGCCCGCCTCCCCGGGGATGGCTTCTATGCTAGTTATGGAACTGAGGACCACGAGGTGGGATGCGCCCTCTAGTGGGCAGAAGGCATGCACATGCGTGGTGCAGTGTGCAAACTTGAAACTTCTAGCAAGTTTGCTTGAAAAGCTGTCCGCGCTGGGGCTCCGTAGATGACGTCACCCACATGTGAGAATATATGCCTGCTGTCCCTGGATAACACCTGTTACGGTAAGTAACTGTGCTTTGCGGTCCTCAGTGCCTCAGACAGACTTGGATTCTCTCAGAGATAAATGGAATACTGAGTTGAGTGTGAGTTGCACCACAGATATCTTTCTAGGTCTCTTTTAGACATTGTACAAATTTGTTAAATCAGTGGCACTGCAGGAGACCAATTTAAAATCTTATACTGGGCTTACATCATGAGGGCAGGGGCCGCTAGAATGCAACTGTGGGAAACGAGTACTTGTTGTAAATGCAAACAAGCTTCTAGTACTTTACTCCACACCTTTTTAGAATGTTCTCAGCTTAGAGTATAGAATCATTATTTTTATTGTATTGAAACTCTTCTACATAGATCTATAGATTGGAACTACAAAACTTTATTGTTAGAAGATCAGACCCTTCTGGAGGCGCAGGGCTGGTCCCTGCCCCAGAGAAGGTTTATTTATATGGCGTTACTTTTGGTCAGAAAAACCATCTTATAATATTGGATTCATGAGGGGGAGATACCGCTTTCAAGTTGGAATCTCAAGATGCAAGAGGTGGCCCACTTGGAACTCAGCCTTTACAGGCACACTAAAAAAATCCCTGACATGTTGCTC
Organism: Geotrypetes seraphini; assembly: GCF_902459505.1. NCBI lineage: Eukaryota > Metazoa > Chordata > Amphibia > Gymnophiona > Dermophiidae > Geotrypetes > Geotrypetes seraphini. The sequence continues at coordinate 138,752,790 of NC_047086.1, forward strand.
TTTGGGATAGGTACCTACAACTTCCATCAGTCTCCCCTTAACTGCCTTGTGGGGGGAGGGGAGACAGGAGGTAGGGTGAAAGGCAGGGAGAATGAGTGTGGATGGTTGTGAGTGTATGGGATCTTGTGAATGAGGTCCCTTCCCTTAGAGGAGATGTTAGGAGGGAAGGGGACACCTGGGGATTATAGAAAATAAGGTTTCTGAGAGAAGGCACTGGAAATTCTTTCATGCCGGCCTCTAATCCTGGTACTATTTGGATTGCCGTTAGTACAATTTCATGCATTCTACTCTTTTTTGGAGGACAACCACTAGGCATTGGGGTTGTGGTTATTAATATAATTGTTGATATGTCTGTTAGTGATTTTAGCTAAGGCAAGACTGTGTTGCATACCTTGGAGTTTTCAATGTTTTGTGATTTGTCATTTCCTGATTACAGGGTGACGGTTTTGCATGAACTGGCCCTTTCTACTTTTTGTATTTTTTCTGACCCAATGCACACTGTTATTTACATCTGTTCTTCTGTGAAATCTAAATAAAAATTAATGGGGGAAAAAAATCTAAATTCTATACAGTGAAGTTACCTGCAGCAGGTATTCACAAAGGACAGCAGGATGTGTATTCTGACTGATGGGTAACGTCTGATGGAGTCTGCTGCAGTGAACGCTCCCAGTGTGCGTTCTTGAAATTTTTGAAAGTAGCCTATTGCAAATGTGCATATTTTCTCATCTGTTGCTGTTGCCAACCCTTGGAGTTAAATTCTATAAACCAGGTATCGCACAACTGAGGCATATGGGATAATGTGCACATGCACAGTACAGCATTTCCAAAAACTTTCTTGCATGTGAGTTGGAGAGCATTCCTGTGTGGGCTCCTTCAGATGGTCTTGCTTGTCCTCATAGATCACCTGCTACAGATGAGTAACTGAGTTGCTGATATCTGATTATTATGCTAAAACAATAGCAGTTAGCATAGCTGGGTTTAAAAAAAGGTTTGGACAAGTTCCTAGAGGAAAAGTCCATAGTCTGCTATTGAGACATACATGAGGGAAGCCACTGCTTGTCATGGGATCAGTAGCATGGAATGTTGCTACTACTTGGGTTTCTTATGCCAGGTACTTGTGACTTGCATTGGCCACTGTGGAAACAGAATATCAGACTAGATGAATCATTGGCCTGACCCAGTCTGGCTATTCGTATGTTCTAATAGCTTTTTCCAAGTTGATTATTCAAGAATTTGTTAGCACTGATACTAAAATATAATTTGAAGGCAATAATTTGTAAATTTTTTGTGTCATTTTTTCAGATGGGTAAACAATGGTTGAATGAGGACAAAGTTAAGTTGTTTGTGATCATAAGTATTCTAACTATCTTTAGTTTGAAGTCTGTAAGAGTATATAGCTATTTATGGAGCAAAAATACTTCCTTTTAACTTCCTTAACTGCTGATTGAGTTGGAATTTATTGTCAGATCTGTACAAAATGATCACATTTTATACCTAGATAACAATAACATTTTATACCTAGATAACAATAACCTAGAGGACAATATTCAAAGGTTTTACAGAGAAAAAAAATGTGTGTGGGGCACCTACACAGAACAGCTCACCTCTACAAGCCACTTATTTGGCTATGTGAACACACTTTATCAGTCTTCTCCAGTTTTAACCTTAGTATACATGCTATTCCTCCCAAAACTTTCTTAAACCTTTAACATGAAGTTTGGAGAAGCATGTGTTTTGCCAACAGCAGGAAACAAAGAGAATAAAGATCACTCTATAACTAGTTTTCAGCTTCCTTTGCCTTACCAAGAAAAGTTTGTACAGTGCATATTTCGATATGGAAGCCAAATCTTTCTTTCCCATGTATCATTCCTAGATTGACGACTCTTGAAACACACTCTGAGAAATCAGACTGTCCAGATTCAAATCAGACAATAAATTTATTTTGTTGAGAGTTAATAATGGGTTTTATTCTGTTTAAGGAGAATGTAATAGTTGTCAAGTTGTATATTAGCAGGTTATATATACTTAATAGTGTGAAGCTTTAGAAATATGTAATATAAATATAATCATGTCAAATTAACCTTAAACTTACTGTTATTTTTTGTAAAATGTAACTAAGCCAGTATAAATTTTAGTAAATGAAGTTTGTGTCTTGACAGTGAGGTGTGCTACTATTGACCCATTGCTTCAGTTTACACTGCAGTACTTTGGATTAAATCTCTACACTAATTTTTGGTTTGTTCATGGTTGAATATTCTACAAATCCAAAGCTCATGATCAAATGCTTCTATATACAGCCTAATGTTTTGTATTTATTCAAATACTGATTTCATGTTATATGTTTGGTTTCTATACCAGCTTCAGTCCAGCATTCCTGATTCAATAGTGCAGTTTATTGAATACCTGAAAGAGTTTCTGCTGTTACTGTATCAGAAATACCTGCTCCCAACTTTGGAATCTGCAAACAACATTCTGGAAAGAACCTGGAAACAGATTGAAAATTCATGCAAGTGAGTCTACCATTTAAACTGTTAATTCTGCACAGTTGTTAATCATCTCATTTTCATTTTTCTCTGGCTATAAAGTTCTCTAAAATGGCAATAATAAGGTTATGCTTATTCCTGGCACCGGATTTAATTTGTATCTTATTATCATTTTAGAGTGTTAATGTATGTCCTTAAATTTAACTAGCATGGGGAGATCACGTGATGCTGTGAGCTGGTAGGCAGCACGCTGTGCCGGCTCTGGAGCCCTGTCCCTCCTCACGCAAAAAACGGAGTTTAAAACAGCGAATTTTCGGCCTCCTTTTGTCAGCATTGGTGCTGGCCTCATATGGACAAGTTTCTGGCTAGGTCCCCGAACGCGATGGCTTCTAAATCGACGAAAAAAGATCGGGAAAAAGCAAAACCGAGCGAGGAAAAAATGGCGGACGCCACCAGAGCACACAGCCCGACCTTTACCCCGGCTATGATAGCGGACCTGGAGAATGTAATTTTACAGGCGCTGGGACCGCGAATGGAACTGATATCCACTCAGTTGACTAGGCTGGAATCACTACTTGAGGATAATTCTACACGTGTCACTGAGTTGGAGACCCGGGTGTCAGCGGTGGAGGACGGGGCTTCTACCCTGGAAACTGAGGTGGCTACCCTTTCCTCGCAGTTACGTTCCTGCCAGGACAAATTGGAAGACCTAGAGAATCGATCACGCCGTGGGAACTTAAGATTTATAGGATTCCCGGAAACCATAGCGGAATCAGCGCTCCTCTCGGTGGTGGAATCATGGCTGGCTAGTACACTGCCGATGCCAGCCTCCTTGGGCCCGGCCCGATTTGAACGGGTGCATCGGGTGGGCGCCCGGGCTGGGGCTGACCAGCGCCCCAGGGTTGTCATTGGAAAGATACATAATTATTGCCATAAAGTGGAGATTCTCCGGGCGTACAGAGCAAACAGAGACTCGTTGGTATATGAGACCCACCCGATCCTCATTGGACAGGATTATTCAGCTGCATTAACAGACCGGCGCAAAGTTTTCTACCCTCTTTGCTCCAAATTGGTAGAAAAGAAGCGGCGCTTTATGTTCATCTACCCGGCCATCTTAAAAATTCAACATCAAGGGAAATGGCACGTGTTCGACTCTGAAGTGCTGGCAGGAGATTTCATTAATAATTTGGAGTCCTCTTCCTCTCCAGCCTGACCTGTGATGCTTGATGGGGACTTAGCTGACACGGGCGGTGGATTTGCCTTTGGCTTATTTCATTTATCATCTTAACTCTCTGGACATGTCTTTGTAACTGTTTAAGAGGACAGGGCCCTGATGGCCTCATTCTCGTGATTTTGCTTCCCTGGATCCGGGTGGGTCCTTGGTAAGCCGGGTTTCTGGTTGGGGGATTGGGAGAGGGAGGGGGGGTGTTGGGGTGTGTTGGGAGGGGAAGGTTTAGGGTTTAGGGAGGGTGGGTTAAAGCTCAGAGCTTTGTTCTTTTCCATTCCGGTGCAAAATGTGGCTTCCCATAAAATTACAAGTGTGTTATCTGAATGTGTACTTGAAATGTTCTTTCTCGGGCCTGGCTGGGAGCTTGGGAAAGTTTTCTGTGGTACTGGGCAGGGCTATTCTCCTACTATAAGGTATAAGTACTAAGACTTTTCGAATTCTGTCTTGGAACGTTTGTGGTATAACATCTCCTATTAAGCGAAGCAAAATTCTGCAGCGCCTTCAGTATCACAGAGCGGATTTGGCTTGTCTTCAGGAGACCCGCCTGACTGATACTGAACATGCTAAATTGCTGAAAGGTTGGGTGGGTCAGGTGTTTTCCACCTCTTCCCCGAATAAGAAGGCAGGGGTGGCACTGTTGGTCCGCAGGGGGTTCCCGGGGAGGGTAGAGCAACTTTACCAGGATTCATTGGGGAGGATTTTATTGTGTAAGGTGACCATGTCAGGACTTGCTTTTCATTTGCTGGCAGTTTACGCCCCTAACCAATACGACCATGCTTTTTTCACAACACTAGTTTCACTGGGGCTCAGGGATACGACAAACCCCTTGGTTTTACTGGGGGACCTAAACCAGGTGCTTGATCCCCTCCTGGATAGGACGGGCCCGGGTGCTTCACAGACTCCCAGTCCAACACGGGGTGTTCCATTTCTTTGCGATACCCTGGATCTTATTGATCCTTGGCGCTTGCTTCATACTACCGAAAGGGACTTTACACATCAATCTCGGGCACACAACACATTTTCGAGAATAGATTACATTTTGACCTCTACTGCTTCCTTATCTCAAGTTCACTCAGCGGAGGTGGGTCCACTGTCCGTTTCGGATCATTGCCCAATCTGGATTGACTTTTTATGCGGTGATGGCCAGGCCAGGGGGGGGACCTGGAAATTTCCAACCTATTTGGCTTCCAGTTCTGATTTCCAAAAATACCTTGCCCAGAAATGGGAGGACTATGTAGGTTTTAATTCACAACATCAGGACACACCGCTTTTATTTTGGGAGGCAGCGAAATCGGTCCTTAGGGGAGATATTATTTCCTATGTAGCGGCGCAGCGAAAACGTCTTTCCAGGGGCCTGTTGCACCTAGAGAGAGAGTATAGGAGGTTGAAACGTGCATATGTTGCGAATCCAACCCCCCCTTATCGGGAGGCGATGGTGGCTGCTCAAGTGGCATTGAATACTTTATTGCATGAGCGTGCTTTAAAATATCGCCATTACTCTCGCTTTCACTATTATAAATTTGGCAATAAAGCAGGCCGGTTACTGGCTGGACTGACGAGACCTCGGCGACCTCCTCGTTATATTCCTAGCCTTGTGTTGCCTTCGGGCAGGGAAGTGACCTCCACTGATGAAATTGCCCATAGTTTTTTGAGTTACTACAGGGATTTTTATGCCTCTAGAGACCCACAGGGGGGACCTGAGGTGGATGATTATCTCGCGGATGCTGGGGTCCCTCGCTTGACTTCACCTGACAGGCTCACACTGAACCGTCCGATTCAGGGTAAGGAACTCCAAACCACGATTAAACAACTTAAATGCGGAACCTCCCCTGGCCCCGACGGTTTCTCTCCCGAGTTTTACCATTTGCTCTCTGCCTCTCTTTGTGGCCCCTTGGAAGCTTATTACACTGCCGCGCTAGCTGCGGGTCACTTTCCGGTGGGAGCTAATCATGCATTCATAACTTTAATTCCTAAGCCGGGTAAATCTGGAACGGATCTTGAATCCTATAGACCTATCTCGTTAATTAACGTGGATATCAAAATTCTTGACAAAATTTTGGCTAACCGACTGGCTGCGTTGTTGTCTGCCCTGATTATCCCCGAACAAGTCGGATTTGTCCCGCACCGACACTCTGTATTGAATGTCCGTAGACTACTTACGGCAATACAACGATCACGGGATGCTGGCATTAGGGGAGTTCTGGTGGGCTTAGATGCAGCTAAAGCGTTTGATCAGGTGAACTGGGTCTATCTTTTTCGAGTACTTTCCTTTATGGGGATTGAGGGGTGGTTTTCAGATATGGTACACCTGCTTTACACAGATCCCACAGCTTGCGTGTTGGTTAACGGTTCCAGGTCACCTACTTTTCCTATAGCCCGGGGTACCAGACAGGGTAGTCCGTTATCCCCCCTGTTATTTCTTTTATACTTGGACCCTTTTCTCCGCACACTGTTGAGGGATGATATATTACAAGGGCTGCCGGAGGGTGACACGCAGTTGCGGGTCCTGGCATATGCTGACGACCTCTTGTTGACTCTGGGGACCCCCACTATATCTCTCCCAAGAGCGCTGGACTTACTGGACGAATTCAGTATGTACTCGGGCCTGGCCTTAAATACACAAAAATCTATGGTACTGCCATTGTCCCCTGAGGTTCAGGCTCAGTGGCAGGGGCCGTTTCCGTTGACTTGGGCTCCAGGTGCTCTTGTATATTTGGGTGTTACAATATCCCCTGACCTTTCAGCATTGTATACACTTAACATAGAACCATTGGTTCGCTCCACTTTACACAAATTGGAGAACTGGAGGGTGTATCCACTATCTTTGTTAGGGAAAATAGCATTGTACAATATGGTTCTGGTGCCTCAATGGCTGTATATGTTTCAGATGCTACCTGTTTTGTTAACAGCTAAACACGATAAACTAATTGGAAAACATCTCCAAAAGTACCTGTGGAATGGAAAGAGGGCACGCATGTCCTTGACACATTTGGCACGTCCGAAAGATCTGGGGGGCCTGGGATTGCGCAGCCTTCGATTATTATCACAGGCGTGCCAGATGAGACATATCAACGACTGGTTCCGCAGGACTAGCTATTTCTCAGCTTCTCGACAAGAAACCATGCTCTGCGCTCCCTTTCATTTCAGCTATCTGCTCCACGCACAGAGTCTACCGCCAAGGACTTCCTCCGCGAGGGACCTTTTCTTGCGACCCCTGCGTCGGGTCTGGAAACTTCTCTGCCATCATCTTCATATTCCGCCACATGTGACTCCATACTTGCCCCTGCGGGGAAATGGGGGTTTTCCTCTGGGGCTTGCTCCTGCTCCATCTAGTATATGGACTGCCGATGCTAACTTGTACATTTTTCAATTGGTCAGTTCTGATGGATCCTTGAAATCTTTTGCTGATCTCCAGAGGGACCACGGATGGAGAGCTTGCGATTGGCTCTCATACTTTCAACTATCTTCTTATATCCGCACCTTGCCCCAGAATTTTCTTACTGATCGGTGGATGGAGACCATATCTGAGGCCTTGAGTTTGTCTGCTCAGGTTTTGATCCCGATGAGATTTCATTACCGGCACCTTCAGGAGAGTATGGGCGAGATTTCCTATGAGACTTATGCTACTAAGTGGTCCATGGAGCTGGCTTGTGTGGTTACAGCCCCTATGATTAAGAGAGCGATCTCTGCAACAGCTCGGGCGACAATTAATGCAATATTGATTGAAATGAACTATAAATTTTTGCTGCGTCTTTATCGCTCTCCATCATATATGTTTCGGGCAAAGATGTGTACCTCAGCCCAGTGCCTTAAGTGTTCCCACTCTCCAGCTACACTTGGACATCAATTTTGGACCTGTGTGAAAGTGCAGACATTTTGGTTACAGCTTCAGGGACATATCCGGAAAATGTGGACTTACAATTTCACTTTTAGTCCAGTCATGTTATTCACGTTGGATCGCCTCCTGCTTGCTTCCCCAAGAGGGTTTCGGAGCTTCATGGCCCGTGCAGTGTTGATGGGGAAAAAAGTGATCTTACACTGCTGGATTTCCTCAGATTCCCCTACTTTATCTCACTGGCGCACCTTGATGTTACAGCAGGCTTCCATGGACCGTTTGCGAATTGCTTCTCTGGATACATCACTTGGCCGGACTTTTAGTCATTGTTGGGAACCCTTCTGGCTTACATTGACTTCTAGAGCTCGAAGTCATCTGCTTAATGCCTGATTTATTACCCTGACATTGTTCTTGGAATGGAAAATGTATGTTTTGTACTGCTTTGGGATGGACTGGGGGGTGGGAGGGAGGGGATTTGGGGTGATGGTGAAGTTCGGAAGATTGTTGGTATTCATGTATTACTGTGAACACCATGTTTCTCCTTCTGTTGTGCTTTTTCTGAAACTTTAATAAAAACATTAAAAAAAAAAAAAAAAAAAAAATTTAACTAGCATTTTTTATGGTCTTGGCACATTTCTATTTCCAAAGGTATGAGGGAGGGTTCTTGAGTGGGCAGACTTGTTGGGCCGCCGGCCCTCTTCTGCCATCTACTCTATGTTTCTATGTCTATTTGACATTTCTTTTCAGACTAATTGTTCAGGTGCAATTGCTTGCTGTCAAACAAGTTTGTTTCATTCAGTATGTCACATTTCTCACATCCACGTTTATACACAGTTAGTTTATCACAGTTAGTTTATCACGTTTATCACTGTTATTTTTACACTTACATTTATTCACTGTATCTTTCACATATTTCTTTTTTTTTGTTTTAACATCTAAAAAACAGCTATCTTTAATAGTCATGGTTTCACTCTTTTCAACTCAGTAATTGATATTCACTTTTCATATTCACCGCATCCAATGACCCTGTCGCAGGTTTCTAGCACAGGCTGTGTGTGTCTGGACAGAAACCCACCCAGGTTTCAAGGCAGAGGCTGCCTTTCCCACCCCCGGTCGCATGGCAGAGGATCCATGGGGGTGGAGGGCAGTGCTCCCTCTAAGCGGGCGGGTGTTGTGAGCAAACTTTTTTCGCTGTGAGCTAAAAATATCGGGCGCCAGCAAGTTATGAGCCAACTCGCCCGATTCTCCTCTCGCCGCCCTGCCATCTGCCGTACGCCGTGCGCTGTGACGAGAACTTGTGCGCTGCGATGTAATATTTTGTGCGCCAGCGCACGCCAGCGCAGCTTAGCGGGAACACTGGTGGAGGGTATATTCGGTCTCTGACCGGCTGGCAGTCCGAAGATCTTCCATTTCAGTATATTTGGAGCTGTTTCTGAGACAGAAAGTCCTTTTTCTCCACTCAACTTCTTTAAAAACGCTGAGAGGCAAAGGCACTAGAGAGACTGTCAGTACCTCCATTGTTTCCTAAGGGAACTTTGGGGATGGCTTGTGGTTCGATTTAAATTTTGTTTTTCACAGTTGCTTTGCGTAAGGTTCAGGACCCCCAAATCATTATTTTTTTATTTTTGGATTTTGTTAATTTTTGCACAAATTCATGACGGTGGCCGTTTTGGATTTTAAAATCAATCTTTCTTTTTTTCTAACTTTAATATCTGCCTCAAAAAAACCCCAAATTTGATCCAAAATTGATTAGGATGGACTCCCCACCCTCTAATCTATTGAATGTGGACATTGTGTGCGCCAGATCAGCGATTGTGTTCCTTATGCCATAGCGGCCGGGGGAGGGGTCGGGAGCTTCAAGCTTCACCTCTTCTTGTCCTCTTCAGCTGGGGAGCCAGCCTGGTTCTGTGTCTTTTGAAGAAAATCTTTCCCAGAAGCTGTTCTGGAGTCTGGCATAGAGAGTTGCGCGGGGACAGAAATCCCACCCGTCCCCGCAAAAGTCTCACCCGTCCCCGTGAGGAATCCCACCCGTCCCCATGAGGAATCCCACCGTCCCCGCCCGTCCCTGTGAGGAATCCCCTCCGTCCCCGCCCGTCCCTATAAACTTCAGAAATAGTTATTTCATTTAATTATGCTACTGAATTAAAGGCTCTGGTAGAAACCCATTTACAAATAAGCAAAAAGACTTTATTAATTTGGAAATATTAATTGGGAAGAATACATACTTTGTAAACGGGTTTCTACCAGAGCCTCTTTTGTTTATAAATTTTTATCAACACAACTAATATACTACTTTATCCTGCAGCAAAAAAAAAAAAAAGAAATAGAATTCTTTTCCTACCTTTGTTGCTTGGTTTCTGCTTTCCTCATGTTCTCATTCAGTTCCTTCCACTCACTGTCTCTCTTCCTTCTGCGTCTTCCATTTGCTCTGTTACTGTGCCTCTCCCTTTCTCCCCCCTTCCAAATTGGTCTGGCACCCATCTTCTTCCCTCCGCTCCCCCCATTGTCTGGCATCTCTGTCTTCTTCCCTGCCAGCGTCTTCTCCTCACTCTCTCTTCCCCATTTCCTTTCAGCGTCCTTCTCCCCCCCCATCTTCCCCATGTCCTGTCAGCGTCCTTCTCCCCCCTCTGTCTTCCCCATGTCCTTTCAGTGTCCTTCTCCCCCCTCTGTCTTCCCCATGTCCTTTCAGTGTCCTTCTCCCCCCTCTGTCTTCCCCATGTCCTTTCAGGGTCCTTCTCCCCCCTCTGTCTTCCCCATATCCTTTCAGCGTCCTTCTCCACCCCCCCGTCTTCCCCATGTCCTTTCAGCGTCCTTCTCCCCCCCCCCCGTCTTCCCCATGTCCTGTCAGCGTCCTTCTCCCCCTTCTGTCTTCCACAAATGCTTTCAGCGTCCTTCTCCCCCCCCCCCCCATCTTCCCCATGGCCTTTCAGAATCCTTCTCCACCCCTTTGTCTTCCCCAGTGCTTTCAGCGTCCTTCTCCCCCCCTCCTTCTCTCCCGCCCCGGGTGCAGCACAGCCGGCCAGGACCCCTTACATTTGTGGCGCTTCCCTGACCGACCGACCGACAACAGCCCCGGTCTGACAAACCTCCCTGCCCTTAACCGCGAATCTAAATTTCCTTCTTACAGCTGCTGTAAGAAGGTAATTTAGATTCGCGGTTAAGGGCAGGGGGGTTTGTCGTACCAGGGCTGTTGTCGGTCGGTCGAGGAAGCGCCACAAAAGTAAGGGGACCTGGCTGGCTGTGCTGCACCCGGGGCGGGGCTACTCCTCCTTACCTACCCTGCCTGCAGCACAGAGCCGAACGGAAGTCTTCCCGACGTCAGCGCTGACGTCGGAGGGGAGGGAGGGCTTAAACAAAGCCCTCCCTCACTCCGACATCAGCGCTGACGTCGGGAAGACTTCCGTTCGGCTCTGTGCTGCAAGCAGAGCAGGTAGGGAGAAAAGCCGCGCGACTTAGTACATCCAGCCTTGGAGGAACCCCGCGACCCTAGGGGGTGTCCCCACGGGATCCCCGTGACCCTAGGGGGCGTCCCCACGGGATTCCCGTGACCCTAGGGGGCGTCCCCATGGGATCCCCGTGACCTGAAGGGGGAACCCGCGGGTCCCGCGGGATTCCCGTTGTCCCCGTTCCCGTGCAGCTCTCTAGTCTGGCACAGTACGCCTGCATTCCAAGTTTGGGGACTTTTTTGCTGCAATGCATGTCAGCAGATTCCTGCCATGGTTACAGAGTGGGCCTTTTCACTGGATTTTACTCAGCTCCTCTGAACAGCGTATCTTCAGACCCCACTCGGACGCAGCCGATGGCCATGTCGGGGCTTTTTCGGTTTATGGCATCTGGTGAAGCTTCCTGTTCGGAAGCTCTCTTGTCTGGCATGCCAAACCTCGATTGCAGTAGTTGCCATGCATATTTTATGTTTCTTCTGTCTCTTGCCACTGTATTTAATTTTGATCCAGCTGCTGCCTTTGCTGAGCCTGGTTTCCTCGGCTGCTCTGAGCGTCTGGATTTGAAGGTTCTGATCTTTCTCATTTTCAGCGGGCTTTTGTCTGCCTCTTTATGGCTGATGTTCTGATAGAGCTCCATTTGGATTTTCCATCTTCCAGGCTTCGTTCCTGGACCGTTCTCCTGTTCATCCACAGTTTCTGGGTCTGGTTTCAGAACAATGTGGTCCCAGGACATCTTTTTCCGATCTGCTAAAGCTATGTCTACGCTGTCTGTCTTTCTTTCTGTCTCTCTCCCTGGCCCCCCCATCCAGCAGTAGCCCTTCTCCCTTATTTTTACCTCCCATGTCCAGTAGTACCCCTTCTCCCTTCCCTGCTCCCTTCCCAGCATCCGCTAGGCTGGGCAGCCTCAGGGCTTTCTGTCTCTCTCAGGCAAGATGTCTGATTGCAGCTCTCCTCCCTTTTACCTCTGGCTCCTTCCTGTGTGTGCGCCTGGCAGCGGTGCCTTGACCCGTAGAGGCCTGGACATTTGCCATTTGTTGAGGCACAGGCTGGTTGGGATGTGGGAGGGGGAAAGCCATTACCGCGTATGCGCATGAGGATGGAGGCCAATGGAGAAACAGCCGCAGGCTCCTACTGCGCATGTGGGGACACGAAGCACGGCCACACGGATTTAAACTGCATATGTGCACTAAGAGTTTTATTATAGCAGATAATAAATTACCTCCTTCCTTAATTATATTAATCCTTTAATATACTTTGGACTCTTTTAGTCAGAGTTTTGGCCTTTGCTCCTGGAGCAAGCAAGATCTTAGCACTCAGTTATTTTTAATTTAGTAAGAATAGAGCCTCACATGCATGCTACAAAAAGACTTAAGTGCCTATGATGGTATTCATACTATTTCTTTGTTTGATATAAGTAAATCTAATGTATTTAATATTAGACATGTATTGTGATATCTGTTTTCATCCCGTTTGCCTGCCCTCTTTTTGTTTGTTCCCTTTTTAGTGGTGAGGTGTCATGGGATTGCCTGAAAAGACATTTAGCCAGCATTACTCATGCTTCCTGGATATATCTACAAAACACAACATTGGCTGTCAAGAACTGGGCCTTGGCCATGATTTCCAGACATTAATGACAAAGACTTTGTGGCAAATAGAAGACAGAAGGAATTCCTTTTCTTATTTGTGGAGACCAGGAAACAACCAACAGTGCATTTTCAATTGAGCTTACTGCAAATTGAAAGAAAATAATGAATAGGAAGTGAAGATATACTGGTGGTGCAGACCAGAAATCTGTATTATAAAGCCCATTACTGGCTTGGAAAAGAATTGTGGGGTTTTTGTGTATAAATATTTTATACATTTTTTCTTCCCTGAATCTGATCAGTTATTTTCTGATTATGCTTACTTAGTAATCCAAAAGCAATGCATAAATGTATACACATTTATGTACTTAATAAGTGTACAGCTATAGATGTGATGTGTATATGTTCGTTATGGCTGCTATTTGTTCTTGATGAATGGTCTTTGCCCATCTGTACTGACAGATCTATACATACTTGTATTAAACTAGTTCAGTTTAAGTGATATTTGTTCATTTTTCTCAACCATGCACCTGTGCTTTTTAGATGTCTTATAAAGTGCTTGTGTCAAATTTGACATGTCTTGAGGCACCTTTTCACTAGTATTTTGTGTTTTTTTGTGGGAGGTTTTTCATTTTTGTCAAGTCTTCCCACAGGAAAAAGTTGACACTCATCAAAAGCTTGTTAGCCTTATAATTTCTAGGCATCACTAGATTCATCAGTTATTTTGTAACTGTTGATAAGCAATTGTACACCCTTATGTGTTGGTCTTTACATTAAATGTACAGATTTTAACGTGCTCAGTTTCTAAACAGTCCTAGCCCAAGTGGTAAAAATCCTACAATGCAAAAATGGTAACTTCTGTATGTACAGGGTAGTAATTATTAATTTAACCTTGGCCTACAATGTGAAATTTGTTCCTTAAATTGATTTGAGCCAGTAACAGAATTTTTAAAATTGAATATTTTGAACCCCTGCCTTAATGGCTACAGCGATGTACCATTCACTGAATATCCCTCTCTTGTGAGAAATCTTAGAAGCTTGGCACTGACCACCTCCATTGGTGCCCAATGACAATAAGAAAATAGCTGCTAATGGGCTTTCACACACACACTGCAGTATTACACTTCAGTAAAAGAATGAAACAGTAACAATCAGAAGCACTAACAAGGAAGTGTGTTTTAAACAGACTAACATACTTGATTAAGACCTGCAAATTAAGCCTCTACTAAGTTCTTTAGTAATAAGAAACTGCAGTCAATGTGGACATGTATCTTGTAATGGAAATGTATTAGGAGAGAGACTTGACTTTTTTTCTAAATTATGTCCATAAAAGAAAACATAGACAATTTTAAGATAATCATGAAAAATGTTGAAGTTTGTTTTAACTTTAAAACACTGGAAGGCTAAGGTGTGCCTAGATTGAATCTTTAAGAAATAAAAGAACAATGCCTAGCTGTCTGAAAAATCCTTTTCATTTAATAAAACAATTAAATCATGCCCCCCACGTGTGTTTGAACTTGGCTTCATCATGTTAAAAGTACAACAGTTTGTGAATTAGAGAATGACACAGTGACAAAATTCATCACCGTTCCCGTCCCCACGGATAACCGCGGGAAACCATCTTCATGTCATTCTTTAAGGAGAGAGGAAAGAATCAGAGTATAATTGGGCACAACCACTGACCCGCAAGCTTTGCTTTGAATAATGCTGGTGTAGAAGGACCAAGGTTGAAATAGACACTAGAAAATGACATGGGATTATTTCCCGCTGTTATCCGCGGGGACGGGAACGGTGATGAATTTTGTCACCGTGTCATTCTCTATTTGTGATCTCAGACTTGAGGAGGCAGAGCAAAATTGTTATTTGAGAATGAATGTTAAGTATTTCTCAAAAACCTGCATTAAAAAGCAACGGTCTGCTAACGCAGCCATTTTGATACCAAATCTAAAAACATGAAACATTCTTGAAAAATAGCACATGCAAATAAGGTTGACGGATAGCAGCAAAGATTCGCTAAATTTGCATGTGCCCATCGCTAGTGATAGCAATGGGCACATGTGTGGAAAAAAATGCTGTCAACACCGTCAACCCCCCCCCAAAAAAAAAACAAAAAAACACAGCAGCAGTGGGAGAGATGCCAACACTCTCCTGCTGCCCTAAAATTCCGGCTGCAACCCACCCTGCAGCAGGAGAGATGCCCTCTCTCTCTCCTGCTGCACTAAACTACCCCCTCCCCCTTACCTCAACAGATAAGCCTGAGGGACGTGGACACCCTCCTCCCAGCTGCTGTGTTGTCTAAAATGGGAATTCCCCTCCCTGGTGCATCTTGGGATGCACCGAGGAGGGGCCTGAGGCTCTGATTGGCCCTGGTTGTTTAAGGTTCCTCCTATGGGCATCTGGGCCTATCAGAGCCTTAGCACCCTTCCCGATGCATCCTTAAACAACCTGAGCCAATCAGAGCTTCAGGTCACCCTACCTATTTCTGCATCTCAATGGCCACGATTTTGGTCTTGGAGATTAAGGTCTACAAGGTCAGCATCTATGAGTCAAACGTGGTTATTTTTGTTACATTGAGTTTTTTGGACCCCTACACGTTTACAAAAGTTAGATAACACTAGATCCAATAGATGCTGGCATTGTAGATTAGAAGTTGGGACGTTAGATCATTTAATTTTTTCTGTCCCTGTGTACCGGTAATTGCTTTTTGGAAACTAATTTGGCCCCAAATTAATAAATTATTAGAAAATCATGTTGGACTCTCTTATGACACTATATTATTTGGTACAGCAATGAGAGTTCAGAGTCCGATTTCTGCAAATAATAATAAGTTATTATTAATATTGACGGGGGTCGCCATGCAACAGATTACTCAAAATTGGAAAGATTATACAAAGCTAAATTATACCTTCTGGTGGAATTGAGTTTGCCACATATATAAGATGGAAAAGTTGATTGCGTTAAAACAAGGAAATTTTCATAACATTAAAAAAATATGGGGACCATTGATTTTTTATTCTAGTGATCAGACATCTTAAGCACATGAATAGTTTAGACTTGGATAGGGATGGGATATATGTATAATATTGTCAATTAAGTATTGATCATTGGGGGGTATTTATTCTTATTCTATAAGATTATATGATTGTAATTTCAAGTGTTTTGTAAAAATTGATTTAATATGTGTATCTTCACTTGATGTACGAGATAAAAATGAATAAAGATTTATAAAAAAAAGAGCTTCAGGCCATCTGCCTGGTGCATCCCAAAATGCACTGGGGAGGGGAATTCCCGTTTTAGATGACACAGCAGCAGCTGGGAGGAGAGTGTCCACATCCCTCAGGCTCATCTGTTGAGGTAAGGGGGAGGGAGGTCACAACTAAGTGGGGGAGTGGTCACGGCACGTAGTTTAGTGCAGCAGGAGAGAGTGGGCATCTTTCCTATTGCGCGGGGGGAGGGGGGGTGGGCAGTTGGGTAACGGCAGAGTTTAGTGCAGCAGAAGAGAATGAGCATCTCTCCTGCTGCGGGGGAAGGGTGACAGTCGGGTCAAGGAAGGGTTTAGTGCAGCAGGAGATAGTGGGCTTTCTAGCAGTCTCTGACATTAACCGGCACCCCTGGACCAGTTGCTTTTTATGTTGCCTAAAGCCAACACCGCTTTTCAAAAATGACTCTGCATTTTTTAAGAATCCACCAGAGGGCTCATTACAATGTTGAAGAGCTTATTTGCATGTCCATGTCACAGACTGCTAGATACCTCGCTAAAGATGGAGATAATCCCTTTTGATAATCCACCGCTAAACCGCTGGAAAACAGTTTAGCGAAGGTGTTAAACTTTTGAGAATCTTGCCCCCAGTCCAATATCTTTCTCCCTCTTTACTTTTACAGTTACACGCTCCTGCTTCTGGCCAGGAAAATGGTTCTTTTCCTTCCTTCAGGCTGAGTTTCATCTCTCCATGCAACACAAATTCTGCCTAGAAATTAATCAGTATTTTGGAAATTTAGGCTAGCTTTTATCAAGCTGTGCTAGTTTTTAGTGTGGGCTGGTGCGGTAAATGCTACAAGGCTCATATAATTTCTATGAGCATCTGAGCACTTACCTCACCGGCCTGTGCTAAAAACTCACACAGCTTGATAAAAGAGGGGGTTAGTTCCTAAATTATTTATACTGTTTTATATGCTGCTGTAGTTTCATTATCTACAGTAATTGTAGTTCTATTTGAATCCTTAGAAAGATAAATGGGAAAACCACAAAAGAACAGAATAATTCTTTTATTTTGGTATTTACTTCTACAAATTTTGCAAAGCTTCATCTACTTCACAGCAACATTTTGCAAAGCTTCTCTACTTCACAGCAACATAAAATCTTTACCCAAAATGTCACTTCTGACTGAGAATTTATTTCCCTTATACTCTACAATGTTTTCTCTTTCTAACCTCCTCTTTTATCAAGCTGCACTAAAGTTTTTTGTGAGGGCCAGCGATGTAAGTGCTCTGAAGTTCATAAGAATTTTATGAGCATTTACTGCGCTGGCCTGTACTAAAAACCTCTAGTGCAGCTTGATAAAAGAGGCCCTGTTGCTATTTGTAAGGGACTATATGAATAACATCTCTTACTGCAAATATTTTGTTATAAGCAACAATTAGCTGGACAGTAAAAAATAGTGTGAACAAAATTAGTCTTTGGGACCTGATTACAAAGAAGAAATAAAATATATTTCAACTACAGTATTCTAGGATATGTTAACAATACTTTTGGTCTTCAAATGAGTTTTTATATATTTGAGCATATTTTCTTCTCACTTTGTTTCAATATCTTTTATTCAAATTGAAAAGCAGCAACCAGAACCTAGAAACATATATAAATGGACAGAGCAAGTTGCATATAAGAACAAGACAAAGGTTATGACAGGCAAGAGGGCCTGTCCTGTAATGCAGTGTTCACAGGAAAGAGCCCCATGCTGGGTGATATAGAGGTGAGATATGCCCAGAGACCACTGGGGAGGGGGAACTCTGGTTCCAGAAGGAGGGCTAGGAAAGGCCAGACTTGTATTTAGTGAGAATACATTTCCCAGGAGGCATAGGGGTCAAGAGCTGGTTCTTTTGAACTTTGGGATAAGTAGGGTAAAAACGGACTGGAATCTTCAGTGGAAGGAAGATAGAGCCTTCAAGTAGTCTCCAGAAAGGGGAGAATTCAGAAGAAGCACCCTGAGTCATCCAGGTGCTATTCCAGAACCATCCAAACTCTTGGCTAAAAGCAGGTAGATTTGAGAGAGAGGATGTGCCTGAGCCCACAGACGGAGAAAAAAGTAAAGCCTGCCTGCAATAGAGAAAGTGGTACTGCTGATATCCAGTTTGTAAGCAGCCTGTAAGTCTTGGCTGAACTGGGACCTAGACAGTTTGGCATAAAGGATTGTTTTGTTATGAAGAAGTACCTGCCAGTGAAGACAAATGCTAGCAGAAGAGGGCACTGAGGAAAGAGATAGCAGTAGCCCGTTTTTGTGTTTTTTTGGTGGCAAAAAGAGCAGGCGTAAAAGTCCAATAATATTAGATTACATTTTTCCTTTGATCAGTTGGGAGTGGAGGATGACAGAAGTAAAATTGGTGGAAAGTTAATGATGTTCAGGGTGTGGAGGCAGATAAAATCAAACAGAAACCCCTTTGTCTGGTTAGTGAATGTAAGGCTTGAACCTAAGAGGAAAATTAATAAAGTTCATTTGCATATGGTAATGAGACTAAGTGGACTATTCTTATAAAGACTTACATTCACTAAACCTCCAAACCATGTGTGATCCGTTTCCATTTGCATGCAGGCCGACGAATTCACTAAAGGCCTGCATGCAAATGGGGATGATCATTAATACACCCCTTACCCATGGCCAGAATCACTAGAGAGCAATCCCCGCTCATGCGCACACCCTGACAGTAGTGACAGGAGAAGCAGCCTCCTGTCACTGCTGTCAGGGCTCAGCCCTGATCTCTCCTACCTGCCCTGCTCTGCCTTGATCTCTCTGCTCACCGGATTTTCCTCTCTGCCGCCGTTTCCTGCAGTGCAAGCCTGTGGTTTTAAAGCAGGAGAGTCTGGTGAGCAGGCAAGAGAGCCTACACTAGCCCCACCCACTGGTCTGACACACTAGCCCTGCCCGACACCCACCCAGGCCCCGATCTCTCCCTTCCTGGCACGGCCCTCGCCCCCCTCCCAGCACACCCACCCACCCCCAGCACCAAAATGGGAGCAGGAGGGGTGCTCAGTCCCTCCTGCTCCTAGGCCTCCCACCCCTGGTCGGCCCAGGCGGTTGGGCCCAGCCCACCCACCCCGGTACCTTTAAAATAGTTGGGAGCAGGAGGGGTGCCTGGACCCTCCTGCTCCTACGCCAATTTTTGGGAGCAGGAAGAAAGTCCTCCCGCTCCTGCTCCTCTGTTCAGCCGCCACCCAATAGTCTTAGGCCCTGCCCCGGCGCATCATCTGATGCACAGGGAGGGGCCTAAGGCACTAATTGGCTGAGGCACATCAGGCTCCTCCCAGGGAGGAGCCCGAGGCGCCTCAGCCAATCAGCGCCCGTGGTTTTAACTCGCTTTAAACCTGGCCCACCCCCTGCCACGATCGTGATCCCCCCTGAACTGCCATGAATTCCGGCAAGAGAGATGCCCAATTTCTCCTGCTGGCACCCCCCGACAAAATGGCCATCCGGTTGGCCCAGGCGCTTAAGGTCCCTCCTATGGCAGGGTCTTAAGCACCTGGGCCAATTCCGAGGATTGTGGGCCTGCCGGCCGGATGGACAATATTCAGGTGAGTTAGGGGGTGTCCGGTGGTTCAGGGGGCCGCTTGGGGGCATTCTAGGGGATTGCAGGGTGTGCACAGTGGGCAGGAGGGCCTGGGAACCCTCCCCGTATTCAAGGTGGTGCGCCTTGGGAAGGATGACCTGGGATCGCTTCTGCCCATATTCAAAGGGGGGTGGAGGTGTTTGGAGTGCGCCGTGGGCAGGAGGGCTTGGGATCCCTCCTGCCTGTATTCGCAGGGAGGGGCGGTTTAGGGGTGCCGTCTTCGGCAGGAGGGCTTGGAAAGGAACCGTATATGCTGGGAGGAGAGAAGCTGATATGCACGGACGGGGAGAGGGACCTTGGGGTTATAGTGTCCGAAGATCTAAAGGCGAAAAAACAGTGTGATAAGGCAGTGGCTGCTGCCAGAAGGATGCTGGGCTGTATAAAGAGAGGCGTAGTCAGTAGAAGGAAGAAGGTGTTGATGCCCCTGTACAGGTCATTGGTGAGGCCCCACTTGGAGTATTGTGTTCAGTTTTGGAGACCATATCTGGCGAAAGACGTAAGAAGACTTGAGGAGGGCGACGAAAATGATAGGATTCATGCGCCAGAAGACGTATGAGGAGAGACTGGAAGCCCTGAATATGTATACCCTAGAGGAAAGGAGAGACAGGGGAGATATGATTCAGACGTTCAAATACTTGAAGGGTATTAACGTAGAACTCTAGCGATTTTTACTATTTGCAGAGACTCTCGGCGTGACACATCATCTGTTTGGTTTTATATTATCTTTTTCAATATTTGTTGTGACATATGTTTTTTCCTTTATCTACCCTGATGAAGGTTGTCCGAAACACGGACCGTGTTGGGTCCCCTGTTTGGTAAAAAGGTTTTAATATATAGTTTGCTTGTCACAATAAAATTTGCCTACATCATTGTACATATCTGCAGTTTTAGTTTGTTTGTTCCTGGCTGGTTTTTTCACTGCAGACGAGGTTGGACCTCCCTTCTTTTGGTTCTATTAACGTAGAACAAAATCTTTTCCAGAGAAAGGAAAATGGTAAAACCAGAGGACATAATTTGAGGTTGAGGGGTGGTAGATTCAGGGGCAATGTTAGGAAATTCTACTTTACGGAGAGGGTAGTGGATGCCTGGAATGCGCTCCCGAGAGAGGTGGTGGAGAGTAAAACTGTGAGTTCAAAGAAGGGTGGGATGAACACAGAAGATTTAGAATCAGAAAATAATATTAAATATTGAACTAGGCCAGTTACTGGGCAGACTTACACGGTCTGTGTCTGTGTATGGCCGTTTGGTGGAGGATGGGCAGGGGAGGTCTTCAATGGCTGGGAGGGTGTAGATGGGATGGAGTAAGTCTTAACAGAGATTTCGGCAGTTGGAACCCAAGCACAGTACTGGGTAAAGCTTTGGATTCTTGCCCAGAAATAGCTAAGAAAAAATTAAAAAAAAAAAAAAATTTTAATTGAATCAGGTTGGGCAGACTGGATGGACCATTCGGGTCTTTATCTGCCGTCATCTACTATGTTACTATGTAAATATAATTCTGAGCTTGCAGTTTCAGTCTTTTTGTCCCCTGCAACAGCTTCCCTACTAAGAACTGTTCCCTTCCAGTACTACTCAATTCACACTGAGTTTGAGGAGAGGGAAACAATAGCACACAGTACAATCCAAGGAAAAGGAAAATGGACCAAGGGCCGCCAGAATTGGGATAACAATAATATCTTTATTTCATGACCTCACATGGAACGTTTTTCGGCATCTATGCCTGCAGCAGCGGTCTGTACATATAACGTTACAAAAAGGTGTACACATCAATTACATATAGAAAATTAAAAAAGTACCTGGACATGAATTGTTTAATATAAAAAAATATAATACACATGGAAAGCAAGTTTTATAAAAGGGCAAACATTTATTTGAATGAAATTAATATAAAAAAAACCACTAGCGAGTTAATATCCCACATGTATGTGACTAACATTGACTGAGATAACATTTAGTGCTGAACATTGAATTATTGCACCTTCTTCAATCTAAAAGTAACACTTTTGTGAATAGCATTCCACAAGCTGTGAAAACATAAAAGTTAATAAATCCCAGCAGTTCAAACATAAAAGTTGATATCCCAAATATTTTAAATACTTAACAGAGGAGCAGGCTTGAAGAGCCTTCGATTTTTTAAAACCTACTTAGCATACATCTTTGATCATTTGTTAAATAAACATGACACATTATTGCACTAAAAACCTTTAGATAACCATTGCTGTATATTAATGGAAATATTTTGACCACTCCTTCACAGAAGCCTTCGATAGCTCAGCTGGTAGAGCGGAGGACTGTAGGAGAATTTACAGAGATCCTTAGGTCGCTGGTTCGATTCCGGCTCGAAGGACTTCAAATTTTTTTTTTTCTCTAAACAGCTTTCGCAAATATGTTGTAAATTATAATGCTTACTATTTATGTGGCCATGTTAAAATCCACCCCCTGAACCTCTGCTCTCAAGCTATATTCTTGCATTGTCCCGTAAGGGCAGGGGGATGGGGGCAGGATTATTGCACTAAACATAAGAATAATGAGTCA
The DNA here is from genome assembly GCF_902459505.1 of Geotrypetes seraphini. Lineage (NCBI taxonomy): Eukaryota > Metazoa > Chordata > Amphibia > Gymnophiona > Dermophiidae > Geotrypetes > Geotrypetes seraphini. The sequence goes on from NC_047086.1 coordinate 138,774,713, forward strand.
AACTTATAAAAATAACAAGCACACACAAACAAAACCAAGCCCGATACAATATCTCTGAATGCATATACATATTTGTGCTAATTTGTGCATATTTGTCCAGTAGTAGCCTTGCGCTTTGTGAGCAGGCCCGGAGTGTTCGGGCACGTGCGGATCAGAGGGAGCGAGAGAGCAGGCGGATGCTCTCATTTTCATGGCTATAGGATCACGGTGCTGCTCTCTTCACGGACGGCGACAAGCCTCGCATGACCATTTTCAGGCTAGCCATTTCAAGTGACCAATATTATGTATGCTTTAACACCGCGCAATAAACGTATGTATGTTTCTGTGGAATTAACACACTTTTACCGATACGTTTACTATTTGGGGCGTAATTAGTTTTTTAATGTATGTGTTCGGACCTGCATTGACGCTCAGAGCACAGTTCTAAACTTCATAGTTCATGGTCTTTGTGGCCTTTGAGAAAGGGAAAAATACTGAAAAGAGAACATTGATAATAATAACTTTGTCTTTTAAAAGTGAGCGGAGTTGCAAATACTTATAATTTACAATTAGCACAATCTAAATGTAGAGGGGGATTAGCTCAAATGGTAGAGCGCTCGCTTAGCATGCGAGAGGTAGCGGGATCGATGCCCGCATCCTCCAATAATTGTTTTAAATTATCTGCTTACAAAAATTGTTTCGTTTTATTTATATTAAAACATAACATTATCTTAAACTAATGGGTATTACCCTATGAAAGGATCGATGCCCGCATCCTCCAATAATTGTTTTAAATTATCTGCTTACAAAAATTGTTTCGTTTTATTTATATTAAAACATAACATTATCTTAAACTAATGGGTATTACCCTATGAAAGGATCAAATAAGCTTTAAGATTTAAAAAGGCAGTAACTGAGATATCAGTATTTGATCGGGCGCTGCTATTTAATATATTCATAAATGATCTAGAAGCAGGGACGAAGTATGAGATAATAAAATTTGTGGATGACACCAAACTATTTAGTGGAGCTCGGACTAAAGAAGACTGCGAAGAATTGCAAAGGGACTTGAACAAACTAGGGGAATGGGCGACGAGATGGCAAATGAAGTTCAATGTTGAGAAATGTAAAGTATTACATGTGGGAAACAGAAACCCGAGGTACAACTATACGATGGGAGGGATGTTATTGAATGAGAGTACCCAAGAAAGGGACTTGGGGGTAATGGTGGACATGACAATGAAGCTGGCAGCACAGTGCGCAGTGGCCGCTAAGAAGGCAAATAGAATGCTAGGCGTAATCAAGAAGGGTATAACAACCAGAACGAAAGAAGTTATCCTGCCGTTGTATCGGGCGATGGTGCGTCCGCATCTGGAGTACTGCGTCCAATATTGGTCGCCGTACCTTAAGAAGGATATCCAATACTCAATAGAATTCAGAGGAGAGCGACACGTCTGATAAAAGGTTTGGAAAACCTTTCATACGCTTGAGAAGAGGAGACTTAGAGGGGATATGATAGAGACTTACAAGATCATGAAGGGCATAGAGAGAGTAGAGAGGGACAGATTCTTCAAACTTTCAAAAAATAAAAGAACAAAAGGGCATTTGGAAAAGTTGAAAGGGGACAGATTCAAAACAAATGCTAGGAAGTTCTTCTTTACCCAAAGTGTGGTGGACACCTGGAATGCGCTTCCAGAGGGCGTAATAGGGCAGAGTACAGTACTGGGGTTCAAGAAAGGATTGGACAATTTCCTGCTGGAAAAGGGGATAGAGAGGTATAGATAGAGGATTACTGCACAGGTCCTGGACCTGTTGAGCGGACTGCTGGGCACGATGGACCTCAGGTCTGACCCAGCAAAGGCATTGCTTATGTTCTTATGTTAAGAGTGTAACTTTGTGGAGTAGCACAGGGCTACTCAAATGGAGGACCACAGTCCACAGTCTGGACCCCTGCACCCTCCTGAATAAAATGTGGGGGTACCCAATTTTCACTACAGGAAGCTGGCCAACTGCAAGTGTTCCTGAATATATGCAGGCAACAAGCCAGTCATCCTCAGCAGGGAGCATGGGATCTTTTTAGTTGCATGTGTTTCAGTGGAGTAATGAGGGTGAGAGCATGCAGGGCAGTGATACCCCTCCCATGGCTTCATCTCTGTTCCCCCCTCCCCCCCCCCCGCCACGTGCATACCTCCCTTCCCTTCTCTAGTTCACTGCATGATCAACAACTTCAACGTTCTCCTTGCAGTCGCGTTGGCACTCCCTCTGATATCAGTTCCTATGCACAGCACCCGGAAGTGACATCAGCAGGAGCCAATACGGTCACAAGGAGCATATTGAGGTTGTTGCTCACAGTGATGAACAACTAGAGGTATGGTGAAAGGAAAGGGGAGTGCGCACAAGGCATGGGAAGAGACGGGGAGAGGGCAAAGAGGAGGAGGGGTGCTGGTGCTTACACCATGATGGTGCCCGGGGCAGACCGCAGCCCCCTTACTACACCACTGTGTACACTGATGAATCTATAGTGTCACGACCTCAGGGAAACAGGAAGTTGGTATCCCAAGAGGCGTGGAGGGGCATAATAAAAAAAAAAGTCTAAGTTCCTTTTTGGCCTAAGTCCTTAAACGTTCAAAGCAGAAGCAGGGAAAGTGTCCATAACCAAAACAAACGTCCTTGTTTTGATTATGGCCTGCCTCTACTAAACGCCCAGATCACCACTAAGTCTTCAAGTATACCCTCACGACATCTACACTTTTTGGCCATAATGAACCAAAAAAACGCCTAAGCCCCAAACGTCCAACAGAAGGGCTTTTAGGCAAAGGAGGAGCCAGTCCTAGCCATGTGCCTAAGGCCCCGCCCACTCTAGGGCCGGGGGAGGGGGGCGGGGAGGAGGGGGATGATGGGGTTACTTGTTTTCAATTGTACCAGTTGATTGGGTTTGTGCCATGCCTGCTTTGTATTTGTTGGCTGTTGCTTTTGATGACTTTAATAAAACAGATTTCACATAAGAATACTGTGGTTTGAGAGTAACCGTCTGAACACTAGCTTGTCCTGAGGAGTCAGATGAAGAGGTAGGTTTTTATTGCTTTGATGTTAGGAAGTAGCTGATTCCAGTGCTTTGGTATGAAGTGAGAGTATGACCTTTGTCTAGCACTCTCTAGTTTAAGGCTCTGACCAGATGATATTTGAAGATGCGTTTCCTCCTGGAAGCGGAGGGATCTGTTTGGGAGATTGGCTGATATGTAGCCTGGTGCCATGTTCTGTAAAGACTTGAACGCAAGTATTAAACCTTTCAAGATGCAACGTTTAGGTAGCCAGTGGGCTGACTCTAGCGCTTGGGATACTGAATCACGGTCGCAAAGGTTCTTCAGTAGTCTGATTGCTGAATTTTGTACACATTGGAGATGCTTAATATTTTTTGCAGTCAGTCCATTGAATAATGTATTGCAGTAATCCATGCGGGAGAGGACAAAGGAGTAAAGAAGTTCTGAAAAGTCTGGTTCAGAGAAATAGTTTCTTATTTTCCATAGTTGTCGTAGATAGTAGAACGAAGACGAGACCACTTGCGAGATATGGTCGGTAAGTTATAAGTTAGAGTCCTGAAGTACCCCTAGGCTGCGGACTTGGTCTTTGGTGGTTATGGTAGATGATTACCAGAAGAGAGAGGGGCGGTTGTAGGCGCAATGTTCTTTATGGATCCACAGTTCAGTTATTTTGGTATTTTCAACTTGTTTGGCCTCCTTAAGATCCATAGCCCCATGCCACCCAAAGATTAGAATCCAGAAAGGACCACTGAGCTGAGATCAGCTCTTGAATGGCTTCATGCATAGGGAACGCTCTAGGTGGCCACCTAGTGCCCACCATTTTGGGATTAAAAGAGGATTGAACCGCTCGCTGCCTCTTGATCCTCAATATTAAGAGCTGCCAGTGCCTTGACTATAAGCGAAGGTAGCTTTTCCTTGTGAAAAACCCGCACTGCAAGGGGGGCATCCAACTCCATGGCTAGGAGCCCTCCCTCATTGAGAACATCCACGAGTGAGGCAAATGTGGATGCTATGGATTACACTGCCTCCAATTCTAGGTGGTTCACAACAGTTAAACATGGTACAAACAATGTAATTTGTTTGAGGTTTGGCAAGTAAATGCATACAATATAAAAAGAAATACATGCAATATAAAATATAAAGGAATACAGGCAATTATAAATAAAATAAAGGTTAAAAGGTAAAATATGTTAAGAATCCAGCCTATTGAATAATTGAGCTTTTATCTGTTTTCTAAAATCAAGATAGGAAGAGGCTTCTAGTACAGTTTTCTTCTCCAGGAATAGGAACTTCATGATGGCTCAGAGTTCCACACTTTTTGTTGACATGGTCCAATCAATGATCTGAAGCAATGTTAAAACATAGAATTATAATTCTGCAAATTGGCACTTTACAAAAATAAAATAACTATTTTTTAACTACAGTGGCAAAATAACGCTCAGAATTTAGGAAGCTGGTTGAGCTGATAACTTTTCAGCACCCCCTCATAAGAGCTCTAATTATTATGGTAGATTTGGCTATTATTTTTTCTGTGGTTTTCGTATTAATGTGTTAGCATAGGATGGAGTTGTTTTACTAGATTTTCTCAAAAGGCCTGGATTTCTTAATCAGGCTTTTAGGTGTAACATAAGTTAGAAATTGCACTTATGACAGGGGTGCCTACCTGCCCGACGTCAGCTCACAGGATCATAATTTTTTAGTTTTCCAAGGAACTAAGAAGTTGTGTTATTTTGGAGTTATTCCAAAAGTGTGTCAAAAATGTATTTTATGTGCCTTCCTGGTTATTTTTAAAAAAATTTTCCTTTTATTTCTAATTTAATCTTTTTCAATTTAAAAAATTGTATTTTTTACAAAATTCTGTTTTTGGGCCTTCAGTCCATCCCAAGAATCTCAGGCCGAGAATGTCGACCCTTTATTGGGTTCAGATTTACTCGACTTTCCCGAACCATAAAGTCCTTCGATCTTATGTCAACGGACTTTCCCTAGAACTATAATGGGTACACTACATGTCAAACTGATTGACAGGTGAGATAAGATAAGGTTTGACCAATCAGCATTCACTTCCAGGTTAGACCACACCCACTGCCCCACCCATGTCCCTCCCATAGGAATTAATGGTGGTAACTCCACCCACTGTCTGCCCCCAAAGTAATGTCTTCCCCCTGTCTACATGAGTTATGTGCTTGGGTATTCCCATTTGCACTAGAGTTCTCCATAGTTTATTGTCATCCACACAGTCAAAAGCTTTACTGTAGTCAATGAAGCAAAGGAATAGGGGTTTTTGGTATTCTTTGCTCTTTTCCATAGCTATCTAATATTGGCAATAATGTCTATTATTCCTCAACCTTTTCTGAAACCAGTCTGAACTTTGAGTAGTTCTTGCTCAACTTATGATTGTAGCCTTCGTTGTATTATTTTCAGCAATATTTTGCTGGCATGTGGAATTAATGCAATTGTTCTGTAGTTGTTACAGTCCTTGGCATCACCTTTCTTTGGTATAGGTATGCTTGAGCTATGCAGCTTCAGAAGATTTCCTCAAACAAGAGTTGGTCGGCTCAGCAAATTCCTGTGCAGTATATCACATTCCCCAAGGGTCACTTAGCAGGGAGTATTCTAAAATTGGGGGTTCATGCCAGTGAAATAGAAAGTTTGCCTGATTTGTATTTTTTCTGGAATATTGCTAGAAGTACCTTGGGTAGCAAGGATCCAGCCATTCCAGGTAACATTGTAATCAGTTGTGTCTACCCATATTTTTTTAGATATGTAGTTAGGGAAAATAGCTCCCACCTGTGTAGGTTGTGTTTCAGAAGGAGGTACCGCAACAAGAAGGAAGTTAGGTTTAGGCCTAAACATTCTCCTGGAGTATTGGTTTGATCTGTGTGTTCTTGCAGTGGATCTATTGTTAAATTCGAGAAAGGATAGAGAGCTAATTGTTCTCTTCTGGTCATAGTCAATGACTGTAGTGTATAGGTGCATCCAAGGTGTGTCATTTGTGGTAACAGGCTGATTAAAGCAATTATGTGTGGGTATTATTTCAAATGACCAGCTTTCGGGTATGGCGGTATATAAAAATAAATTTATTATTATTATTATTATTATTAAAACTCCAAAGGAAATCAAAAATAAATTTATTATTATTATTAAAACTCCAAAGGAAATCCATATACATATGATGCAAACATTTAGTGACAAATGCTCATTATACTCCACAGTGAAGTGGTGTGCAAACTTTCAGCATGTAGATTTTGAGACCAAAGATGCAGCAGGGTCTGGGCGGCCTCAAACAGTGTCAACTCCTAAAATTGTTGACCATGTCCATGGTCTGATTTTGGCAGATTGGCAAACATTTATTTAAATTTATATCCCATTTTCCCAGAAAGCTCAGGACAGGTTATAGGGGAACAGACATAGTTTCAATAAACAAAGGGAGGGGAGGAGGGACTATCTACAGCACATAGGGACACATATAGTTTCAAAAGTGGAAACATATTTAACATATAGGAACATACCAAGTGTCAATAAAGGCTAAAACAATTGCTGAGATATTACAGATATCCAAGGAATGTGTTGGGTGTATAATCCACAAACAGCTGGGTATGCAGAATCTGTCAGCCAAGTAGGTGCCCAAATGCTTGAATGCTGATGACATAGGTGTCAGAACTGGGAGGTCCCAGAGGCCATGGCCTCCCAAAAAATTCCCGGTGGTAAAGGGCAGATGGTGTATCTACACAGGCAGTACTCTCCTGGGAGCAGCACCTTGCTGCCGGCCAGCGTACCTGCTGGTTGCCTCTCTCTGCTGCGAACCTTCCCTGACATCTACTTCTTCCCTCCCCACTCCATCCTTACATGGCACGTCTATTTTACATTTATTGTAAACGTTGCCGGGTGGAGGAACTGACTTCTCAATGTTGCCCTGCCACCAGCTGGCATCTTCTCTCTACTGCACCCCACACTCTCTGACAACTTCCTGTTTCTGCTGGGACAGGCAGTGGAGAGATGACACTGGCCAGCGGCAGAGCAGTGTTAGGAAGTCAGTTCCTCTGCCCTGCAACATTTTATAAGAAATGTAAAGTAGATATGCGATGGGGAGGGAAAGGAGTAAATGTTGGGGAAGGTTCGCAGCAGAGAGCCGACCAACAGGTATGTTGGCTGGCAGCAAGATGCTGATTCCACCAGAGTGCTGATTTGGGGAGATTTGGGGGAGAGATAGAAGGTACAAATGAAGTGATATAGGACTTGGGAGAGGGAGAGATGTTGAATTCAAATGAGGGAAGGAGGGAGAGATGTGATACTCAGGAATAGGGTAAGAGGAGGGAAAGATGTCAGATATGTAAGGGACAGGAAGAAATTGACTTGGGGATGGTGGGGGGTAGAAGGATCACAAGGAGAGGTGGCAGAGGGGGTAGAAGGTACAGTGAGAGATGGATTTGGAGGGTAGAGAGAGCAAGAGAGGAAGAGAAGGACATGGGAGAAGGCAGAGGGGGCCAGGGAGAGATGGTAGAAGGGGGTGAAAGGGAGACATGGATGGGGGGGCAAAATGGAAAGAAGGAGAGGTGGATTTGGTGGAGAGGACAAAATGTGGAATGGGAAGGAGATTCAGGGGAGGAGCAGAAGAGGGAGGAAAGATGGACTACTCAGGGAGGGCAAAGGGGGAAGAGGAGAAATGGACAGAGAAAGGCGGAGGGGATATGGACTGGGGGCCAGAAGCGGGGAGGGAAGAGAGATGTCAGACTTGGGAGGAGGGAGTGGAAGGGCAGAAAGGATAGATGTTGGACTTATGGGAGGGAGAAAGAAAAAGAGGAAGGAAATGCTGGGCTACAAGGGTAGAGTAAGCAACAAGGAAGGGAGATGGTAGAAATGGTGGCTCCATGTGGGAGAGTTGTCATGGAGATAAATGAGAAAAATGAGGATATGAGGATAGAAATGTGGTAATGGGAAGCAAATAAAAGAGAATAGGAGGATGAGAAATGTAAAAGCTAGAGGGTGAGAGGAGATAAAAAGTTGATTAGATAAAAAGTGAAAAGGAATAAAGCAATGCTCTCTCTAAGCTGTGTGGCTGCACACCTTTTGGTAGCAGGCCATGTAACCATCACACCAGGACCTCTGGCCATATTCTGCTGCTGCTGCTGCTGTGGTTTTGTGAAGAAAGAAGTGCAGCTTGAAGGAAGGAGGAAGAGGCCTACTTGTATGTCTTAGAGCTAGGAAGGGGCATGAACTTGGGACAAGGGAGGGAGGGAGAGAGGCACATTGGGTCACAGAAGGGAAGGATGGGGAGGGAGAGGGGTGCGTTGTGACAAAGAAGGGAGTGAGTGTGAACTTGAGATATGGGAGGGAGGAGGCATGACCTTGAGACATAGGATGGAGGGAGGGAAAGAAATGATGAGGTGGGGGAGGGAATAGAAAGGGAGAATTGTTGAACATGGGTGTGAAATGGAAAGAGATGGTGTACATGGGGAAAGGAAGAAAGAGGAGAATTGTTGAACATAGGGAGGGAGAGAATTGTTGGATATGGTAGTGGGAGAGGAATGAGGTAAAGAGAGAGAAATGTTGGATGTGGAGGGAACAGTGGGACAGATGGAAAGGGATGCAAGAGGGAGGAATTTGAGAATGACACAGGGACAATTTTTCCCCATCCCCACGGGAACTAATTATCCTGTCCCAGCAAGTTCTTTTGCTGTCCCTGCCCCATTCCTGTATGTTCTGTCCTCATCTGCGCAAGCCTCAAACACTTTAAAATCATAAGTGTTTGAGGCTTTTGCAGTTAAGGCAGAGCTTACAGGAATGGGGCAGGGGCAAGACGGCAACAAAACTCACAGGGACGGGACAGGGAAATTAAGTTCTGCGGGGATGGGGGACAATTTTGTCCCCGTGTCATTCTCTAGGATGAATATTGGACATGGTGGTGGAGGAAATGGAGGAAGAAATGTGACATGGTGCTGGAGAGGAGTGATAGATGGAGAAATGTTAGAAATGGGGCTGGTAGGCAGGGGCAAAAGATGTTTCACAGTTTGGGGGATAAGAGAGGGAAAAATGTTGGATGTAAAGGGAGTTGGAGAGATGCATCCTGAATCCCTCTCACTCTCCTCCCTTTGCAGCAATGGAGAGAATGAGAGGGAGAGAGATGGTGCATATAGGGGTGGAGGAGATAGGAAGAAATACTGTGCAGGGTTGGGGAGGAGAAAAATAGTGTGCTTTGTGTAGTTGAATTTTGTGGTTACCATTATGTATTGTTAATAAAATTATATTGTGTGTACAGTATATGAAAAATGAATGGAAGAAATGGCATTTGCAAATGGAGGGTGGAGTCTGGGAGTAGGTCTGAGGCAGGGTCTATGGCAGAGCTTTTTCCCCACCACCCACCCCCAAATAAAAAAATGTTCTGCTGCTTGTGGCTGACAAGAAACAATGTTGATTATAAGGCATTTTCAGCAAACTGTTGCCAACTTTTTGGAACAACTAGTTACTGTTAGTGAAACATGGGTTTTCACCACTATAATCCTGAGACAAAACAACAGTCCTTGCAGTGGCAGCGCTCTTGTTCTCCAAGGCCAAGGAAATTCAAGACCCAAAAGTCATTAGGAAAAATCATAGCCACAGTGTTTTGGGTTCAGGAAGGTGTTGTAATGATTATCTTCCACAGGACTAACAGTTAATGCAGGGAAGGGGTAAAACGCGGACCTCGCAGACCTAAACCTGCACGTCCTTAACAATCTGAGGTCCATGCCACTTTTAGTTTCAGCATAGGTTATGGCTCTGACAGGCCTCTATGACAATTTAGCTCTGATGGATCCTAATTCTTTTCCCTCCCTATGCTGAGACTAAAAGTGGCACAGACCTCAGGGCAAAAGTGTTGCCACTTTTAGTCTCAGCATAGGGAGGGAGAAGCATTAGGGTCCGTCAGAGCTAAAGTGTCATGGAGGTCTGTCAGAGCCATGGCCTACACTGAGACTAAAAGTGGCGGGGTGCTGGGTTAGTCTATTTGTATTCTGGGTCTACTTTGTTGTTATTCCACGGTTGACTGTGTTTGAAAATAAAAATTGATGCAGAATAACATAGGCGTCGGAATGGGGGAGGCCACAGGGGCCGTGGTCTGCCCAAAAATTGGCAGTGACTCTAGACTCCTGACTTCCCTACATCTACCTTCTCACCGCCAGTGTTTAGTTTTTTTAATCTTCGCTGTTGGTGTTTAGTTTTTTTTTAGTCTTCGGGCAGCATTGACAAGATCAGCATGCGCTGGAAGTCTTTATTCAGCAGCAGTTTCCTGTTTCCACATAGTGAGGTGGAGTGGCGCTCGTGGGCTGTAGAGGGTGCTAATGGAATGGATAGTGTGCAGGACATGGTGCAGTATTTTGTGGAGTTTTTTCTATGCCGGCTTTTCGTATGGTTCTGGGTAACTCTAGTTAGATACAAGCATATGTGTTAGTTAAGGCTACGCCCAATAGAAGCGTACAAAAAGTTGGTGAATGAAAATCTGAATATGAATGTAGCCAAGGCCAGGAAAACACACTACAGATTAACATTAAGGAAAAGCATAATAATATTCTCTGTATGTATTTTGCTATTAAGCCAGACCATAGAGGGAATCAGGTAATGCGTAACATACTTCTAGGGGGATTAAGAACTCCATCTTTTATTAAGAACTCCATCTTGTTTAATGATTCCATTTTGTGTTAGTGACTTTCTGTCTCTCTGTCTCTGTCTTTGTTCTCTCTAAGTCTTCCTGCCTTAAGCCGCGTGGCTCTAATTAATATCAGACCTCTCAGTCTGGCTTATATAGGGATACATATTTTTTTGAATACAAATACTGTACTGTATTTATATGTATCTTATGAATGCAATATACCGTGTTGGGTGTGTGATATGTGGTATGAATGATATGTGAGAGAATGATTTGTACTTAATTTTAAATGTAAGATGCAAGAAACTTTAAGGAGAAATCCTTAGAACAACATTTGGAAAAAGAGCCAGAAACACTGTACCAGTCTTTGAGAGCAGAACAGGAAAGGTCAGCTAGTTTGACCTCCAGCATAGGAGGAAGAGGGAGTAGGCCTTCTCCTTCTTCTGTGCTGACAGGGACATGAACTTATCAGCAGGCTGGCTTTAACACAGACAAGCTGTTTGATTTAAGTTTTGAGAATGACAAAAAGTGTATATTGAGTATGTTATAATGGTTTTATGCATATTCAGAAATTAAGGTAAACAAAATTATGATTTTTAAAACCTTTGTCTTTGAGTTTGAAAAATTGTTCCTATGTAAAGGAATGTTCTTTGTTCAAACCTAAAGACAGCCTCTGTTAGCTGATTGGCTGACAAGGGATGACGTCGTACTGGTTTGAAAGTATATATTGATGTATAATTGAGAAAAGAGTGGGGATTCTTTGTCAGAAATGCCAGTGTTTGGCGTCTGTAAAGTCCTCTGATGACGCAAATAATCTTTTGATAATTGTTATGGAAATAAATAAAATTAATAAATTTTTTAATACCTTTTGCGTCATGTGCCATTACTCATGTACACTTTACACACCTAAGAGCAAACCTGGCTGCTCAATTGGCACCCCAGATGGGACAGCTGCTTTAGAGCGCGCTTGTGTCAGATTACCCTGCTTAATAGATGGGCTGTTGCTGAATGAAGGATTCCAGAGCAGGGTGACAGCAGCACGCTGATCTTGCTGACGCTGCCTGAAGATTAAAAAAAACTAAACATCGGCGGTGAAGATTATAAAACACTAAACACTGGCAGTGAGAAGGTAGGTGTAGGGAAGTCGGGAGTCTAGAGTCGAAAATCCAAAGTCAGAAAGTGGTTGTGTCATCATGTGTTAGGGTCCCGCTAGGGCAGGGGTGTCAAAGTCCCTCCTCGAGGGCCACAATCCAGTCGGGTTTTCAGGATTTCCCCAATGAATATGCATGAGATATATTTGCATGCACTACTTTCATTGTATGCTAATAGATCGCATGCATATTCATTGGGGAAATCCTGAAAACCTGACTGGATTGCGGCCCTCGAGGAGGGACTTTGACACCCCTGCGCTAGGGGGAAGGGAAGAAATAATTGATACATGCCTGGCAATATGGTAATAATTATGGCAAGCAGATTAGATATGTCAGTAATATTTTGTGCTGCACTAGAATTCACACTTTATTATGCTAGGAGGAGGGAGAGTCCCAGGACCCACTACCCAGTACTCTTTACACAATTGACTTTTCTGCTGCTTTGACCTGTCCACTTCCATACAAGTGATTGCTTGGTTAATGTAACTGATATGTGCATAAATTTAACATGACCAAAAAATATGTAATCATAGAATATGCACAATATAGTAAATTAACACAAGGGTGCTATATCCACATCGATAACTTAAGAAATAGTAGCAACCTTTTCTACTATTTTATGCAACCCCTTTGTCTCCAGTTTTTACATAGGATCCTCAGCGGCACCACTTAGAGCTCAATTGCATCTCATTGTTCTAAGGTTTACGTGTCAGCTCGTCATCGGGTCCCTTTTCTTTTCTTTTATGTTAATAGTTTTTTATTTGTTTTCTATTTTATTTTGTATATATTAACTTATTTATAAGCATATACTTAGCTTAGTCGTGTGGTCTCTGGCTAGGGGTGGTTTATACCAACATGTTTCGCTATCAAAGCTTTATCAAGGTTTTAACCCCTACAAACAACAAAAGCTATAATTAATATTCATCTTTTTGTAACAATCATAACAAAGTATCAATTTCAACTAAGTTACAATATGTACTTATTCATTCTCACCTAACTAATATACCGCCAGAAGCTGTGACCATATTGTAACTTAGTTGAGATTGATACTTTGTTATGATTGTTACAAAAAGATGAATATTAATTATAGCTTTTGTTGTTTGTAGGGGTTAAAACCTTGATAAAGCTTTGATAGCGAAACATGTTGGTATATAAGACCACGCGACTAAGCTAAGTATATGCTTATAAATAAATAAATAAGTTAATATATACAAAAGAAAATAGAAAACAAATAAAAAACTATTAACATAAAAGAAAAGAAAAGGGACCCGATGACGAGCTGACACATAAACCTTAGAGCAATGAGATGTAATTGAGCTCTAAGTGGTGCCGCTGAGGATCCTATGTAAAAACTGGAGACAAAGGGGTTACATAAAATAGTAGAAAAGGTTGCTACTATTTCTTAAGTTATCCAAAAATATGTAAGGCACAATGCCAAAATGGCCCCAGTTGACTTGTAAAATGTAATCATGTAATACATTGCCCTCTATCAGCTTTTACAAATTAGGGAAAAACAAAAGATGAAGGGATTGATTTATATCCCCTTTATGCTTCACATTTCACATGTCAACTTAATTTAATATACTGTGAATAAAATAGTTATCTAAGCAATTTACAAGTCAAATTAAAATCTGAAGGGGGAAGAAAAGGAGCCAAGAGATGAGATGGAGAAATGATACACTCTGGATCCTCACCTCTCTCTCTCTCCTTTCCCACTCCCTTTGCACCAAGGGAAGAAATTAGAAAGATGGAGACATATTGCACAAGGTGGTGGAGGAGAAAGAGAAGGAAATGCAGAAGAAAGCAAACAGAAACTAGAACCAACTTGATGGAAAAATAAATCCCTAGAAAACAAAGGTAAAAAAAAGTAATTTATTGATGAACTATTTTAGTTTTGGGAAACCTATATAACAGATATCTTTGTATTCCGTTCAATAGAAAAGGAATTGCATTTCTGGTTTTATTTCTCTAGTGCTGAAATATTTGAACCCCCAGCTAAGGTTCTCCTCCAAAGATGGCCAATACTCTCTTCTACCAAGTGTAGCAGTCGCTGACAGCATCCTTGCACCACTGAGTTGCCAGCATCTGTGACTTTGGGACACTGCTGCTGCCTGTCAAGTATGGTAAAAAGGGTTTGACCACCTTCAGAGGAAGTCTTCAGCTGACACAGCTTGAAGGTCTTCATCAGCTGGAGTGTTTATATTTTCATTAAAGGCTCTAACAGACTCATTTACAAAATATGTGTTGTTGTTAGGTGCCATCAACTCGTGCTCGAGTCCTAGTGACTTGATGAATTTCGGATCTAAAAATAAATTGGTTTTGTGCTAGTCTAGAAAGGTCCTCCAGCATCATTCCCATGATTGTTTTCAACATGTCCAGCCATCTGATTGCAGATCGCCCTCTTCGCCTGGCTCCTTCAAACTTCCCAAACATGTGATCCAGTGATCACTCTCTTCTGATGGTGTGACTAAAATAAGACAGTCATAACTTAATCATTTGGGCTTTCAAGTGACATAGCCAGTTTGATCTCTTCCAGAATTGATTTGTTAGCTCTTCTGTTAGTCCACAGCATGCCTAAAATTCTTCTCTAGCACCAGAGATCAAATGAGTCAATCTTCTTTCTGTCTTGTTTCCGTAGTGTCCAGCTTTTGCATCCATAACTGACCACTGAGAACATGAGTGCGTGGAAAAGGCTGATCTTCGTTTGGAGTGTTATCTCCTTACCTTTGAATACTTTGTAGAGAGCCTTCATTGAAGAACGACCAAGTGCCATTCTGCAGAGTATTTCCTCACAGCTAGTTGCTTCGTTTACAAAAGAGCCCAGGAGACTGAAATCCTTTACAACCTCTATTCTATCACCTTCAAGCTCAAAATCTTCATCATTTTCCATGTTCATGATCTCTATCTTGTTTATGTTCCATTCTAATCCCATGTTATGACATTCAGCTTTGACTTTTCTTAGTAGATACAGTATGTCTTCTTTGCTGCTGGTGATGAGCATTATGTCATCTGCACAGTGCAGGTTGTTTATATTTTGGCCACCAACTTTGAAACCGACACTCTCTTATTCCAACTTTGCTTTTCTGAAGATGATTGTCACCATACAGATTGAACAGGTAAGGTGACAAGATGCATCCTTGCTTGACACCATGCTTTATTGGAAACCAATCAGTATTACCGTCGATACCAGATGACTTGTTTTTCAATAAAGCTTTAATCACTGCTATGACTTCTTTTTAAAAAATATCTTGTTCTTCTTTGGCTTCAGTTTCCAGATCAATTTCCACAATGTTATCCTCATTGCTCTGTTTGTATACATTTTCCGTATATTCATTCCATTCTTTTTAATGCTTTCTGGATCATTCAATATCATTCCATTGTAATTTTTAAGCATCTCCAGTCGAGATTGGAATTTCTGCTGCTTGTAGATTGGCCAGTATTGAAAACAGGATACTGTGGGGCACAGGGCTATTACTTAGAGGCTTTTAAGAGTTTGGGGTTAGAAATTGGGAGGAGGAGGAGGAGACATAATTATACATCTACTGTATTTTTAAGGTGATTTGTGGTGAGAGTGGGTGTTGAAGAACTCACAATGCTTCAGTTTGTGCAAGGGATGTTTATTAAGATTAGTTACAAAAAAAAAAAAAGGAAACAGGATACTTTGTTAAATGCATACTTTGCTAAATTTTCGAGTGATTCAGAGGTGATTGCAGTGACCAAACATCAGAACATTTTTTTTTTTTTGGAAGGGTTAAAGAAACTTCAGATACGATGTGCCAAGTATGTTGGAACTTAGGAGGAAAATATGTGGAATAGCTTGTAAATTCCATGGCTTCACATCATTCCCTTATCCGCTGAGAACTTTTCAGCACCCCCACCCCTTAAACTATTACGACTATTTTGACTTCCTGGGCAGTCTCAGATCGAGGTTTGAAACACAGATTCATTGAAGAGCCAATCGCAGGGCAGCTTACTCCATGGCTGAAGGCGATCCTTGAGGACCAATCGTAGAGCGCGTTGTTGTTGTCTGGCAGAGACGGAGAGCTTGGTGGGTTTGTTTTGGGTTCGCGAGGCTGTGGCGGTAGGGAAGCGGTGCTTCGTGCTTTCGTTTCTTCATCCAACATGTAGTGCCGAGCGGAGCCGCTGGGATAGAGGTACGTAACGGTAGGGATTCGCGGACAGGGTGAGCATTTATCTAGAGGAAAGCAGGAGTAAAATAATGCTAAAAACTCCGCTACTTCGCTGCTCCTTCTCCTCTCCCCCTCATTAGAGGGGCCAACGGTCCTTAGCCCGGTATCTGCGGGAAGGTGGTGAGAGGCTTGAGTACACGCATCACGTAGCACAAGTAAATGCCGTATTTTTGCATGCTTTGTGCAGTTCGTCTGTATTGTAACTCGTGTTGTGTAAAATTCAACAACGAAAGCAGAAAGATGTCGATAGGGAAAAACCACTCGGCTCACCTAGTCACTCATTTGTACCTGTGTACAGGTCTATCACAAGTATCGCTTCGTGGGTTTTTCTTGTTCCTTTTACCACCAGGATTGCTTGGCGTTTGGCTCAAGACTCGCTTAAATTCTGTTACTGCTCTGATTCGTGTATATTTTCCATTGATGTTTACTAAGAATGGTGTGGCCTCTAATCTTATGTTGTTGTTCTCTAAGGATTTATCAGTTTTATTCTTGATCAACTTTCTTGCCTAATGTGTTTTGATGCTCTTGTGCTGCATGGCTTTGATAGGTGTGCCTTAATGTCAAATACCTCTTTAATGTGTGTTGAGGATTTTTCTATGGCAGTGTTTATCAACTTCTTCAAGCCAAGTACTCCCTAAGCCTAACAAATACCAACGCCCCAGACCCGCTCAAGCTCCGCCCCCAGACCCCACCCCCATAATAATAGTACTAATTGTAATGCAATTTCTTACATCCATTTTTCATATACACACAATATAATCTTATTAATACATAATAGTAACCACAAAATTAAAAAAAACACAAACACTGGGGTCCTTTTACTAAGGTGCGCTAGCTGTTTTAGCACATGCAAAATGCTAATGCATCCATTATATTCTATGGACACGTTAGCATTTAGCGTGCGCTAATATTAAGGTGCACTAAAACGCCTAGTGCGCCTTAGTAAAAGGACTTAACTATGCAGAGAAAATGTTAATTATCGTTAGTATTTGGGAGGTTTTTCCAAAGAGGTCAAGGCAGATGACTTTAAAATATGCAATCAGTAACAACTATAGAATAATAGACAAATATAGAGCAAAATATAAACAGCAGATATAAATTCACAAAACTGACACTTTTTTGTCTTCATTTATTTGCATTTTAAAATAACAAGCAACATCAGGCATATCAACAAAGCCAATATGAGAAAAATAAATCATAACAGGGGATAAGGGAGGAAGGGGGTAAGTACAAAACAGTTAGTATTTAAACAAAGAAAAGACATAGGGGCTCTTTTATCAAGCCGCGCTAGCGGGGTTAGCGTGTCGGACATTTCATCACACGTTAACCCCTGCGGCTGGCTAAAAAACTAATGCCTGCTCAATGCAGACGTTAGCGGCTAGCTCGGCAGGCGGTTTAATGCGCGGTATTACGTGCATTAAACCCCTACCGCAGCTTGATAAAAGGACCCCATAGATCTATTACAGTTTTAGGGCTCAGTATGTGTAACTGAACAAGAAACACTTTTAATGCTGACCATTTACGAGAGAGAAAACTGATACATTTTGATCACTAAATTGAAAATAAAATTATTTTTCCTACCTTTATTGTCTGGTGATTTCATGAGTCTTTGGTTGCATTTTCTTCTGACTGCATCCAATAGTTCTTTCTTTCTGCTTCCTGCATGCTTCCTCTCCTCTGGACCCCATTCCCTTCCCCAACCAACATCTCTCTATCCCTCCATGTGTCACTTTTCTTCCTCTCTCCTCCACCCCTATTGGCAATATGTCTCCCTCTCTCTCTTTCACTGTCCATTTGTCTTGAGAGATCTAGGCATCTATCCCACCCCCTCTACTGCCACATCCAACATTTCTCCCTCTCTCATCCCCCAGATCATGTGCAGCATTTATCACCCCTCTCCAGCACAATGCCACATTTCTCCCTCCCTTTGCATCCCCTTTAAACTGCCATTTCCACCACCATATCCAATGTTATCCCAGGACAAGCAGGCAGCATATTCTCTACATGTGGGTGATGTCATCCACGCAGCCCCGATCGGATACTCTCGCAAGCAAACTTGCTTGAAGATCTTCAAGCTTGCGAGTGTACTGTGCATGCGCATGTGCCTTCCTGCCCAAGTTAGGGTGCGCATCTCCTCAGCGTGGCCTCAGTTCTTGTTTTTCCGCAGAGCCAAGAAGCCCTGTTCTACAGCTCTGCCATTTCCTACTTGCCTTCTCGCACCGCGGCTTTCTTTATTTTATTTCATTTTTAAGTCGCTGTGCGGCGCCTCTTTTTATTTAAGAAACAAAAAGATTTGTTGTGTTCCCGCTGGTTTTCCTCCGGCTGGCCTTTCTTGGGCTTCGGCCCTGCCGCTAGTCCTCATTTGGCTGCGGCTATGTTTTTCTTTCTCCCCTGGCCTCTCACTGGATTCACCACATGTGAGTAGAGCGGCCGGGCCTTTTTCCTTCATTGGAATTGAGCTGACGTGGCATCGATCCCCAGTGGCGGCCTCGTCTAATCCCTCTGGTCCCGTCTGCTGTGCCTCATGGGTTCCATCCTCGGGTAAGTCTCTTCTTTCCTTCCTAGGTGCGTTACCTCAGTAACGACGCTAGCCGAGTCTCAGGCATTCCAGGCATCGAGTGCAGTCGTGCAAGCCTCTACGAGACCTTTGAAGCGTGCCTTCTTTCATGGGAATACTCATCCTCAAGGTTGCCCTCTATGGAGCGCACTGCTGCACTTTCATTACCAGTTTCATTGGTATGGTGCCACCTTTCGAAGCCTTGACTGAATTCGACTGAGCGACGTCGGCTGAGGCTTTGTGCCTCGGCGTCGACTGGGGCTTTGTGCCGCGGCATCGATGTTTACCGGATCCTGTTCAGGGATTCAAAGGTTCTCAACTTTCTCACCAATCCCTGGTGGTTGAGTCTTCCTTGAAGAAGTCCAACCCCTCGAGGGTGTACGCTGCGTCCCGCCAGGGCGGGAGGGCCGTCCAATGGACAAGTTTGGTCGCCGTCTTTATCAATACTCGATGATGGCGAACCGTGTCCTCAACTAAACCTTTATCTTCGCATCCTATCTCTGGTTCTATGTGAAAGCCCTCCACTCATTCCGGGCAGTCGTGCCGGATTCTCGTAGTAAGGAGTTTCGTCTCCTAGAGGAGACTCTCCCAGCTTCAGCTCTATATGTTCCAGGCAGCCTATGACGCCTTCGAGTTGTCCTCGAGAGTCACAGCTTTTGCGATTACCATGCGTCATCTTGCTTGGCTCAGCGTGTGGCTATGGATCCAAATCTCCAGGATCGTCTAGCCAATCTCCCTTGCGTGGGTACTGCGCTATTTGATGATTCCATCGAGGCGGCCACTAAGCGCTTCTCAGAACACAAACGATCCTTCTCCTCTCTGGTTCGCCTTAAGCCGAAGACCCTCCGGCCTGGCAGTATAAAATCCCTCTCCAGAGGTACCCACTATACCACTCCTGCATTCTCTCAGTCTCCTTCGAAGCAGCTGCAATAGCTGCAGCAGCGCCAAGCTACGGTTCCGGCGAAACCTGGACTGTCTTTTTGACTATTCTAGTATGAGCCTCCGGGCTCCTCTCCTTCTGGAGACTTCTCCCCTCCCTTCAGGGGGTGTCACCATCATTTCTACGCACGGTGGGACAGCCTTACCTCTGATAGTTGGGCGTTTTCCATCATCCGGGTAGGGTACTCCCTTCACTTCAGTCACGTACCCCAGACCTTCCTCCTGGAGAGTGTCCTTCAGGCCAGTCTCAACTGCCCCTTCTGTTGCAGGAAGCTTGAGCTCTACTTCACCTCTGAACAGTTGATGAGGTTCCTCCGGATCAGTGGCATACTGGATTCTACTCCCGGTATTTTCTGGTGCCCAAGAAAACGGGGGATCTGCGTCCGATCCTAGACCTACGTGCCCTGAACAAGTTTCTAATCCAGGAACAGTTCAGTATGCTCACCCTTCCAACGTTGTGCCCCCTCTTGGACAAAGGATACTGGCTGTGCTCACTGGACCTCAAAGAGGCGTACACGCACATTCCTATACACCCGGCCTCACGCTGGTTTCTGAGATTCTGGATGGGGGATCTCCATCTCCAGTATCGTGTTCTTCCCTTCAGCCTGGCGGCCTCTCCGAGGGTTTTCACGAACTGCCTGGTTATGGTAGCTGCTGCCCTGTGTCTCCGCAGCCTGCAGGTGTTTCCCTACCTCGACGACTGGTTGATCAAAGCATCCTCTTGCCAGGAGGTTCTGTGAGCGACGAATCAAACCATCTTGCTCCTTCAGAGTCTCGGTTTCGAGGTGAACTTCCCCAAGCCTCGCCTCTGTCCGTCCCAGTCTCTGGAGTTAATCGGAGCAGTCCTGGACACAGTTCGTCTGCGCTCCTTCTTGTCTTGGCCTTGGTAGGAGGCCCTTGTTCGTTTATGCCGGAAGGTGGCCCATCTGTCTTCGGCCCCTGCTCGACTTCTGATGGTCCTTGGTCACATGGCCTCTACGGTTCATGTAACTCCTTTTGCCAGACTTCACCTCCGCATTCCCCAGTGGACTCTTGCGTCCCAATGGAATCAGTATCAAGACTCTCTCTCTCTCGACGCGTTGTCGTGCCTCCTTTGTTGGAGAACTCTCTCTGTTGGTGGCTGCTCTCTTCCAATTCGTCCAGAGGTTTTCTGTTTCATGCTTCTCCTCCGCGAAAGGTCCTCACGATGGACTCATTGGCCTATGCTTGGGGGGGGGGCTCATCTGGCCGGTCTTCGCACTCATGGTCTTTGGTCCAGTGCAGACCGCCTTTGTCACATCACTCTGCTGGAGCTTCGTGCGATTCTCCTCACTCTGAAAGCTTTTTGCCACCTGCTTCACGACCGAGTGGTGCTGATCCGCACGGACAACCAGGTCGCCATGTATTATATCAACTAACAGAGGGGCACGGGGTCCCAGTCCCTGTGCCAAGAGATGTTGCGGCTTTGGGTTTGGGCCATTTGCCACAATAGGTTCCTTTGAGCGGTCTATATTTTGGGCTAGCACAATTGTCTGGCGGACAGCCTCATGAGTGGTCCCTCCATTCCTGGCTCTGCGTCAGGTATTTGCTCGTTGGGGGACTGCGGATGTCGATCTGTTCGCGTTCCTCCTCAATTATAAGCTACCCCACTTATACTCCAGGGTTTACACCCTTCTTGGGCTTGAAGCGGATGCTTTCTGCTGGATTGGACGTACCTTTTTCTGTATGCGTTCCCTCCATTCCCTCTGATTCTGATGATTCTCGTCAGGTTCCAGTCCTCATGGGCCACCATGATTCTGATAGCTCCTCGGTGGCCCCGGCAGTTGTGGATCTCCCTTCTGTACAACTCGGTTCCAGGGAGCCTCTTCTTCTGCCTGTTTTCCTTCTCTGCTATTGCTGAGTCGGGGTTCACTGCTTCATCCCAACCTGCAGTCTCTGCACTTGACAGCCTGGTTCCTTGAGACTTAATGCCCTCGTTCCAGCTCTTCCAGCCTGTGCTGGACGTCCTGGGGGCGTCTCGGCAGGAGTCCACTCGACAATGTTACCATAAGACTTGGACCCAATTTTATTCCTGGTGTGCTACTCGGCAGCCTGAGCCATCCTTTGCCTCCCTGTCTGCTGTCTTAGACTATCTGTTGCATTTGTCGGGCGCTAGACTCAAGTCCTCTTCGATTCGTGTCCACCTTAGTGCCATTACTGCTTTTCATCTGCCGCTTGACAGGAAGCCTATCTCTGTTCATCCTGTGGTTTCCCTCTTCATGTAAGACCTTTCCTGCATTCCTCCGCCCCTTAAACCTCCTCCGGTGGTTTGGGATCTTAACGTGTTCTTGTTCCTTTCATGTAACTCCCGTTTGAGCCGCTAGCACGGGCTCACTTGCAGTTTCTTCCTTGGAAGGTTGTGTTTCCTATTGCTCTCATGTCTGCCTGTCGGGTCAGTGAGCTTCAAGCCCTGGTAGCGGACCCACCTTTCATTGTCTTCCATCATGATGAGGTGGTCCTCCGTACCCATCCTACGTTGTTTCCGGGTATCCCATCAACCAATCCATGGTTCTTCCTATGTTTTTTCTGAAGCCCCCTTCTCACTTGGAGAAGTGGCTCTGCATTCTCTTGATTGTAAGCGTGCGCTGGCCTTCTACTTGAAGCGCATCGCTCTGTTCCACAGCTGTTCCTCTCTTTCGATCCTACTCACTTGGGTCGCTGTGTTTCTAAGCGGACCATTTCTAATGGGTTGGCCATTTGTATCTCTCTCTGTTAACGCTCGGGCAGGCCTCTCCCTGCTGGGTCGAGTCACAGGCCACGTAGTGCGTGCGATGGCGGCATCTGTTGCTTTCCTCCGCTCGACTCCCATTGAGGAAATCTGTAAGGCTGCCACTTGGTCCTCGGTTCATACATTCACCTCTCACTACTGTCTGGATGCTTTCTCCAGGCGCGACGGCCACTTTGGCTGGTCGGTTTTGCAAAACCTGTTTTCCTAAATTGCCAACTTTCCCTCCATCCTCTTCTAGTTAGCTTGGAGGTCACTCACATATAGAGAATATGCTGCCTGCTTGTCCTGGGATAAAGCACAGTTACTTACCATAACAGGTGTTATCCAGGGACAGCAGGCAGATATTCTCGCAACCCACCCACCTCCACGGGTTGGCTTCTTTGCTAGCTATCTGAACTGAGGCCACGCTGAGGAGACGCGCGCCCTAACTCGGGCAGGAAGGCTCATGCGCAGTACACTCGCAAGCTTGAAGATCTTCAAGCAAGTTTGCTTGTGAGAGTATCCGATCGGGGCACCGTGGATGACGTCACCCACATGTAGAGAATATCTGCCTGCTGTCCCTGGATAACACCTGTTATGGTAAGTAACTGTGCTTTTCTCCCTCTCATTCTTCTGTTCCCCATGCATCTCTACCTCACTCCTCTCTCACTCTATGCCCAATTTTCCTTTCCCCATGTGCACCATCTCTCATTCATACACTCATGCCCATCAATTCTCCCTTTCAATTCTCTCTCTCTCCTATGTCACATGTTAATGCCCCTTCCCTTCCTTCTTTGTCGAGTTTGTGCCACCTCCCCCTCCCTGCTTTCCAGCTTTGTCCCAAAATTAAGTTGCATGCCCAGAATCCCTGCCTGCCCCACTTGTCCGTCTGCACACTCCCTCCCTCGAAGCCGACATGTCCACAGAAGCCGCAGATGCCTTGAGTATCCCTGCTACCTGCCCGCCGCACCACCCTTGAAGCCGACCCTGTTACTTTGTTGGAGCCAGACTTGCTCCATTCTCCCCCAGCAGCAACTCTATGCAGGAAGATGGCGTGTGCAGCAATTCTCATGCTGGCAGACAATCCTTCCCTCTGACGTCATTTCTGACGTCGGAGAGAAAATTGCGGGTCAGCTACGCAGCGTGTGAGTTATTGCCTGTGTCCTTGCATGGAGTGCTGCTGGGGGAGAAGGGAGCCAGTCTGGCTCCAATGAAGTAACAGGGTGGGGGGGGGGTGGATGGGGAAGGATGCAGGGAGAGATCCCCAGCAGCGGCTTCAGTGGATGGGCAGACAGGCAGGGAAGGATCCGCGGTAGCCAGGCTGCATACCCCCAAGTGGCTCACGTACCCCCAATGATACGCATACCGCGTGTTGAGAAACACTGTTATTTAGCAACTCTCCAGACTGGCAAAGGTTAATCTTACAAGCGGGTTATATCTCATCATGACCAGCAGGTGGAGACTGAGACAAAACTTTGGAATAGTACATATCAGGTGACTCCTCCCTAATTACTTTAGTCTTCTCTCAGTCTCCAGCAGGTGTGGTAAGCTGTACCCATCTCCCTTGGAATTTGTTTAGGGTTTTTTGTTCCCTTTTTGGTGTCGGATTAAGCTTGGGTGGACCCTGTTTTGGGGTCCGTCCGACCTTGGGGGTGTTAAACCTGGTGGTTCATGTGGTGGGTCCCTTCCTCCCTTCCCAACATTTTTTTAGAGGTGCCTCAACAGTAAGCCTTACCCCTTCCCTGGTTGGTAAGGCATACTGTTGTGAGAGCCAAGTGAAATCTGTTCTGTGAAAAAAAAAAAATCCTGAGGTAGTGCCGGTCTGAAGGGTTGCTTTCCCTTTAAATTTAATGTAATGTACTGTATTTTTCTACTAACTGGCACTTTTTCTTTAGTTAGGTCGTGTATGGAGTAATGAGCACTTCACAGGGGAAGAAGTGCTCAATTTTCTCCAGACGTGAGGCTCTCGCGGCCTGCCTGTGTAGACGCTGTGCAGGCCGTAGCGGTGGAGGAGCCTCGTTGGCAGTTGGTGCTGGTGGCCAGGGTTCCCCGCTGCAATTGCCTTGTGAGTTGGCAGGGAGAAGTTGGGAAGCCCGGTCTTCTCTCACCGCCCATGGAGGGATTTTCTCAATCGCAGACGGTGAGGGGGAAAAAGGATTCCCTTACAGCCGCTGCAGCTGAGAATTCCCTCACAGCTGTTTCTTTAACAGCTGATGCGGACTTGCCTGCTTTAGCGGCTGGGACATTTCAGGCTTCCCAGCCGCTACAGGCCCTGGAGGGGCTATTTTTGGCCGGAACTTTGCCATTTTTGAATAGCAAACCCTCCATTTGCTCTGCCACCTCAGGTGACCTTCCCCCTGTCATGGAAAAACAGGGGCAGGTTTCTGCTTGGTCCCCTGCTAGGGCAGGGAGTCCCATGGGGCCGCCAGGGGTTATTTCCCCTGATTTATCTTTTGCTTTGTGCAGAGCTTATTTTCAGGCGGCCGGGGGTTTTGCAGTTGGCTCGTGGAGGGGGTTGTTCCCTCTGCGGCTTTGCCCCCTCTACTACTTTTACGTACCCTCCTCCTCCTCCCTTGTCCAAGTAGCTGCGTTTGGCATGGGACGAAGACTTGTGGTCTGATGAGCGTTTAGATCTGGATGAGGACCTGGACCCTTGGGGAGACCTCCAGGATCTTCTCAAGGGGACGGCCGCTGGTAGTGGGGCCTCACCTTTTCTGGCTACTGGCAAGGAGGTGTCCGTGGTGCTCTTTTTTCAGAGAGACAAGCTCCCAGATTTAATTCAATAGGTCTCCTTAGTATTACGCTTTGAGGAGATTTCTCCTGAGACCCCCGTGTATGGGAAGATCCTCTTCGGGGGGTCCACCTTATGTCCCGCTCTTTTTTTTATGCATTGGGATATTTGGGATATTGTCCTGGTACAGTGGAATATGCCGGAGGCACTGTTTTGGTTTTCACGCTCCATGGCTTGTTTGTATCCCATCCCGGAGGGGGATAAGGCTACCTTGAAGTTGCCAGTGGTAGATGTGGTAGTCTCCGCTATTGCAATATGGCATACTTTGACCATAGAGGGCGGTTCTGCTTTACGTGATTCTGAGGAGTGTAAGTTGGAGACTCCTTAAACAGAATTTTGATGTCTCTACCTTGGGGGTCCAGGCGGCTATTTGTGGGGGTCTCGTGGTTCGGATGGTTTTTTGGTGGGCCGAGCATGTTCTTGACTGTGAGTCTGATGATTGGTCCTTAGTGATCAGGAGGCGGCGAAGATTGAAATGGCAGCCTCTAGCCCGGCGGTTAGAGGTGGCACTGCTAGGTGGTGTCTGCGGGATTTCCGCAGATTCTGCTCTGGGCGTGGGCTGCTACTTTCCTGACTTCTGGGTTTTCCCAGGGGCGTTTCTTTTAGCACATGCAGACCTTTTCGGGAGCCTATCGGAGGGGCTGGGATTCCACCCACTGATTCCCCTGCAACCCGTCCTGCCCAATGACTCCTTGCCAGTGCCCCCTCTGGTTCCGGTGGGTGCACGGCTGCACAGGTTTTCTCACAAATGGAAAGAGATCAAGTCCGATCAGTGGGTCCTGGAGGTAATTTGGGACAGTTACGCTAGAGATTGCCCGCTCCCTGCCGGATCATTTTCTAGCTTCACCTTGTCAGGCAGAGTGGAAGAAGCAGGCTTTTTGCCAGACCCTTCAAAGATTGCTAGATCTCAGAGCTGTGGTTCCAGTGCCCCCTCAGGAGTGTTGCACTAGCAGGTACTCAATTTACTTTGTGGTGCCCATGAAAGAGGGGACTTTTCAGCCCATCTTAGATTTGAAAGAGATTAACAGGCTCTCAGAGTTCTGTCTTTTTGCATGGAGACACTGCGATCAGTGATTCTGGTGGTTCAGCCAGGGGAGTTTCTAACCTCTCTCAACCTGACGAAGGCCTACTTGCATGTTCCACTCCGGGCCTCCCATCAGCACTTCCTTTGTTTTGTGATCTTGGGTCAACACTATCAGTTCGGTGCGCTTCCTTTTGGTCTGGCCATAGCTCCACGGACGTTCACCAAGGTTATGGTGGTTGTTGTGGCGGCCTTGCGGACAGAGGGCATTCTGGTGCATCCCTACCTGGACGACTGGTTTATTTGCGCAGTCGTTCCAGGAGAGCACCCAGGTCATGGCTCGGGTGGTGGAGATCTGCAATTGCTGGGATGGGTTGTCAACCTTGCCAGAGATCCGGGTAAGCAAATTGGAATATCAGATTTGCCTGTATATGGCGTCCTGGTGTTCTCAGGCGCAGAATTTCCTCCAAGTCTTGGGGTCGATGGCGGCTTCCCTTGACATGGTGAGGTGGGTTTGCTCTACTTCGGAGGTGGTCGCCCCAGAGGTTCAGTCTGGATCACCCTGTTCCTCTGCGGGGTTTGTCTCGCTGCAGTCTTCGTTGGTGGCTCCAGACCTCCCGTCTTGTTCAAGAGACGAGTCTGGATCAGCCACAGTAGACAGTGCTTCTCAAAAGTTCCAGTCTTCTCAGTTTGGGAGTTCGGTGTCTAGGGCATCTGGTCCACGGAGGAGGCGTTTTGGTCGCTCAATGTTCTGGAGACCAGAACCATCCGTCTGGTCTTCCACGCCTACTTGATAGGCAAGTTGGTCCGGGTTCTGTCGGACAATGCCACGGCGGTGGCCTATGTCAATCGTCAAGGGGGCACCAAGAGCACTCAGGTGGCACAGGAGGTGGCTCTTCTCATGGTCTCGGCATCTCGGCCTCCCACATAGCCGGAGTGGAGAATGTTCAAGCGGACTTCCTCAGTCATCACATGCTGGATCCCGGAGAGTGGTGTCTAAGCCACATGGCCTTTCAGTTGATAGTACAGTCTTGGGGTCAGCCCTTTATGGACCTGAAGGCCATGGGTGTCAATGCCAAAACACCCCGCTTCTTCAGTCGTCGCAGAGACGGTCAGGCTGAAGGCCTGGATGCTTTGGTTCAACCATGGCCAAAGGAGGGGCTGTTGTATGTGTTCCCTCCATGGCCATTAATGGGCAGAGTTCTACTCCACATTGTTCGTCATCTGAGCCTGGAGGCTCTGGATTGGCCCAGACAGCCGTGGTATGCGGATCTGGTGAAACATCCGGTGGCGGATCCTCTGCCTCTTTCGCCCGACCTTCTGACTCAGGGCCCTATTCCCATGTTTGATCCGGCTCCCTTTTGTCTTCGGCTTAGCTCTTGAAAGGGAACACCTAGGTAAGAAGGGGTATTCAGATAAAGTGATCTCCACTCTCTTGGGGTCCTGGAGACTTCCCACTTCTCGGGCTTATGTGCGGGTTTGGCGTATATTTGAGGAGTGGTGTAGGCCAGGAGAGTGGACTCTTTTTGCGCTTCCCTGCCTAACATCTTAGAGTTCTTGCAGGATGGCCTGGACAAGGGCCTGGCTTGATCTTCTCTCTGGGTTCAGCTTGCGGTCTTGTCAGCCTTTCGTTGCTTATTATGGGGTCAGTGTCTGACTGCCATTCCTGTTGTCATTTGCTTCTTGCGGGCAGCCAAATTGCTCAAAACGTCCGTGCGACAGTCTGTTCCCTCTTGGGATTTGAATCTAAGAACATAAGAATTGCCACTGCTGGGTCAGACCAGTGGTCCATCGTGCCAAGCAGTCCGCTCACGCGGTGGCCCTCTGGTCAAAGACAGTCCAGGCGGCTAACTGAGACCAGCCCTACCTAAGTACATTCCGGTTCAGCAGGAATTTGTCTAACTTGGTCTTGAATCCCTGGAGGGTGATTCCCCTATGACAGACTCTGGAAGAGCATTCCAGTTCTCTACCACTCTCTGGGTGAAGAAGAACTTCCTTATATTCTTACGGAATCTATCCCCTTTTAACTTTAGAGAGTACCCTCTCGTTCTCCCTACCTTGGAGAGGGTGAACAACCTGTCCTTATCAACTGAGTCTATTCCCTTCAGTACCTTGAATGTTTCGATCATGTCCCCTCTCAATCTCCTCTGTTCAAGGGAAAAGAGGCACAGTTTCTCTAATTTTTCGCTGTACGGTAACTTCTCCAGCCCTTTAACCATCTTGGTCGCTCTTCTCTAGACCCTTTAGAGTAGTGCCGTATCCTTCTTCATGTACGGCAACCAGTGCTGGACGCAGTACTCCAGGTGAGGGCACACCATGGCCCGGTATAGCGGCATGATAACCTTCTACGATCTGTTTGCGATCCCCTTCTTTATCATTCCTAGCAATCTGTTTGCCCTTTTCGCTGCCACCGCACTTTGCGCGGATGGCTTCATCGACTTGTCGATCATAATTCCCAAGTCTCTTTCCTGGGAGGTCTCTCCAAGTACTGCCCTGGACATCCTGTATTCATGCATGAGATTTTTGTTACCTACATGCATCACTTTACACTTATCTATGTTGAATCTCATCTGCCATGTTGATGCCCATTCCTCGAGCCTGATTATGTCACGTTGCAAGTCTTCGCAATCCCCCTATGTCTTCAGTACTCTGAATAACTTCGTATTGTCCGCAAATTTAATCACCTCACTCGTCATACCAATGTCCAGATCGTTTATAAAGATGTTGAAGAGCACGTGTCCAAGCACCGAGCCCTGTGGCACCCCATTGGTGACGCTCTTCCAGTTCGAGTATTGTCCATTTACCCCCACTCTCTGTTTCCTATGCTCCAACCAGTTTTTAATCCATGTGAGTATTTCACCCTCGATCCTATGGCTTGCAATTTTCCGAAGTAGTCATTCATGCGGAACCTTGTCAAACACCTTCTGAAAATCCAAATATACAATGTCGACCAGGTTCCCCTTGTCTACCTGTCTGTTTACTCCCTCAAAGAAGTGCAGCAAGTTCGTCAAACACGATCTGTCTTTGCTAAAGCCGTGCTGACTGGTCCTCATCAGCCCATGTCTGTCAAAATGATCAATGAGGCGGTCCTTTATCAGTGACTCTACCATCTTTCTCGGTACCAAGGTCAGACTCACCGGTCTTTAGTTTCCCAGATCTCCCCTCGAACCTTTCTTGAAGATCGGCGTAACATTCGCCACCTTCCAGTCTTCCAGAATCTTTCCCGATTTGATCGACAAATTGGCTATTAGTTGAAGCAGTTCAGATATGGTCTCTTTCAGTTCCTTGATGACCCTCGGATGGATGCCATCCGGTCCCAAGGATTTGTCATTCTTAAGCCTGTCAATCTGTCTACACACCTCCTCTAGACTGACCGTCAATCCTGTCAGTTTTCCATCTTCATTTCCAGCATATAGCCTGATGGGTTCTGGTATGCTTGTAAATCTTCTTTGGTACATAGAAACATAGAAACATAGAAAAATAGACGGCAGATAAGGGCTACGGCCCATCTAGTCTGCCCACCCTAATGTCCCTCCCCTACCTTCGCCCTGTGAATAGATCCCATGTGACGATACAGACACAAAAAATGTGTTCAGTTTGTCGGCGATTTCTTTGTCCTCCTTTAGCGCTCCCTTTATTTCATGGTCATCCAACGGTCTGTCCGGTCTGGTGTGCCCCCTTTTGAGCCTTTGGGTGCCTGCTTTGTTGAAGGATCTTACTCTTAAGGCGGTCTTTTTGGTGGCTATTACTTCTGCTAGACGTGTTTTGGAGCTGCAAGCTCTCTCTTGTAGGTCTCCCTTCCTGGAGTTTTCTAGGGAGCGTGTCGTGTTGAGGCCTGTTCCTTCTTTTCTGCCAAAGGTAGTTTCTCCCTTTCATGAGTAGTTGGGAGTGTTCTTCGGAGCAGAAACAGTTGCATAAACTAGATATTGGTCGGGTCCTTCGCGCGTATGTGC
The DNA here is from genome assembly GCF_902459505.1 of Geotrypetes seraphini. NCBI lineage: Eukaryota > Metazoa > Chordata > Amphibia > Gymnophiona > Dermophiidae > Geotrypetes > Geotrypetes seraphini. The sequence goes on from NC_047086.1 coordinate 138,804,678, forward strand.
TGAGGACCTAGGAGATCAGGAAATCGGATCATCTTTTTGTCCTTCTAACGGGTCCTTGTAAGGGGGATGGTACTTCCAAGGCTACCATTGCTTGCTGGATCAAGGAGACTATTGCTTCCACATACCTTCTGCAGAAAAAGCCTGTTCAGGAATTTCTCAAGGCTCTTTTCACTCGGGGTCAGGCCGCTTCTTGGGCTGAGTCTTCGCTGGTGCCTCCAGTGGATATTTGTAAGGCTGCAGTCTGGTCTTCTCTGCATTCCTTTTTTCAGATACTACCCTGTGGACGTTCAGGCACATCGGGATGCGATGTTCGGTGAGCGTGTTCTGGTGTTGGCCATTTGGGGGTTCCTCCCATGATGGGGACTGCTTTGGTACGTCCCGCTTGTAAGATTAACCTATGCCGGTCTGGAGAGGCTAAAAGAAAGTAAATTAGCAGGTAAGAATCTATGTTCTCCTTCTATGGTAATGTGCAGTCCTCCAGTTTTGTTTGGGTTTTTATTTTTGTGCCAACATCAAGTGCAAGGTCTTTAACTGTGGATTGGCCTTGTACTTTGGCTGAAATTGTAAACCTAAACTATACTGAAATGGGGTGAGGAGGCTAACACTCCAGGTTCTTAACCCACTGAGGATACAATAAACCATGTTCATGGTGACCAAAGAAGGCAAATTTTAAATTATAATTTTTTTTTAAATTAGGGAACTCGGTGGTTAGTGGAAAGCTAAGTGTTGTTGTTTTTTTAATTAAGAAGTTGGGAATTATGGAGGCTAACATTTACACTTCTCCCTCTGTATTCGTTGTGATAGGGGATTAACAGAACCGCAAATACAGAAAAACAGCAAATAACTTTTTCATATATTATTTGCTGTTTTCTATTAAAAACCATAGTGAATATGGTGAAACTGTGAATAACATGGTGGGAGACCTGGCCTGTTCCTGAAGGAGAGGCAGAACACGGTGAAGAAAGTGCTGGGAATCGGCAATTTTCTCTATAAATAATTGGGATCAGCGATTTTTCTATGTAAGCTGATGTAATTTTGGGGGAGGAGCCAGCAAGCTAAAAACCGTGAATAATCGAAACTATGAATGCTGAAACCGCACATACAGAGGGAGAAGTGTACTGATCCACATGAGATTATGGGTGCAAATTGAATCAGCTCAGAGCTGAATCTGGAAAGTATGGTTGCCATTCATATTCTTATTATGATTTGACTTTTTGTTTTTAAGGTTGTTCTTTTTACAAAAATGCTATTTATTCAGAAAAACATGTTGGAGCAAAATGGATCTGATTATTACGGTAAGTGGAAAGGAGTCTGTTGTTCATTTGATTGATATATATATATATTATTCCACTCTTTGTCCATATATTCAGTGTTGAAGTGGATCATAATTCATAGAAACATACTGCTTCTTTTACAAAGCTGCGCTTGTGGTTGCTGCGTGGCAAAAGCCCCGAAGCGGCAGTCGCTAGTGTGGCTTTGTAAAAGGGGGGGGAATAGAAATATGATAGTGAATAAAGGCCAGATGACCCATCCAGTGTGTCTACCTGCAGCATCCACTATCTCCTCTCCCTAAGAGATCCCACTTGCCTGTCCCATGTTTTCTTGAATTCAAACATAGTCTTTTGACTTCACCACCTCTACTAGGAGACTATTCTATGCATCTACCACCCTTTCTGTAAAAAATTATTTCTATGCCCTATCACTCTGGAGTCTCCTTTCAATTGAAAGAGACTTACCTTGTGTATTTATATTACATAGGTATTTAAATGTTTCTATCATATCTCCTCTCTCCTGCCTTTCCTCCAAAGTATACATATTAAGACCTTTAAGTCTGTCCCCATATGCCTTATAACGAAGATCACACACCATATTAGTAGCCTTCGTCTGGACCGATTCCATCCTTTTTATGTCTTTTTGAAGGTGCAGTTTGTTCCCAGTAATAGAAATATATTGTTATCCACCATGAACTCATAAGGATGTTGGCGGAATATAAGTCAGAATGTAATGTAATGAAAAGGCAGAATAGGGACATTCAACACGGCAGCAGTGGGGATTCCCAAGCCTTGCTCTTTGCAAAGCTAGGAAAGCCTGACAATTAGCGGCACTTTATTTCTGGGCTGTTGTCACACCGGCTACTTCCCCCAACACAGGCTCGGTTTTTATAAAACTGAGCATGTGCAAGGGAGCCCACTCCTCATGCATCCCCAGTTTTTGATCATGTGCAGGGGATGGGATTCCCTCACTCATACTCAAGTTCGCAAAAATTAGTATGTGAGAGGAAGGGTGTCTGGTTCATCATCAGCCCAGGAAAAGTGCCTCTAATTGTCATATTTGAGAGTGCCTCTGCTAGCTGGCCAAACAGACCCCTTCCTGTTCAGGTATGCAGGGTTGCGGGGGAGTGGAGAATGGCATGGGGCAGGCCAAACTTTAGTGCCCCCAACCCCCCCACACACACTTAGGGCTGACAATGGGAACCTGTACAGTTGTGGCAGGGGGAGAGAGGGGGGATACCTTTGTTCACTGAATCTTTAAGAGGTTTCAAGGTGCAGGGAGTTGCTTTGCCTCTGATGTCATGACAACAGGGAGGCTATCATGCACAATGTGTGGATTCTTCCCACTGCCAACAGCAGAAAGCTACTATTGGCTGTTTTGAAAGGTTCAGAGTTTATTTTTCAGCCTGAGAAACAGTGTAGAGAAAAAAAACAGAGAAAGCAGTTGGAATGAGAAGGGGAAGTGAGCAGTTTAGATTAGGGAGAAACAGCCTATCTCTCTGGTTAATAACTTGCAAAGAATTTCTCTAAGCAGCTGGCTACCTCTATACATATAGTTCAGGGGATCAATGTCCCAGAACCCTGAATATACTGGTAAAGGGGGAATTTCTATTTGTCCTACTTACCCTCTTTTTATCTGGTAGTGGTAGAGGGACAGATTCTTCAGATCGGCGGGGGCAACAAGAACAAGAGGGCACTCAAAAAAATTGAAGGGAGACAGATTCAGAACAAATGCTAGAAAGTTCTTCTTCACTGAGATGGTGATGGATACCTGGAATGCACTTCCAGAGGAGGTGGTAGAGCAGAGTACGATTTTGGGTTTCAAAAAGGGATTGGACGAGTTCCTGAAGGAAAAGGGGATTGAAGAGTATAATTAGAGGGGTACTATACAGGATAAAATGTCTTAGTAAAGGATCACTTACAGGTGATTGACCTGGGGGTCTGCCGCGGGAGCGGACTGCTGGGCACAATGGACCTATGGTCTGACTCGGCAGAGGCGATGCTTATGTTCTTATGCTTGTTTCCTGTGCACATATCCAGCCACAGGATACCTTAGCAGGCCAGGAATTACATTTTGTTACTGAACTGCAGTTCCTTAGCAACAGCAGCAGATGAATCCAGAGACCAATGGGATAGCACACATCTACCAGCAGGTGGAGATAGAGAAACTGATTAACAGTTGGCTGACACGCCTCCTGTATCTTCAGTATGCTCTATCTCCCAGCAGGTGATGGTCGCTGTTCAACTAGCTCCTGGATTCTGGCTGTGACTGGATAGTTATTTTCTCCTGTTGAGGTTTCTCTTCAGTGAGATGGCAATTTTATTTCTCCTGTTGAGGTTTCTCTTCAGTGAGACAGGGGTGTCTGGCTGAACGGTGCTGGCTTTAGAGGTTACACCTGGGTCCCCACCAGGTCCCTGCCTCACCCTCCCTCCAATGATAGAGGGTCTGACTGGGTCTCAATTTTTCTTCTTTCTCTTCACTGTAAAAAAAAAAAAAAAAAAAAGAGAGACCACAGTGACTGTTAAACAATTCTGCCCTCATAGTGCTGAGCAACCGGCATCTCCCTGCACTATCAACAAAGTTACATAGAAACATAGAAAAATGACGGCAGAAAAGAGCCATAGCCCATCAAGTCTGCCCACTTTATTGACCCTCTCCCTTAACCCTTTGAGAGATCACACTCTGATGACCATCCCCTTAACTCTACCCTCTTAGAGAACCGACATGGGCATCCCATTTATTCTTAAAATCTGGCACGCTGCTGGCCTCGATCACCTGCACTGGGAGCTCATTCCAATGATTAACCACTCTTTCGGTAAAGAAGTACTTCCTGGTGTCGCCATGAAATTTTCCGCCCCTGATTTTCAGCGGATGCCCTCTTGTGGCCGAGGGCCCTTTAAGAAAGAAAATATCATTTTCAACCTCGAGACGACCAGTGATATACTTAAATGTCTCAATTATGTCTCCCCTCTCCCGGCGTTCTTCGAGAGAATATAGCCGCAATTTGTTCAGCCTTTCCTCTTTTCTGGTTTCTGGTTGTGGTGGAGCTGCAGGTTTGGTGTGAGTCTACAGAAGGAATATGTTTTTTATCAAACGCTATATTTTGTAGAGTTGTGGAAATGGTTTAGTGACTGACAAGTAAATTTACATTTTTATGAAGTTTATTCAGTAAAGGGAGTGTATGGATAGAGCTCCATTGACGGAACTAGTGCCTTCCCGCGTGTTGTAGGCGCGTGCTTGTTTTCATACTCTGGCGGCAGCGCCACAGTGGTAGTGGGATTTCTCCTCGAGGTGGACTCTGCTTGGCAGTTCCTGTGGCCAGGTGGAAGTAAATATTTGGACGGTTCCGGGTGTGTTCTTCACATAGCCGGTTCTTGACTCAGCGCAAGAGGCGTGTGCTTATTTTCCTAAGTTGAGTTTATTTTGCAGCTGCCTTAGGTCACTATTCTGCGGCTTCCCTGTTTTCGGGGTTCTACGCGTCGGGAGTGTTTCAACAGCTTTTGCCACTGTTGCGGTGATATACCTTGTGTGTGTGTTTCCCCACTCTCTCTGCTTGAAAAGACTTAACTACTTTAATTGCGACTGTACTGTTGTGCCTCACGGTGCTTAAGAAAGAGATTCTGCCCTGTGCTCAGCCGCCCAATCTCAGTTTTTTGCTGTTATGGGTCGGCAGAAGGCAAATTGCTGCACAGTGATGTCAGCGGCATGAGAGTACCCTGTGTTTTATACGGGTATCTTCTTGTCTCTCTCAGTGTCCCTGAAGAGTGAGTCTATTGAAGTTTAGAGGTTTCCTTCTTCTTTGTGCCTCTGTGCAGCGCTGTGTGTGTTTGGTAGCACTATAGAATTGATTCCTGAACTGTCTTTTCTATTTCTAGTGTGCTAGGGACTGCAAGTTTCAAAGCTTCTTGCACAGATTTCTCAGGTCGCCATCTTGTCATGGCACCTGCTAGACAGTCCCTCAAACTGGCAGGAAGAGCTGTGTGGCTCCTTCTAACCAGGGACAAGTTACCTATTCTCCCAAACCTACAGAGTAGCAAATGCTATGTGGCTGTTGGAATCATCCCTGAAGCTCTCTTTAGGGTTGTGAGCTTTGTCTGATAACAATTAGGGTGCAAATTATTTCCCATGGGGCGGTCAGTGCACCTTCTAAATTCCGTCTAGTACGTCTTCACTTTAAAGGCAGTAAGTTTTTGGTTAATATTGCATGGAGTTAGTACTGTTTTCACAATTCTGACATTCCATCTTACATTGCAAAGTTGGATTTTTTGTGGGAAAGTTCCTTTCTTCTTCCAGAATTTACAGCTCTAGTCTAGCCATTCCCGAACTGTCTGCCCTTCATTCTGAAGGGGTCTTCACTTCCTCTGGTAACTCTTTATGCTTTCTCATGAGGGGGGAGACACTGTGATATCAGGTCATGGGGCTTTGGGCATTTTTCAGGATGCTTGCAACTTTGAATCCTCCTCCCATTTCAGATTCTTTCTTGGAGTCACCATGTATTGAGCTTTAAAGGTTACGTTCGTGTGAGACCCCTTTTAAGTGTTACTGGTACTCGGGGCAGTAGTTTTAGTTCTTTCGGAACTAAGGGAAGTTATTCCATTTACTTCATAGGGAATTGGTCAGACGGGGTTTCTCAGAGTTAGACATTTCCAGAGAAAAACTGTGAGAATATTTACAATTTCCTTATGGACACCGAATTTGCACTATCTTCGAGCAGCGCTATCAGTTTTGGCAGATGCCATTTGGCCTAGCCACGGCTCCATGAACATTTTAGAAAATGAGAGCAGTAGTGACGTTTTGGCACAAACAGGAGATTCAGGTACTTTCTTTCTTAGATGACTGCTTGATTTGGATGTCTTCCAGCCAGGTCAATTTGTCAGACACAAATGAGTGATTTCTTTTATTTGAACTTCTTTTCTTCAATTCTTCAAATTTCCAAAGAGCTCTTTTCTCCTATACTAATTATTGGAATATCAGGGGATGTTGTTCACATAGGAGAGGAATGTGTTTCTTCCCAGAGACTGGGGCGACAGGTTACAGTCTCAGGTTTGCCTTCTTCAGTTACCAAGAACAAGAGTATGGGATTCTGTACAGGTTCTAGGATCTATGGTGGTGACTCCACTGGGAACTTTGGCTCGCTTTCACATGAGAACGCTACAGCAGTCACTTTTGTTCCAGTGGTTCCTGGTGTCTCAAGGCTCCAATTGTAGTATCTAGTAGGCTCCTCAAGCATCGCTCAATATAATTTGGTGGTTCAGCGAGATTAATCTTTTCAAAGGCATGCCTCGGTCTTTGCTGGACTGGCTCAAAGTCGCCAAACATCCCAGGCTGTCGGGTTGGGGGGCTCAGTGCCTTCAATCCTCAGTGCAAGGAGTCACTCGTTCATTCTTCTGGACTGAAGCACGGTCAGGCTACCGTTTCAGGAGTTTCAGATAGAGAGTTGCGCGGGGACAGAAATCCCACCCGTCCCCGTGAGGACTCCCACCCGTCCCCACCCGTCCCCGCGAGGAATCCCTCCATCCCCGCCCGTCCCCGCGAGGAATCCCCTACGTCCCCGCGAGGAATCCCCTACGTCCCCGCGAGGAATCCCCTACATCCCAGCCCGTCCCTATAAACTACATAAATAGTTATTTCATTTAATTATGCTACTGAATTAAAGGCTCTGGTAGAAACCCATTTAAAAATAAGCAAAAAGACTTTATTAATTTGGAAATATTAATTGGGAAGAATACATACTTTGTAAACGGGTTTCTACCAGAGCCTCTAATGTTTATAAATTTTTATCAAAAAACAGCAAGGGAATATATTTATCCAAGGTGATGCTTATAAATCACTGTTGTACTAATCACCTTTGTTTTACTTCAAGCACTAATTTCAACACAAGACTGATGTGGTTAAGTGAACACTCAGACCCACAGCTGAGGTCCGGTGAAACAAGTTCACGGGGCAGCTGTTAAGGAGACCATCATAGTTGTTCACAGTCTCCTCCACCAAACAAAGACTAAATAACAGAAAATAAAACTTAAATAAAAATAAAATCATAAATTTCACAACAACTTAACTTTGAATGGTGTAGATGGTACACATAACTGCTCCGGGCTCCTCCGTTTATTCACAATACCGACCCCCCAACCTAGGTTTCACCCGCTGGCTTCTTCAGGAGGGGTACTACAATTACAAGATAACTCAAATCAACACTGCACCACACAGCTTGCTAACTAATAAACACTACATTTGAAATACTCAATGTACACACTCTCTCTACAACTTACCGGCACAAACACTCCATACTGCTCACACACGCACTACTGACAAGAAGAACTTCCCAGAAGGCCACGCTTTAAATACACTCCCCTTTTACTACCTACTACATCATCACTTCTGACATCATGATTGATTATAATTGAAACCATTCAATATCATTGTTTAATCCTGTGGGGGCCAAGGTATGCCATTGGAATATAAACTTCTGCTCCAAATAAAGAAGATGTTGAGTGATATTTCCAGATTCTTTATAAGCACACATAAGAACAGTATATTGTAATTCCTCAATAGAGTGTTGTTGCTCAATCCAATGGCTCACCAGGGGGGCAGTTACACGTTTGCATCTTATATTGCTCAAGTGTTCAGCAATGCGGATTTTAATAGCACGCCGGGTATGTCCTATGTAATACAGCCTACAAGGGCAAATAATGCAATATATTACTGCAGATGACAAACAATTAGTGCCTGTTCTTAAATAAAATTTCTTACCCCCTGTTTGAGGAATTACCACTTGGTCAGTGTTGAGGACATGAGGGCAATACACACACTGATGACAACGTACGTGAGGACCCTCTCTGTTCTGTTGGACAGGGTCACGATGTTTCAAAATCTGACCTAAATTCCGGCCCCTAGTATGGGCAAATAAAGGGCTGTCGTTCAAGCTCTCATGTACCTGCAGCACTGGCCAATGTTTCAAAATGATTTTTCTAATTTGTTGACTTCGATTGGAATAAGGCAATACACATACCACGGCTCCACTATTCTCCCTTTGTTGGGGACGAAATAGCCACTCCCGCTGACAGTTACGGGCTCTCTTCCATGCCCGTTTAACTACCCGGGGAGGATAACCTCTCTCCATAAACTTTGTGTATAAAAGCATGGCCTGCTGCTGAAAATCCCACTCGTCAGAGCAGGTCCTCCGCAACCTTAAAAATTGTCCCACCGGGATACTATCCCTAAGGGGTTTTGGATGATAACTGTGATAATGTAGGAGAGTGTTCCGATCGGACGGTTTCCTATAAAGGGTAGTATCGTAACACACTTGAGAGTTGATCTGAGATTTTACTACTTGGATATCCAAAAAGGATACCTTATCACTACTTACTTCATGAGTAAGAGTTATGTTGGGATCTGCCTGATTCAACTCATTTAGGAATTCCCCCAATTCGTCACACTCCCCATTCCACAAAAAGAAGATATCGTCTATATACCTTCTCCATAGACCAACTTTACTAAACCATCTAGAAGTGTAGACATGTTTATCTTCGTATTCAGACATTTAGAGGCAGGCGACGGACGGGGCCACCGTGGCCCCCATGGCCACCCCCTTAGTCTGAAAGAAGAACCTATTTGCGAATTGAAAATAATTTTGACACACCACGAATTCAGCTAAAGTTCCTACTAACTCCTTCTTTTGAACTGAAATATTGGATTTACTGACTACCTGCTTGATAATTGCCAGGGCCGCCGATTGTGGCACGTTGGTATACAGGGCGGAAACGTCTGCAGTTACTAACAGTTTACAATCTTGACCCTCACATCTCTGCAAACATTGCAGGAAGTGAGAAGAGTCCCTTACATAGGACTGAACAGTACCAACATGTTTATAGATAAAACTATCTATAAACCTTGACAGAGGTTCCAGCACTGAACCAATTCCAGCCACAATCGGACGGCCCGGAGGGCATGTGAGAGACTTATGGATTTTGGGGATGAAGTATATATATGGGATTTCAGGGAATTCCACATTCAAACATTTAAACTCTTTAACTGTGATAACCTCAGCTTGACGTGCTGTATTTAGTATGATATCAATTGCATTCTTGATATCCTTAGTGGGATCAATATCGACTTCCCTATAGAAGCTTACATCTAATAATTGCCTTAAAGCTTCCATACAGTATTGGTCATGGTCCTGTATCACTATCCCACCGCCTTTATCGGCGCGTTGGATAATGATAGTAGGATCCTGCTGTAATGACCGTAGCATGCTGAACTGCTGCAAAGATAAATTAGAACCACAATTTACCAAATTTTTATCAACACAACTAATATACTACTTTATCCTTAAGCAAAAAAAAAAAAAAAGAATTTTTTTCCTACCTTTATTGCCTGGTTTTTGCTTTCTTCATGTTCTCATTCAATTCCTTCCATCCACTGCCTCTCTTCTCTCTGTGTCTTCCATTTGCTCTGTTACTGTGCCTCTCCCTTTCTCCCCCCATAGTCTGGCACCTCTGTCTTCTTCCCTGCCAGCGTCTTCTTCCCATTCCCTCTTCCCCATTTCCTTTCAGTGTCCTTCTCCCCCACCATCTTCCCCATGTCCTGTCAGGCAGCATCCTTCTCCCCCCTCTGCCTTCCCCATGTCCTTTCAGCGTCCTTCTCCCCCCTCTGTCTTCCCCATGTCCTTTCAGCGGCCTTCTCCCCCCTCTGTCTTCCCCATGTCCTTTCAGCGGCCTTCTCCACCCCTGTTTTCCCCATGTCCTTTCAGTGGCATTCCACCCCTTTGTCTTCCCCAGTACTTTCAGGGTCCTTCCCCCCCCCTCCTCCCGTTTACCCCATGTCTTTTCAGCGTTCTTTTCCACCCCTTTGTCTTCCCCAGTGCTTTCAGCGGCCTTCTCCCCCCTTAAGCGTCTTTTCTTCTCCACTCCACCTTTCCTCCCTCCCTGCCTCCACCTTTGTGGCGCTTTTGCACCCGACCGACAACAGAACAGGCCCGGTCGGACAAATCTCCCTGTCCTGTAGCCGCGAATCTAAATTACCTTCTTACAGCAGCTGGAGTAGTGAAGCTGCTGTAAGAGGTAATTTAGATTCGCGGCTACAGGGCAGGGAGATTTGTCGGCCGGGCCTGTTGTCGGTCGATCGGGGGACCTGACCGGCTGTGCACATTCTCCGGGGCGGACTGCCCCCTCCCCCCTCTTTCGTACACCATTGCCTTCTCCCTACCTGCCCTGCCGCACACAGCCGACAGGAAGTCTTCCTGATGTCAGCGCTGACGTTGGAGGAAGGGAGGGCTTTGCTTAAGCCCTCCCTCCGACGTCAGCGCTGACATCGGGAAGATTTCAGTTCGGCTTTGTGCTGCGACAGGGCAGGTAAGGAGAAGAAGACTACCCTCGCGGCTCGAGTGCACTGCGATCCAATCCCGCAAGAACCCCGCGACCCTCTGAGGCGTCCCCACGGGATCCCCGCAACCCTAGGGGGCGTCCCCACGGGATCCCCGCGACCCTAGGGGGCGTCCCCACGGGATCCCCGTGACCCAAAGGGGGAACCCGCGGGATCCCCACAGGTCCCGCGGGATTCCCGTCATCCCCGTTCCCATGCAGCTCTCTAGTTTCAGACCATTCTTCCGGAATGATGATAAAGGTCTTTTAGGACAGTATTATGATGGTGGTATTTCTCTACAGCTAGGAAAGTACATGATGTACTCAGTTGGCGAGTAAAGTAATGGTTCTACTTCAATAGGTGGAATCTCATCTTCCTCTTAGTGTATCATTTTACAGGACAGGAAAAGGGTTTAGATAGACTTTCTCACCACAAAATCTGAGCATGGACAGTCTATTGTATGTTAAAAGGTACAGCGCTGTGTACGCCTTTCAGCACTTTAGAAATAATAAATAGTAGTAGTAGTAGTAAAATCTTCTACATCCTGGAAATTGGGAACTATTTGCTCAGGCATTCCAGCTCTTTGTATAAAGGTGAGATGTCCTAGAACTAGACCTCATGGCCCCGTCTCGAAATTCAAAGCTTCCTAGCTTCTTTAGCAGACGCAGGGAGTAGCAGTCAGAGGGGGTAGCAGCATTGCTTCTTTCTCGCCTCTGAGTTCTTTTTTTAAGTGTTTTCCCCTGGCTGATGATTGGATGGATTTGCCATCTCAAGCTCGCTTTCAGGGCACAGTAATTAGAGAATCTCCGAATTGGCTGCACCATCCTTGCTATGCGGATCTGATAAGTCTTTCGACGTCCGAACTGTTGAGATTCCTGGTATCTCCAGATCTACTCACCTAGGATCCAATCAACATGGATATTAGTCCTACTTTGATATTACGACCTAGCTTTTGAAAAGTCATGGCTGACGTGTAAGAGTTATGCGAAGCAGGTTAATTCTTCTCTTCTCCAGGTAATACAGATGTCTTTACCTGTGGCTTATGCTTCCTTTTGGAGGCTTTTCCTTTCTTGAGTACTTTTCAACATTGGCACCCTTCCAGAGTTCTTTGTTTTATATTCTTTCTTTTTTGGCACAAGCATATTGCCAAGGGCTTAGTATTCAATTCCCTTCAGCTTCAAGTGGCAATCTTAGCTTGTTACAAGGGCTAGGTATCTCGCTCTTCGCTTACTTTTCAGCTTCATGTAGTTCAGTTCCTAAAAGGAGTACAGTATATTCATACACCTCTTAAGAAGCCCTGTCCAGAGTATAGTCTTAAGGTACTTCTTCGCAGTTTACAGAAGGCTTCTTTTCAACCTTATCTTTTGAGACTCTAAAAGGCTGTGACGTTGAACACGGTGTTTCTTGTGGCCATGGCTTCAGCTCGGCGGTTTTCTGAGTTGCAGGCCTTGTACAGTGGAGATTCTTATTTCTGATTTACAAATTTAGAGGTGTCAGTTTGGATAGTACCACAATTTCTTTCTAAGGTGGTGTCATCCTTTCTTTTATACTGTTCTCACTTTTCCTTCCTTCTTCCTGGGAGGAGGAATGGGGAGGCGAGCTTTTCTTCACTGCGTTTTTTAAAAGTGCGTAGCATTATCCCAGGACAAGCAGGCAGGTATTCTCACTAGCCCCGATGCGGACATCTCACAAGCATACTTGCTTGTAGAAACTTTTAGAAGTTTCGAGTTGCCCACACCGCGCATGCGCGAGTGCCTTCCCGCCCAATGCACTGGGCGTGTCTCCTCAGTTCTTTCTCTTCCGCGGAGCTGAGAAGTTTGCCTTTGAAACTCTCTGCGTGAAGTTCCTTTATTGTGCCTTCTGTGCCCGCAGGTTTGGGGGGTTTTTGTGCTCATTCTCGTTGGCTCACGTTGCGTTTTGTTGTTAAAAAAACAACAATTTCTTTCGATCGTTCGACCGGACAGGTCGCGTGGCCACGGCCCCGCGGCTTCGACCTTGCGGCGGAGCTTTTTTGGCCTATGTCCCAGCCTGTTACCGGTTTTAAAAAGTGTGTCAAGTGCTAGCGCGCGTTTTCATTGACGGACCCGCATCGACGCTGTCTTCAGTGTCTCGGGCCTCAACACCTTCTGAAATCGTGCCGGCCTTGCTCCACACTTACAGCACGTGCGTTTAAGCATCACTGTATTTTGTGGGAGTCGCTGTTTAGCATGGAGGCATCCCCGGTGCTGCACTCTTCACGCCTTCGACTTCCAATTCTGCATCTTCGGCCTCGATTCTGCTCAAACCTGCCTCGTTTGTGCCGGCTTCGACTCCTACGCATGCTGCGGTGCCTTCCGTTGTCTCTTCAGGTCAGGTAGCGCAGCCTCCCATCCCTCCAGTGGTGCTTAAGGTGCCCAAGGCCTCTAAATCCAAGCCCCCTGGCGGCCGAGTGACCGATGTCCGTGCGGAAGGTCCCATTGCTGATGCGGATCCCTCTTTGCCGGCGTCGTTCCACACCCTGATGGAGAAGCAATTTTTCGAGCTCTTTACCAAAATTGGGCCGACGCTTCTCTCCCAGATCCAGCCTGGGCACGCGGAAGCCTCCCGCGAGGTCGAGCCGCCTCCGGTGCCTCCTCGGCGCACACTCTCGCTGCTGGGAGCAGAGTCTCGGTGAGTGTCTGGTCTGGCTTCGGGGCATGTCTCGCAAGGAGCAGAGTCTTTGCCCATGCCACCTTTGGAACCGATACCCTCGATGCATGGCTTGCCTGGCCCGGACCCTTCCTCCGCGATGCCGGGCCTCAAACCTTGGGGAGCGCCACGGGGGGCCTCGTCAGCCTCTGATGCTTCGATCCACAGCCTCCAGTCCCATCTACTCGGTGGCTGCCTCGTCTGGGCGTCGCTCGCCTCGTCGCTTGAGGCCTGCTTCTCGACACAGCTCCGGTCGTTGATTGAGGCATTCATCGAGGCATTCATTGAGACACGCCTCGCCTCGTTGGAAGCATCCTTTCCGAGAGTTTTCCCCGGAGTACTCACCCCCTCCTCCTATGCCGGAACTCGAGGACTGCAGAGGTTCGTTCTCTCCGTGCCGGTCCTCGGCATCGGTGGACCAGGCCGCCTCATCTTCTTCGAGCCCGCCTCGAGGCCCGGCCCTGGCGGACCAGTTGTCATTCTTGTCCTTTCTGAGGCAGATGGCGGTGGATCTGGAAATCACCCTGGATTCGGGTTCCAAGTTCTCGAAGGAGTATCTGGAGACAATGCATCTTCCTCAGCCTCCTGCCGAGTCTCTACGCTTGCCTCTACATAAGCTTCTGGACCAGACTTTCATGAGATGCTTCGAGACCCCATACTCCATCCCGGCGGTCCCAGGGAAGTTGGATGCTCGATACCGCACGGTGCACCATAAGGGCTTCGACGGGGCACAGCTCTCGCACCAGTCCCTCTTGGTTGAATCTTCTCTGAAACGGTCTCATCCCTCCCAGGTCTTTGCTTCCACTCCTCCTGGCCGGGAGGGCAAAACCATGGACAGATTTGGCAGGCGCATCTACCAGAACTCGATGATGGCTTCTCGAGTCCTGAATTACAGCTTTCATTTTGCAACCTACTTTGAGTTTTTTCTATTCATTCTTCAAAAGTTTTTACCCTATCTGGACTCTCAGGCTCACTTTGAGTACTCGGAGGTGCTGGCATCATTGTCCCAACTCCACCTGCAAATGATGCAATCGTCTTACGATGCCTTTGAGCTCTCGGCCAGAGCGGCTGTTTGTTTGGTGGCCATGAGACGCTTGGCGTGGCTTTGCACCATTGATATGGACCTGAATCTCCAGGACAGGCTGGCGAACGTTCCCTGTGTGGGAGCGGACATTTTCGACGAGTCCATCGAGGCGGCAACAGAGAAGCTGTCCAAACATGAAAAATCTTTCAGTTTATTCTCCGCCAGAAGCCCAAGCCTGCTATCTCTCGTCCGTCTCGTCCTCTTATGATTTATCAAAGGCGCTACTCGCCGAAGCAGGCCCCCGCCATTCGGCCGCCAGTAAAGAGGCAGCATCAGCAGAAGCACCAGCAAAAGCCTCAGCCTTCTACTGTCCCTAAGGCTCCCCAGCCTTTTTGACTGTCTCGTAGGGAGCATAACTTCCATCGTTCTGCTCTCCCCGCTTTTTCCCATCGGAGGTCGTCTCCATCATTTTTACCATCGATGGACGACTATTACCACCGACCTCTGGGTCCTTTCCATTGTAAGAGAGGGATACTCTCTTCAGTTCCATCATGTTCCTCCGGAACATCCTCCAAGAGAGTATCCTTCCAACTTAACCCAGAGCGCCCTTCTTCTTCGGAAAGCCCAGGCTTTACTCCGGCTTCGGGCCGTCGAGCCGGTCCCTGTGGACCAACAGAACAAGGGTTTTTACTCCCGGTACTTCCTTGTTCCGAAGAAGACGGGCAACCTGTGTCCTATTTTGGACCTCAGGGTGCTCAACAAGTTCCTGGTCAGGGAGAAGTTTCGCATGTTGATCCTGGCTTCTCTCTATCCCCTCCTCGAGCAGAACGACTGGTTATGCTCTCTGGATCTCAAGGAGGCCTACACTCATATTCCCATCCATCCGGCCTCCCGCCAATACCTCAGATTTCGGGTGGGACACCTTCATCTTCAGTACAGAGTGCTTCCTTTCGGCCTAGCTTCGTCTCCCAGAGTCTTCACCAAGTGCCTGGTTGTGGTGGCCGCAGCACTTAGGAACCATGGTCTGCAGATGTTTCCCTACCTCGACGACTGGCTCATCAAGGATTCCACATCTCAGGGGGCCATCCGGGCCACTCAGAAGACAATCTGGTTTCTACAGAGTCTGGGATTCGAAATCAACTTTCCCAAATCCCATCTTCAACCTTCACAGACTCTCCCCTTTATCGGAGCCGTTCTGGATACTATTCAACTCAGAGCGTTCCTTCCTCCTCAGCGCCTGGTGGCTCTTCTTCATCTTTGTCACTTCTCGCCTGTCCATCTCGGCGAGACACATGATGGTGCTCCTGGGGCACATGGCCTTTACAGTTCACGTGATCCTTTTGCCAGACTTCACCTGTGGATTCCTCAGTGGACCCTGGCTTCTCAATGGTCGCAGATCTCCGACCCTCTGTCTCGTCACATTCAGGTCACTCCTGCTCTGCTGCAGTCGCTTCGCTGGTGGATGCTCTCTTCCAATCTTTCCAGAGGTTTGCTGTTTCACATGCCTCCCCATCAGAAGGTCCTCACGACCGACTCCTCGACCTATGCTTGGGGGGCTCATCTGGACGGTCTCCACACCCAGGGCTATTAGATGAGTGCGGATCGTCTGTGCCATATCAATCTCCTGGAACTCAGGGCGATTTTCAATGCTCTCACTGCTTTTCAGCATCTGCTTCACGACATGGTGGTCCTCATTCGTACGGACAATCAGGTCGCCATGTATTATGTCAACAAGCAGGGAGGCACGGGATTGGCCTCCCTCTGTCAGGAAGCTCTGAAAGTTTGGGATTGGGCGATTCGCCACAACACCTTCCTCAAAGCTGTCTACATTCAGGGGGCGGACAATGCCTTGGCGGACAACTTGAGTCGTCTTCTCCAGCCTCACGAATGGACACTCCATTCCACGCCCCTTCATCAAATCTTCTCCCTGAGGGAACGCCTCAGATAGACCTCTTTGCAGCTCCCCACAATTTCAAACTGCCTCAGTTCTGCTCCAGGATCTACAGCCCTCATCGTCTCGAGGCAGATACTTTTCTTCTGGACTGGGGGAATCTCTTTCTGTATGCGTTTCCTCCTTTTCCTCTCATTCAAAAGACTCTGATCAAACTCAAGTCCGACCGGGCCACCATGATTCTGATTGCTCCTCGGTGGCCCAGACAACCTTGGTACTCCCTCCTTCTGCAACTCAGCTGCAGGGAGCCCTTCCTTCTGCCAGTGTTTCCATCTCTGCTTACGCAGCATCAGGGATCTCTGCTTCATCCCAACCTGCAGTCGCTACACCTGACAGCTTGGTTCCTCTCAGCGTAACTTCCCTTCAGTTTTCACCAACTGTGCAGGTTGTTTTGGAAGCTTTGAGGAAGCCTGCTACTAGCCAATGCTAGTCCCAGAAATGGACTAGATTCTCTACTTGGTGTTTTTCTCATCACAAGGAGCCTCAACATGCCCCCTTGTCCTCTGTTTTGGACTATCTTTTGCACCTGTCTCAATCTGGCCTCAAGTCTACATCGATCAGAGTCCACCTTAGTGCAATTGCTGCTTTCCACCATTCTCTTCAGGGGAAACCTCTTTCTGCACATCCTGTGGTTTCCAGATTCATGAAAGGACTTTTTCATGTCAATCCTCCTCTCAGACCGCCTCCAGTGGTTTGGGACCTCAATGTTGTTCTTTCTCAACTTATGAAGCCTCCATTTGAACCTCTTAACAAGGCTCCTCTGAAATTTCTCACTTGGAAAGTGGTGCTTCTCATTGGCCTCACTTCTGCCTGTGGAGTGAGTGAACTCCAAGCATTGGTTGCGGATCCGCCCTTTACAGTGTTTCATCATGACAAGGTGGCCCTTCGCACTCATCCCAAATTCCTCCCCAAGGTGGTCTCGGAATTTCATCTGAATCAATCCATTGTTCTTCCTGTGTTTTTTCCAAAGCCTCATTCTCATCCTGGAGAATCAGCTCTTCACACTCTGGACTGTAAGCGTGCTTTGGCTTTCTACCTGGAACGCACCAAGCCTCACAGAACTGCTCCTCAATTTTTCATCTCCTTCGATCCGAACAAGTTGGGACGCCCTATCTCTAAGCGCACCATCTCCAACTGGATGGCGGCTTGTATCTCTTTCTGCTATGCCCAGGCTGGATTACCCCTTCACAGTAAAGTTACAGCCCATAAGGTCAGAGCAATGGCAGCCTCTGTAGCTTTCCTCAGATCAACACCGATTGAGAAGATTTGTAAAGCTGCCACTTGGTCCTCGGTTCATACCTTCACCTCACACTATTGTCTGGATACCTTCTCCAGACAGGATGGATAGTTTGGCCAAAGAGTGTTAAAAAATTTATTCTCCTAAGTTGCCAACTCTCCCACTATCCCATTGTGGTTAGCTTGGAGGTCACCCACTAGTGAGAATACCTGCCTGCTTGTCCTGGGATAAAGCAATGTTACTTACCGTAACAGTTGTTATCCAGGGACAGCAGGCAGCTATTCTCACATCCCACCCACCTCCCCTGGGTTGGCTTCTCTGCTAGCTATCTGAACTGAGGAGACATGCCTGGTGCATCGGGCGGGAAGGCACTCGCGCATACGCGGTGTGGGCAACTCGAAACTTCTAAAAGTTTCTACAAGCAAGTATGCTTGTGAGATGTCCGCATCGGGGCTCCGTTGGATGACGTCACCCACTAGTGAGAATAGCTGCCTGCTGTCCCTGGATAATAACTGTTATGGTAAGTAACATTGCTTTTTACCCCCTTTCCCCGGGTACCTTTTTAGTTACCCCTGGTGGTCCAGCGATGGGCAGGACCACGCTACTGCCTTGCGCACCTCCTTCGACTTGCCAATTGGGGCTTGGGGTTCGCGGCGCACAGGCATGCAGGCGCAAACTTCTTGAGCTCCCACGCGGCCCTGCGCCGCTAGTAAAATGGCTGCTGCCACTTCTCGTGAGACTTGCGGGACCTGGTAACAGTCATTCTGCTAGCGGTGCAGGGCCACACGGGAGCTCGAGAAGCTTGCTCCTGCGTGCCTGTGCACTGCGAGCCCCGATTGGCGAGTCGAAGGAGGTGCGCAGGGCAGGAGTGCGGTCCTGCCCATACACCGTTGGACCATCAGGGATAACTAAAAAGGTACCCGGGGGGGTAAAAAAATTATTTGCATTGGCCAGGACGGGAGGGATCTCTCCTGTCCCGGCCTATCAGAGGTCTGCATCAAATTGGGGAGTGGGGTCGGGTGAAGACCCAAATATAGGACAAGACCCCCATTTTTGGGCCATTTTTTTGCCCCCAAATCTTGTCCTATATGCGAGTATATTATTTCAAAAAGAGTAAAGCCATTATATTTTTGTTAAAAATGATAGCAGTACTTGATGATAGATGACACTTAATTGTTATCTTGCTTGATCTCATATGACTACATTAGGTGTTATCCAGTTATTGTTATAGTATATGTGACCAGTGGCAAAAAACCATAATGAATAGAGAAAGAATTGATTGATCTCCAAATTCTTTAATTTTCCCATGTTTCTTTATGGTTTTACTGTTTGATATGTCTGAAGTACTGCTAAAAGTCACTAGGTCTCTTCTAGTTTCTGTTTAGGGAATTATTTTGAACTCATGTTATTGAATGTTTGTGAGGTGACTCTATACAAAATGCATACATTTTTGATGTATTGTTCTAATAGCGACAACCAACATTCATTGTTTAAATTATAATAATACATTTACATGTACTTGTATGTTTAAATTGATTGATAACTCATCAAGTAAAGTTCACTAATGGTGGTTGTCAGTGTACTAATGTTTCTTGCTGATCATGTTATCGGTTGATTTACTGCTCCCATGTCCTGCAGATCTTGAGGATATCCCTGCAATGTAAATGCAAAGAAGAGAATGAAAACCTCCCTTCTTGTTGCATGATTAAACATGGAGATTCGTTGTGGTGGCTTATTGTTCAGTTCAAAGTTTGACTCTGGTAACCTTGCTCGTGTGGAGAAAGTGCAGCACCAGGATGGAGATGGGGATGCAGCTGGAAATGGCTCATCAGTATCTGGAGGCTTGCTGTCCACTCTTGACTATGAGTTCAATGTGTGGACAAAACCTGATTGTGCTGAAACAGAATTTGAAAATGGAAACAGGTAAGGGAAATTCCCCATTGTCCGCTTTCTTATTGTAAATGAGTTTGCTTCATTTTTCCATCTTTAAGAATACTGCATATTTTCCTTTCTGAGCTCTGACATAATTGTGTCATCATCCATTTTTTTGCCTTAGAGTGAGCTCAAGGACTCATATATTACATTTAGAACTCCATTAGTTATCCCAGGACAAGCAGGCAGCATATTCTCACGTATGAGTGATCTCACCGACGGAGCCCCAGTACGAACCACTTTAAAAGTGCATCGCCACTTTAAGTCTTTAAGAAAGTTTGTGATATAGCCCGAAGCATGCATGCGCGAGTGCCATCTCGCCCAACGTAGGGCGCGTGTCCCTCAGTTTCTTAGTTTCCGCGGAGCTAAGAAGACACATTTTTTCAACAGCCATTTCAATTCTTTCTTCCACTGCCTTCCCACTCTTGCGGACCTTTGACTTTTCAGTCATCTTCTTTTTTATTTTGTTTAGTTGAATTCAGTAAAAAAAAAAAAAAAAAAAAGTAACAATTTTAATGTTTTCCCTTTCGCGGGTTCGGCCCGGCGGGGCCTGTTCGACCACCTTGGCCTCTAATTTTGATTTAGCCGGGGTCGTTTTCCCTTCGATGTCTGGCCCGCAGACGGGTTTCAAAAAGTGCGGATGTTGTGCTCGCCTCATTTCTGTGACTGACCCGCATCACTGGTGTCGCCAGTGTTTGGGGCCCGAGCACCTTCGCGACACCTGTTCCTGTTGTTTTTCTCTGCAGAAAAGAACTTTAAAGAACCGCTTGATTCAGCAGCATCTTCTTTTCATTGTCATGATGGAAGGAGGCCGTCTAAATCGACCCTGGCAACTTTCAACATCGGTGGAACCATCTTCGGTGTCGGATCCTTCAGCGGGTAAGCTGACTAAGAAGCCTTTCCCCACCCCCTCTGGGCCTCAGGTTAAAGTAGCAGTGAGCCAAGTCCTGCCAACTCAAAGAGGCTCAAGAAGCGCTCTGCTCTGATCTCAGTGAATGCCTTGACATTGGCCTCCTCATCGCTGTAGCGTAGAGCTGCACCAAAGGTACTGGCCAAAAAGCCAATGGTACTAGTGCTTACTCTCAAGCAAAAAAATAGACAATTTGCCAAGAGAGGAATTGGGTGAGCATTTTCAAATGTTGGTGCCGATCCAACTTGTGCCCACGTCGACACTGACTCCCCCGGTGCCAGTCCCGTCTGAGCCCTTGACATTGGTTGCACCTGCAGTGGAGTCTTCATCGGTGCAGACATTTCTGGTTAAGGAATCGGTACCTCTGACTTGTCGACATCGTTTGTCCTCAACATAGACATCGCTCGCGTCAACTTCGGTGTAGTCTGGAAAGGCACTGCAGAAATTAAAACATCTCGAGCCTTCGACACTGAGTGCTCAGCACCAATCCCGGTCTGTTCAGGATTCAGACCTATGGGAGGGGGGACTTTGAACAAGATCTTGTCCTGTCTGCAGATAAGGGTTCTTTAAATGATGAATCCAGGGTCACATGATGAAGCTTAGCTGAGCGGAGGCTCCCAGCCTGAGCTCCGTCCCTTCCAAGCTTAACCGCGCTAATTCTGCAGTGCTTACCCATTTTCTTGCTCTGTTCTTCAACTTCCCGGCAAGCATAGTGATCGCTTCACAGGGTGGTGGGACATTACTGTCCTCAGAGCGGCGTTGGGACTTGGGCCATGCCCTCAAAGTCTTTGCGGCCAACTAAACTAAGACAAACCATGCTCTCTCTCAAAATGGCGGCAGCCGGCGTCTCTCCAGAAACTACTGTCACGCTGCAGGAGGAGACCATCAAAGAACTGACCCGGCATCTCTCTGCCTTAATTGATGATAAATTTGCCTGGTTTCAGGCGGCAGTCGATGAGATGAAAGACTGCGTTGAAAGGCAGGGCACCCAAATTACTCACCTGGAACAGTGGGTTTCTGCCCAGGAAGACGCTGCTAGACTGACTAAGACCCGGGTACAGGAGCTGGATGCCACCTGTAAGCTCCTGCACTCCCGCCTGGAGGACCAGGAGAACTGTGGGCGAAGAAACAATTTGTGACTGGTCAGTCTTCCTGAGCGGGTAAAGGATTCTGCGCTGCGAGACCTCATGGAGCACTGGCTGCCAGATCACGTGGGTTTGCAACTCGATGCTGGAACCAGCGTGGTGGAAAGGGTGCATCGCATAAGTGCACCACGAGCGGATGTTGTGCGCCCACGACCGGTGATTGCCAAATACCTGAATGCATCAGTGAAGGACCGCATCTTGGCGCAGTTTTGTAAGGCTGGGAATTTGGACTTTGAGGGAGTGAAACTTCTGCTCTTCAATGATTATTCTACTGATGTCGCGGGAAGACGCAAAGCGCTGGCCCCCTACTGTACAGAGCTGAAGAATAGGGGCCTGCAATTCATTGTTCTCTTTCAAGCTCGGGTCCGGATTCATACCGCAACAGGAGCCCGACTGTGTGAGACCAAAGAAGACCTGCAGGCCTTTTTGGCTGAGCGCAGAGAGGAGGCTGTACCCTGAGCTGCTTGGCAATGGTCCTCCTGATATCAGTTGGGGAGCTTCTCATGGTCTCTTGGACACTCTCTTGTGAGTAGGGGACCCGGTGAAGAGCCTCTTATGACTTTTTGACCAAATCCTGCGGGACTTAATCTGTCCGTAACTTTCGAGGACATGGACAGCTCAGTGCCTTTCCTATCATGGCGGCTGCTGAGTGTCCACCTTTGGGTCTCAGCTGATCCCCAAATGTTGGTGCTGCATTGTTGTGTGCTAGGTACTGTCTTAAACCGCCCTACAGCGGATTGGAGGTTATAATAATCCTGATTACATATCCTGTTCATTTGCAGAGCCTTTTTCAGGGCCCGCTTACCCCATCCGATAAGATGGTTTACTGTTTTGGGCTGGTTTGAATGCTTGAGTTTCAGGTCACTTTGACCTGCAGTTTATGTTTTGCACTGTTTTTGTTTTCCATGTTGTATTGATTGGGCTTGATGGGGGAGGGAGCAAGGCATATGGGAATGTTTTTTATCCTTTGGTTTTGGGGGTATTGGGTTCTGGGGCGGTACGCTGATTCTCATCGCGTTCGGGGGTGGGTGGCTTCCACCTTAGCAGGGGGGTGGAGGGAGGGTAGAGATTTGGGTGGGTTGCAGAGGGGTTCTGAATGGTGGGGACTGTTAGCGACGTGGATTTGGGTTATGAGGGTGAGATGTGGTTGGGGCAGAGGGAAGGTGGGGTTGGGGATCCTCCTCTTATGGTTTTCTTTGATGGGCAGGGTGTGGATCTGGTGGGATTTAAATGGGGAGTCTCCTGGGGTCTTCTTCTGGTTATCTCTATCTCTTCTTTTTGTCTGGTTGGAGGTGGAGGGGTTTTCTGGGTGCGGTTGAGGGTGGGGCTTGGGATGGTACGGTTGTGGATTGGGAAGTGTGTCTATGTGGTGGGTGCTGTTTGTGATGGGAGATTGGCAGCAGGGGAGGTTCTTGAGGAGGGTGAGGGGGGTTGGGGGGTGGGTACCTCTTAGCGACTGGGAGTCTTCTTCTCTTTCCTTTCCCTGGTGGTCCGGCTGGGAGGCCTTCTGGGAAGCCCTTAAGCTGTATACCTTTTTGTTTCATCTTTGCAGTTCTCATGGCTACGGCTGATCTGACTTATATCACCCTTAATGTGGATGGTCTCCATTCCCCCATCAAACGTAAGAATGTGTTGTATTTTCTGAAGAGAGAGAGGGTATCGGTGGCCTTTCTACTAGAGACGCACCTTTCTTCTAGTGAACACTCCAAATTAGTGAGGGACTGGGTGGGGGAGGCTGTTTATTCTTACAATTCTAGGCATAGGGGTGTTGCTATCCTCATTAACAAAGCAGTGGTGGCGGTTCTACAAAAGACTATTGTGGACCCTCAGGGCTGTTTCGTCCTCTGGGCTGGCACCAGTGGTCTTGTGCAATATCTATGGCCCAAATGTATATGCTCATTCTTTCTTTTCCAACGTGTTGGCACATCTATTGGCCTTGCCCATTTACGAGCCCATTATGGCAGGGGATTTTAACATTACTAGTGACCCTATGATAGGCTGTAAACCTCCCAGGTAGTGCAGGGAGATAACGAACGGATTGGCGTGAACTTTCTGATGAGCGAGTTGGGCCTGATTGATGTGTGGAGGGCTCATCATCCAGCATCTAGCTCATCATCCAGCATCTCTCCCTTTCTGTTCCTTTCATCCCTAAATCCCATTGTCCACCATCTCTCTCCATCTCCTCTGTTTTTAGACCCATTATTTCTTCCCCCCAAAGTCCGGCATATGCATGTCTCTTTGAACCCCCCCTCTTCTCTCCCTCCCTCCGTGTACTTCTACACCAGGGCCCTCTCCCCTGAACGTCTGCCCCCCCCTGAAGGCCTGCCCCCCACCCCTGAAGGCCTGCCCCCCACCCCTGAAGGCCTGCACCCCACCCCTGAAGGCCAGCCTTTCCCCCATGAAGGCCTGCATCCTACCCCTGAATGCCTGCATGTCCCCCCCTGAAGGTCTACACCCAACCCCTGAAGGCCTGCCTGTCCCTTCTGAAGGCCTGTACCCCCACTAGAAGGTTGCACCCCCCGGAAGGACTACACCCCCTCCCCCTGGAAGGCCTGTACCCCCCCTACAAAGGATTACATCCCGCCATGAAGGACTACATCCCCTCCCCCCAGAAGGCTTGCATCCCCCCCACAAAGGACTACACCCCCCCTCCCACGAAGGACTATACTCCCGTCCCCCTGCGTGTTCAACTTATCTAAATTCAGCAGCCTGCCCTGCAGAAGAAGATCGCCGCTGACTCTACCGATCTTTGTAAGCTGCCATACGACGTCCCAGTCGTCTTTTCTTTGTCGCGGTCCCGCCCCCTTCTCTGAAGACACCGCCTGAATAGGAGTACTGTACAATACTTGAATTCTACTGCTAAAGTGTACAGTATAGTGCAAGAATTGCAATACATAACTTGGCTTTTTTTTCTGTTCAAACGTTCTTTATTAGAATTTTCAGGTCAAACATCAAACAAGAAAAAACACAGCATGGACAACACAGCAAAAATAAAATAAGCATACAAAGAAATTAAGCATTTTCAGCATTAAGATAAGATTGAAAAGTGGCCCACATACAATTGACAGAACGGAACCGAGAAGTAAAATATGCATTCTCCATTTCAATTCCACCAAGTGGCCACATGTAGATCATGATGAATTTTCCAGTTTCTAAGAATCAATTTCACAGCAAGAGCCATCAAAATATCAAATAAATGAGATTGATCCTCAGAAAGGGGAGATACAAGTACAGTGCTTCTCCAAAATACAACAGAGAAAATATGAGAAATAATACTCCAAACAGAAGACCAAAAAGGTTGCAACTTAGAACATTCATAAATCATATGTATCAAAGTACCAGTCTCAGCAACACAATGCCAACAAAAATCAGATGATAAATGTCCAATATGGAATAATTTCCTTGGAGTCCAGAGAGCGTGATGATAAACAAAAAATAAGGACTGTGTCAGATTAGCAGACATCGATATTTTAAAAGTCCGAAGCCAAAAATCCTCCCATTAACTAAAGTTAAATTACCTGTCGCATCCTTATCCCAAACAGCATACAATGAGTGAGGAGACGTGGCATCAAATTTATTAAGATCCTTATATATATGAGAAGATAAATGGTGCTCCATACATAAGAGACATGTATTTATAGAGATCTGGGAGCTCAGTAGAAAAAGATAACTTTTAGTCAAACATTGTTGCTGTTGCAGCCATTGATATGAGGCCAAATCAGCCAAATGAAATTGACCTTGTAGATCCTGAAATGTAAGCAAAGTGTGATTCCACAATTAAGCCAGGAAGAATACCCCTTTAGCCATCCAAGACAGCCAAAAAATGGGGGCAAGAGCAATGCGAAAATTGGTGTTAAGCCAAATAGATTGATAAAGTGTATCACTTATACGAGTCTGAAAAAGCGAATCCAACTTAAAAAAAGCCTGAATAATGCCCAACAAAATAGGATGGGTTCTAATCTTAGATGGTAAAATACAGCTAAGTAGCGATTTAAAGGTAAATGGTAGAATCAAAATTCTCTCTATCCCCACCCAACAAGGAAACAGCAAATCATTACACGGTTGAAACCAATACCACCCGTGCCTTAAAAGAAAAGCTCAATGATAACGATAGAAGTTAGGGAAATTAACCCCTCCATGACACTTTGATCGTTGAAGAGTGCATTTCAACACTCGAGGAGGTTTCCCCTACCACAGAAATCTACTAATCTTGGACTCCAACAATTTATAATACGCTAAGTTAAATAAACACGGTAACATCATGGACATATAGTTTATGACAGGCACTATCATCATTTTAACAGTCTCCATTCTCCCCCATCAAGTAAGGAACAATGGAAACCATTTCCATAACAGGCCCTCTACAGCATTCAAAACCCTAGCTCTATTGAGGGACTGACTAGAATCAAAATCAGTCGCGAAGAAAATCCCTAAATATTTAACCGATGAAGTAATCCAATTAAAAGAAAAGTGAGACATTTTGTTGGACGCAGTGAATATTCAAAGGCAAGAGATCAGACTTTTCCTAGTTAATTTTATAGCTGGAAATAATAGAAAAATCTGAAATAAGAGCCATCAAAGGGGGGATGAAGTCGGACACTTCAGAAATGTATATGACCATATCATCTGCATATAGAGAAATCTTTAATCTCCTGAGATTGAAATTTAATACCCTGAATCAGAGTAGACTGACGAATAGCCAGATCAAATGGTTCCAAAGCCAGATCGAAAAGGAGCGGGGATAAGGGACACCCTTGTCTAGTACCATGGGATAAAAAAAAAAGAGCGTGACAAAACAGAATTAAGCCAAAGTCTAGCAGAGGGTTGAGAGTACAAAACATGTATCGTATGAATAAAAGGAGGTGGGAATCCAAACCAATGAAGGACAGCAAACGGATAGGGCCACTCGACCATATCGAATGCCTTTTCGGCATAGGGTCTGTAGACTTTTTAGCAGCTAAAAGCATATGGAATAAAAGACGAGTATTAGAGCTAGAATATCAAAAAGTTTGGTCAGGGTGAATAAGTTTAGATAAAACGGAGGATAGTCGAACCGCTAAAACCTTGGCATACAATTTGGCCTCAACATTTATCAAAGATATAGGGCAATAATTTTTTATCTCCATAGGGTCCCGATCTGGCTTTGGAAACAGTACTATAAACGCTTAAAAAAAAGTGGAGGAAGCATGCATATTATACGAGATATGATCATATAATTCAATAATCTAGGCAAAAGAAAAGAAGAAAATGTACAAAAAAATTCCACCGGGAAACCATCCCCCCCAAGTGACTTATAAGATTTCAGTGATTTTAAAGCAGTGTCCAATTCTTCCACAGTAATAGGAACACTGAGACCAACAAGGAAGGATGGGATAGTCCAGCGAGAAAGTCTGATATCTTGTCTTCACCATGAGTATAATCTGTAACATATAGAGAATAAAAATCAACAAAAAGTGAACTAATATCTGCAGCACTCGTAACCACTGTCCCCGATGGAGATCTAATACCAGAAATTCTCTGAGCAGCCCTTCAAGTTTTCAGATAGGATGCCAATAAGCGTCCAGCCTTATTTCCTCCAGCATAATATTTAGCTGACTTTTTAAATAAAAAAGCCGCAGATTCTTCAGAGCAAATAGTATTATATCGATACTTCAAGCGCAATAGATCATAATAAATAAGAGGATCATTACTGCGAGCATGCTCTGGTTTACTTCTAAGGTTAATTGCATTATCTTTGGGACATTGCTGTGAACAAGGCTGCCCTGTGAACTTCTAAAAGCTAAGTTACTCAGCATTTCATATTCTGCTCGTTTCACTGGTTTTCAGCATTATATCTGCTTAATTTCTCTTCTCCTCCCTGTTTCTTACTAAAAAAAATATAAAAAAGCACAAAAAAATAAACCCTTCTCTTTCCTCTTTTAAATCTTATTTCCTCTTTCCCTTTCCCTTCATAGGAATAAGGGTAAGACTTATAGTCCCACCAACCCCAGGGACCACTATTCATATATAGAGACCCATATAATCAGGACTACTCAAATCAAGTCACTTCACAACCAATCAAGATGACCTTTATTCTATGCAATCACTGTGGTGCTTTAATTCCAAGACATACTATTTGGAGGCTTAAGGCTTGCCCCATCTGTCTTCAACTTGCCAGTATTAAGGAGGAGCTCTGCAAACTTAAACAGGAATTGAATACAATTAAAGCAGCTTCCATCACTCCACAAAATCATACCAACTTACCACCTCTACCTCAAAGAATAAAACAGCCCAGGAATAAATGGGTCACAGTAGGCTCAGGAAGACTGCGACATGTAACACAGAAACATCCACCTTCACTAATATTACCTCTACAGAATTCCTTCGCTCCACTAGTGCACTGCGATACTCAGGAAAACAGAAGGGAGGTGGGACTGGAACCAATGAAGGTAACTCAAGAGAACAAGCGCACCCTAAGTACAAATAAAAAAGCCAAAAACAGAAAACTATTACTGTTGGGGGATTCCATCATCAGAGGCATTAACCTTGGAACACAGGGCGAGGAGACCAAAATAGTGAAATGCCTTCCAGGAATCCTCAGCTACCAGGAGTTCCAGGCAAATACTGACTATAATTAAGGAAGAAACTAAGGATTTTAACACTGATGTTGTTATCCATCTGGGAACAAATGACCTGGCCAACAACTCCACACTTGCAGCACAGAAAGCTTTTCGGGAGCTTGGTGAGGGCGTGAAACCTTTTGTAAAGAATTTAGCTTTTTCTGAAATACTGCCTGTATATGGAAAGGGAGAGCAAAGAGTGAAAAACACAGAGGACTTTAATAGATGGCTCAGAGCCTGGTGTCATCAAGAAGGCTTCAGGTACATAGGAGGATGGGAAATACATGGAAGGACAAGAAGCTATATTGCACTGATGGGCTACATATTACTACAGCAGGAAAAAAAAACCTTGCAGAGAAATTTAGACAATATTTTTCTAGGCATTTAAACTAGAAGGTGGGGGTGGTGTATGTACGAAGGAAAATTATAGAGACCACCCCCGGCAAAAGAAAAGATGTGATAGTAGTAAAGGCTGCAACATAAGCAATATCAGCAACTCATCACTGCTCTCACCTTACTGTGCCTGCTGACGCTGCTCACCACAAGCTAATACTGCATTTCCTTCTTTAGATTTAACTTGTTTTATTGTATCATCATTTAACTCTGTTAAAACTTGTTTTTTTTTGTTTTTGTTTTTTTTCTCTTGTTTTTAATCTGTGCTTTTAGTTATTAATTCAACTTTAAATTTTATTTGCACCTGGTTTCCTATACAGCTCTGTTGTACCCCAAAGAGAACGCCGCCGCAAAGCGGCGGCGCCGACGACTCCGCCCACTTTCCACCACCGGTAGCGTTTCCTTTAAATTCCCCTGCTTTGCGGCGCACGCCTCACTGCTCTCACTGTGCCTGCTGACGCTGCTCACCACAAGCTAATACCGCATTTCCTTCTTTAGATTCCTCACGCTCTCCAAATATTGCAATCCGCAAAATCTACCCAAGGCCTTTCAGTGGACGGCAAAAGGATTCTGTTTGTCCCTGATGTCTCTAAAGCTACTGCCCAGAAAAGAAAGGCTTTCCTATCTATGTGGCCCCAGCTCAAGAGCATTGGAGCACAGTATGGGCTATTTTATCCCGCCAGGATGCGAGTGACCTATCATAATATCACCAAAAACTTCGACTCTCTGGCAGATCTTCAAAAATACCTTGATGAATCAGTGGGAGCTATGACCTGAAACATCTGATATGCCTTTCTCCTTCCTTGCCACTTTGGAGGGCTGAACCCTTCCCGTCTCACTGTTCAATACGAGGCGGGCGATGGAGTTGTTCGCTGAGCTCCTCTTTCCAGCATGCGACCCCATCTTTGGAGCTTCGTTTGTTATGTTACTCCAGTTCCTCGCAAACATGAATTCACTTCTTTCTTTTTGTGCTCCTTTTCTATACTGGTTCTTTGGAGTGGATACCCACCTTTTCCTTCACTTCTGCTACCTCTAGTCAATTTCAGCCTCTTCTGGTCTACATCAATACTTGCTTTTGTATATGGCTAAACTCAACATTGTCTCTCTCAATGTTAAGGGGATTAACAACCCTATTAAGAGGAAAAAAATCCTGCATTATTTCAAACACCTCGACGCTGATATATGCATGCTTCAAGAAACTTACCTCTCCTTTGAGGAAGCACAGAAATTAACAGGAGGTTGGGTCCAGTATTGCTTTGCTGCGCCAGCTCAGGGAAAGAAAAATGGGGTCATCACCCTACTGAAAAGATCCCTCAATTTCCAGCTCTCCTTGCATAAGTTTGATCCTAATGGAAGGTGGTCCCTTGTTGAGGGCTTTATTGCGAGTCTACCTTTGAATCTTTTCAATATATATGCCCCCAACGCTGATGATCCCTCCTTTTTTCAGTCATTTCACACGGTCAGTACAACTTCTCTGTCGTCCAACACCATATTTGTAGGGGATCTCAACTTCTCCATTGACCCCTTCATCGACAGATCCTGCACCTGTCGCCCAGCCAAGCTGAGGGTTCGCACTGCACTTCTTCAACTAATGGATTTATATGGATGGTCTGACATCTGGAGAATTCTCCATCCTTCTATCCGGGACTATACGTTCTATTCCGCACCACACAAATCCCACTCAAGGATTGACTATATCTTAGGTTCTAAAGACTTAGTGAGCCTTGCTTCTTCTGCGCGGATCCATGACATCACTATCTCGGATCATGCAGCTGTATCCTGTACAATTCAGTGGTCCGCCTCCTCTTCTTCTCGTTGATGGCGCCTGAACAACTTCCTATTACACGATGAGGCCTTCCTTTCCCACATCAAGACAGAATCGTTGACATTTTTTTGACAATAATCTCACTTCAGACTCAGACTTCTCTCTTGTTTGGGAATCCTACAAAGCCTGGCTTAGAGGAGAGGTGATCAGCTATTCGGCCTTTCAACTTAAGAAGCGCAAATCCACCTTGCAACAGCTGGAATCAGACATTCATACTCACGAGACGCAGCTCTATCACCGTCATGATCCTTCTTTATACAAAAAACTACAATCCCTAAAATTCCAGTACAATGAAATCTTTAGCTCCATGGCCTCCGCCTCCATCTTCAGACAATCAGCCACATACTACTCCTCCTCTAACAAATCTGGCCACCTACTCGCCACCTATCTCAAAGGACGGCGCTCTAAACAAAGGATAACTCGCATCAAATCAGTTAATGGTCACATGCACACCTCCACTAAAGATATTCTTGAAGACTTTCGTATCTTCTACAACGAACTCTACTCCTCTGAATCATCATCAGATGACAACTCCATTTCGGACTTTCTTCGTCCATTGAATTTGCCTTCTCTATCTGAACTCCAACAGCAATCCCTACAACAGCCAATATCATCAGAAGAAATTGTTCATGCTATCTCCTCCCTGCCCCCTGCTAAAGCTCCTGGCCCTGATGGATTGACATCGGAATTCTACAAGTCATTTTCTTCCTTTTTGACACCGCATCTACTTTCATACTATTTGATATCCAATCCGCATGGTCTCCGTCGATTTCTGGAGGCAAACATTATTGTTCTGCCCAAGCCAGACAGAGACCCCCAGCTTGTGAAAAACTACTGCCCCATCTCTCTACTCAACCTGGACTACAAAATTTTCACTAAATTACTGGTATTCCGCCTTGAGAAAGTTATGCCTCATCTGATTCACAGGGACCAGGTTGGCTTCATGAAGGGTTGTTTTGGAGCTGATAACACCAGATTGTTATGTCATATGCTCCACTCCGCCTCGACGAACTCTAACTCCAATGTCCTTGTTTCCCTGGATGCCGAGAAGGCGTTCGACAGGGTGGAATGGAAATATTTATTTACTGTTCTCTCTGCATTTGGTCTGCCTCCTATGTTTATCCATATGATATCTCTTCTTTACAATAACCCCACTGCTCAGATAATTGTTAACGACGCTTCCTCCTCCTCTCTCACGCTACATAGAGGCACTCGCCAGGGTTGCCCCATGTCCCCCCTGCTGTTTAATTTGGCTTTAGAACCCCTTGTAGCTATTAGGCAATCTTCTGACATTAAGGGAATATCCATAGCTAACATCGAATTCAAAATCTCTGCCTATGCAGATGATGTATTACTATATCTTTCTGACCCAGAACCCTCTTTAAACTCCCTAATACAACTAATTTCCTCTTTTTCTTTGATCTCGGGTTATAAAATTAATTGGGACAAAACGGAGCTTATGCCTCTTAATGATTCAAGCCTGCCTTTCACTATCTCATCCCAACCTTTCACGTGGGTCACCATCGGGATTAAATACCTAGGCTTACCATTCGATAGGGATCTCCGCTCGTCCATGCAATTGATATCTACCAAACTCCTCACGTAGTTATCATCTACCCTTTCTAAATGGTCGCCTTTACATCTCTCTTGGTGGGGTCGGCTAGACACCTTAAAAATGATGGTGGTTCCTAAACTCACCTACATCTTCAACATGTTTCCCCTGCTATTTCCACCTTCTTTATACAAGCAATTGGAATCAAAAATGTTGCGATTCCTTTGGAATGATAAACCTCATAGGATCTCATTACAAAAGCTGAAAGCTTCTACTCAACAGGGTAGTGTTAATTTTCCAGATCTCTACTGTTATCATAAGGCCTTTATGTTAAGACAGGGAGCTGAATGGCTCTCTTCCTCTTTTCCTTCTGATGTGCCTAGCTGGTTAAGACTGGAATCCTCTTTTATGAGCGCTTTCCCTCTTCTTCGATCGTTGGGCATTAAGAACCTACCTAACCTCCTTAAAAACCTATCATATCTGCGACTCACAAAGTTCTCACAGATCTCGACAACTACCTTGACATCCCCTGGAATAAATCCCTATTTTGTCCATTATGGTTCAACAAACTCCTCTTGGTTGATAGGAAGCCCATATTCTGGCCCCCCTGGTTTAACCAAGGTATATGGGACGTAGGATCCTTGTGCTGCCCCAACGGGACCCTACTCACGTTCAATGAGTTGATGAACTCCTTCTCCATTAACGCTTCACACTTTTATAGGTGGCTTCAGTTAAGATCCTCAAACAAAAAATCTGGCCTCCATCCGGTTCTTTTCAACTCTGCTCCCTCTCTATATACTCTCTCGCAAAAATTTTTATCATTAGGTCATACTGCCTCACACTTTTACAAACTTTTAAATCATTCCTCCCCACTTCCCAGACCCATTTACAATCCTCCTGGGAGAATGATTTAGAAGTCCCCATTTCCGAGGAGGCATGGTCTCATATCTACTATTCCACTTTCCATACTTCTCGCTCAGCCTCGAATCTCCAACAAATGGTCTTCTTACTACATAGAGCGACTTGGACCCCTGCCAAATCACATAAAATCAATCCCTCTTATCCCAACCAATGCTGGACCTGCCACTCCGAGGTGGGTTCTCTAAAACATCTTCTTTTCTCCTGCTCTGCCATTTCTTCATTCTGGACCTCAATCTGGGATACTATTTGTTCCATTTTTCACATCAATATCCCCTTGACTTACCAAATGCTATTGCTAAAATCTTTTTCTGTCTCCACTCTAATCTCCGATTCAGATGCTTTTCTCTTTGACATGCTACTTTCCTTGGCCCTAAAGATTCTACATACATATTGGAAAGAACTGTCTAAGGCTTCTAGCTCTCACTGGTGGAATCTGGTGTGCCTCACTTACCGGACTGAAGCTTATTTGGCTAAATCCTCCAACAAATTCTCACAATTTCAATTGAAATGGGCCTTATTGAAGTCTTATTTACACGGCGTCTCTTCTGAGTGAGAGATTTACCCAATCATATCACTCACATCATTCATACTTTCTCACTCCTTTTCCTCTTCTTTTCTATTTCTTACTGTATTTTTTCTCTTCTGTTTCTCTTGAATTCATGCTTGCACACACATAGGTAGGACATTCTGTTCTTTTCTTTGTGATATGCTCTTGTGATTGTTTTTGTTCAATGGTTTAGTTTCATTTGCTATATTAAGTAGCTTTGACTGTTACTTGTTCGATGTCATGCATATCTCATACTGTTTGATACATGTGATTGTACCTTTCCTTACTTTGTACTTTCAAAAATTTAACAAACAAACCTTGACTAAAAAAAACAAAAATCATGCACCAATGAGCAAAGGAAAAAAAAAAGTACTTATAAGATAACCAGTACCCAACCATGAGCCATAACAACTAACATTCAAAACAGTCAAATAGCAAGTTGAGACCAAGAGAAGGCATACACAGCATTCAAGAAGGATGAGAGGATTGTACGTCCATATGAGAAAGACCCTGATGTTGAAGATAAGTTTGAAGATCCTCGGGTGAATCAAAATTCTTTGTCACATTATTTAAATTGACCTGTATCCGAGCGGGATAATACAACCCATACAACGCATTCAACTTTTTTAATTCTGGACGGAGGGCCAAAAACTGCTTCCGCTTTAAAGCTGTAGCTTTCGCAAAATCCAGTAGGATAATAATCTTAGTCCTTCTATTTCATTGGCGCTTCAGTTTTAGCGGCATTCAATATCGCTAGCACTTGAGGGTAGCGCAGAAGCTTCAATTGCATAGGCCTCAGGTAAGGTGATGACGAAGAAGACCTCCTTGCCGGCACCCGATGGGCACGCTCAACTTCCATCAGCTTGGTGAAATGTAAATGCAGCAATTCCAGAAGAAATTTAACACAAAACCCCACAGAATCATTTGCCTCCACTGTCTCCGGTATGCCTAGAATTCACAAATTATTTCAGCGACTCCTGTTAGATAATCTTCATATTCTTGTTGGAGTTTCACAATCATTTTTGCATGTGCGTCATACATTTTTGACTTCACCTCAAGCGCTGCCGTACGAGAATCCAGACTCTCAAACTTTTGGCAAAGCACAGATAATTGCTCCAACTGAGAGATCACACCAGCTTGCAAGTTTTTAATCGCTGCGTGAGTAGTCTGAAGCATCTCCTTGATCTCAGCAAACTCTTCCTTCATGGCTACTGGCAAGGCTTGGTTCGTCAAGTCTTCAGCAGCCAACGCCTTTTGAGGCGAAGGCGGATCTTGTTTCTATCTTTTAGTAGATTGACTAGCCGCAAATGCCATGTCAATATGCTGCATTTTGGACATAATCAAATAATGCACGGTAAAATCCAAAATAATGAAAAGCTCTGTAAGTAAAAGTAGTTGAAATGATGCATGAAAAGTAGGCCCAATGGGAGCTATTCTGAAACATGTCCTCTCACATGCTCTGCTAAACAGCACCCCCCGGATTTTTTATTTTATTATTTTTTAAACAATTGCGAATATAAGCAATAATTTTCATTCGCAATTTCACGGTATTCGTGAGGGATTTACCAAAATACTGCAAATAAAATAGAAAAAGGTTATTCACGTTTTTTTTGTATTCATGGGCTGGCTTTGCCCCTATCCCCCACGAACATGGTGGGAGAAGTGTGTGTATGTGTGTGTGTAGAGAGAGAGAGAGTTTATTTTTCATATATATTATGATTATATATTACCTTTCCTCATATATGAGTCAGTGATATTAGTCTAAACATTTACACGTATAATTTGCGCATAAATAGTAGTACCTCAATTTATAGATTGACCTCCTTTATGACTACGGTAAAGTTTGTGAATAGAGATGTAGTGAAATTATGTGGTTGAGTAGTTGCCTATGCTTTGGCATGAGTACCATAGTCTTACATTGTGAGGAAAAATGAAACTGATCCCTTGCAAGAAACACTTGTACAATGTTGATGCTTACTCACAGTATGTCTGTATTTTCTCTTTTCCTCCTTCTGCATTCTTTTAGATCCTGGTTTTATTTTAGCGTGCGAGGAGGCATGCCAGGAAAATTGTTGAAAATCAACATCATGAATATGAACAAACAGACCAAGCTCTATTCTCAGGGAATGGCTCCTTTAGTCCGGACTGTCCCTTTGAAACCCCGATGGGAACGTGTCCGAGATAGACCTGTCTTCGAGGTAACTTCTTTGCACGTTTTAATTTTTTCTGGTTACATTGTTAGCTTTGAGACTCTTGAATTCATTGAACAGAGCTTCCTTTAGCAGGACATCCTTAAGAGGTACATATCTGCTGATAAGGTGACAGAGAAAATGGAACTAAGGAACTTCATTAAAGCCATGTTGTAAAAGCTGTCTTCCTCTCAACCAGGCCTAGGCCACTTATAAGCTAATATGACTGTAACAACAGAGGCTTTTTTTCCCCTCAGTCATATTGATGTTTCTGTTACATAAACATAGATGTCTGTACTCTAGGTGAATATCCTCTGGTCGTGAACTGTTGCAGAAGGATGCCAATTGCATCTTTCAGCTCCTCTGCTCCAGTGGAGTATAGTGCCCTCTCCAGTTTTTCCTTTTGCAAGCAAACTGAGAAGGTGTGTTCTGATCTTCTCTGTTTAGTTTTATTATTTTCAAGTATTTTTTATTTATTTTGTGAGGCTTATATTCCTAGAGGTCCTCAATCTGGGGCTGCTGTGCTTGGGAGAGGATGCAGATTCTTCGTGGGCGGTCTGGAGCTCACGGGACAACCCCCAGGTGTATCTGCTGAGCAAGCCTGCTCTGTCCATTTTGGAAGCTTAGGGACCATCTCCCTAGGAACTACCTCACCTTCTGATTTATCAGAGGCTTTAGCATAGGCTGTGGGGCCTCTGTGCTAGTCCCTTTGGGCAGAGGGAGCCAGCTGTGTTTTTCATTCCTTTCTCATGGCGCGAGGATCCCTGGGGTTGAGTTCACAGTTGGTACCGGTTCAACTGGCAGGCCAAAGATCTCTAGTTCTGGATCATTTCTGACAGACTTTGAGGCAGAAAAGTCTTCTCCATACAGTCAGGCTGCAGAAAAAACTGACATGGGTCAGGGGGTTCTGAAAATTTGATTTTTAAAAGGTTCTGATGCCAGAGATAGAGTCTTCCACTTTCCCTGAATTTTTTGAACTTTAGGGAAGCTCCCACAGGCAGTCTTTGGAGCAAATTCACTGTCAGCGGCCATCTTGGATTTTAAACGATCTTTTTTTATTAAGCCTCCATCTGCCTTAGAACCCCTCAATATGGTTCAAAATCAGTTGGGATGGACTCCTCAGGCTGTTCTGCCCCCATATCATGCCAGTTTTGTGCTGGATGGTCAGCTTAGGAGGGTCCATGCATGCCACGGGGTTTGCGAGGGAGGGGCAGGAGTCTTGGGCTTTGCCTCATCTGAGTCATCTATGGCTGGGGAACCACAGAAGATCCGGGTGGCTGGGAGGAACTGACACCCCAAACAGTGACTATGTGAAATGCAAGTGTGTGGAAGTGGCGGAGCCCAAGAGAAGCCGCACAGAAACAGGAGATACCGCCTTCCCAGAACTTGGAAAGCAAGAAACAACAACGAAGGTGACCTTGGGGCTCAATCACTTTATTGTATGTTAGAGAATGTCACAGGCAGTTGTTGTCTGTGTTATGTGTGATTTTGTATTCTGTCTGATGAAATAATGAGTAACAATTGAGTTCTGTTTGGAAATTAGCATTGAATGGCAAGTGTACTCAACAGCTAGAAACACAAGTACCTTGTGGAAATGTTTGTGAACTGCTTTCTGCTCTAAAACGAAAGTGTGTGGAAATGGCGGAGCTCTGGAATTTCGCAAACTGTTTATTCAGCTGAAAGTGGATTCCAAGGTGGCTCAAGTGACCAAGCTACCTCCTTACCTAGTAAGGGAGGTGTGATGTTAAAGGATGCGCAGGACCGTAAGGTGGATGTGGTGCTTAGGAGGCTCTTACTTGAAGCACTAACTTTGGGGATCAAAGTTGCAGTGGCAGCCTTGTTTGTGGCATGTGCCTGCCACACTAGATTGCAGCATAGTTCTGTGGCAGAAGAGGACACATGCCCCCAACTAATGATGGAAGGGGGTGGATTATGTGGTGGATGCTCTCTATGACATCATCTGAGTTATGAGCAAAGTGTTGGTGTACACCATTGCTGCCCGCAGGATGCTCAGGATCAGACAGTGGGCGGGTGATTTGGCCTCCAAAGCCACTTTTTTTTATTTTTTATTTAAAACGTTTTTATTAAGAAGTAAACAAACAGAAAAAGCCAATACAACCAGGCAATAGCCAAGAAACAGATCAAAATGCAGCACAAAATCCAACTCACAGGTTGGGAAAAGGGTAGTGGTATCAATAACAATAATACTAGTCAAGCAGAAGAGAGACAAGCTCCCCCCTTCCCCACACAATGAACTAGCCAGCACCCAGCAGGGCCTGGGACTCTCAGAGCAGACCAGTAAAAACCTGCAAAGACCACACAGTCTGGCAGTTTACTCCCAATTTTCCCTAAAGAAGAAAACCCCCACAACCAAACAATACAGAAAATCCCCCCCACCCCCCTCTGCGACACAAGAAAGAAAGAAGAAAGAAAAAGAGAGAAAAGAGGGAAAACGAGAGAAGAGAAAAGGGGTACCAAAGCAACCTCACAGAGGATCAGCAGGCGCGTCAGAGACCTGTTCCCAAAGTGACCTATACAGCCGAGTAGGCCCCTCCCGTTGACTGTCTAGACCCCTCAACTCCTAATGGGCCACTTCCCGAAGTGCCCGCTTCCATCCCACCAACTCCGGGGGTTCTGCATCTATCTACTTGCAGAGTATACCCCGTTTAGCTACCAGAAGGGCAACATAAACGAATCGCCACTGGGCAGCATTGAAACCCTGATCCAAAAATTAAAATACGATAAGACCACTGGACTGGCACCCCCAGAACCTGGACAAGAAAATCCAAAACCCCATTCAAGTAAACACCCAAGATCGGGCATTCAATAAGCATGTGCACTAGAGTCCCTGAGGCACGCTCACATTTCGTGCAATTCGCCGTATCCCATAAACCGGCCTGCATCCCCCTAAGCTTGGTGAAATAGGTACAATGAAGCAATTTAAACTGGAGTTTCTGCAACTGTGCATTGCGTACCCCAGCGGTGATGTTGGAGAAACATGCCCAAAGCTCTCCCGGGGTAACAACGTCCCCCACTTAGAAGCCAGCCGAGGCAGCAGGATGTCCACCCGCTCCGCCCTCGCCGTCCGGTACCAGAAGGATAAAGAGTTGAGAGCAGATGGGAGGGACATGAAGATTTGATCCACCCATAAGAAAGAGCCACCCCCTGGGCAACGGCGAAAGTTGACCATATAGAAGTGCCGCAACTGAAGGTAGGCAAAAAAGGGCATGTGGGGCAAGACCCAGGCGGTGCGAAGAGTGTCAAAGTAGGGAAAAACAAAAGGGTCAGAGCCCACCAAAGACACGTGACCCATACAACGACAGGAACCAAACCACATCTCAACTCCCCCCAGCGGTCCCAGCCCTGGAGGGAAGTCAAGGCTGTGGCTGATCAGCTGAAAGGCCCAGTTATCCCGACCCCCTCCAATCTGACGTCGCCACCACTGCAGCGCCCTGCGTAAAGGAGATAACCAAACCGAGGCAAGACCTATGTGGGGACGACGCCACAGGGAACAAGTCAAGAAGCATGCTAATGCGCGATAAGGGGTCGTCCAAGAATCAAACAAGCCTCCTGGAGGCAAAGCGAGATTCTGCAGTGAACCCAGCGCAGCAGGGCGGCTACATTGTACAAACGAAGGTCCGGCAAAGCCAACCCCCCCCTATCACGGCTCTGGATAAGCATCCGCCAGCTGATATGTGCTCTCTTATTATGCAAAATGAATGATCCAATAATAGACCAATAAGAATGTTCATCCGCTGACTTAAGCCAAAGAGGGATCATCTGGAGAGGATAGAGGAGCTTAGGGAGCAAAACCATCTTCACAAGAGCAATTCTACTGGATAGAGATAGAGGCAAATCTCCCCAGCGGGCACAGTAGTCCTGAAAGGTTTTCAGCCGGTCAGAGATGTTATGACGGTAAACCGTAGGCCAATCTGCACTAAGGAAAATGCCCAAATACTTGAGTTCCTCACTAGCCCACCGGAATGGGAAAGCTGGATCAGAGCGTGAGGCGCATGGGGAGGCAACAGGTAGGGCCTCCGATTTACTGAAGTTGATATATAGCCCCGAGAACGCACCGAACCTCCCAATAAGGGTAGTCAAGCGGGGGATCGATTCCCGAGCCTTACTCACAAACAGCAACATATAATCTGCAAAGAGAGTAATTTTGCAGGTCTCATTACCCACCTGAATGCCCGAGATATCAGGGCAGGTCTGAATTTTTTGAGCTACAGGCTCCAAGGATAAAATGAATAATAGCGGGGATAAGGGGCAACCCTGTCACGTACCCTACAAAGTGAAAACGAGGTTGTTCGACGCTTATTAATAAGTAGCTGGGCCGTGGGAGATGTGTAAAGATAAGTTATCCACTGATGGAAGGGTCCTGAGATACCAAATTGTTGGACCACCCAAAAAAGATAAGGCCAAATCACCTTATCAAAGGCCTTTTCTGCATCCAAGCTAGCCAGAAGATCGTCACCAGCTCGACCCCTACCCTCCCTAAGGACCCGGTACGAATACGAAACCAACCTGGTCAGCATGTATCAGGGAGGGAATCACCTGGGTAAGCCTACTCGCCAGAATCGCTGTAAGAAGTTTCATATCTTGGTTCAGTAAAGAGATAGGACGGTAGGATCCCACCAACTCCGGGTCCTTCCCTGGCTTTGATAGGACCACCACGTGAGCATGACTCTGTGCAGGGAAAATGGGGCCCGTACTTTGCATGTCAGCATACAGGGCCGCCAGTGCTGGTGCGATCCGAGGTTTCAGAATTCTATAAAACTAAGGCCCCATCTCATCCGATCTGGGCCTTCGCCAGCTTCAACTTCCCCATGGTGCTGTGTATCTCAGCGCACGAGATGGATGCATTTAACGTGCATAGCTGTTGGTCCGACACCTGAGGTAAAGTAAGATCTTTAAAAAAAGAATCACGGGCTGCCAAATCATAAGGACCCGGCCCATAGAAGCGAACAAATTGGTCCTGTATCTCTGTCTCCTCCGTGTGAACAGCATGATTACTCGCCCATATGCGAGAAATGTGAGTGGCCTTCCGAAACGGCCACACCAAATTAGCCAATAATTTACCCGCCTTATTACCCTACTGATACAACCGAAACTTATAAACATCAATGTGAGACATAGCTCGCTCGGTGAAAATGGTATCAAGTTGTTTACGCAGGCTCAAGTATGCCGCACGATGCACAGCCGATGGCTGGGCATGGAGGGCGGTCCTAGATAACCGTAATTGCCAAGTGAGAGACATCAAAGCCACATCACGTTGTTGCCGCTGCTTTACCGTGTAGGCGATGATCCGTCCCCATAAAAAGTCTTTAGCAGCTTCCCAAAAAAAGATATCTGAGACCTCCCCTCCCGCATTGGTTTGGTAGTAAAAATCCCATTCCACCGTAAGGTATTCATGAAAAGTTTTATCCAATTAAAGAGTGGGATTAAGACGCCAAATGCGATCATGAACGGGTCCCTGCCAGTGCATAGTGAGGGATACGGCAGCGTGGTCGCTGAAGAGAACATCAAGGATATTTGTACGCACCACCCAGCCAATGGACTGTGAGGGCAACAGAATGTAGTCCAAACTAGAATGAGTATGGTGCACCCTGGAATAGAATGTAAAGTCTGCTTCCCCTGGGTGGTGAGCCCGCCATACATCAATCAGACCCAGCTCGCTCATCAAGAAGTTCAATCCGTTCGTTGTCTCCCCGCACCACCCTAGGAGGTTTACAGTCTATCGTAGGGTCACTAGTAATGTGAAAATCCCCTGCCAGAATGGGTTCATAATTGGGCAAGGCCAGCAGATGTGTCAACACAGCGGAAAAGAACGAGTGAGTGTATACATTTGGACCATAGATATTGCACAGTACCACGGGTCTATCCTGAAGGGTGCCAGCCCAGAGGACGAAACGGCCCTGAGGGTCCACAATAGTCTTGTGTTGAACCACCACCATTGTCTTATTGATGAGAATAGCGACACCCTCTGCCTAGAATTATAGGAAGAGTAGACAGCGTCACCCACCCAATCTCTCACCAATTTGGAATGTTCGCTAGAGATGAGATGCTACCGATTCCTCTCCCTCCTTAGAAAAGATAGCACTTTCTTACGTTTAATGGAAGAGTGATGACCATCCACATTTAGGGTGATATAAGTCAAGTCAGCCATAGCCATGAGAGCTGCAGAGATGAAACAAAAAAGTAAGCAGTGTAAAGACATCCCAGGACTGTCTACCTGTGTTTCAGTTGACTGGTTTGGCCAAGCAGGATAAAATATTGCAGACTGGACGTACAGAGAATTTTACTCCACTATTTAGAACGGACCAATGACTTTCATCTTTGTGATCATCCTTTTGTTTTAACCAGTCAGACTAGCTTCCAAGATGTCTATTGCCAGATGGATTTGTATAGCAATCTCATTGACATACATTGCCTGTGGCAAACATCCGCCTATTTCTCTCAAAGCTCATTCAACTAGAAGTGTGGCAGCCTCCTGGGTAGAGGCTGGAGCAGTGCCTCAAAAAGAGATCTATACAGTAGCTACTTGGTCTACTCTCTCCATATCTTTACCAGATTCTGTAGAGTGGATGTAGTGGTCAGGAGGACGCTGCTTTTGGGTTCTCGGTCTTGCAGGCTAGCTCATTTGTCCCAACCTAGGTGTCTGCCACTGCTTTGGTACATCAACAAGAGAATAGACTGCTATGTTTATGTAACAAAATGGAAGATTAGGTTCTTACCTGGATAATCATCTTTCTGTTAATACACATAGGAGTCTGTATGGCTAATCCTGTAGTTTTCAATGTGCCTGCTTTCTGCCTCAGATAAATCTATAGTCCAGAATTGGAGTTTTTCTCCTGTCAGTTGGAAGTACATGTAATCATATATGACTAATAAAGCAATAAGTTTGTTGAGCGCCTGAACTCCATATGTCTTTGTTAGTTGCACACAAACAGAGTGGTTTGCTGGTAAACCTATGTTAGTAGTTCATGTTAACTATTGTTATTTTTCATGAATTACAGAGCAGAAAAGAAATGTACTATTGTTTCTGGGAAGTTTCCTGTGCTCTCCTCCTTCTGCTTTCTTCTGTTATAGTGGATATCAATTGCTTTGGTACAAACTGAAAAAGGCACCATACTCTGCTGGTGAAGGAGAAGGAGCTGAAAGATATGATTGATATCCTTCTGCAACAGTTCATGACCAGAGGATATTCACCTAGGGCTGGATTATCTAACTGGTGCCATTATCGGTGGCCACCTTAAAGCTGCTGCTGATTGTGTGTCAGTCATGTGATGGAGAGGTTACAGAATTGTGCCTCTGACAAAAGTAGGCATTGGAAATGTAGGTCAGGTTTTTCCAGGCCTACATTTCTGGCACCTACCTTTGATGTGAATTGCACCTCCGTAAGTGCTTTAGGCCAGTGTTTTTCAACCGCTTGTCTGTGGACCGGTGTCGGTCCGCAGAAATTTCCTGCCAGTCCACAGGGCTGACACATGCATCGGGCCCGAGACAGTATTCTTCAGCCGCCAGTCCACGGCGTTGTCTTTGGGCCGGCTCCCTCTTCCTCAGTGCTGCAGTGCACAAAGCCGTGGGCAGAGGCTCCTACAAGCATCCTGCGCTTGAACCGGAAGCCTTCTCTCTGACATCACAACGTGAGAGGGAAGGCTTCCAGATGAGGCGTGGGACGCACAAGGAGCCGCTGCTCACAGCTTTGTGCACTGCAGCACTGAGGAAGAAGGAGCCGGCCCGAAGATAACACCAGGGGTGGCATAAAACGGTCAGACGGGAGCAGGCCAGAAGGTAAGGCATGGCATGGAGGGAGGGAGACAACAACGCTAGGGGAATGATTTTATTTTTGAATTTAGTGATTGATTTACATCTGCTCTCTGTATTTTGCACTGTTCAGGAAGAAATGCATTTGTTTCTCTGGGGTTGAACTTCATGCAGAGTCTTGAGTGTTTGTATATATTAGTACTTTTAGTTTTTGGTCCCATTTGCATGAGGTTATCTTTGTTCTGGTAGGAATGAATATTGAGAAGCATACAGTCTGCTTTGTGTAGTTTAATTTTGTGGTTAACCATTATGTGTTGTTAATAAGATTATATTGTGTGTATATATGAAAAATGAATGGAAAAAATGGTGTTACAATTAGAACTATTATGGGGGCGGGGTCTGGGGCAGAGATGGGGGAGTCTGGCCCACGTCTTAGCCCAGTGTTCTTTAACTGCCGGTCCGCGGACTTGTGCCGGTCCGCAAAATAATTATTTTATTTCTGCCAGTCTATAGGTGTCAAAAGATTGAAGAATACTGCTTTAGGCCACCTAATGCCACTTGCTGGCATTAGGCGAATTAAAGCGCCTATGGTGTCATGATTCCTGCACCAGTAGGTGCCTTGAAACTCAGTTAAAAATGTTTAAATGGCTTTTTTTTTTTTTTTTTACTGAGCTTGGCACCTACCAGTTCCTAAAATAATAACACTGTTTAGAGTGGGCCTTAGACTACAGACTCTTATGTGTATTAACAGAAAGAAGATTATCCAGTTAAGAACCTAATCTTCCAATATTCATGTACAGTGGTGCCTCGCATAACGGACGCCTCGCACAGCGAACGCTGCGCACAACGAACTTTATGTCTTGATTCGTACAACGAACTTCGTTTCACACAACGAAGTCGCCCGAGCTGCATCCTTCCGCGCAGGCACTGCGCTTAACTGCCCTCTCTCCGCCTGGCTCCCTCTTGCCCCCCCCCGACTCCCCGACACGATCGGGGCAAGAGGGAGCCCAAGCCCTCTTGCCCCCCCC
The DNA here is from genome assembly GCF_902459505.1 of Geotrypetes seraphini. Taxonomy (NCBI): domain Eukaryota; kingdom Metazoa; phylum Chordata; class Amphibia; order Gymnophiona; family Dermophiidae; genus Geotrypetes; species Geotrypetes seraphini. The sequence goes on from NC_047086.1 coordinate 138,849,000, forward strand.
CCCGACTCCCCGACACGATCGGGGCAAGAGGGAGCCCAAGCCCTCTTGCCCCCCGACTCCCCGACACGATCGGGGCAAGAGGGAGCCCAAGCCCTCTTGCCCCCCCGACTCCCCGACACGATCGGGGCAAGAGGGAGCCCAAGCCCTCTTGCCCCCCCGACTCCCCGACCCGATCGGGGCAAGAGGGAGCCCAAGCCCTCTTGCCCCCCCCGACTCCCCGACACGATCGGGCCAGGAGGGAGCCCAAGTCCTCCTGGCCACGGCGACCCCCTAACCCCACCCTGCACTACATTACGGGCAGGAGGGATCCCAGGCCCTCCTGCCCTCGACGCAAACCCCCCCTCCCCCCAACGACCGCCCCCCCCAAGAACCTCCGACCGCCCCCCAGCCGACCCGCGACCCCCCTGGCCGACCCCCACGACACCCCCAACCCCCTTCCCCGTACCTTTCTGTAGTTGGCCGGACAGACGGGAGCCAAACCCGCCTGTCCGGCAGGCAGCCAACGACGGAATGAGGCCGGATTGGCCCATCCGTCCCAAAGCTCCGCCTACTGGTGGGGCCTAAGGCGCCTGGGCCAATCAGAATAGGCCCGGGAGCCTTAGGTCCCTCCTGGGGGCGGGGCCTGAGGCACATGGGCCCAACCCGACCATGTGCCTCAGGCCCTGCCCCCAGGAGGGACCTAAGGCTCCCGGGCCTATTCTGATTGGCCCAGGCGCCTTAGGCCCCACCAGTAGGCGGAGCTTTGGGACGGATGGGCCAATCCGGCCTCATTCCGTCGTTGGCTGCCTGCCGGACAGGCGGGTTTGGCTCCCGTCTGTCCGGCCAACTACAGAAAGGTACGGGGAAGGGGGTTGGGGGTGTCGTGGGGGTCGGCCAGGGGGGTCGCGGGTCGGCTGGGGGGGCGATCGGAGGTTCTTGGGGGGGGGCGGTCGTTGGGGGGAGGGGGGTTTGCGTCGAGGGCAGGAGGGCCTGGGATCCCTCCTGCCCGTAATGTAGTGCCAGGAGGACTTGGGCTCCCTCCTGGCCCGATATTGTCGGGGAGTTGGGGAATCGGCGGGGCAAGAGGGCTTGGGCTCCCTCTTGCCCCGATCGTGTCGGGGAGTCGGGGGGGGCAAGAGGGCTTGGGCTCCCTCTTGCCCCGATCGTGTCGGGGAGTCGGGGGGCAAGAGGGCTTGGGCTCCCTCTTGCCCCGATCGTGTCGGGGAGTCGGGGGGGGCAAGAGGGCTTGGGCTCCCTCTTGCCCCGATCGTGTCGGGGAGTCGGGGGGGCAAGAGGGCTTGGGCTCCCTCTTGCCCCGATCGTGTCGGGGAGACGGGGGGCAAGAGGGCTTGGGCTCCCTCTTGCCCCGATCGTGTCGGGGAGTCGGGGGGGGGCAAGAGGGCTTGGGCTCCCTCTTGCCCCGATCGTGTCGGGGAGTCGGGGGGGCAAGAGGGCTTGGGCTCCCTCTTGCCCCGATCGTGTCGGGGAGTCGGGGGGGCAAGAGGGCTTGAGTTTCCTCTTGCCCCGATCGTGTCGGGGGTGCCAGGGACCACACGGAGTCACCCACCGTACCACCCGATTCGGGTAAGCGCAGGTATCGGTGGGTGGCTTATTTGCGGGGGGGGGTGCCTTATTTTACATTTTTTTCTAAAAAGGGGGGGCTGTCTTATTTGATGGCCCTGCCTTATCATCGGGGAAACACGGTAGAAAAAAAAAAAATGAACAGTTAAGTCCCAGTTTTTGCCGCTGAGACTCTGCCCTCTCTCACTGTAAAATTAGACTCTACTTAGTCTGTCTTTAAATTTAAAAAATGTGTGTTGTTTTAAAAAACAATTATGTTTTTAGATGTATCTAAATAAAAATAATAACCAAAAATTTATCTTTTTTTATGTCATCTTAGCATATTTTATGCTGCAGAACGAATTATTTTTTTTTACATGTATTCTTATGGGAAAACGCGTTTCACATAACGAACGTTTCGCATAACAAACTTGCTCCTGGAACCAATTAAGTTCGTTGTGTGAGGCACCACTGTATTAAGCATTTTTCAAGTTCTATGAAGAAAAACTGGCTTGAGAAACTGATATGACTCGGGGAAGGGTTTATATAGTAAATCCCAGCGTATGAAGGGTATAGTTATAAGGATGTTATGTACTACTGTAGTCTTACTTAACCTCTTTTTTTAATAGAAATTTTATTATTTTATAAACTACAACAGTGTAGTACATTTGATTGAATACAGAAAAATATTACAGAGATTACACCATTTTATACAATTAATATATAGAACCATAACTTTACCCACCCACCCTTCTATCAATTATTAATAATACAAGACAACTTTATTTATTACATTGATATGAAGAATTAATATCAATTTCTCAGTTACCTCTCCCTCCCCCACCCTCCCCACCCCGGATGTGTAAGGAAAAACTTAGAGAAAAATACAGAAACCATTAATGTGAAGCAGCAAATAAAGCCAATGGACTCCATACTTTGTTAAATGAAACACTGGACCCCAAACATTCTGCATTCATTTTCTCATATTTGTATGTATTACATACATTTGTCCACCAAAATGTGTAGTTTAATCTATCGTGACTTTTCCAATTTTTTGTGATCAATTAAACAGCTATTCCAGTCAAAACCAGGAAAAGACGGCTTTTATATTTATCAAGGGGATGTTTAACGTGTAACATACTACCACAAATTATGGCTTCATATGTTAAGGGAATATCTGATTCTAAAACAATATTTATTTGTTCTCAGATTGACTTCCAGAAACTAAATATCAGTGGACAAAAAAATAACAAATGATCTAAAGCAGTGGTTCCCACCACTGTCCTGGAGGACCATCAGGCCAGTTGGGTTTTCAGGATAACCCTAATGAATATGCATGCATGAGAGAGATCTGCATATAGTGGAGGTGCCAGGCATGCAAATCTGCTCCATGCATATTCATTAGGGCTATCCTGAAAACCCGACTGGCCTGGTGGTCCTCCAGGACAGGGTTGGGAACCACTGATTTAAAGTCACTATATCAGCTTGACAGTGCCAGCATCAATTAGATTTGGAACTATCTAATTTTTGCAAACGAACTGGGGTTCAAAAAATCCTATGTAATAAAAATAACCATGTTTGCCTTATAGATGCTGACTCTGTACATTTCAACCTCCAAGTCCAAATTCGTGGCTGAGACACAGAAATATACTGTTTTATCTCGATGCTCCAAATATCTCTAAGACAATTTTTTGGTTTCTTATTTAAAAATTCAGAAATCAATTTGTATCACTGAGCAGCCTGATGTCCTACTAGATCTGTCTTGATAGTAAAGGATCTGCAAGCTGCAATATGTTTTTAAGTTTTTCCATTCAGGGAACCCACTCTGAATAGCTTGCTTCAACTGCAACCACCTATATTGTTTAAACTTTAAAATGCCAAATGATTGTTGCAGATGTGAAAGATCAAGCAGTTTACCATTAGACATAACATCATCTAATGTCCGAATACCTGCCTGCATCCAATTCTTCCAGGCGATCCAGCACCGCCTATTTGAATCTTGGAATTTAACCATAAGGACTGCATAGTAGATTTCATTATAGGAACATCTGTTAGTTTGTCAATAAATTTAATTGTTTTCCATGTATCCAATAAAATGATGTTATCCTTAGCATATCTAGGTAATCTGATACTTAGTACATGAGATAGCTGCATCGGGGACATAATTTTCCATTCTAAATATAACAAGTCTGGAAGATGCTCCATGAGCTCAGGGAGGATCCAATACATACCTTAACGCATTATATAGGCTTGATGATACCTATAAAAATTGGGAAAATTTACCCCCCCTCCCCAATTGGTTTTTGTAAAGATACTAGAGCAATTCTCACATTTTTCCAAAGCCAAATAAATTTTGTCAAAATACTATTTAACTTTTTGTAAAAGGACCCTTGAAAATAAACTGGCAACATTTCCATTTGGTAACAAACCACAGGCAAAATCATCATTTTGACTGTTTGAATTCTCCCCCACCAAGACAAATGTAGAGGGTTCCATTGCTCACACATTTCCGTGACCTTTAACAATAAGGATTTTTCATTTACTTTCATCGTTTCTTCCAATGTACTTTTTATCCATATACCTAAATATTTTATATCATCTTCCTTCCAAATAAAAAGAAATGTATCAAACAATCTTTTTGTACAATGTACATGTAATGGAAGAACCTCAGATTTACTCCAGTTAATTTTGTAACCAGAGAATTTTCCAAATCTGTCTATCAAATCCAGTAAATGTGGATTTAGAATGGTCAATTCAGGATTCCTTAAATGAAGCAAAATATCATCTGCATAAGCAGAGACTTTGTATTCCCGGCCTGCATAAGGAATACCTTGTACCTTCTTTGCCTGTTGAATAGCCAATAATAAAGGTTCCAGAACAATATCAACCTCTTAAAAAAAAGAAAAATCTGTTGCTCACTACATTGTTTTTTCTAGAGAGACTTTTTGCTCTGGCCCAATATGATCACTATAATACTTAATTTAGAAGAATTACTCTTGCAAGCAAGGCCTGCATTTTTTAAATAAAAGGGATTCACTGTATATCGGTTATAACTGGGGCAGGAGAAATGTATGCTAAGCTGGGGTTTTTAAGCTGATGGATGATCAAAAAAATCACTGGAGTATCTCTTTCATCTCAGTGATAATTCATGTTGTTTTTCATCCCTGCATGCTAGAAATTCTTTGGTTCTCCCCTACTTTGTTCACTGCATAATTTTTATGTCATTTTCTTGCTCTCCTTATCCACATCCCAGATGGTAGACAATAACTTTGTGCTGTCCTTCACTCATCGTTTGCTTGACTGTCGTGGCACCACCTATTTTGCTTTCTGCTACCCTTTTTCATATGAGGATTGCCAAGAGATGCTGAAAAAATTGGATGATCGATTTGGAGACTGTAAACACTTGTCTCCTAAAAGGTAACATGATTATTTCCATTTGCTTAATTAACTGTATTTATTTATTTTAAAAATTTCTAGACCGTTTAAAACTAAACGGTTTACATGATTTACATACATAATATTATAAAAACATAATAAAACAGACACACAAACAATCCTCAGAAATCATATCTACAAACTAATACCATGGCTTATATAATGAAAATCATGAATAGTTTATCAACTATGCCAGAGAAGAGAATTATTAGCTAGAAAAAGGCATCTACAAATAATTGTGTCTTGAGTAATTTTCTAAACAAACCCTTTTCACAATAATTTTGTATTTGGCCCACAAGGGAGTACCATATTTTAACTCCTGCACAACAACAAAAAATTTTTTACCAGTCTCCACAAGCCTCGGGTTAACATTTGTCTTCAGTAAAGCTAAATTCTCAGAACGTAATGATCTATTTGGTGTGGTACATATTATTTTTAAAAATTCTGGTATGATTCCATACAAGAATTGATGCAAATCATTACTCCTTTATATTGTATTCTGAAGGCAACTGGTATATTTTATACTTAGTCATCAGTGACACAAAGTTCCCACATAAAGATATTTATAAAGTCACATGGCTGGTCACCTTATGGGTGGTACAAAAACCAGATAGATTACCTTGCAATCAGAGGAAGGTGGTTCAGATCACTGCATAATGTCAGGTCCTTCAGAGGAGCTGATGATTTCTATCTAGTAGCTGCAAATATCCAGATCAAGCTCAAGAGTGCAAAAATCAAAGTATATTATTACATTACATTAGGGATTTCTATTCCGCCTATACCTTGCAGTTCAAGGCTGATTACAAAAGAGCTAACTGGACATTTCCAGTGAAGTTACAAATAAAACATTAATAAGCTGAAGGCCAAGCAGAATGCAAAGAAGTTCCAAGTACTCACATAAAACTAATGTGAAGCTTTAGCAGACAAATATTTAGACAAAGAACCATATGTTGAACATATGTGAGAATTGTTCAAAGAAGAAATATATAATGTCTGCAGTGTTCTCCCCAGAAATTTTTTCCAGCCGGGTGGCATGAAAAAGTAGCCGGGTGGGGCTGGATGAGGAAATTTGGTGACGGGGAAAATTAACCCCCTCTTTTACTAAGGTGTGCTAGCGTTTTTAGCGTGCGCACAAATCCCCACGCTACGCAGGAAAACTAACGCCAGCTCAATGCTGACGTTAGCGTCTAGCGTGTGCGGCAGTTCTGCGCTAAAACCGCTATCACAGCTTAGTAAAAGGAGCCCTAAATGTGTACTATTTTTATTAGAGAACGAGATCTCTGAGAGAATGAGAGCCAGAAGGCCTTGAGCATGCGCAGATGCTCAAGGCCCAGCCCAGGCAAGAGGCGGGAGCTCGCATTCACCCTTACATTGAGCAGAAGGGGTAAGGACCGTGCTTGGGAGGAAGGGTGGGCAGATGCCGCTTTCAGCACGGGGGTGCTTTGTGGTTCTCGGGGGGGGGGGCGTTCGCGGGGGGTGGGTGGGAGGGTTGCGATGGCGGTTCGGGGGGGTGCGATGCCAGTTAGAGCGGGGGGAGGGGGTGATGGAGCAGCGCCGGTAGCCTTGGGGGAGGGGGTTGGTGGAACGAATTGTTCAAGTTTCCATTATCTTCTATGGGGAAAGTTGCTTTGATATACGAGTGTTTTGGTTTAAGAGCATGCTTCTGGAATGAATTATGCTCTTAAACCAAGGTACCACTGTACTTACACTGTAACCACTGGGCAGTCCGAGATCGGGACTCAGCAGCACCCCTAGCAGTTAAACATAAGAAGTGCACTGACGTGTGACCCGGACTGGAGTCACCCTGCAGGATTGGAGTATTCAGAGGAACTTAGCAAAACACCACTCCAGTTGTATAATAATATAAGTTTTACTCCCAAAATAAAGTCAAGAATGGCACAAGCAAAAATGGATAATGATCTTTGCAAACAGAATCAAAAGGCAGAAACCAAAATACCAAAACAAAATAGTAGCTCAGGTTTCTTTCTTTCCAATAAAGAATAATAATGTTCCTGAGCTTTTGCTCTCCTCAGAGCTTATTGGCTTGGTGAGCTCTCAGCCTGCTCCCCAAGCACGTTATAATACCAGCAATAAAAGATCTCTGCTCAGTTATGTGCACAGTTCACAGTTCCCAAAACAGAAGCCTCCAGCAGCCTTTGGAGCACTGCTGGGAAATAAAGAGTGTCCTAGGTTTGCCTTACAACAACAGCTTTTCAAACAGCTATCAAAAATTCCCTCCCAGGGGGTTAGCAAACTTCACCCAAAATAAACACTCTTAGCTTCAAATATTCAAACACAAAATGCAGAGTTCAAAAACAGAAAGTCCAAACAAACTCCCAGTGTAGAAAATCATTACTGGCACCTGGTAACAAATCCAACCTCCATCGGTACAGGATCTTCACCAAATTCCACAGGCAGACTCTCTTGCAACTCCATAGCAGTTTCTTCATCCGGAAGTTGTAGATCCAATGAGTCGCCAGCCTCAATTCCCTCCATGGGTGTACTGGTCTCACCTCTGCCTGGACCAGGCGGGGTCATTGTGGGAGAGAAACCTTATCCTTCTCCCTAGCCTGCCTAATTGTTTCTCCCAAACTGCTGGCTTTTCTAGAGCAGGGCCCCACCCTGATCTAGCTGAGTCAGCAGGTGCTTGCACAGCTCTTGGGCTCCCCCGGTGGTGACCTGGATATCTGCCAGCAGGCAAGTCTTGGACCTACCGGCTCCCCCTAGTGGATAGCCTAATTTTATCCCAGGACAAGCAGGCAGCATATTCTTGACTGAAGGGTGACGGCACCGACGGAGCCCCGGTACGGACACTTTTAGAGTGATTGCACTCTAAGAACTTGGAAAGTTCTAGAGGCCGCACCGCGCATGCGCGAGTGCCTTCCCGCCCGACACAGGCGCGCGGTCCCCAGTTTCTTAGTTTCCACGGAGCTAAGAAGACGCGTTTTTCAACGGCCGTTGAAAATTTTTCTCCACGCCTTCCCGCTCGCGAAAACCCTTTGGCTCTATTGCCTCTTTTCTTTTCTTTTATTTTTGTAAAAAAAAAAAAAAAAAACTTTGTATTTTTTTTCTTCATTTTTGGTTTTTCCCCGGCGGGGCCTTCTGCCACCATCGAGGCCTCGGCCTTCGATTTGGCGGAAGCCGTTTTTCCTTTCATGCCCCCTCAGCCAGGGTTCAAAAAGTGCCAGCGGTGTGCACGGCCTAACTCCCTTATGGACCCGCACAACTGGTGCCTACAGTGTCTGGGTCCGGAGCATCAGGCGTCCACCTGCACCCGCTGTGCCACGTTGAAAAAACGTACTTTAAAATATCGTGAAATTCAACAACGATTACTTTTCGGTACTGAGATGTCCGATCCCGTGACATCGACACCGGTATCGGCTCCGGTACAGTTGGCACCTACCTCATCGACACCGCGTGACACCGCGCCGGCGTCGCAACACCCAGATAAGCCGGCTAAGAAGCCTTCCCCGCTGGAGCGTCCTCCGGTCTCGATTGCAGCGAGTCCAGTCCTGCCGACCTTGAGGCGCCAGCGGAAGCGCTCCGCCCCTATTGAGGTGAGTCCCTCGACATTGGGCTCCTCATCTCCGGGGTGTAGAGCGGCACCGCAGGTACTGCAAAAGAAAAAGGCGGTACCGGTGCCTTCATTAGATGATCGCATAGCGGCCATCCTCCAAGTGCAGCTTAAGGAGCAATTACAACAACTCCTTCCAGCTATCTTGGCTCCGAATCTCCCGGTGCCGGTCCGTACTGAGCCACCGGTACTGGCAGTGGAACAGCCTGTATTGTCTGCATCTACTGTTTCGGTACCGGTACACTCGGCCTCATCGGTGTCGATGCCACTCCTCGCACCGGAGCCGACATCCCACCACCAGTCGGTACAAACTTCGGCACCGATGCGACCGGTGACTTCTCCCGGTACCACATCGATGAGGTCTGGTAAGTCACTGCGCAAGTCCCGACACTTGGAACCATCCACCCCTGAGTCTCGGGACTGTAGTTCCCATATTAGGGACCCTGATCTGTGGGGTGATTCCGAAGAACCTTTTCTATCAGAGGGTGAGTGTTCTTCGGATGAGGATGATCCTGTTGTTCCTGACCCATCCTCCAAGCATGACTCTTTGTCTTTTTCTTCCTTTTTAAAAGACATGTGTGAGTCTCTTTCCATTCCTTTGGAGGCTGAGTCTAAAAAGTCTAAAGCCTTTCTTGATGCCCTTGACTTTGACCAGCCTCCAAAGGAATTTTTGAAACTCCCTCTTCATGACATCCTGAGGGAAACTTTTTACAAAAATCTAGAGACTCCTCTTACTATCCCGGGAGCTCCCCGCAAATTGGACTCTCTATACAAAGTCATTCCTATTCCAGGGTTTGACAAACCCCAGCTTCCACATGAGTCCCTTCTTGTGGAATCTACACTTAAAAAGTCTTCAGGAGCTAGTGTTTATGCTTCTGTCCCTCCTGGCAGTGAAGGTAAAGCCATGGATAAATTTGGTAAGCGTCTTTACCAGAATGCAATGCTCGCCAATAGATCTGGCAACTATGCTTTTCATTTTTCATTCTATTTAAAGCATCTCCTTACCACCATGGCTTCTTTTGAGCAGTACCTTCCTGAGCGAAAACGACTGGCTTTTCGCCAATGTTCTTCTTCACTTTTCCAGCTAAGAAAGTTTATGGTAAGATCTATTTACGATACTTTTGAACTTACCTCTAGAGCAACAGCTATGTCTGTGGCCATGCGCCGCCTTGCCTGGATGAGGGTATCCGAGCTTGATGTCAACCATCAAGACCGGTTGGCTAATGCACCGTGCTTAGGGGATGAGCTGTTTGGAGAGTCTATGGACTCAACTACCCAAAAGCTCTCCGCCCATGAAACACGCTGGGATACTCTCCTCAAGACAAAAAAGAAACCGCCACCGGCACGGCCTTTCAGACAACAATCGGCCTATCAACGCCGTTATGTAGCTCGTCCTCTGCAGTCAGCTCCACAACAACCTAGAAGGCAGCGTCAGCAGCAACGGCAGACACCTAGACCACAACAGCAACAACCTGCCAAGCCGCCTCCTCAACAGAAATCCACGCAGCCCTTTTGACTTACTTCTCCAGGGCATAGCCAGCGTCCAACCATCTTCCCTGCAACCTCAACCTATAGGAGGTCGTCTTTCTTTTTTCCTCAGCCGGTGGGAAGTTATCACTTCGAACCAATGGGTCCTCAACATCAACCACCACGGCTACTCTCTCAACTTTCAGAACCTCCCGGTCCCAAGTCTACCAAAAGAGTCTGCTTTGAACTCTCCTCAGTCTTCCCTCCTTCTTCAGGAGGTTCAATCCCTCCTCCTTCTGAACGCTATAGAGGAAGTTCCTCCAGAACAAAAGGGGCAGGGATTCTACTTCCGTTACTTTCTGGTCCCCAAAAAGACAGGAGACCTCAGACCGATTCTAGATCTTCGCGATCTCAACAAATGTTTGGTCAAAGAGAAATTCAAGATGCTGTCTTTAGCCACGCTTTATCCTCTTCTCAATCAAAACGAATGGCTATGCTCCCTCGATCTCAAAGAGGCATACACTCACATACCGGTCAATCTGACCTCCAGACAGTACCTCCGCTTCATGATCAACCGTTGTCATTACCAATACAAGGTACTACCCTTCGGTCTTGCCTCCTCTCCAAGAGTGTTCACCAAATGTCTGATTGTGGTAGCTGCCTTTCTACGCTCTCACCACCTTCAAGTCTTTCCTCAATTCATCTCAGACAGTGCTCCTGGCCACCAACCAAACCATCCTGTTTCTACAACTTCTGGGGTTCGAGATCAATCTTCCCAAATCTCATCTCATCCCCACTCAGAGACTTCAATTCATTGGAGCATTTCTACCGGCCAACCGTCTTCAGACTATCCAATTTCTCTGTCAGCAGGTACTTCTTCAGAGTTCCATCTCTGCCAAACAGATGATGATACTCTTAGGTCACATGGCTTCCACAGTTCATGTAACACCTTTAGCACGTCTTCACCTGCGCACTCCTCAATGGACCCTTGCTACCCAGTGGTCCCAAGCGACGGATCCTTGCTCACGACACATATTTGTGACATCATCTCTTCGTCAGTCTCTACAATGGTGGTTGATATCCTCAAATCTCTCCAGAGGTCTTCTGCTCCATCTACCTCCTCATCAACTAGTCATCACCACCGACACGTCCCCTTATGCCTGGGGAGCTCATTTGAACGAATTCCAAACTCAAGGCCTTTGGACAGCCCAGGAAAAGAAGCATCACATCAATTTCCTGGAACTCAGAGCGATGTTTTACGCCCTCAAGGCCTTCCAACACCTTCTCTTTCCTCAAGTCCTCCTGCTGTGCACAGACAATCAGGTTGTGATGTACTACATCAACAAACACGGTGGAACAGGCTCTCGCCTCTTGTGTCAGGAATCCCAGAAAATCTGGACTTGGGCCACAGCTCGCAGCCTATTCCTGAAAGCAATCTACATCCAAGGAGAGCAGAATTCATTAGCGGACAAGCTCAGCAGAATTCTCCAACCTCACGAATGGACTCTCGATCCTTCAACCCTACAGTCCATCTTCGATCAATGGGGCACTCCCCAAGTGGACCTCTTTGCAGCTCCTCACAATCACCAACTGCCCCAATTCTGCTCCAGAATCTATACTCCTCACCGTCTGGCAGCAGATGCATTCCTTCTGGATTGGTCCAATCGGTTCCTGTATGCTTTTCCTCCCCTGCCACTCATGCTACGGACCTTGTTCAAACTCAGGAGGGAACGAGCCACCATGATTCTGATTGCTCCACGATGGCCCAGACAACATTGGTTCTCCCTTCTTCTTCAACTCAGTTCCAGAGAGCCTTTACTACTTCCTCTATTTCCTTCTCTGCTTTCGCAGCATCAGGAGACCCTCCTGCATCCCAACCTTCAGTCTCTACACCTGACAGCTTGGTATCTCTCGGGCTGACTACAAACAACTCTCTTCTCTCTCAGCCCGTTCGTTCTATTCTGGATGCTTCCAGGAAGCCCGCCACTCTGCAGTGTTATCATCAGAAGTGGACAAGGTTTTCTTCTTGGTGTCTTCTTCATCATCATCATCATGATCCTACGTCTCTTCCAGTGGAGACCTTGTTGGATTATCTGCTTTCTTTGTCTGACTCTGGCCTCAAATCTACCTCCATCAGAGTCCATCTTAGTGCTATTGCTGCTTTTCATGAGCCAGTCCATGGGAAACTCCTTACAGCTCATCCCCTGGTCTCCAGATTCATGCGAGATCTTTTCAATGTTAAACCACCCCTTAAAGCACCTCCTGTGATTTGGGATCTTAATGTGGTTCTCTCCGCTTTGACGAAGCCTCCATTTGAACCTTTGGCGACAGCCACTTTCAAGTTTCTCACTTGGAAGGTACTTTTCCTTATTGCTCTTACCTCTGCCAGGAGGGTCAGTGAGCTACATGCACTAGTTGCAGATCCACCTTTTACGGTCTTTCATCATGACAAGGTGGTTCTGCGTACACATCCAAAGTTTCTCCCTAAGGTTGTCTCTGAATTCCATCTCAACCAATCCATTGTTCTGCCTGTCTTCTTTCCAAAACCTCATTCTCATTCTGGGGAACAGGCTTTACATACTTTGGATTGTAAGCGGGCTTTAGCTTACTATTTGGATCGTACTAAGCCCCACAAATCATCACCACAACTCTTTTTGTCCTTTGATTCTAATAAATTGGGTCATCCTGTTTCTAAGCGTACGCTGTCGAATTGGTTGGCAGCGTGCATTTCTTTCTGCTCTGCTCAGTCCGGACTGACACTGGGAGGTTCCGTCACGGCCCATTGAGTTAGAGCTATGGCAGCATCTGTAGCTTTTCTCCGTTCTACGCCTATTGAGGAAATCTGCAAGGCTGCCACTTGGTCCTCAGTTCACACTTTTACATCACATTATTGTCTGGATACATTTTCCAGACGGGATGGTCACTTCGGCCAATCTGTTTAGCAAAATTTGTTTTCATAATGGCCAACCTTCCCTCCATCCCTCTTTTTGTTAGCTTGGAGGTCACCCATCAGTCAAGAATATGCTGCCTGTTTGTCCTGGGATAAAGCACAGTTACTTACCGTAACAGGTGTTATCCAGGGACAGCAGGCAGATATTCTTGCGTCCCACCCACCTCCCCGGGTTGGCTTCTTAGCTGGCTTATCATAACTGGGGACCGCGCGCCTGTGTCGGGCGGGAAGGCACTCGCGCATGCGCGGTGCGGCCTCTAGAACTTTCCAAGTTCTTATAGTGCAATCACTCTAAAAGTGTCCGTACCGGGGCTCCGTCGGTGCCGTCACCCATCAGTCAAGAATATCTGCCTGCTGTCCCTGGATAACACCTGTTACGGTAAGTAACTGTGCTTTACAGTCTCTAATTCTGGAGGACTAATAGGCTCCGGGGAATCAATATAGTGTCCAGGACGGGCTTTGGGTGTACCTCCCCTGGGCTTTCTACCCCCCCTCTTGCCTGCTCTCTCCGAGACCTCGGCAGACCTAGCGTCTGACTGGTCACAACACTTATGCATAAAATGCTATATCATCAAGAACCAATCCGCTTGAATTCTTTGATTATACCATATATTCCTTCTCAAACGCTTAGATCATTACAAGATAACAGGTTAGTGATACCAATGGCAAAAAAGGTAAACTGGGAAGATACTAGATCCAAAGCATTTTTTGGGTTAGGTCTTAGTTTATGGAATCAATTACCAAATTATTTGTGATTTAGGGCTCCTTTTACTAAGCTGCGTTAGCGTTTTTAGCGCACACAGCATTTTAGTGCGCGCTAAACCCATGATATGCGGCTAGAACTAACACCAACTCAATGCTGGCATTAGCGTCTAGCGTGTGCGGTAATTTAATGCGCGCTATTCCACGCATTAATGCCCTAACGTGGCTTAGTAAATGGAGCCCTTAGAGTCCAACTTTGTGACGTTTAAAAGATTACTTAAAAGTTATTTTTATTCCCAAGCTTTTGGCAGAGAGATGCCTGCCGATGATTACATTTATTAGCTTGTGATATCTTGACAGACAGTGAACTTCACCAGAAACAATTGCAAGCTACTGTTCTAATAGGTACTCTGTATGAGTGAATTATGCTTTTTATTTTAATAATAATAATTTTATTTTTATATACCGCCCTACCACATAGTTCTAGGCGGTTCACATACAGTACTAAAATTATACAATCAATGAATAAAAATGCAATATACTAAAAAAACCAGTGCTAAGATTATACAATAAATGAATAAAATACAGTTTACTAAAATACAATAAAAATTCCATTAGAAGGTACTAACTATAAAATCAATATGCAATTTACCAGTCGATATTCTGGAACATCAGTTTATAAATTTGTTGAATAAATCAGTTTTTAGTAGTTTCCTAAAAGCCATATATGAGTGGGCCTGAGAAATAATGGTACTTAACCATAGATCCATCTTACCTGCCTGAAAACCAAGCAATTTATTGAAAAATCTCTTGTAACGACGAGACTTGCTAATCGGGAAAACAAATAAATATTTCCCTCGAGTAATTCTGTTAGGTTTGTATCGTTCAAAGCCATACCAAACAGTACTTCTTCTTGTATTAGGCCCAATGTCTTTAATTGTATCCCTCATCCTGGAAATGTCCAGTTATCTTTTGATGTAATCCGCTTAGAACTGCAAGGTACAGGCGGAATAGAAGTCATTAATGTAATGTAATGTACTTTAAAACAGATACAACCAAACTTAAACAATTTTCTAGCCTCAAAAGGCAACGAATGCAACTGGAGTTCCTTTCTTGATTTAATAGTTTATAATTTTGTTAACCTCTTAGAACTATTGAAACCTGGAGCCGTATATAAAATTTTAATAAAACATAAAATGAGCCCAGTATTGCTGTGCTTGTGGATGCTGAAGATTGGAGGGGCATGGCACAGCTTATAAAGTGTGTGGGACACTGAAGAGAGCTGCCTCTGTGACAGCTCAATTAGCAGCAGTGGTAGAGCTCGAAGATGTCATTTCTGTGGCAGGCATTGAGTCTGATTTGAGCATGTTAGCAACTCCATGCTTGGCATGAGCCATCGGAATCTTGGCAGAGCTATGTTGTTGATCACTTACCCTAGTTGGTAAATAGTAGGTCCTTTTTCTGGTGGCTCTGATATAGAGAAGGTCTTCAGAGAGGTTGGGCACTCTGTTTGAAGAAGACTAGTGGAGGGTCAGTCAGTTCTCTGTGCTATCAAAAGACCTAGGGTAGATTTGTTGGAGGACTTAGAGAACAATGTTTTTGCTGTCTCTGTGGATGACCTCATCCTGCAGGATGAGGAGCCTCAGTTTCCCCAGGAGCAGGGAGAGGAGGTCTGGATGGGGAATCTGCTTCCTTGGGAGAACTTCAGTTGCACACATTTTTTCATAGGTATAAGCTACAAGAGCTCATTATCTCTTTAGTCTTCCATTTCTAGGTAGGTGGTACCTCTACTAAAGAACATCTGGAAGGTAGATATATCCTTCTGTGAAATCATCAAGGTCGACTGGAATATGTCTGCTGCACCTTTCAGTGTTTCAAGGTCAATGGTGATCCTTTATCCTTTTCCAGGAGACAATAGGGAAACATTAAGGACGCCAAAGTGGATGCTGTGGTAGCTGTGTCTACTAACATAAGAACATAAGAATTGCCGCTGCTGGGTCAGACCGGTGATCCATCCTGCCCAGCAGTCCGCTCACGTGGCAGCTCTCAGGTCAAAGACCAGTGCTCTAAGAATATGATCATTCCATTTTGGGGTGAGGGATGTAGCCTTGTAGGATCCCCAGGATGGAGATCTTTTCTTTTTTTATTATTATTATTCTTTATTCATTTTTAAAACATATACCTAAGTGAAATACAGAGTAAATTAATCATTTTACAATATAGACATCACTTAAAATTTTTCAAATATTCATGCTTATTAATACACTCTCCTCCCCCACCAAAACTTTTCCAACAATTTTTCCAACCTTGTTTACCTCCCATCCCTCCCCCCTCCCTGTATGCGCATATTATTTAATAACAAACCATAACTATAGAGATTCTACAAAGAACGTCAATGGGCCCCAAATTAATTTAAAATTTTCATTATTTCCTAATATAGCAGCATTCATTTTCTCACCCACCAAAATGTAAGGTTGAGATGATCCCAGTTTTTCCAGTTTCGTGTAATCAGTTGTATAGCTGTACTTGTCATAATTAAAAAGAGACGTCTTATGTTTATCTAAGGGATCTTTAATATGCAAAATAGTACCACAAATTATTATTTCATAAGATAAAGGAATCTCAGAATTTAAAATATTATTAATTTTTCACAAAATTGATTTCCAAAAAATCAGAATTCTAGGGCAGCAAAACAATAGATGGTCTAATGTTCCTATGTCTAGGTGACAGTGCCAGCATCTATTAGATCTAGAATTATTTAATTTATTCAACCTAACTGGGGTCCAAAAAGAACGATGTAACAAAAAGAACCAAGTTTGTTTCATAGATGCTGACGCTGTACACCTCATCCTCCAAGACCAAATACGTGGCCATCGAGATGCAGAAATATTCTGCTTAATCTCAATGCTCCAAATATCCCTAAGAGTGTTTTGGGGTTTCTTATTCATAAGTTCAGATATTAATTTATACCACTTGGTGGCTTGATGCCCTAACATATCTGCTTGAAAACAGAGGAATTGCAGGCTATAAATTTTTTTTAAATTACGCCATTCAGGGAACCCTTTCTGAATAGCTTGTTTCAGTTGCAACCATTTATAAAATTTAAATTTTGAGATACCAAAAGATTGTTGCAACCGTGAAAAATCAAGCAGTTTTCCATTTGAAATAACATCCTCTAATGTTCTTATGCCTGCTTGCATCCAATCTTTCCATGCAATTTTTGAACTGCCTTTTTGTATCTTGGAGTTGAGCCATAGTGATTGACACAAAGATTTCTCTATAGGAATTTCAGTTAATTTATTTATGCATCTCAGGGTCTTCCAGGTATCCAAAATAATGTTATTATCCTTAGCATAACTGGGTAGTTTAATGTCTAATATATGAGATAAACGCATTGGGGACATAATTTTCCATTCCAAAATTAACCACGCTGGATAATGTTCCATGAGATCAGGTAGGATCCAGTACATACCCTGACGCAGAATATAGGCCAGATGATACCTATAGAAATTTGGAAAATTTACCCCTCTCTCCTGAATTGATTTTTGTAAAGATACTAAAGCTATTCTAGCAGTTTTGCCCCTCCAAATAAATTTAATAAGAATACTGTTCAATTTTTTTATAAAAAGAACTTTGAAAATAAATTGGTAGCATTCCCATTTGATAACATACCACAGGCAAAATCATCATTTTCACTGTTTGAACTCTCCCCCACCAAGATTCCATTGCTCACACATTTCTGTCACCTTTAATAATAAATATTTTTCATTTATTTTTATTGTTTCTTCCAGTGACTTGTAAATCCATATTCCTAAATATTTTATACCCTCTTCTTTCCAAAGAAAAGGGAACTGATCAAACAGTCCTTTTTGAGAATGTATATTAAGCGGAAGGACTTCTGATTTATTCCAATTTATTTTATATCCTGAAGACTTTCTAAATCTTTCGATCAAATCCAATAAATGTGGAATAGTAGATTCTGGATTTCTCAAATGAAGCAAAATATCTGCATATGCAGAAACTTTGTATTCCCGACCAGCATAAGGAATACCCTGAATCTCATCTGCTTGTTGAATAGCCAATAATAAAGGTTCCAATACAATATCAAACAACTCCCCTCTCCAGACGAAAACCATCCGAAAAGGAATTATTTATATACAATCTGGCCAAAGGGGAGTTATACAAAGCTTTGATCATTTGTATAAATCCAGAGCCCACTCCAAACCAATCCATTGCTTGGTACATAAAAGTCCATTCTACACGATAGAGGTCTTTTCAAACAAAGCTTTGATATTTTGGCCCTGGACTTTCTGGCAGAAATTTCTGAAGATCTGTTAGCTAGGGCATATTTTCAGTGGGCCAAAGAGGACTTGGACAGATTGGTGTTAAATCAACTCTTAGTGGATCAGGAAGTGGCCAAAATTAAATGGGATCTTCTTTCTTGGTGGATGCCTTCTATGATTTGTTGAAGACATCTTCTAAGAAACTGCCCCTTGTAGTGGCAGCCTATAGGTCCTTGTGGCTACATAATTATTGGACATGGCTTCTAAATCCAAGTTAAATAGGCTCTGCTTCAAGTGCACAATGATGTTTGGGGAAAACTTGGATAAATTGGTGAAGAGTCTTAGAGATGCCAAGGTTCCTCATCTGCTGAAGGAGAAGTCCAAATGCTTAAGGCAAAGTGCTTTGATTTAGAGCAGGTTTCGGAAGAGTCAGTGGTGGCCTGGAAGAGGCAGTGGTGGTCAGTTTGGTAGTTTTTTTCAGAGGTCCCAGGCCTTTGTGGGGGGATAGTGTCACCGGGGTGGTTGGGATTCCAAAATAGCCACTCTTGCACAGTCCAGAGAGTCCCAATGAAGGTGTTGGAGGTCCATCCTTCTGGTGGTGGCTGGAGGAAGACTTGTCTTCTATCAAAAGTGAACTAGTATTATTGTGAATTAGTAGGTTCGTGATGGCTGTGGATGGTGAGATGGGATAAGAGAAAGAATTAAGAGATGAAGTCTAAGTTAAGGGTGAGTATAGATAGTGGAAATGTCTTCCAGAAAGTGGGAAAGAAAGGAATAAGAGGATGGGGAAGGACTAGAACAAGGGAAATTTGAAGGCCAGGAAAAGATTGGAGAGTGACCAATGTTCCGCTGATTTTTTTAAAGGTGTTGTAGGGGTAATCTGGACAATTGCAGTCCAGTAAGCCTGACTTCAGTGCTGGGCAAAATAGTGGAAACTATTATAAAAAAAATAAAATTATCCCAGGCAAGTAGGCAGCATATTCTCAAAGATAGGGACGTCATCCATGGAGCCCTGGAATGGACATTGGAAAAGTGTACTATCACTTTAACTTCTTTAAAAGTTTCAAGACCGTTATTATGCTTGATATAAGTTTGAAAATGATATAAATAAATAATAAGAAGAAGAAGAAACAAAAGTTTCAAGACCACTTGTAATGCACATGCACGAGTGCCTTCTTGCCTGATATTAGCTCGTGGGACCATCAGTTCTTAGTTTTCCGCAGAACTAAGAAGACATGTGTCATTGGAGTCTCTCCAGTTGTATTATTTTTTTCTTTTTTTTGTGCATTTATAGGTTGTTTTTCTTAATTTCTTTTATTTTCTTTTGTAGTCTCTTAGTTTCTTGAGAGTATCTCTTAAAATTTTTCCTTTGCATTATTTGGGCCTTAGGTCCTCTTTTAGCTGGGTTTCTGGCCGGCAACATCGACTCTTTTTTGTTCGCTAAATTACTCGACCTTTGGAGGAAAAATTGCTTCCTTTGATTTCACATCGGCGTTTTTTCCCTCAATGTTGAAGCCTTCTAGCAGCTTCAAGAGATGCTCTTGGTGTAACAGGCCCATATCAATCACTAAGCCGCACAATTGATATCTTCAGTGCCTAGTAGACTCTTGCTATCGTTGTTCAAAATTGCAAAAACGCTCTTTGAAGGCTCAGTGTCTACAACAGGAGAAACTTTTTAGACTCCAAGATCCATCGAAGATGTCCATAATGTCCGATGTTGAAAAAAACGTGTCTAAGTCAACACCACAATCGCTGTATTGTTCGGTGCCGGCTTCCTCAGTGCTGGTGCTGCCACCATCTAGTAAACATGCTAAGAAGAATTCTGATGCCTCATCTCACCACACGACGCCGGCATCTCCAGCATTGAGTAAGTCAATGCATGTTAAACTGCTCTCCATCATTATAGGAAGTGTCTCTTCCGAGGTGTCAAACTCTTATAGGCACCACAATAAATATGATATAACAATTAACTTAATGCTGATGATATTCAATACTTTATTTTTAACACACCGGGGATCCTCAGAATACCACCCGATCAAGTAGATCAATGAGATCAATTAGATCAGTGTGGCAGCACTCCTCACAAGTTCCCCTTTTCTTTGGTGTATATTCTTAATACCTTCTTTCATTCATTCAAATATATCACATAATGTAAGATTGGAAGGGTGGGAGGGTTGGGATAAAAATTTTTTTATCTATTAGTATCATAAATAATAGAATTTCAAATGATGTATTCATTGACATGTTTTATATATATGTATTTGTTGTAAGATGAAAAATGAATAAAGATAAAAAAAAAAATACCTTCTTTCGTATTTATAAGTTAAATTGCTATATATAAAAAGTGTGTATTTATATTTCATTTTTTCATTTGGGTGAGATCATAAGTTCAGGACGTAGATATACTTCCAGTGAAGAGCATCAAAAGGGCCATGGCAGCTGTGGTGGTTGTCAATGGTACCCCTATTCTATAAATGGAGACAGTTGGGCATATCCCCAAACTGGTAAAGTGTATTATGCTAAAACTGGAATGGACTGTAAATCAGCATTTGTTACTTATATTATCCAGTGCCCTTGTCCCAAATTATATGTAGGACGTACAAAACGCCCAGTCAACATCAGATTAAATGAGCACAAATCCAGGGTACACACTGGTCCATCATTAGACTTTATTCAAACATACTATATGAGATCTTCAGTGGAGAATAATCGATGCAGTGAAAATAGGGTGGGAGGGAGGCAATATAGAACATACTTAAAGAATTGCGCTGGATGTTTGAATTAAACACCATGACCCTGCACGGGTTAAACGAAACCAGTGACTGGATGGTGCAAGCTGACTAGGCGGGGTTTGAGGGCTGTTACTTAGTAAAGTTTTTTTCTGGGTGCATGGGTAGTCTTTATTAGTGCTGTAAAAAAACGTCATGGCCATATTGACATCTTCGGCGATTTATTTAATGGATTAAGAGTGCTACTTATGATTTCTGGTAAGCAGTCACATTGTAGTGTCTAGTTAATCTTTTTGCAATAAGCTTGCTTGGTCTAATTTAAGATTTTTTTTTGCAGCATTTTCAGTAACCCCAATCCTGAAGAAGTATGAAACCCGTCGGAGGGGAACTGGTGCAGCAACGATCTTGACTAAGCCAAGTCTTTGTTAAATGAATATATAATATTCACACAATTGAAAAAATGAAGTATAAAAAATGAAATATAAATACACACTTTTTATATATAAAGTATAAATTTAACTTATAAATACAAAAGAAGGTATTAAGAATATGCACCAAAGAAAAGGGGAACTTGTGAGGAGTGCTGCCACACTGATCTAATTGATCTCATTGATCTACTTGATCGGGTGATATTCTGAGGTTCACCGATGTGTTAAAAAGAAAGTATTGAATATCATCAGCATTAAGTTAATTGTTATATCTTCTGAGGTGTGCCTCGACATTGAAGTCACCAACTCCTCAACACCCTGCACCAACGGTACCATCAACATTCTTGGTACTGCAAGGCTACTTACCAATTAGGGCCAGTTTCATGAGCTGTTTCATAAGGAGTTAGCAGCTATGCTTCAAAATCAATTGAAGCCAACTGCTGCACCAACTCCTCTGGTACTAGCCCAGCCTGGGCTTGGCTCTGTGAGGCTTCATGGTACCAGATCTAAGTCTCCTCCTTGACGCAACTCTAGGTCCCATCATCAGAGCACTTCCTCCTCATTGATGCCGGACCATCATCAGAGGAGACATAGAAGTCCTTTCTGATGCTATCATCGGCACCATGGCCAATATACCACTCAGTGTCATGCTCCTTTTGGAGAAAAAGTTTTTAAATCTTCAGCCTTAGAGCATAAGGACTCCGATCTATCCCTTCAGGATTTCTCTGACCCACAACATTTTGTATCAGTCCTTTGGGCTTTCATCAGAACATCAATATTAATGTGTGATTGTATCAATAAACTTGTAAATGTTTTTATATATTTTAAGAGTTATGCTTATCTTTTATGTTTATATTATTCATTTGTTGCTTAGCTATAAGCTATAGCTATATAGCTATCAGAAACCTCCCAACCCTGAGATGTCCTGTGTCTGTCCAAATAAGGTTGTAAGCTCTTCTGAGCAGAGACTGTCTATTGAATGTGAAATATACAGTGCTGAGTATACTTTTCAGTGCTATAAAAATGATAAATAGTAGTAGACTCTTCTTAAGAGTAGGTCACCTCTGGAGAGATTTTATTTTACCTCATTCAGAAGACAAATGGGTCAAGGTCTTCCTATGCATATAGAATCTGAACCAGAACCAAGAGCTGCACTTTTTGATGCATTGGACTTTGAGCAAATCCCAAAGGAATGTCTAAAACTCTCATTCCATGATCTCATGTGAGAATCCATGTAAAAAAAAAACTAGGAGACTCCCCTACTTATTCCAGAGGCACTATCAAAATTGGATTCCCTGTAGAGGGTACAATCATATCCTGGATTTTATAAGTCACTAGTACCTGGCCAAAACCCAAGGAGTAGCAATATTCCATGCTTTTTTTTTTTAATCATTTTTATTGTGAATTGAAACACAGTCAGTACAGGCAGCAAACAATACAATAGTGCTCAATAGAATACAAGGACAAGAGAACAAAAGGCTTTAACGGGTAAGCAGTGGCTTCCCCAATGTCTTTCTCAATAACAGACTATGGACTTTTCCTCCAGGAACTTGTCCAAACCTTCCTTAAAACCAGCTGTGCTATCCTACCCTACGCTATTTTGAAGAGATTGTCTAGCTCCAGGTCATATGCCTCTATACCTCCAAGTAAACAGGATCATACTTTGGACAAGTTAGGTTGTAAGCTATTTCAAAATACAATGTTTACTAGCCGCATCCTTAATTACAATTTCTATATGACTATATCAAGAACTAGGTTTATTACCTGTCTCACTTCAAACAATTCATCCCTGTAGAACAGCTTCCTGACTTTAACAGACTACATAGAATCTCCTTGAGACCAGGAAATTCGTGTCAAGGTCCGTCTTTGATGCTTTTGATATAACTTCCAGAGCATCAGCCTTTTCCATTGCAATATGGTGGCAAGCGTTGCTTTGTGAATCAGGCTTGAATCCTGCTGTGCAAGATTGCTTTGCAAATTCCTCTTGTTTGGGGGATAAGCTTTTTGGTGATCCCATTGAGAAAGCTGCACAAAGGATCACCAGGCACCCAGCCTATTAAGTTGACAACACTGAAAACTCATCATTCCTATGAACCTAAACAGTTTCAAGTTTATTAAAATTTGATGAAACACTAATATTTAAACAGCACTGCACTATGTCATCAATGTCTTCCAAAGCAAATGCGACTTTAAAGCGACCTAGAAACCAACTTTTTAAAAAATCCCAAACTCCTATATATTTGACATCTACCAGGATTTCCAGCTTTCTTCAAATACTCTTAGCCCTTCTGCAGTTTAATGCCATCGTACCAAGAAAGATGGGAGGTTTTCGACTAATATTTGATTTCTGTCCTCTCTCACAAGTTTAATGCCATCGTTCCAAATGTTTACTCATACCAAGAATGATGGGAGGTTTTCGACTAATATTTGATCTCTATCCTCTCTCACAGACTTCCTAAATTTAAAAAAAACAAACAAAAAAGGAAACAAAATTCTGCATACTCTTTTTAACAGTTTTGTATCCTCTCCAAAACAACGCCTGACTGTGCTCACGAGATTTCATGGACACATGGCATACACATCTCCATTCTGAAAGTCCATAGTTAGTACCTGCACTGTTAAATAGGCCAACATCACCTTCACCATAGTGAACTGTCTTTTGACCTGGTGTCAGCATCCAGAGTGTCCACAGAAATCTAGTAGTTGTGGCTACAACACTCCACTCTTACGACTTTCGTCTGTTCCTTTATCTGGATGACTGATTGTTAAAGACATTGTCACCTCAAACAGTTTAGTTAGCCACTGACCTGACCATACCTCTATTGCAACCTCTAGGGATTCCATTTAGTTACGAGATTTCATATCTCCAACTATCCTAGACTCTAGAACTCATAAGTGTGTTCTCAGAAGAATCTCAACAATGAACATCACCTGTCCCTTACAGTCTTTGCTCTACAAAGCGTTTCCAACTTGATAACTAGGACAACGGTTAAGTTGTAAGGCATCCACAGTTTGTGCAACCCCTTTTTCATGGCTACATGAAACAGTAATTGATTGTACTCTAGTCCTGTAGTTCAAACAGCCTATGAACCTACTTTCACTGCATTTCCAGGTTGTGTCCTTTCTCAATATATTTCTTCTGTGGTGATTACATCCAGGAACCTAGTCCATCCTATTCCAGGTTCCTCTGCAGTGGAAAATTCTATCAATGCATGCCTCTGGGTATGCATAAGAAGCTCACTGCTTCAGGCACAGCATTATTGGAGTCTACAAGTGGAATCCCTCCAAATCACTTTGTTGAACCTTCACTGCCTTTCACACCATCTACTATATAATTAACCAAGGAAATCCAGACTTTCCTCCTCTATACAGTTCTCTTAGGGGCTCCTCCGCATTCTTCCCCTGTACAAATTTACCTACCTGAGGAGTGGTGACTCAGTTCATCTCTACTCTGCCAAATCTACTTGAGGATCTCCATAATTATATTTCCAGTGCAATAGGTGAGACATTCTAGACAAGTGGGTTATCTCCCAATGACTGTGTGCCATAGGCAGAAGGCATGCACTCTGGATTTTGTCTGTTACTCTCCTCTACTTCACTGGGAGCTCTAGCACCACCTGCAGTTTTTCCTTTCTGCACGTGTGCCTGAAGGAGTGCTTCTATTCTGCTCTCCTCATTTTATTCGGTATTTTCATCCCCTCTTTGTGCTCAGAGTGATTCTTCCACTTTGCCTGCGTTGAGAATACACAGACTTCGGTCTGCAGTTGGCAGGTTGATCCCTGGTGGTACTTGTTAAAGTTTCAAGTTTTATTTTAGTTTGATGAATCACTTATTTAGTTTTACTAAGCGAGATACAACATTAATAAAAAAAAATAATTAAAATTTAAAATAATGGGTTAGACCAACAGACTTACAGACTAATCAATACACAAGGTAAAAGGGGGCAGAACTACAATTCAATATTTTAAAGTACAAAAGAGAGCCATAAATGGAAAGAACATTAGGGAGGGAAAAGTGGAAGCCTGAAAAAAAAACTAATGTAAAATTTGAACATAATTTAAAGATTAGAAGCATCTTTAAAAAGGAAACTCTTTAAGTTACTTTTAAAACGACTCAAATTATTTTCCTCTCTCACATGCTAGGTAAAGTATTCCAAAGTTGCGGAACCATCACTGAGAATATAGCATGCCATCGAGTTCCAATAATTTTCAAGGAGGGGACTACCATGAGCTTTTGGTTAGTGAACCAGAGAGAGGGATGAGTAATTTATTAATAAATTGGGGTTCATTAGTGGAAAGGGTTTTAAATACTAGGAGTAAAATTTTAAAAGTAATACGGTGGTTAATTGGGAGCCAGTGGGATTTAATCAGAAAAGGAGTGACATGATCATATTTTTTTACCATTATGAATGAGTTTAATGGCAGTGTTCTAGATTATCTGAAATCGCTTATTTTCTTTTTGTGTGATATTAATTAATAAAGAATTACAGTAATCAAGTTTAGCGATAATTAAAGAATGAATTAATATATTTAGTGATTTTGGCTCTAGAAACTTAGAGATTGAGCGAATCATTCGGAGTCTATAAAAGCAAAATTTTACGGTATTACTTATGTGCTCATGGTAAGAAAATTTATCATCGATGATGACGCCCAGTATTTTTAATGATGTTACCCACTCCAAGTGAATGTTATCGAGGGTGAAAGGGGCACTCAAGCTTATTCCCTTTTTCCATGGAAAAAGTAGAGCTTTTTTTTTCTGTATGTTTAGAGCTAACATGTTGGAACTAAGCTATTGTTTAACCCCCCTCTAGCTTTTTATTGATCTCGAGTATTTCCTCTTTATTTTCTGGATTTAGAGGGTGTGAAAATTGAATATCATCTGCGTATGTAAAGGTGGTGAAGCCTATAGACTTAATAGAGGAGACAGAAAAATATTGAACAATAATGGAGATAGGATGGATCCTTAAGGAGTACCATAATTAAGAGTGTCGGTTTAGAGACAGTGTCATTGAAAGTAACTATAGATCAGTGGTCTCAAACTCGTGGCCCTGGGGCTACATGCGGCCCCCCAGGTACTGTTTTGAGGCCCTCAGTAAGTTTATCATAATCACAAAAGCAAAACAAAACAGTTTCTTGATCATATTTCTCTTTAGCTATAAATTACAATATTATTATTACGACTTAGCCAAAAGGAAAGATTTATAAACTATAGAGTTTTATCTCATGCAAAATTGTCATTTCTTTAATAAGACATTAACTATTTTTTTCTGAGACCCTCCAAGTACCTACAAATCCAAAATGTGGCCCTGCAAAGGGTTCAAGTTTGAGACCACTGCTATAGATGATCGATTAGAAAGAAAAGAGCTGAACCAATCAAGTATTTGGTCCCAGACATCTATGTACTTCAGTCTCTCGAGAAGTAATACATAGAAACATAGAAACATAGAAATAGACGGCAGATAAGGGCCCACGGCCCATCTAGTCTGCCCACCTTAATGTCCCTCCCCTGCCTTTGCCCTGTGAAGAGATCCCATGTGCCGATCCCATTTGGCCTTAAAATCAGGCACGCTGCTGGCCTCAATCACCTGTAGTGGAAGACTATTCCAGCGATCAACCACTCTTTCAGTGAAAAAGAATTTCCTGGTGTCACCTCGTAGTTTCCCGCCCCTGATTTTCAACGGATGCCCTCTTGTTGTCGTGGGACCCTTGAAAAAGAAGATATCTTCCTCCGCCTCGATGCGGCCCGTAAGATACTTGAACGTCTCGATCATGTCCCCCCTCTCTCTGCGTTCCTCGAGCGAGTATAGCTGTAATTTGTCAAGCCGTTTTTCGTATGGTAGATCCTTGAGTCCCGAGACCATCCGGGTGGCCATTCTTTGCACCGACTCCAGTCTCAGCACATCCTTGCGATAATGCGGCCTCCAGAATTGCACACAGTATTCCAGGTGGGGCCTCACCATGGATCTATACAATGGCATAATGACTTCCGCCTTACGACTGACGAAACCCCTTCGTATGCAGCCCATGATTTGTCTTGCCTTGGACGAAGCCTGCTCCACTTGATTGGCAGACTTCATGTCCTCACTGACGATTACCCCCAAGTCTTGTTCTGCTACCGTTTTTTACATGATCAATAGTGTCAAATGCTGCTGACAGATCTAAGGAGAAGAGAATGATAGAGTTATGATGATCTAGATAATATAGTATATTTGTGGTCAGACCAATCAGTGAGTACTCTGTAGAATGGTTTTTCCTAAACCCTGTCTGGTTTGGATGTAGAGCATTAGTTGATTCGACAAAATCTGATAATTGATCAAATACTATTCTTTCGGTTAGTTTAGCTAAAAATGAAATATTGGCTATGGGGCGATAGTTTGAGGCATCCTCAAGGCTAGATTTATAATCCTTTATTATTGGGAAGATTGTGGCAGTTTTCCATGAGGTCGGTAATAGACCAGAGTTAAGGCTATTTAGGATAAGGGAATGTATGAAGGGACCGAAGCATGAAAATTTTTTTTTTAAGATGAACGGAGGAATGATCTCTGATCGAGAGCCTTTTAAGTTGACTCTTCGAAAAAGACGCTCAATATCAGCTAGCGAAGGAAGATTAAAAGTGGAGCATTTAGCAAGAGGTAGTTTGGAAGTCATTTAGAATACTAGTAGGATCACTGGATAAAGTATGATCAAATTTTTTCCGTATATCACAAATCTTTTTGCAGAAATAGTCAGCGAGATCTTGGGCTGTTGGGCCGATCTTAAGGCTAATGTCTTGTTTCTGAGGGATAGGGGCAATAGATTTTAAAATAGAGTAGAGAATGGAAGGATTTTTTGCATTGGCTTCTTAGGAGCTTGGGGCCATCCCCACATTTTTTCCTCCTACTGCCAAACAAAAGTTTGAGCACAGGCTGTGGATCCTGCTCCTCAACTCCTTTTGGCTGGGGGTGATTATGTTGCTGATGCTTAATATGATCTTACGCGGGTTCTGACTGAAGTGTCAGTGTACTCCATTTCTGCTCGCAGGATGCTCTGGATCTGACAATGGGCTGGTAATTCTACTTCCAAGGCTACTTTGGTTAGACTTCCCTTTAAGGGGCAGTTAGTGTTTGACAAGGGCCTGGACCTCTTTGTGAATTCTGTGGTGGACTGTTGCCCTAAGACCCTGCCTGATAGCAGACCCAGACCCTCTAGAGATTCTGGACGCTCTAATTTTCGTGGCTCCAGGCATTCCCGTCCGTATGCGAGTGCCACATCTCAGTGATTTTCCCAGAGCTCCTGGCAGCAGTACGCCGGCTACAGGTGAACCCAACCTTCTGCCTTCCATTCTGCACCCTCCACTAAAAAAGCACAGTGACGCCAAGCCGAGGGATGCACCTCTATAGATTGGGGGCAGACTTAGTTTTTTTGCCAGCCTGGGTTCGCATTTTGTCTAATGGGTCCTGGACATTATTCATTTGGGCTACAAGTTGGAATTTGCCTGGCCTCTGATGGATTGGTTTGTGGACTCTCCTGCAAGGCGAATGGACAAGGTGCTCAGAATGCAAGCCACTGTACAACACTTGCTTGGCATTCAAGCTATAGAGCTGGTGCTGCCCGACCTCTCGGGCTCAGGCAGATACTCCATATACTTTATCTTGCCAATGAAAGGCTCTGATAATTGGAGGCCGATTCTGGATCTTCAGCAAGTAAATGCGGTTCTCAGGGTTCCACATTTCATGGAGATTATGCACTCTGTTATTGCAGCGGTGGCTCCAGGAGAGTTCTTCACCTCTCTGGATCTTACAGAAGCTTACTTGCACAGTCCGATATTTCCGGCCCACCACAAATACTTACGTTTTAATGTTTTGGAAAATCATTACCAGTTCTCAGCTCTGCCCTTCAAACTAGTCATGGTGCCTCGTACCTTTACCAAGATGATGGTGGTCGTGGCAGCTTATTTACGGAACATGTGTCTGCAGCTACACCCTTATTTGGACAACTAGCTCATCAGAGCTCCCTCATTGGCTGAGGGATGATGCTCTGTGGATCAGGTGATCCAGATTCTGGAGGACCTGGGTTGGATTGTGAACTATAGAAAGAGAAGTCTGATTCCCATGCTGTCTCTGGAATATCTGAGTGTTCTGTTTGACACAGCAGTGGGCTGTGCCTATCTTCCAGAGGCACGCAGACAGAAGCTGTGTTCTCAAATTTCTTATTTTCTAAATAAGCCAGTTCCATCGGTATGGGACTATCCGTAGGTCCTAAGGTTCATGGCAGCCACGTTGGATGTGGTCCCACATATATCCTCTCCAGCATGTCTTACTCTCGCTCTGGGCGCCGCACAAGGATGTGTTACAGACCTGTTCTGGAGGTTCGGGCCAGAATGGCTTGGTTTATTCTCCCTCAGTTGCTCTGCAGGTGTGTGCCGCTGCAGATTGCCTCCTGGGTTGTGGCGACGACTGATGCTAGCCTTCAGGACTGGTGAACCCACTGCAATCGTCATCCCATTCAGGGGTGCTGGACTCTCTTCCAGAGGAAATGGTTGAGCTGGAGCGTCGGAGCATTTACCTTGGTAGCCCACACTCAAAAATTCTAGCGCTGTTTAGTAAAACCCAGTGTAAGTTTGACGGTAGACCAGACGGATTTTGGTGCTCTTTTTCACTGGTGCCTTGGGCTGGGGCCTCACCTGGTTCTTAGGTAGAACTGGCCCTGCCTTAGTTAACAAACAACAATATTGAAAATTCCACAATCCAAAATTACAAAATTGAAAACAAAAATGAAATTCAAAAATGTGTTTAAAAGAACATGCTTCGAATCGTCCAATGTGTCTGAGAACAATTGTATCCTCTTGTTTAATTTTTATTAGTTTCACACTAAACGGAGAGGAGAAAAGACCTCAGACAATTTACTGATGTTACATGCCAGCCGAATGGCTATTCAGCTAGTACAGTGTTGCAATCATAGGTCTTCCTCCACCTCCATTATTCAAATAAATATGCAAAATGCAAATGTGTGCTTCAAATATCTCAACCATATAAATCATCAGAGTACTTATCTTAAAGTTGCTGAGGTATTCGTTCTATAGACTGATTCTGATGGTCCCGTTTCACCACTTCTTCTTCAGAGAATCAGACCAACAAACGCAAACCGGACAACCAGTCTGCCAGCTTGTATTCAATCAACACCTTAGTGCAGGAAACATAGAAACATAGAACAAGACAGCAGAAAAGGGCCATGGCCCATCTAGTCTGCCCACACTAATGGCCCACCCCCTAACTACCTCCATGAAGAGATCCCACATGCCAATCCCATCTTTTCTTAAAATCTGGCACACTGCTGGCCTCAATTACCTGTTGTGGAAGATTATTCCAGCAATCAACCACCCTTTCAGTGAAGAAATATTTTCTGGTGTCGCCATGAAATTTCCCACCCCTGATTTTCAATGGATGCCCTCTTGTTGCTGTGGGTCCTTTAAGGACAAAGAGATCCTCTTCCACCTCGTTACGGCCTGTGACATATTTGAACGTCTCAATCAATATCCAAAACGCTCCATTAACATCAACAACTCATGCCAATATGCCTGAATTTGCGTAATGCCTTAGTTAACAAATATGCCGTATTGACAGTAAAAGGAATATAATGTGTTAATATATTAATAAACACTAATTATATACCTTAACACATTACAGCCTCCTTTTATGAAGCCACATTAGGCTTTATTGCCAGCTGCAGCAGTATTTGCTCCGATGTAAATAGGAATTCTATGAGCATCAGAGCTTTTACTGCCGTGGCCGGTGATTAAAAAAAATCTAATGTGAATTCATAAATGGGGGGTACATTAGTAAATGAGACCGTTTCATTGAGAACCTTTTGGGGAAAGAGCATTTTATGTATATGTTGTTTTGAGCTTGGATTTGGAAACATAAGCATTTGAATCTAAATTCCAAAATCTGAATATTGTTTACAGCCAATGTAAATGTGCATGTTGTTTAGTTGCCTGTATTGAAATGTGATTCTGCTTATCATTTAGTGTCCTTTTGACCTATTTTTTTTTCCTTCTTCCATAGTCCTTTGGATTCTCTTTATTACCATCGGGAGCCTCTGTGTCAATCACTGGATGGTCTGCATGTTGATCTTCTCACAGTCTCCTCATGCCATGGAATGTTGGACGAGCGAGAACAACGCCTGGACAAACTGTTTCCTGACAAGTGTACTCTTCGTCCCCACTGCTTTATAGGAAAAAAGGTGAAATTGTTTGCTTGTTTGGTCTATATAATTCTCACAGTTTTTCAGTAAAGAGGGAATGAATTTGAATTTAGGTAACGCCTTTCAAGTACCATAGGTAATGTTCTGTCCCCCAAGTGGCCTACAGATTGTGTGTACCGAGGCAATGGAGGGCTGTAAAAGTTGACATTTTCAACTTTTACAAGCGTAAGCTGTAAATCAGACGTGGAACAGTTCACCTAAATAGAAATATATATGAAAAAAATAAAAGAAGAAAAGCAAACATTACATGGATTAGTTCCCTCTAAGTCTACAAAAATGGAGGGAGATCCATAAGAAAAACAGGGTAAAGATTTCAAAGCATCAAAACAAAATATAACAATATACTTTTCTATTATCAGAGCACCCACCGAGAAGCCAATATTCCTGTGATCCATTCCAGACTCAAGGAAAATCTTTAGCTGATTAGGGTCAAAGAAGATGTATTGATTATTTTCCAACTGAACCAATCGCTTCCAGAGAAAATGTAAAAAGAAACATGCCCAACTTAGATCACTTGGTACATAGGCAAAAATTGCCCGTTTTTAATTGAGTAAGAACATATAACCTTCCCAAAACAGCTTATCATGATTTCTGAAGTACAGTCTCAAGAACTAGTCCTTATCCAGCTCCAGAAGAAACATTAATAAGGTTGTTCCTGCAACTTCTTCCTCAATAAAGGTTTCTAGTAGTTGAGTGACATTAAGCTTGTCCCCTGACAATCCTTCACTTGGGTTGTTTCCTCTGCTAGGTCTGGAGCAGTTCTTTTCAGGAAGGTAGTAAACTCAGATGGTAAAGCCTCTTTCTCTGGAGACAAGCACGGGAGATGCAGGCACACTTGTTGGTGAAGTTCTAGACCAGCGATGGTGAACCTATGGCACGCGTGCCAACTGTGGCACGCTAAGGCCTTGCAGCTGGCACGCACAGGGCCGCCATCAGGGCAGTACTACCAGGGGGTGCACAGGAGAGAGAGCTGAACGGGGACGATGGGGGACCCGCGGGGTTAAATATAACTCGAGCCGCGAGGCTCGTCTTCTACTCCGACTGCCCTGCCGCTCACACACCCGATCGGAAATCTTCCGCGACGTCAGCGCTGACGTCGGAGGGAGGGCTTAAGCAAAGCCCGCCCTCCGACGTCAGCGCTGAAGTTGGGGAAGATTTCCGATCGGCTATGTGTGCGCGGCGGGACAGGCAGGAAATAGAAGACAAGCCTACGCGGCTCCAGCTACATTTTGCTGAGAAAGTTGCTAAGATGGGCTGGGAGAAAAAACAGGGAACACAAAAGGGGGAGGGAGTGCGTTTTGAACACAAGGCATGAACTTGGGAGAGAGGAAGGGAGGGAAAGAGATGCTGAGGTGGGGGATGGAATGGGTTTTTGCACACAGAAGGCATGGACTTGGGAGAGAGGAAGGGAGGGAAAGAGATGCTGAGGTGGGGGAGGGAATGGTTTTTTTGAACACAGAAGGCATGGACTTGGGAGAGAGGAAGGGAGGGAAAGAGATGCTGAGGTGGGGGAGGGAATGGGTTTTTGCACACAGAAGGCATGGACTTGGGAGAGAGGAAGGGAGGAAAAGAGATGCTGAGGTGGGGGAGGGAATGGTTTTTTGCACACAGAAGGCATGGACTTGGGAGAGAGGAAGGGAGGGAAAGAGATGCTGAGGTGGGGGAGGGAATGGTTTTTTGCACACAGAAGGCATGGACTTGGGAGAGAGGAAGGGAGGGAAATAGATGCTGAGGTGGGGGACGGAATGGGTTTTTGCACACAGAAGGCATGGACTTGGGAGAGAGGAAGGGAGGGAAATAGATGCTGAGGTGGGGGAGGGAATGGGTTTTTGGACACAAGGCATGAACTTGGGAGAGAGGAAGGGAGGGAAAGAGATGCTGAGGTGTGGGAGGGAATGGGTTTTTGGACACAAGGCATGGACTTGGGAGAGAGGAAGGGAGGGAAATAGATGCTGAGGTGGGGGAGGGAATGTGTTTTTGGACACAGAAGGCATGGACTTGGGAGAGAGGAAGGGAGGGAAAGAGATGCTGAGGTGGGGGAGGGAATGTGTTTTTGGACACAGAAGGCAAGGACTTGGGAGAGAGGAAGGGAGGGAAAAAGATGGTTGTGTACACGGGGAATAGAAGAAAGGAGAATTTTTGGTCATAGGGAGGGAGTGGCATACCAAGGTGGGGGAGGGGGCGGTCTGCCCCGGTTTTACGCCCCAAGGGGGTGCACAGCTGGCCACCCTCTAGTGTTCTCCCTAGGCTGGCAAACTGCGTCTCTTTAGCCACTTGAGTGCCACCGCCGCCATTGGGAACAGGCCGGTGCCAAGTTCTCTCTGCTTTTCCCTGTGGGGCCGACCAACTCTCGCCACCCGCGTCAATTCTGATGTCGGAGAGGACGTTCTGGGCCAGCCAATCGCTGCCTGGCTGGCCCAGAACGTCCTCTCCGATGTTAGAATTGACATCGAGTGGCGAGAGTTGGTCGGCCCCATGGGGAAGAGAAGCAGGGCGAACTCGGCGCCAGCCTGTTCCCGATAGCGGCAGTGGCAGCCTATTCCCCAGTGGCGGTGGCAGCATTTTCCCAATGGTGGTGGCATAGGGGAGGGCAAGGAGAAAGAAAGAAAGGGGGGGACAGGGAAGCCAAAAAAAAAAAAAGAAAGAGGGCTGGGTGAAACAAAGAAAAATGGGGCACGGAGAGAGAGAAAGACAGACATACAGAATGAAAGGGGGTATGGAGAGAGAAAAAGAAAGAAGGGGGCAGGGTGAAACAAAGAAAAAGTTTGGGGAGGGAATGAGGTCTGGAGGAGAGAAAGCATACAGGAGGCTGAAAAAAGGGAAGAAATATTGGATGCACAGTCAGAAGAATAAAGTGCAACCAGAGACTGATGAAATTACCAAAGGTAGGAAAATGATTTTATTTTCAATTTAGTGATCAAAATGTGTCCGTTTTGAGAATTTATATATGCTGTCTATATTTTGCACTATGGCCCCCTTTTACTAAACCGCAATAGCGTTTTTTAGCGCAGGGAGCCTATGAGCTTCAAGAGCAGCGTGGGGCATTCAGCGCAGGTCCCTGCGCTAAAAACCACTATCGCGGTTTAGTAAAAAGGGAG
This sequence comes from Geotrypetes seraphini, assembly GCF_902459505.1. Taxonomy (NCBI): domain Eukaryota; kingdom Metazoa; phylum Chordata; class Amphibia; order Gymnophiona; family Dermophiidae; genus Geotrypetes; species Geotrypetes seraphini. The sequence goes on from NC_047086.1 coordinate 138,883,446, forward strand.
GGGGAATATTTGTCTATTTTTGTATAGTTGTTACTGAGGTGACATTGCATAAAGTCATCTGCCTTGACCTCTTTGAAAACCCGCGGAATATAAATGATAATTAACATTTTCTCTGCGTACAGCGTGCTTTGTGTTTTTAAAATTTTATTGTTGGTAGATCATTTTGACTTGGCCACAAAGGTAAGGGGGAGGGAGGGGAGCTGCTGAAAGCGTCTACCTTGACGTGGTTGCAGGCTTACAAATCTTTTGGTCAAAGAGTGCGGCGACAGAGAAAAGTATGTGTGTATTCGGCCCATGAATGAAATCATTAAAACATTATAAATTGCCAATAAATTGAAATGAAAACCAAAGGATTGTGAATCAAATTGATTCTCTGACAATACAAAGATTCCAACCTTTAAAAATGATGTTACATAGTTCAGGCAACTTTATAAAGAGTTTTTAGATACTAAAATCTTGTTATTAAGGTTTAATTGACGTGCTGGCACTTTGAGGAAATTCTTTGGTTTTGTGCGGCAGTTTGGGCACTCGGGCTCAAAAAGGTTAGCCATCACTGTTCTAGACTAATCCTGTGTGTCATTGCTCTCCCCTAGCTACAGTAAGCTTTTGGTTTACTGAGTATGTGCAGGGACTTCCACCACCAAGGGATCTACCCCTTCACCACCGGTTACGATACCGGCATTGGTGGGTTTTTTTTTCTCATACTGACTCCAGCCCTCTTCATTCAAAGAAAAAGGCGCCCTCAGGCCCAGACTCGACCTCGCATTCAATCCTTACAGTCTTCTGTCAAGCAGACTGCAGCTTTAAAAGGTAAGGCCCTGAAATCATCCAAGATTGCCCTGCTGTAATAACAGCTGCATCTCATAGCCTGATGAAGCATCCAGCACAGGAAGGCCCACAGGCCTTTGACCCACCTCTTTCTAAACAACAGCCTCTATGCTTCTCTGTCCTTTCTCTTCCTAGGAGACCCCTTATCTGCAGGCTCCAGCAGATATATATATATAAATTGTTCCAGCAATTTATGCAAGATAGCGCTGCTATTTTTCAGGGAATTTCTACATCTAACCCACCCTTTTTTTTGGAAAATCCATCTCATCTGTACATTGAAGTCTCGCCACAGCCTTCAATCTCAGCATCTCTTCCTATGTTGCATACTGAACCTCTGTTGATCACAGCTTTCTATTCCTCTCCACCTCAGTGGTCAGTCTCTCCAGAGGTATGGTCTGAGGATGAAATAGACTTGACTCCAGATCAACAACTGCCAGAACTGGTTCAGCCAACCACACAAACAGATCATTTGGATGATCCTTCTTATCCAAAATTTATTCAGAAAATCTCTACCTTACTTAGTCTTCGGTGGACAAGTGGGATTTCCAAGCTATCCTGTCAAGCTCCTACTCAACATGTGATTGCACTACCAGTGCATTAGGTCCTTCAGGATCTCCAGCTAGCAAATTGGCAGAAGCCTCAATCAAAATTTGGGGTTTGGCCAGGTACTAGTGACTTAGATTGGCCACCGTGAGAACGGGCTACTAGGCTTGATGGACCTTTGGTCTGACCCAGTAAGGCTATTCTTATGTTCTCCACTATTCTTATGTTTCCACTACTTCTAAACGACTAGAACTTAAATATAGAAACATAGAAACATAATGGCAGATAAAGGTCAAATGGCCCATCTTGTCTGCCCATCTGCACTAACTATTATCTCTTTCTCTCTCCGAGAGATCCCAGATGCCTTACCCAGGCCCTCTTGAATTCAGACAGTCTCCACCATCTTTTCCGGGAGACTGTTCCATGCATCTACCACTCTTTCTGTAAAAAAGTATTTCCTTAGATTACTCTGGAACCTATCGCCTCTTAACTTCATCCCATGCCCTCTCATTCCAGAGTTTCCTTTCAAATGAAAGAGACTTGACTCATGCGCATTTACATTACGAAGGTATTTAAACGTCTCTATCATATTTCCCCTCTCTCGCCTTTCCTCCAAAGTATTCAGATTGAGATCATTAAGTCTGCCCCAAACACCTTATGATGAACACCACGTACCATTTTAGTAGCCTTCCTCTAGACCAATTCCATCCTTTTTATATCTTTTGAAGGTGCGGCTTTCAGAATTGTACACAGTATTCTATCTTTAAATTTTTTTATTCAATTTAAATTAAACTCATTTATTTATTACATGCCTCAGGAAACAGGATATAGTTATTTCAAACATTTGTATTACATCCAATAGTTATACAATCATGTACTTAGGAAAAATTTATATATATAGATCCCCTATAAGCCCACTGATTAAAAGGGGGAGAAAATTAGGAAAAAGAGGTACTTCCTATTTTAAGAACCAAAAAAAATTACAAACAAATTGATGACATCTCATCTGAATTTACTTTATACAACCTTCTTCATTAAATTAATCTCCAGTTTCTTCCTTTGGACCCACAGCTTGGATCTGTGTCTTATGCTTATTTTCAAGAAATGCCCTCAACTGTTTGGGATCAAAGAAAAGATACCTATTTGATACAAATACAATTAAGCATTTACAAGGAAAACGTAAAAAGAAATGGGCTCCCAGGGATAACACCTGGGGGTGCATCATGAAAAACTGCTTCCTTTTTTCCTATGTCTCCACACAGATGTCAGGAAAAACCCAAACTTTTCCTCCCAAAAATAATTTATCATTATTCTGAAAAAAACAGCCTCATCACCCAGTCTTTATTGGACTCAAAAACGAATGTCACCAGGAGTGTAGATCTTATACTATCCAATAACTGAGTGACATTCAAACTGTCCATGGATAATTCTTCCTGGACTTGAGCTTGTCGTCTTTTCCCCGGCACAAAGTAAACTTGGGAGAATGGAGGCACGGCTTCCTTTGGGACTCCCAGAACTTCCATGTTCAAGTTCAAGTTCAAGTTATTTTATTCTTAATGAATCGCCTATTTTAAATTACTAGGCGATGTACAATACAGTTAAACATACAGTTAAAACATAGGTGATAATATATAAACTAACTTTTGTTATACAATAAAAATAAACATACAAGAATACATACATGATAAGAAAATAATAGTTTTGGGCAAAAAACGTACATGAGTAGTGAGGATAGATAGGGGAGAAATTACAATGTTTAGACAGGAAAGAAAGAGTTACAACAATGGGAAAAACAAATGGGAGGGAAGTATAAGCTTGACGGAAATAAAAAAAAGGGATATAATATTAAGAATCATAGGCATCTTTAAAGAAAAATGTTTTTAGTGTTTTTTAAAATACGGTTAGATCTTTTAATTCCCTAATGTGTTGAGGTAATACCATCAGGTATTCCACAGCCCTGGAACTTCCTCGGGGCCATGAACCTCCCACAGCTCCTTCAGATTCCAAGGGGAGCTCAGACTCAGCTCCCATAGTCTCCTGCATTCCAACGTCTCCTCTTATACTCTGGAGTAGAGAATGACACGGTGGCAGTTACCCGCGGCTAGCCGCGTTTAGCCGTGGGTAACCCGCCAAAACGGGGAATGAAAAATAGCAGTTGCTGCGGGGACGGAGACAAGGCCATTTACCGCCCCGTGGAGCGGTGAATGGTCTTGTCTCCGCAGTGAGGCATCAAGGATCGCGCGGTCCCCCACCCGCCTGCCCGATCGATCGATCGTTTAACCAGCTTCCTCTCTCCACCTCACCTTAGTTTGCCGGCTTTCTTTTTCGATGACCCGCACGCTTTCAAAGAGCCGTGCGGCTGCTCAGTATTCAATCTTCTGCTCCGACGCAACCGGAAACAGGAAGTTGCAGCAGAGCAGATGATTGAACTTTGAGCAGTCGCGTGTGTGCGGCTCTTTGAAAGCGTGCGGGTCGCCGTAAAAGAAAGCCGGCAAACTAAGGTGAGGTGGAGAGAGGAAGCTGGTTAAACGAGCGAGCGTGCGGGCGGGTGGGGGCTGCGGGGACCACGCGATCACGCGTGTTCCCGGCTCACACAAGAAAGGAGGGAGTGAAAGTGACACAAAGGCTTTAGAAGCTTAAAATATACTTGCTGATGGATAGAAGGAATGGAGAGACGTGATGGAAACTTTCAAATATTTGGTGGGCTTCAGTAAAGGAGTCATGACATGGCATATCATTACAGGAAAAAAGTGTAGGAAGACTGATGCCTGGAACAGTCTGCTAGTAGAAATGGCAAAAACCCAAATCTAAAAACACAGAACACAGTAATAAAGGGCTGCTAGTGGTGGTGGAGGGGCTGATAAAAGATATGAAAGAAGGGTGGTAGAAAGGAACAGATGGTAAAGGAGGGAGGGAAGGGTGGAGGTGGAAAGGAATAGAACAGACATTGAAAGAGGGTAGAGAGGAATAGACTCTGAAGGGAAATGTGGAAGGGAGAGTGGGGAGAAGACGCTGGAAGGGAAGAAGACAGATGCCAGACTATGGGGGAGCGGAGGGAAGAAGATGGGTGCTAGACCAATTGGGGGGGGTGAAGGAAGAGGCACAGTAACAGCAAATGGAAGACACAGAGAGAAGACACACAGTGGATGGAAGGAATTGAATGAGAAGACGTGGAAAGCAGACAACAAAGGTAGAAAAAAAAATTATATTTATTTATTTATTTTTTGCTTTAGGATTAAATAGTATATTAGTTGTGTTGATAAAAATTTATAAACAAAGCCCTGACATCTCTTTCTCTAGTTCAGCAGCAGGAACTTTGATTTATAAGAAAGGAATAAGCTAAATATTGCAGTACTAAGGCTTATATGGATGCTGCGGTGACGGTGACGGGGCAGTGAATGGGATGGCAGTGGCAGTGATGGGGCGGTGAAAGGGAACGACGGTGACGGGGCAGTGCAGAGGATGGTGGGCCGGGGACGGTGCAGTGACGGGGACAGATTTTTTCCCCGTGTCATTCTCAACTCTGGAGCCTCCCTCCTGGTGACATGTTTTCTGCAGCGCTTCTCTCTCCCAGCGGGCTCATCAACTGCTCTGCATTTGTCTCCATGCCTGGAAGCCTTTCTCCTGGGCATAGCGTGATATCCAGCGTGGGTAGGGCCACTTCCTTGCCAGCACCCGTTCCGGGGAATGATGCTGTGGGGATCAGAAATCATTCGATGGAGAAAAGGGGATTTGGAGAGGACTCAGAAGGGTAAGTCCTAGCTTTCCCCTTCCTCTTACCCATTGTGACCACAATTTCAATAGCAATTCTGCTTTAGGAAAAGTTTCCAAACTCAGAGCCCCACAACGTCTGATCAGTTAAGATGCCATCTTGGGCTGGGGCCTGTGTACACCCCCTAAGTGGATGTACACAGTATTCTAAATGAGATCTCACTAAAGTCTTATACAGGGGCATCAATACCTCCTTTTTCCTACTGGCCATACCTCTCCCTATGCAACCTAGCATCCTTCTAGCTTTCGCCATCACCTTTCCAACCTGTTTGGCTACCTTAAGATCATCACATAAAATCACACCCAACTCCCGCTCTTCTGTCGTGCACATAAGTTCTTCACCCCCTAAACTGTACCATTCTCTCGGGTTTTTGCAGCCTAAATGCATGACCTTGTATTTCTATTTCTGACCATTCTTCAAGCTTCACTACTATAAAGCAATGGTATCAAGTCTCTTTAGCACAGAAAGTAACCAAACACCGGACTGATGCACACTTGGTTGTGTAATGAAGCCCTCAGATACCTGTGCTGCTATATGCTAATTGCAGGAGTTCAATACAGGTCGGCACTTTGTCTTTCATTGGGCTTCAAACCAATTTTTTAAATATTTTTTAGATGCTTTTAAAACTCATTATTTTTTATGTTCATGCAAAATAACTTTAGTGACACTTATCTTGTTAGACGAGTCGCTTATCAGCTGGGCTCGAACAATCGGCAGGTCTTTCTTCATGTTATTCACACCATCCGACGTTTCTGCTCTATTGCAGATTTTGGTATGATCCGCAAAGAGGCAGATCTTACCTGACAACCCTTCAGTAATCTATAATAATAAAACGCTAAGTGCGCATGCGCACTCTCACTGCGTGCGTCCCTGATCCCTATTCTGTCGCATTGTGCCGGCAAGAGTGCGCATGCGCACTTACTACCTCATCAGGACTCCAGGATGCGCGGAGCGGCGGCTGCCGGGAGGAGGGCTTCGAGGCAAGGCGGCTGTCATGGAGAGCAGCTGCATCGCCGGAACCTCCTCGCACAATCCCTCAAGCTCCATCTTTGCAGAAGACGCTGCCCCCGTCGTTGATTTCGTTTACTAGACCGGAAGTGATCCCTCCCCCATCTATAGCAAAGAGGAGGAAAAAAAATGGCTGACGGTGAAGATGCAGATGGCGTAGGCTAGCGCTGTTTAGTTCTTGCAATTGGGACGGCGAAGACGTCAACAAGCATGTTTTTTTTACATTCAAAGGCACCGTTGCGGTAGAACATCCCAAGATAATCTCCTCAAGTGCCAGGGTTAGCGAGGAGATAGATCGGCATCTGCCAAATGGAGAAATGCCGGGACAGAAAGGATGGAGACCCGCACCTGTTGCGACAGATCCTGCACGTAGTGAGGCAGAGAGTTGATTTACGTGGCCGCTGAAGCCGAGAAAAACGGCGGAGGTTATATTTCGGAACCTGGGCAATAGCTGTATTAAATGAATCCTAAAACAACACATATACTAAATGCAAACCACTTTGATTGAACTTTTTTTTAAAGCTTTTTTCTTTAATGCCCTCTTTATCCCAACTTTCACCCCATTTGCAGCCACCCTTCTAGGACCAGCCTAAAGGTATCTGATCTCTTAAGCGAACTTTCAGCCATGGGTCCACACCCAGGCATAGCGCCAGCCTCTTCCTTTCCTTATTCTCTCCTTCAAGCTCAACCATCAACCACTACCTTACCCCCCCCCAGGTATCAAGCATATCTCCTTCTTCACCCTTTTCATCGTGGCATGATTTGGGATCTTTAAGCTGTTTTCTCATTTTCCTCTAAAGTTGGGTAATGATTCCTCACTAATTTAGCTTTCCATTACAAAACACAGATGCTCACAGGAACTTGAGTGGATTTAAAATTTTTAAGATCTGTGGGTCTATGTATAAAGCTCAGTACATGGTTCCTTAACACTCATAAAACAATTTTGTGTCTGGTGCAGTAACTAAATAGTATGTGAAAAAAGTACATACAAAAATATGCCTTAAGATGGAAGAGCATGGCAAAACTATATTTTGGGCAAAGAAATGCATCAGCACTCAGTTGCATGTACATAAATATATGCATGAGCTAGAACAGGGGTCTCAAAGTCCCTCCTTGAGGGCCGCAACCAGTTGGGTTTTCAGGATTTCCCCAATGAATATGCATGAGATCTATGTGCATTGAGATAAAAGGCTGCTTTGTTTACCTCATTGGAATAACTACAAGACAGCATTGTATCTTCCAAAACAGACAATATTTGTTTATTGTTAGTATAAAAACTATAAGTATTACAGCAGCAAAGACATATCTAAAAAAATGTATTGTCAGTTCAGAATATGCAATGGAGAGAAGAATTTGCACCCATATGCTTAGCAGGGGGCTAGCAGTTCCCCGAAGCATAAGTAAGTGAATCTCTCTGGCTTTTTCTAGAATGCACGTGTTTTTTATACAGAGCAATTCTTCCTTTGTCCCAAGAAAATCCATCCCCGAATTCTGGTTATGTAATTCCCTATTGGTACATAAAAATAATGTACAGCTAACTCTTCCCATCTGTCCACGCCTCTCTCTCACCTCCACCCCCCCCCCAGTAAAAGGGGGGCCTTACAGAAACAGAGAACTGTTGCTGAACTTCCTTCTTTCAGCACGTAGACATGCAGCTGCTAATTAGAGGTGTTACAATTCATTGCATATTCGAGTTGGTGTCCTTGTAAGATGAAAAGTTGGCAACGAGGTGGCCTTTCAACAATCCAGCTGTCTGGTTCCCATAGCTTGGTTGGGAGACAGGAAACCCATGGTTTGGTACCAAGTTCTTTCATCTCGTTACACCCACATGAGCAGATCTCCTTGCTCATTATAAAAGTTTTATGGCTTTTTAGGGTGTCTGGCATATGAAGTCTATGAAGTCATATAGCAGTGATAACAGTTCAGCATAACCTTGAAGGGATATTCTCCCAGCAGGGAAACCAGAACATCATTGTTAGCATTGCAAACAGTCTGGGCCTGGCTATGGGAAAATATGTCTGTAGTTTCCAGCAGGGTGTCCAGCATACACAAGTGAAAAGATAGGTCTGTAGAGTCCAGTTGAATCATCTGTATGTCCAGGATATACATGTCAGTCCCCTCATGGCGGGCTGAAGGACGTCGGAAGCCCGCTACACAAAAGGTAGCATAGAGAGGAATAAACAGAGGCGTGGAGGAGGGGCAGCCCTCCCAACTATCTAGCTAAACTGAACAACAGTACATGCCAGAACCAGAGGATGGAGGCACAAAAGGCTAATAGGGGAACAATAAAAACAACAGTGGGCAAAAGCAGGATTCCACAGCAGTCAAGACAGTAGTCATTGCTAAGTAAAGAACAGCATTGAGAGTCATCAAAAATATGAGAACCAGACCAGAGGAAGATATGAAAGCAAGAAATACATACAGGACATATGTGTTTCTGTTCAGGTGGTAGTATAAGAGGCAAGCTAACAAAATATAAATAAAGCATTAAAAGAAACGAATGACAAAATAATAAAAACAAAAATGGACAAACTTGACAGGTCCATAACCTAGCCTAGGCATCACAGCATAAAAATTATAATGTCACTTAAAAAGAATATACAGAAGAAAACAAGCAGTCCTCCACAAAAATAAGTCCTGAGCCAAAACTGAAGAAAAGATAAAGTCCAGCAAACCGGCAAAACGGGCATAAACAAAACATGGGAGAGAAAGTGTCCAAGAAAGTAAAAGTTCAGGATGCAGCATTTCAAGGCACGCAGTCACTTTAAACCGGTACGGTGCACAGTCAGAATGAAAGGGGCCTGCACATACACCATCTTGAAAGAAGTCCAGGTATCATCATCCAGCAGCTGAAATCCAGTGAAGAGAGTCAAAGAAAAGAAAGAGAGAGAACAGGTTGCCCGTACTGAGGGCGTCAACAAGGGCAATAATGCATTTACTGGTCATAAGTACAGTAAGAAAGATACAAGATTCAAGTACACAATATGCAGAAGAGGACATGTTACATGGTGTAAACTCAATAAAGTGCACAGAAAAATACCAATAAGTCTACAGAACCGTTCTCTAAATAAGAGAACCCCTAACGGAGCAGCGCTCAGGTCAGGAAAGAGAAAAAAAAATAAAAATGTATTGTAAAAAGGCAATTTAGATAGGAAAAAACAAAAATGCAAAAAGGGAGAGAAAAATCTCCAAAAATGGCCAATGGTATAGTCGGTGTCCCCGGGGTACCCCACAAACCAAACAGATAGACAACACAAAGATTACAGGGCACAAACATAGAAAACACAAAGGTACAGGCGTGGAACTTTTCTTCCATCAGTCAAAGAGTTAGAGCTGAACTTAGATCTGCAGAGAAATGCACAGTTAGACAAAAACAAACATCCATCATAGCACGAATCATAATTGTGTGCACACAGTGGCAAAGTAAAGTGCGATATAACACATGGCATAATAATCACATAATCAGAAAAAGCATCTAAATAGTTACTGGAACTTCTGAAAGAGAAAACGTAAGAATGTGATCATGCTGACTTGGTGCCCTGCCTATTTTATTCATAAGGCAGACAGGGATGCAACTGCTAGGGTGAGCTTCAATCTGGAAAAAGAAGCAAAACTTACTAGGTAAAATAAGATACAGAGTACAATGTTAAATATAGAGGTATTCTGAAGTAGGGCAATGTCAAGTCAAAGGGAAAAAAGAAACAAGTTAAATGTTAAGTGCAAGGTCATGTCAAGGTTACTGAAAGCATAAGTGTCCTCCTTCTCTGGGTTAGAAAAAGGCTCATTGTAACAGGTCCTGAACAGCTCCGTATGTAGGACTGCGAAAACAAAGAAGAGACATTTTAACGGGACACCACCCCTGAGAACACTGAGCCATGTTCCCTGCAGGCAGAACCGGAACCCTTGTCTGACACCTGGGTCCCGCTACACGCTGAGGAGAGAGCGAGCAGTGATCTCTACAATTACCTTACCAGTGTCATCAATCTCAAGGCAACAGTTAGAAAGATTAAACTTACCACATACCCACCCTCCGCAGCAAGGAGGTAATCGAGGGCAAAGGGGTCTGATAGATAGCAGTGCACATCTTAGTGCTTTGCTGAGCGAGGAGGTTTAAAGCCTAAGAAGTTTCATTGGTTATGATTTCAACAACATCCTGAAGGCGAATAATTCTATTAAGCATGTAAATAGGAGTGCGGTAGCCCCATGACCCAACCTCCGCCCAGATGGCAGGGCCATAATAATGGATAATACGCTCAGGAGGCCATTCAGGATCACTCCAATCACCAATAGGAAGAGAGCGGCGAGCACGGGGAGCAAAAACAGGGACACCCAACTGCTCACCCACAGTAAGGGGAATAAGAAAGAAACTGGGTCGGATGGTAACCAGGCCACAGGCGCCAGTCCAAGAGACAGGGAGGACTCGACGGGCCATATGACCACAAATCCAATACAGACCATCAGGGGCAGGCCAAGGAGAGGACCTAGGAGAGGTAGACAAGGTAGCATATCGGACAGAGGATAAAAGTAGAGAGAACGCCTCCGTAAAGGAAGAGGCATTAGCAGGCCAGGGAGTCCAAGAGGACAGGGTGGAGTTCCAAGAGGAGGAAAATTGACACAAAGAAATGCCCATGAAAGGGAGAGAGTCATGAAGGCGGGGGCGCCTGATACATACATTGAAAACAATACCATTATGCAATACCCAATCAGCAGGGGAAGTAGCAGAGAAATTAAAGGTTACTGCAGAAGAAGAGGGAAACAGGGACAATGCCTTAGCTTCCCAAGGCCATTGTTCACCCATATTGGTGCCCCCACACACAAAGCAATTAGAAACATTAAGAGAGGAGGCAATAGTTTCGGCAAATTGGAGAAACAAGTTACGGGCAACATGGCTGGGTTTAAACTTGTGCTCTAGTTCTTCAAAAACAGTATGGAAAATCTTATGGGAGGAGGTACGAGCTCCAGTAGTGGTGACACGTACCTCAATGCAAGCAGCTGGGTCACCACCAGACCCATCAATGTAAAGGCCATAGTGATAGGGAGTGAGGAACATACGAGGAGTCTGGATAGTGAGATTAACAGGGTTGCAGGTGTCCACCTTACAAGGGGAAGGGGCTGGTAACTTGCGAAGGAACATACCGGGAAATCCAGTAAACTTGGCTGGTTTCCAGGTGGCATGAACTACATCAGCCCAGGAAAAGCAGGAAGTCATAGCAGCACGGGCAGGGCACATATACTTTCCATCAGAGGAATAGGCACGTTGCCAAGACAGGCTACCACAGCCAAGTCTGTCATACCGGGCACTTTTAAGTCCAAAATCAGCTCTGGAATAGTCAAGAGCAGCAGTGAGAGAGCAGACATCAAAGACAATAGAAGTAGGGTGATCAAGAGAATGAATGGTGATAGACCATTTACGATGTAGCTACTGTAGTCTGCACTGTCCATACAAAATAACTACCCACTTCCTCAGGAGTTTGAACTACCAAGTGTATTGTAAAGGAATTTCTGTTTCCAATTGTATGTAGAAGCTGAGTGATAATAGCACGTGATACAAACGTGCATGGGAAGAAAGAATTCATAAAGAACACCAGGAGAAAGACACAAAACGAGAAAGCAAAGGAGACAGTAAGCACACAAGAATGAATCACAATCCAAATATTTCAATGGTCAGAAAAATATGGATACCTAACCTCTATCATTGGTAGTCTAGTACTTTAAATCTTCCAACACTGGGATACAAAAGCTGGGATGTGCCCAACACAAACCCTACATGACAGACAAAGGTCGCTGGTGGTTGTTTATTACCAGCAGACACACTTTTACAACTGCGAGAAACTATCTGGCACAATTCACTTTAAATGACGCACTGCCTGTAACAAATCCACTGCTCCACTGCACGCAGGATCAAACACTAGTTCCTTTGACAAAATGATATGTCGAAAATCCCAGTCCTTATTCTCGTTCATCAGTGCGAATTCACATTCTTAATTCTGGCTAGATCCACATGCATTTTACCCTGTTTAGCAACTTACACAATCCTGTCTGCAACTTTCGGCAACAAGCATGCTGGCTTGCTTTACCAACCTTTCCCAGGTTTCCAACCTAAATGCTTTTTCCAGCTCCCTGGATAATGTATTACAAAATTATACAAAAAAAAACCAAAACTCTACAAACCCAGAATTAAACATATAAGAAACAAGGAAAGAAAAAAAAAACTTCAAGGAGGGAAAGGAAAGAGAACATAGATGGAAGAAAAGCAATAGGGTAAAATGTGTGGGTGTTTGTTTTGTAGCTTTGAATTTATCTAAATGGTGCTAAACCATAAGATTATGAGAGTTAATCCAGTCCAAGCATGACTGTGTAAAAGCCTGAACCAATTCAGAACTAATGAGCATACCGTATTTTATTTATCTTAGGCAAAATACATTGCAATCCCGAAAGCCAAACACAAGCGATTGTTGGTCCTGTCACATACACATTACGGTGTACAAAGTTCATATAACCAACGCAGAAAGGTCTGCCATCAGAAACTGATGCTAGTAAAAGTAAATGAATTATAATGTCACCTAAAGTCAAAAGATATCCTAAAACTAGTAAGGCAGAAATAGTTTATATAGATCAGAAAACTAGTTCTTGGCTCCCTAAGAGTTTTGTTTTATTAGTATTCAAACGCAGTGAACATTGAATCCATAAGTACTCAAATAAAAATTGCATTGTATGATATAATCTTCTGCAAGCCTGCCATAACTGGCAGGGTTGAGATGTTACATCTCAGGATGAAAAGCAAGACTATGTATGCTATGTATTCCCCTCTCATGTAAGAAGAAAAAGAGGGACAGTCAACAACAACAAAAAATAAAAGAAAAGAAAGAAAGAAAGAAAGAAAACACTGTCCTTATTATCTCTAGACCCATTCTGTTTAAAATAATGTATACCACTGTTTGCAATTCTATTTCCAATGTAATAGAACAATTGTCCACTGTGAGGGGTTAGCTTGTTTGGTTTTCCCCTCTAAATGAAAGCAAGATAAAGGCACCGATTTACAGTGTAACAGGAAATCCATAAAAAACAGAATTTAAGCATGGCACCTCGGTTCAAGCATAAATTAAATACTAGGGCATAAGTAAACTTTTTCCTCTTGTCCCCACTCTTGCTCGCAGTCTCTAGCGTAAAGCGGGAAGCAAGAGAAGATTCCGATGGATTTATGACATGTCACATACGGTCACACATACAAAAACATCAGGAAAGCGTCGGATTACAAAGATCTCCATGGCCTTAGTTCAAATGGGCCGACAAACTCTCTAAAACCCATAAATCAAGTTGCAAGTTAAGTAAAAGACATTTGAAACCGTTTAATCAGGTTTCTAAGCAGTGTACAATATAAGGGTAACGGGCAGCTTAACAATTTTTTTTTTTTTCTAACTCCTATTGCTCCACAAGTTTCCAAGGTATACAAACTACGTTTGCTTTTCAGTACAGGAAGCCGCTAATGATCTGTGCATGGGGAGTGAGCCTTCTAAGCTCTAACCCTTACCTAATGCTGTAGCTTCATAACGCTGGCTAAGCAAATATAGAGATATACAGGCAGCAAACAAAAACAGATTAGAGGAGGTACATTTGCAGTCGGCTGGCCACACCCTCCACAAAATGTACCTTCACTGTACGGGACAATCTTTAATGTACAGGACACTCCTGAGCTACAATTTTAGCCTCCATGCCGCCTCCCATCTCTGTTTAAGGCATCATCTTAAATTATTCCTTTTCCTAACTTAAAAACTTTAAGGGGTCTCATGGGCAGCACCTCTTTGCAAAGCCCTTTGTTTTGCAACAGGAAAACATTTCTAGCTTCCTTAGTTCTGCATGCAATTCTCCTACGAATTGCAAAATTTTACATAGCCAATTGTTTTGTTTTGGTTTTTTTTTTCTTTTTCCACACTAAACTTTTTTCTTAATACTGAACACACTGTCCTTATCATTGTAGGATCTTCTGTAAGGGCTGTTCCAGAGGATTGCTGTCGGGGGAGGTCTCTCAGTTCTGCTTTACCCTTCCCCCATCTATCCCCTTGAGCCGCCGGCAAGCAACAGAAATCTTTTGCTTTGTTTGTCTCTAGCCATGCCCTTCACAGGACAAGGGAAACGCGTGCCCCTGGCACGTTTCAGACACACACAATTGCAGGGAGAAAAAAACTCAATCCTATTCTTTCCCCTAATATATATATATATATATATATATATATATATATATATATATAGTATATATACAAATGTACAATGTCAACTGTTTGTTCTTATCACTAGCCTGACGTCTAATATATAAAAATTAAAATAAAAGGTTGTATTTACAATTTGTACAGTATTAATTCCGTACGGTCTCTAGGTGCCTAGAAATATATGTTTTGGCGCACCCTACGTCCAGCACCAAGGCGAAATACTTACGCCCTCTGAACACGTTTCTCTTTGGAGTTCACCGGAACACCTTATAAAATAAAATCTGTTAATCACGCAAGCGTGTAAAACCCAAGCAGGATCACGTCGGGCAGTCACCACTGAGATAAAAGGCTGCTTTGTTTACCTCATTGGAATAACTACAAGACAGCATTGTATCTTCCAAAACAGACAATATTTGTTTATTGTTAGTATAAAAACTATAAGTATTACAGCAGCAAAGACATATCTAAAAAAATGTATTGTCAGTTCAGAATATGCAATGGAGAGAAGAATTTGCACCCATATGCTTAGCAGGGGGCTAGCAGTTCCCCGTAGCATAAGTAAGTGAATCTCTCTGGCTTTTTCTAGAATGCACGTGTTTTTAATACAGAGCAATTCTTCCTTTGTCCCAAGAAAGTCCATCCCCGAATTCTGGTTATGTAATTCCCTATTGGTACATAAAAATAATGTACAGCTAACTCTTCCCATCTGTCCACGCCTCTCTCTCACCTCCACCCCCCCCCCCCCAGTAAAAGGGGGGCCTTACAGAAACAGAGAACTGTTGCTGAACTTCCTTCTTTCAGCACGTAGACATGCAGCTGCTAATTAGAGGTGTTACAATTCATTGCATATTCGAGTTGGTGTCCTTGTAAGATGAAAAGTTGGCAACGAGATGGCCTTTCAACAATCCAGCTGTCTGGTTCCCATAGCTTGGTTGGGAGACAGGAAACCCATGGTTTGGTACCAAGTTCTTTCATCTCGTTACACCCACATAAGCAGATCTCCTTGCTCATTATAAAAGTTTTATGGCTTTTTAGGGTGTCTGGCATATGAAGTCTATGAAGTCATATAGCAGTGATAACAGTTCAGCATAACCTTGAAGGGATATTCTCCCAGCAGGGAAACCAGAACATCATTGTTAGCATTGCAAACAGTCTGGGCCTGGCTATGGGAAAATATGTCTGTAGTTTCCAGCAGGGTGTCCAGCATACACAAGTGAAAAGATAGGTCTGTAGAGTCCAGTTGAATCATCTGTATGTCCAGGATATACATGTCAGCATGCTATGCTTTCAGTGCAGATTCATTGGGGAAATCCTGAAAACCCAACTGGAAGACAGACACACACACACATATTTTATCCCAGGACAAGCAGGCAGAATATTCTCACATGTGGGTGACGTCATCTACGGAGCCCCAGCGCGGACAGCTTTTCAAGCAAACTTGATTGAAGTTTCAAGTTTGCTACACTGCACCACGCATGTGCATGCCTTCTTGCCCACTAGAGGGCGCATCCCACCTCGTGGTCCTCAGTTCAGTTTTTTCCGCGGAGCCAGAAGCCCTGTGGTAATTGAGCTCTGCTGTTTTTGCCTTCTATCGCCGCGTCCGGTGGATTTTGATCGGTCGCTGTGCTTTATTTTATTTTTTTCAGTTATTCTGATAGTTTCGTTGAAAAAAAAAAACAAAAAACAAATTTTCTTTCCGTCGGCTCCGGGGGCTCCCGTGAGCCGCGGCCTTGCTTTCGGCCGGGTCGGTTTTTCATGTCCCGTCCCTTGACGGGTTTCAAGAAGTGCACCCGGTGTGAGCGGTTACTTTCCCTTACCGACCCACACCGGTGGTGCTTGATCTGCTTAGGGCCTGAGCATCCGACTGACTCTTGCAATCGGTGCTCCACCTTTCAGGCCAGAGCGCTCCGCCGACGCCGTGCCAGGATGGCGGAGCTCTTCGCGGTCGACTCTGCGCCGGGGAAGGCCTCGACGTCGGCTTCGGCCCCGGCCTTGACCTTGGCCTCGGGATCCTCGGCTTCGCCGCGTCCCTCGACATCGCAGCCTACTCCTTCGACTAAACCTGCCTCGGGTAAGTCCTCTCTTTCATCCCCGACTCCAGGGTCGACAAAGAAGCCATCTTCGGGCTCCTCAAAGGCGGGTGGGTCGTCCTTGGCCCCGCCCAGAACTATGGCCACTAATGCCCCGAGGGAATACTCGAGACCGAGGTCGCCCTCCAGGGAGCATCCCCCGGCCTTGGACCTGCCCACCATGGTGGGGATCCCGGCGTTCCAAGACTTGCTCCAAGCATTGATTGCCTCGGAGCTGTCTGGGGCCCTCGAGCACTTGCAGCAGGCTTCGACCTCGACAGCGTCGGTCTCGAGGGCCCCGACCTCGGCGGCCTCGGTCTCGACTCCCTCGATCTCGGGTACCGGGGCGGCACCGACCTCGGCCCCGACCTTACCCTCGACTTCGGCCTCGGGGGCCCCGCCTGAGAGTAGCGTACGGCCCCATGACAAGGTGCGCAGGGTGAGGCGGATCTCCTCCTCCTCTTCTTCGAGGTCCTCCTGGGACTTCTCACCCTCGGGCCGGCCTTGGGCGAGGCGTCGTCCGAGGAAGCCTAAGCGTTCGCGAGGTTCTCCTCGGCGACGTGGTCGCTCCTCGCCGCTCGGGGGCGAGGCCTTGCGGGTCTCGGAGCTCCGCCTCGACAACCCGAGGCTGCTCCGTTCCCCCGCGAGAGGGGGTTCGCGTGACTCCTCGCCAAAAAGGAGGGGGCGTGCCTCGGTACCTCGGACGCTTGGGACCTCTCCCAGGGGTTCTTCGAGACGTAGATGTTCCCCGACTCCCTCGAGGCCATTGGATCTGGCCTCTTGGGACTCCGGGTCCGGTAGGGAACCACGCTATTCCCACGAGGCTTCCCCCTTCTGTTTGGCGGAGAGGTCGAGAACCCCCTCGCCGCCCGCCAGACCGTCCTCCTTCTCCAGTTTCGTGCAGGACATGGCACGTGCTTTGGGTCTGGACCTCATGGCTGGATCTCAATACACCAAAGAGTTCCTCGAGGAGCAGGACCTTCCCACTCCCCCGAGGGAAACCCCCCGTCTTCCCTTGAATAAGGTCCTTCATCTCTTATGGTCACAGCGGTGCCGTCTAAGATGGAGTCCAAGTATAGGACTATTCCACCCAAGGGATTCGATAAGGCTCAACTCTCCCACCAATCTTTGCTTGTTGAGTCGGCGCTGAAAAAGACACAACCCTCCAGAGTTTCTGCGGCGGTCCCGCCCGGCAGGGAGGGTCGGACCCTGGACAAGTTTGGTCGTTGCCTCTATTCGAATTCCCTTATGGCAACCAGGGTTCTCAATTATGCCTTTACATTCTCATCCTATTTACGTGGCATGGTAAAGGACCTGCCTCAGTATCACGAAGACCTACCGGATTCCCGTAGGGAAGGATTTGCCAGGTTTATGTCCAACCTGTCTCAATTGCTCCTGTACCTGTTTCACGCTGTGTACGACGCGTTTGAGCTGGTGTCGAGGGTGTCGGCATTTGCTGTAGCTATGCGCCGACTAGCGTGGCTACGCACCCTCGATATGGATCCAAACCTGCAGGAACGCCTAGCGGATTTACCTTGCGTGGGGTCCGAATTATTTGATGAATCCCTAGAGGCGGCGACCAAACGGTTGTCGGAGCAGGAGCGCTCGTTGGCCTCTTTGGTCCGTCCGAAACCTCGGGCCACGCCACAGAAACCCTTCCGGCCTCCTCCGAGGCGTTACCCTCAGAAGTCGACGCTGGCCTTTTCTAGGCCTCCGCCATGGCGTCCACCTCAACAGGGAAGAGGGGGACAAACTAAACCTCCGGCGCAGGGTCCGTCCAAGCCAGCGCCGTCCTTTTGACGGGCTATGCGGATGGGGCCGGTCCCCCTCCGCGATCGCGCCAGACCCCCTTCCCATAGGGGGTCGACTCCGGTCCTTTTATGCGGCTTGGACCGAGATAACATCCGACGCTTAGGTGCTCCGGACCGTCTCCGAGGGCTATTCTCTCAACTTTTGGTCTGCGCCGCCGGAACAGTCACCGGGGGCTTGCCCATACAATCGGACCCAGCTCCCCATCCTCATGGCCGAGGCCAGGGCCTTGTTGAGGCTTCGGGCGGTGGAACCTGTACCCCCCGTTCAGCGGGGGCGGGGGTTTTACTCCCGTTACTTTTTGGTCCCAAAAAAGACCGGGGACTTGCGCCCCATTCTAGACCTCAGAAAGCTCAACAAGTTCCTGGTCCGGGAGAAGTTCCGTATGTTGTCGCTTCCGGTATTGTATCCTCTCTTGGACGAAGGGGACTGGATGTGCTCCCTGGACCTGAAGGAAGCGTATACCCATGTTCCGGTGCATCCCACCTTCCGCAAATTCTTACGGTTCCAGGTGGGCGAGCTACACCTACAGTACCGGGTCCTCCCCTTCGGCCTGGCTTCGTCCCCTCGAGTCTTCACGAAGTGTATGGTGGTAGTCGCTGCAGCCCTGAGGTCTCGGGGGCTTCAGGTCTTCCCCTACCTGGACGATTGGCTGATCAAGGCCCCGACCAGGGAGGGGGTTATCTCAGCGACCCGACATGCTATCATCTTCCTTCAGCGACTGGGGTTCGAAGTGAACTTTCCCAAGTCACAGTTGTGCCCGACCCAATCACTTCAATTTATAGGCGCAGTGCTGGACACTGTTCGCCTCCGTTCGTTCCTCCCTCCTCCTCGTTTGGAGGCTTTAGTTCGGTTGGGTCGTCTGGTTTCTCGGCTACCTGTTGTGTCGGCTCAGCGCATGATGATGATTCTGGGCCACATGGCGTCTACGGTCCATGTCACTCCGTTCGCCAGACTGCACCTGAGAATTCCTCAGTGGACTCTGGCCTCTCAGTGGCGCCAGGATTGCGATCTTTTCTCATAGCGGTGACTCCTTCTTTGAGATGATCGCTCCGTTGGTGGACTGACTCTTCGAATCTTTCCGGGGGTTTGCTCTTTCTCGTCCCTCCACATCGCAAGGTTCTGACCACGGACTCCTCGGAGTACGCGTGGGGGGCCCACCTCGACGGTCTGCGGACCCAGGGCCTGTGGTCGGCGGAGGACCGACGCTGTCACATCAATGTGTTGGAGCTTCGTGCCATCTTTCTGGCGGCTCGAACATTCTGCCACCTACTCCGCGATCAAGTAGTCCTCGTGCGAACGGACAACCAGGTGGCCATGTATTATGTGAACAAGCAAGGTGGGACGGGCTCTTGGTCCCTTTGCCGGGAAGCTCTGCGCCTTTGGGAATGGGCGATCTCCCAGAACATCTTCCTACAGGCGGTCTATATCCAGGGAGAATGGAACTACTTGGCAGACAAACTCAGTCGGCTTCTCCAGCCGCACGAGTGGTCACTCAACTCCAGAGTCCTGCGCGAGGTCTTCGACCGCTGGGGGACTCCGCAGGTGGATCTGTTCGCCTCTCCGGAGACTCACAAACTACCCCTGTATTGTTCTTGGATGTACTCCCTGGACTGTCTAGAAGCAGATGCCTTTCTTCTCGACTGGGGAGGGAGGTTCCTTTATGCATTTCCTCCTTTTCCCCTGATCTTGAGGACGTTGGTTCGTCTCAAATCATCCAGAGCCACTATGATTCTCATTGCGCCTCGGTGGCCTCGTCAACACTGGTTCTCCCTGCTTCTTCAACTCAGTGTCAGGGAGCCTCTGCTTCTGCCTGTGTTTCCCTCTCTGCTATCTCAGAGTCGGGGTTCGCTGTTGCATCCCAATCTTCAGTCGTTACACCTGACCGCTTGGTTCCTCTCCCCTTGACTTCGGTTCCTGTTCTCAGTCAGTGAGGGAAGTTTTGGAAGCCTCGCGCAAGGTCTCGACCTGGCTTTGTTATTCCCAGAAATGGACCAGGTTTTCCTCCTGGTGTTCCTCGTGTCATCTGGATCCGGATTCCGTCCCGGTGTCTTCGGTGCTGGACTACTTGTTGCATCTGTCTAATTCAGGCCTGAAGACGACATCCGTTCGGGTGCATCTCAGTGCCATTTCTGCTTTCCATCGTCACTTGGAAGGACGTTCTCTTTCGCTTCATCCTCTGGTGACTCGTTTCATGAAGGGTCTTGTCAATGTTTATCCCCCTCTGAAGCCTCCTCCCGTCGTTTGGGATTTGAATGTTGTCTTAGCTCAACTGATGAAACCTCCCTTTGAGCCTATCAACAAGTCTCTCCTGAAATTTCTTACTTGGAAGGTGGTATTTCTGATTGCCCTCACATCTGCTCGACGGATTAGTGAGCTGCAGGCTTTGGTTGCGGACCCTCCTTTTACTGTGTTTCATCATGACAAGGTGGTTCTCCGCACCCATCCTAAATTTTTACCTAAAGTTGTGTCTGATTTCCACCTCAATCAGTCCATTGTTCTTCCTGTGTTCTTTCCTAAGCCCCACTCCCATCCTGGCGAGACGGCGCTCCACACGCTTGACTGTAAGAGGGCGTTGGCATTTTATCTCCAATGTACCAGGTCTCATCGGAAGGTTCCTCAATTGTTTTTGTCCTTTGATCCTAATCGTTTAGGACATCCTGTTTCCAAGTGCACCTTGTCCAACTGGTTGGCTGCTTGTATTTCTTTTTGCTACGCTCAGGCTGGTCTTACGCTCCCGGGTCGAGTCACGGGGCATAAGGTCCGGGCGATGGCAGCTTCGGTTGCTTTCCTCCGATCTACTCCTATGGAGGACATATGTAAAGCTGCCACTTGATCTTCGGTTCATACGTTCACCTCCCACTACTGTCTGGACAATCTGTCCAGAAGCGACGGCCGATTTGGCCAGTCGGTGTTACGTAATCTGTTTTCCTAAATTGCCATCCTCCCACCTGCCCTTTTTTGGTTGGCTTGGAGGTCACCCACATGTGAGAATATGCTGCCTGCTTGTCCTGGGATAAAGCACAGTTACTTACCGTAACAGGTGTTATCCAGGGACAGCAGGCAGATATTCTCACAACCCGCCCGCCTCCCCGGGGATGGCTTCTTTGCTAGTTATGGAACTGAGGACCACGAGGTGGGATGCGCCCTCTAGTGGGCAAGAAGGCATGCACATGCGTGGTGCAGTGTAGCAAACTTGAAACTTCAATCAAGTTTGCTTGAAAAGCTGTCCGCGCTGGGGCTCCGTAGATGACGTCACCCACATGTGAGAATATCTGCCTGCTGTCCCTGGATAACACCTGTTACGGTAAATAACTGTGCTTTAGCACCCGTTAATGTAACAGTAAATAAGGGGAGCAGAGAAGGGGTGGTGGTGGACACAGGGGAGATAAAAGGAAGGGAGAATGGACAGGGGAAGCAGGCAAGGGGTGGTGGTGGACAGCTGAGGAAAAAGAAAGACAGAAATACAGAAACAGGCTAAGGAGAGAGAGAGAGAAAGAAATAAAGACCAGACACACACACATATATTCTAGCATCCGTTAATGTAACAGGCTATAAGACTAGTGTTGTTTATAAAAATGTTAAAAAGAACAGGCCAAAAAACAGAACCTTGAGGCTCACCACTGGTAACATCCCTTTCCTCAGAGCGATCTCCATTGATCACTATCCTCTGTCGCCTTCTACTCAACCAGTTCTTGACCCAGCCTGTCACTTTGGGATCCATCCTGAGGGCACTCAGTTTATTTATTAGTCGTCTGTGTGGAACATTTGTCAAAGGCTTTGCTAAAATATAAATACAACACATCTAGCGCACATCCTCTATCCAGAAAACCCTGGGGTTTGACTTCGAGCAATTGCCGCACCATTCTATGGTCTCTGAGTCAACTATTAAAAAACTAGTCTTATAGCCCGTTACATTAACGGGTGCTAGAATATATGTGTGTGTGTGTCTGTCTTTATTTTTTTTCTCTCTCCTTAGCCGCTTTCTGTATTTCTGTCTTTCTTTCTTTTTTTTTTTTCCCTTGGCTGTCCACCACCACCCCTTGCCTGCTCCCCCTGTCCATTCTCCCTTCCTTTTACCTCCCCTGTGTCCTCCACCACCCCATCACTGCTCACCTTATCCAGCAGCAGCCCTTCTCCCTTTGTTTTACCTCCCCCCTGTCCATCATCACCTCCTTCCTGCTCCCCCTGTCCAGCAGTAGGCCTCCCTTCATTTTTCTGCCCCCCTGTCCATCAGCACCTCTTCACCTGTCCATCAACCCCTTTTTACTGCTCCCCCTGCCCAGCAGTACACCTCCCTTCCTTTTTCTGCCCCTCCATTTCCCTGTGCTGCAGCATTTCCCTCCCACCCCACTTCCCTGTCCAGCATTTTCCTCCACCCCATACCTTCCTCCTTACCTCCATGCCCTACCATTCTCTCCCCCTCTGCTCCCTTTCCTCCTTCAACTTCATCGGGCAGAAGCAGCAGCAGCATTTATAATTAATTGCTGTTGCCGGCTTCAGGTCTTCCTCTTTGGCGGGTCCTGTCTTCATGAAAACATAAAGTAGGCAGGACCCACCAGAGAGGAAGGCCTGAAGCCGGCAACAGCAGTGAATTTTAAATGCTGCTGCTGCCCGAAAAAGCCAGGCCTTAACCACAAAACTTGGGGGGGTGGAGGGTTTTAAAACGTACAGCGGCAGCGGTGCAGGGGGGGGTTTGAAAAGCCATCGGCCATGAAGTATGCCGCCTGCATACTTCACGGCCGACGGCTTTTCAGGACTTTAAAAACTTGCCTGTTTTATTTTTAAATGCCGTCCGGGCTCGGCCGCAGCGGCCTGCAACTGCCGACAGCCGCGGCGGCCAACATCCGCCTCGGGGGGGGAGGGGGGGAGAGAACTTCACGCGCATGCACACTCCTACCTGCGGTGCCCTACAGTGCATGGAAATCGGAACACACAGATGGGAGTGCGCATGCGCGGCTAGCGTTTTATTATATTAGATAAAAACCAATAAAGTCCTAAGCTAATGTGCCTCCAGGTAAAGACTGCTGCCTTTTAGATTTATTTGGCCATAGGGTATACCAGATGCCATGCTCTCATCCAAGATCATAGCCCATCAACTTCCAACTACTACATTATTGACATTCTATCCTGCAGCAACTAGATGGAGCAGCTCCAGAAGCTGTGGCAAATCTGCAGATTGCACTTCAGGAATCTATGTACCACCTTATCATGACTAACTATGATGCCTTTGATATTATCTGCTGTATAGCAATGACTGCCATTGCAACTCGTTGCACGGTATGGATTAAGGCTTCGGATCTGTGGCAAGATTTTCATTATCACCTGGCAGATGTTTCCTGTTTGGGTGACAGCTTTTTTGGAGAAAAAGTTGAAGGCATAGTATCCCCGATCAAGGAGGATTCCATATCTATCCGGGAACTCTCAGCTCATCCTACAGATCAAAATCCACAATATCGCATAGCTTCATCCTCTTCCAACTATCGCAGGCCATACCATCAACAATTTTTCAAACAATATTATCCTAGACAGTGAGTTGCCCCTTACAGTAGACCCAATCTCAGCGAACACAACAGTCTTTCTACTCTCAGAAACAGCATTTTAGGTATAGGAAGCAAACTTCCAGCAATCAGTTCCCACCTCTAAACCCAACTCTTGTTTTTGACAGGTTACCAATAGGGGGCCAGGTCAGTCATTTCCTTCCGGCATGACAAGCCATTACTTTGGAGAAATGGGTCCTGGATATAATTTCCCATTGATATTGCTTCAATTTAATTTCAAGAAGCCAAATATTCCATATGTCTTAACCATTATGCACTCTTTTTCACCATATACCACTTCTAGCAGCAGCACTATCTCTCCTGCTTCAAAACAATGCAGTAGAAAGGGTACCTCCACAGCAAGAAGATACAGACTTCTATTTGAACCACTTCATGTTTCCATACCTAGATGACTGGCTCCTGTTAGTGCACTCAAAAGAATGATTGCTTCTCATGATTCAAGACACCCTAAGCACCCTTCAATCCTTAAGATTTCTCATCAGCTTTGAGAAGTACTTGTTTCCAGCTCAATCCCTCACATTTATAGGAGCAAACATAAACAGGAACACAGCACGAGCCTACTCACTTGAGGAGAGACATCATACCATCAAAGTACTGTGCTCTCAACTAAGAAGATCCACTCACATATATGCACACCACAACTTGTGCCTGTTAGGGCACATGCAGTGACTCTGTCTTAATTCCACATGCAAGACTTCAAGTGGCCTACAATGGCACCTCAAGCTACACTGGCATCAACAAACTTAGTCACTTTCATGTCAAATTCCACTACCAACCTCAGTCAAGCAGTCTTTTCAGTGGTGGGTCAACTCTCCTTCTCTAAAGGAGGGTTGCCTTTTTCAGCCTCCTTTGCCTCATCTCACCATCACGACAAACACCTCCAACACAGGCCGGGGGGGGGTGGGGTGTCTTTAGGACCCAGAAGAACTATGTCTACACATGTCACCTAGAATTACACACAGTTTGCACCACAAATGAATCCTCATTCAAACAGACAACCAAGTAGCAATGTTTTATCCCAGGACAAGCAGGCAGCATATTCTTTACGCATGGGTGACGTCACCGACGGAGCCCTCGGTACGGACCTTTTTAACTAGAAAGTTCTAGTTGGCCGCACCGCGCGTGCGCGAGTGCCTTCCCGCCCGACGGAGGAGTGCGTGGTCCCCAGTTTCTTCGTTTCCGCGGAGCGAAGAAGACGCGTGTGTTTTTTCAACGGCCGTTGAAATCACTTTTTGCCTTCCCGCTCGCGCTTTTTTTCCATTTTTTTCTTCTTTTTTGCCTTCGGGTTTCTTTTTCATTTGATTTGTAAAAAAACAAACAAAAAAAACTTATATTTTTTTCCCTTTTTTCCGTCTTTGCCCCGGCGGGGCCTGTTGCCATTATACAGGCCTCGGGGTTCGATTTTGCGGAGGCTGTTTTCCCCTTCATGCCCCCGCAAGTCGGTTTTAAGAAGTGCCAGCGGTGTGTACGCCCGATCTCCCTCACTGACCCACACAATTGGTGTTTACAGTGTTTGGGTCCGGAGCATCGGGCGGACTCCTGCACCCGCTGTGCCACTCTTAAAAAGCGGACGCTTAAAAACCGACAAATCCAACAAAATCTTTTGTTCGGCACCGGGTCGACGATGGACTCCTCGGCATCGACAGCGGTACCACAGAAATCGGCACCGTCTACTTCGACACCGCCCGACCCCACATCGGCGTCTTTGGCGCCAGGTAAGCCGGCTAAGAAGCCTCCCTCTTCCCTCGAGCGTCCACCAGCCACAGTGGCGACACCGACATTACCGGCCTCGCACCGAGCCCGAAAGCGCTCCGCCCCGATTTCGGTGAGTGCCTCGTCATCGGCCTCCTTATCGCCGGGGCGTGGAGTGGCACCTAAGGAACCGAAGAAAAAGAAAGCGGTTCCGGTGCCACCCCTGGATGACCGTATTACGGCCATCCTACAAGTTCAACTCCAGGAACAGTTGCAGCGCCAACTCGAGCACCTGTTACCTACTATCCTGGCACCGCTCCTTTCGGTACCAGACCGGCCCGAGCCCCGTACCGAGCCCCCGGTATCCACCCCATCGGTACCTATCAACACCTCCATGCCGATTCTTTCGGCCGAGCAACTTCATGCCCATCCGGTGGTTCACTCTCATACCACGACGGATCCTCCTCGGGACCGGGCAGGACACCATACTTCCCGGGACCGGGATCGACGCCGGTCCTCTTCTCCCGGTACCGTTTCGGTGCGCTCTGGAAAATCTTTATCCAAGACTCACCACACCGCACCTTCCACCCCGGTGTCTCGACATGCACACCCAGAGGTCCGGGACCCAGACCTATGGGAAGAGTCCCCCCCCGGTACCGAGGAGGATCTCTCCTCGTCTGATGAGGATCCATCGGCACCCGATGCCACCTCCAAACCTGAGCAGTCCTCCTTTTCGAAATTCCTCAGGGAGATGTCTGCAGCCTTGTCCCTTCCTCTAGAATCGGACTCTAAAAAATCTCAGGCCTTCCTGGAGGCTTTAGATTTTGAACAACCTCCTAAGGAGTTCCTCAAGCTCCCCGTACATGACATCCTACGGGAGACTTTTTACAAAAATTGGGAGAACCCCCTTACGGTACCGGGGGCCCCCCGTAAACTGGACAACCTCTATCGAGTAATCCCTATTCCAGGGTTCGACAAGTCTCAATTGCCCCATGAGTCCCTTCTTGTCGAATCCACCTTAAAAAAGACTCAGGGCTCCAGTGTCTATGCCTCTACCCCTCCTGGCAGAGAGGGTAAGACCATGGACAAGTTTGGCAAGAGGCTCTACCAGAATGCCATGCTGGCCAACAGGGCAAATAATTATTCATTCCATTTTTCATTTTACATGAAACATTTGGTTCAGCAGCTGTCCGCCCTTCAGAAATACCTCCCGGAGCGCAAGGTTCCACTTTTTCAGCAACACATATCTGGCCTCCTTCAGTTGTGAAAATTTATGGTCCGCTCGATATACGATTCATTCGAGCTCACCTCCCGTGCCTCTGCCATGGCCGTAGCCATGCGCCGCCTGGCCTGGCTGAGAGTCTCAGACCTGGACATCAACCACCAGGATCGTCTGGCGAATGCCCCCTGTCTGGGGGATGAACTTTTTGGAGAGTCCCTGGATTCCACCACCCAGAAACTCTCCGCCCATGAAAGCAGGTGGGACACCCTGATTAAGCCGAAGAAAAAAGGCTCCACCTGCACGGCCTTATAGACCTCAATCATCCTATCAGCGCAGGTTCTCAGCCAGGCCACTCAATCCGCCTTCTCAACAACCTCGGCGACCCCGTCAACAACAACACCATGCCCAGGCTCGTTCTCAGACCAATCAACCCAACAAGCCTCTTCCACCTGCAAAGCCGTCTCAGCCCTTTTGACTCCTCTCTCCAGGGCATAGCCAGTCTTCCACCTTCGCTACCTCTTCCACAACCAATCGGAGGTCGTCTCAGCATATTTTTCAGCCGTTGGGAGGTCATCACATCGGACCAGTGGGTCCTCAACATCATCCACCACGGCTACTCTCTCAACTTCCAGACTCTTCCACCGGACAACCCTCCCGTAGAGTCTGCTTCACACTCATCTCAAACCCCCCTCCTCCTGAGGGAGGTTCAATCCCTCCTCCTTCTCAATGCCATCGAAGAAGTACCTCCAGAACAAAGGGGTCAGGGATTCTACTCCCGCTACTTCCTGGTACCCAAAAAGACGGGAGACCTCCGTCCCATTCTCGATCTCAGGGACCTCAACAAGTGTCTGGTCAAGGAGAAGTTCAGAATGCTCTCCCTCGCCACGCTTTATCCTCTTCTCTCTCAACACGACTGGCTATGTTCCCTGGACCTCAAGGAGGCCTACACTCACATCTCCATCAATCCGAATTCTCGACGCTACCTGCGTTTCCAGGTGCTACACCGCCACTATCAGTACAAGGTGCTACCGTTTGGCCTCGCTTCATCACCCAGGGTATTCACCAAGTGCCTTATAGTAGTAGTAGCGGCCTTCCTCAGGTCTCACAACCTCCAGGTGTTCCCCTACTTGGACGATTGGTTGGTGAAAGCACCTACGTCTCAACTTGTGCTACAGGCTACTCATCACACCATCTCTCTCCTCCACCTCCTGGGGTTCGAGATCAACTACCCCAAGTCACATCTGCTTCCCACCCAGCGACTTCAATTCATCGGAGCTGTTCTGGACACCACTCTAATGAGGGCTTTTCTTCCCTCCGATCGTCAATGGACCCTGCTCCGTCTCTGTCGTCAGGTCCTCAGACATTCTTCCATTCCGGCACGACAGATGATGGTCCTCCTGGGTCACATGGCCTCGACAGTTCATGTCCTTCCTCTGGCACGTCTCCACCTCCGCACACCTCAGTGGACTCTCGCCAACCAATGGTCCCAGACTTCGGATCTTCTTTCTCATCCCATCTCTGTGACATCATCTCTTCAGCAATCTCTCCAATGGTGGTTGAACTCCTCAAATCTTTCCAGGGGTCTGCTCTTTCATCTGCCCCCTCACTCCATGATCATCACCACAGATGCCTCCCCCTATGCGTGGGGAGCCCACCTGGGAGATCTCCGCACCCAGGGACTTTGGATCCCACAGGAGCGTCAACATCACATCAATTTCCTGGAACTCAGAGCCATGTTCTACGCCCTCAAGGCTTTCCAGCATCTCATCTGTCCCCAGGTTCTTCTCCTGTGCACAGACAATCAAGTCGCCATGTACTACATAAACAAGCAAGGCGGCACCGGATCTCGCCTCCTTTGTTTGGAGGCTCTACGCATCTGGACCTGGGCCACGGCCCGCAATCTCTTCCTCAAGGCTGTCTATATCCAGGGCGAACAGAACTCTCTGGCCGACAATCTCAGCCGCATCCTTCAACCTCACGAGTGGACGCTGGACCCTCCAACACTCCACTCCATCTTTGCTCGCTGGGGCACTCCGCAGGTGGACCTCTTTGCAGCACCTCACAATCATCAGCTGCCCCACTTCTGTTCCAGACTCTTCTCTCCTCATCGTCTGGCCCCAGATGCATTCCTGCTCGATTGGAGGGATCGGTTCCTGTATGCCTTCCCTCCACTTCCTCTGATGTTGCGGACCTTATCCAAACTCCGCAAGGACAGGGCCACCATGATTCTCATCGCCCCTCGGTGGCCTCGACAACACTGGTTCTCCCTTCTGCTCCAACTCAGCTCCAGGGAGCCCATTCCTCTTCCTGTGTTTCCTACTCTACTTACACAGCAGCATCAATCTCTACTACATCCCAATCTGTCCTCGCTCCACCTGACAGCTTGGTTTCTCTCGGGCTAACTTCTCCAGAGAATCTATCTCAGCCTGTCCGCCTCATTTTGGACGCCTCCAGGAAACCGGCCACCCTCCAATGTTACCATCAGAAGTGGACCAGGTTCTCCTCGTGGTGTCTACGGCATCATCATGATCCCACCTCTTTAGCGGTGGAATCTGTACTGGACTATTTGCTCTCACTGTCCAATGCTGGCCTCAAATCTACCTCCATCAGAGTCCACCTCAGTGCCATCACTGCATTTCACGAGCCTATCCTCGGAAAACCTCTCACGGCTCATCCACTGGTTTCCCGGTTCATGAGAGGTCTCTTCAACGTCAAACCTCCTCTACAGCCTCCTCCTGTCGTCTGGGACCTGAATGTGGTTTTATCAGCACTCATGAAACCTCCGTTTGAGCCTCTTGCCACAACTTCGCTCAAATTTCTTACCTGGAAGGTGCTTTTCCTAATCGCCATCACCTCTGCCAGGAGGGTTAGCGAACTGCATGCACTGGTCGCCGATCCACCATTCACTGTTTTTCACCATGACAAGATGGTCCTGCGTACCCATCCCAAATTCCTTCCGAAGGTGGTCTCAGCTTTTCACCTCAACCAGTCCATTGTGTTGCCCGTCTTTTTTCCCAAACCCCATTCTCATCCTGGGGAACAGGCACTGCACACGCTGGATTGTAAGCGTGCCCTGGCCTACTATCTTGACCGTACCAGGGCTCACCGCTCATCTCCTCAGCTCTTTTTGTCATTCGACCCTAACCGTCTAGGTCGTCCTGTCTCCAAACGGACGCTTTCCAATTGGCTTGCTGCCTGTATTGCGTTCTGTTATGCTCGGGCTGGTCTCTCACTGGAAGGTGCTGTCACGGCCCACAGGGTCCGAGCTATGGCTGCTTCTGTGGCTTTCCTCCGTTCCACGCCCATCGAGGAAATCTGCAAGGCGGCCACTTGGTCCTCAGTTCACACGTTCACTACTCACTACTGTCTGGATGCCTTCTCCAGACGGGATGGACACTTCGGCCAATCTGTGTTACAAAATTTATTTTCCTAATGGCCAACCATCCCCCCTCCCTCTCTGTTAGCTTGGAGGTCACCCATGCGTAAAGAATATGCTGCCTGCTTGTCCTGGGATAAAGCACAGTTACTTACCGTAACAGGTGTTATCCAGGGACAGCAGGCAGATATTCTTACGTCCCACCCACCTCCCTGGGTTGGCTTCTTAGCTGGCTTATCCTAACTGGGGACCACGCACTCCTCCGTCGGGCGGGAAGGCACTCGCGCACGCGCGGTGCGGCCAACTAGAACTTTCTAGTTAAAAAGGTCCGTACCGAGGGCTCCGTCGGTGACGTCACCCATGCGTAAAGAATATCTGCCTGCTGTCCCTGGATAACACCTGTTACGGTAAGTAACTGTGCTTTATGTCAACAAACAGGGAGGTTTTGGATCCCTTCTTCTCTGCAGAGAGGCAGTCTGCCTCTGGCGTTTTGCTCTTTCCCTCCACCTGAATCCCAGGACGGTGTACATCCCAGGACAAACAAATGTATTAGTGGATTCACTCAGTCGCAAGCTCGATCCTCATGAATGGTCCCTAAACAGTGCTATTCTCCAAAGACTATTTCAGAGATGTGGGACTTCTTTGCCTCTCAAGACAATGCAAAGTGCCCACAATTTTGTTCCCTCCAGCCAGCACAACAAGCTATTGCGTGAGATGCCTTCCCCTTGGATGGGGAAACTCCTATATGCCTTTCCTCCGGTTCCACTCCTTTCCAGGATCCTTCAAAAGTCATCTCCAAAGACTATTTCAGAGATGTGGGACTTCTTTGCCTCTCAAGACAATGCAAAGTGCCCACAATTTTGTTCCCTCCAGCCAGCACAACAAGCTATTGCATGAGATGCTTTCCCCTTGGATGGGGAAACTCCTATATGCCTTTCCTCCGGTTCCACTCCTTTCCACGATCCTTCAAAAGTCATCTAAGACTCTGCCTATTTCATCCTGATTGCTCCTCAATATTTTATTCATCTCATAATATAAATAATTTATCATTATATCTTGTTGTATTGTATGCAATTTTCAAAGGAAGGGGAGGGGATGGGTTTATAATTTGAGTAATAGTTGGTATACTTATTAAGTACTATATACTTTTTCAATATTATAGTAAAGGATTATATAATGATACGTTGTATTTACAGTGATGCATGAAGGAATATCAAGTGTGTACTCAATGAAATTGTATAAATTTATGTGCTACATTTGTTGTTATATGAAAAAATGAATAAAAAACTTAAAACAAACTGATTGCTCCTCAATGGCTCAGACAAATATGGATTCCTCTTTTTCTAGACCAGGGGTCTCAAAGTCCCTCCTCGAGGGCCGCAATCCAGTCAGGTTTTCAGGATTTCCCCAATGAATAGGCATGAGATCTATGTGCATGCACTGCTTTCAATGCATATTCAATGAGGAAATCCTGAAAACCCGACTGGATTGCGGCCCTCAAGGAGGGACTTTAAGATCCCTGTTCTAGACCTTCTTGAAGTTCCACCAATGCCTCTAGGAATCTACCCCTCCCTACTCACGCATTGAAAGAGTCAAATACTTCATCCAAACATACTGAACCTCCATCTAATGGTATGGAAATTGAAAGAAGACTCCTGGATTCGGTACCACTCTCCCAGTCAATAAAATAAATTTTACTGGCAGCAAGTGACCCTCCACGAGAAAATCATATCATTCAAAGTGGACCCAGTTTTCTCTTTGGGCTGCTACCCATCATCAGGACCTCTTCATGTGTTCACTGAAGTACATTTGATTTATCTACTACTACTACTACTATTATTAATTATTTCTATAGTGCTACCAGGTGCACGCAGTGCTGCACAGAGTCACAAAGAAGAAGAAAACAGTCCCTACTCGAAACAGCTTACAATCTAAACAGCCAAGACAGACAAACAGGATGTCATGGATACAGTTAAGGGGAATGGATAATCAGCAGGTTGGGTTGGAGGGCAGAGGAGTAGTAGGGTTAAGGATTGAAGGCTATATATATAAAAAAAGGGGGTTTTCAGTCTGCTTTTAAATAAGGGAAGAGAAGGAGACTGACGGACAAACTCGGGTAATTTATTCCAAGCATAGGGGGCAGCTAGGTGAAAGGAATGAAGTCTGGAATTGGCAGTGGAGGAGAAGGATGGAGTTAAGAGCAGCTTATCTGAGGAACGAAGTTCTCTGGGAGGCGTATAAGGAGAGAGAAGCGAGGAGAGATATTGAGGGACAGCAGAATGAACACACTTGTAGGTCAGCAATAAGATTTTGAACTGTATGTGATAGCAGATAGGGAGTCAGTGAAGTGATTTAAGGAGAGGGGTGACATGTCAGAGTCTGGTCTCAAGACAAATTCAGCGTGAATGCACTTATCTGCAATCTCCGTCTACCATATTCTCTTGGAAGGACAATCAGTGTCCTACCAGCCTTTAGTAACACGTTTCCTCGGGGGCCTTACTAACCACCAACCTCTGACCTCTGCTTCGAGATCCACCTCCACCATGAGATCTCAACGTGGTTTTGGACCAACTCATGACAGATCCTTTTGAACCACTGGGAAGTACTTCCTGTCATTCCCCACACAGAAAATAGTTTTTCTGGCAGCCATCACATCAGCACACAGTCAGTGAACTCTAAGCACTGGTATCTTACTATCATTATGCTCAATTCTTTCCTAATCGTTTACAATTACGCACTCTCCCAAAATTCCTACCAAAGGTAGTTTCAGCTTTCCACCTTAATTGAAGCATAGTTCTACCATCCTTTTTCCCTCCTCCTCATGCTTCACTGGCGGAACAATGCCTGCATACTTTAGACTGCAGAAGAGCTCTGTTGTTTTACCTCAGGGAAACCACTGCCATATGTAATACCAATCAGCTTTTCATCATGTGCAACCCAGTAAAGCTGGGTCTAGCAGATTCTAAGCGAACTGTCTCCATGTGGATTTCACAATGGATTGAATTCTGCTACAAAGGAGCAGGTAAACCACTTTCTCAAAAGATTGATACACACAGTTTATGTGCAATGGCTTCTCTGATTGATCTCAATCCAGGACCTTTGCAAAGCAGCAGCCTTGTCCTCTGTTCACATCTTTGCTAAGCATTACTGCTTGGACCAGGGTAATGCATAGGCCATTCGTTTTGGACAGTCTGTCTTGTGTAATGTATTTGCTCCTTAAATTCTTGCCTCCACCCTTTTCAATATTATATTTTGGGACTCACCAACAAGTGTGCCTGCATCTCCCCTGCTTGTCTCCCGAGGAAGCGAAGTTGCTTACCTGTAATGGGGGGTTCTCCTTAGGGGAATGCAGCCACACTTACCCTCTCACCGTTCCCTCTCTCAAGTACATATCTAATCATTTATATCAGCTAGTGACAAAATTGGCAAGGCAAGGGGTGGAGCCTCGGAAAGCAGGAGTCCCTGCACATACTCAGTAAGGCAAAAGGTTATTCTAGCTAGGGGAGAGCATGTACACACAGGATCAATCTAGGACATCACCAACAAGTGTGGCTGCATTCCTCTGCTGTCTACGGAGAACCCCCATTACAGGTAAGCAACTTCGCTTTAGGTTTGATAAGATTCTCAACATCAGGGATTTATTAACCTCCTGTTCATGAAGAGATTCACCCAAAGTGGTTTACAATACATTGAATAGTAATCAGGTATTCTTCAGTATTTTCCCTATCTGTTCCTGCAGGCTCACAATTTCACTGTGATACCTGGAGGGCTAAGTGACCTTCCCAGAGTTACAAGGAGCAAGCTGGGATTGAACTCGCAACCTCAAGATGCTGAGGCAACAGTTCTAACCAGTAGGCTACTCCACTCCACTAGTATGGAGTTTAGGAAATTGAACCAACTGCAGGTTAAATTTCTTAGCATGATTCTCCATTCCTTATTGTCCTACCAGACCAGTCCAGATACTTGGGCTATGCAGTCCTGCCAACAGGTAGAGACTGAGAACCAATGAGTTATGATATCAACCTTAAAAAATCCCCTTGGCCATTATTTCTCGGTTTCCATCAGATCAACTATCTTGTGCCGCCTGGCATGGTCTGGTAGCCATTTATTTAAAAAAAAACTTCAGGGGTTAAAGAAGAAAAAAAACCAAACTACTAAGGCTTGTACTGGCACTGATGTATTTTTAGCCTTGGGGTGTTACATCTGGGAATCCCAGGTCCTTTCGTCTTCCCATCCTTCCTCTCTCTGGCCACCCCAATTTCAAGAGTGTTGTTTTTGTACCTTGGCCTTTTCTTTTTTATATATTCTTAAAGTAATTTTACATACAAAAATATTTTAAAAAAGGATTTTTTTCTTAAGAAGTTAATCAACAAATATACAATTATGACTATAATAAGGCTTTCTTTCTTTCTATCCAAACCACTCCCCCCTCCCCACATAAAGAACCCCCACCACCCACCCATGCAAAGAGGTCAGGAGGTGACTTATGTAGTACACTTTCAAACCAGTTCTAATCTGTTTCTGAGATAGCAGATTCCTCCCAGGATTTATATTTAGATCATGTTTTTTGAAAAACGGATAACTGATTTCTTCGTATGGCAGTTAGCTTAGACATGTTATAAACAAATTTTACCTTATCTTGAACTATCTTAATTGATGGCAGCTAATACCATACGTGCTGCTGTCATTACTAGTCCAAATCCATTTCCTATTATGGATTAGTATTACTGTTGTAACCATATTTAAGAGACAGAATTCCTTAGTCTTACATACCTGGAACCCCGGCACTTCAGACATAAAACCTGTTTGCAGAAAATTTGTGCCTTAGGGCAATTCTACCAAATATGAATGAAAGTACCTTGGGAACCACTCAATCTCCAACATTGATCTGTATCCTTATCAAATATAGCTTTTAAATATACAGGAGTATAATACCATTGATATAGCATTTTGTAAGCATTTTCCACCATATTGCTAGAGATAGATACACACAATAGAAAACTTAGTTGCTTTTCTAATTATTTTGTTCGTAGGATTTCCCGAGGATCTTCTCCCAAGCTGTTTTATGTTTAGTAGGAAGTGGGACAGTTTGAATAATAGCATTATAAAGACGAGTAATTATTCCCCATCTTGTTCCATACAAAAATACCTTCTCTAGTAAAGTAGGTGGTTGATTTAATTCTTGTAATACTCTCTTATGATATAAATCTTTTAATTGTCTCTATTGAAATAAGTCTTGATCTACCAGTCCATATTCTGACTTCAGACAAGCGAATGAGATTAGATTTTCATCCTTTATTAATTGGTCTAAAATTCTCAGACCTTGTCTTTCCCAGTGATAAAGGCCTTATCTATTTTCCCAGGAGCGAAGAAGGGGGGATATCTTATAGCTGCCTCATAAAAATTTTTTCAAAATTCCGTCAACTTAGATTGAAGTTTAATCCATAGTGTCAATATATGCTGTATAATAGGATTATCATTAGAGGCTAACTTTTTCAAAGATTCAATAGGTAATCATGGAATTACCCAGAGAGGAATACAGTATTCTCTATCAGATTTTGCTCTAAATTTACCCAGTCCTTATCAGTCTCACATATCCAACTAATCAAATATTGCAATTGGACCGCTTGATAATATGATCGAAAATGGGGAACCGCCATTCCACCTAATTTCTTTGGTTTGTGTAACATATTATCCCAGGACAAGCAGGCAGCATATTCTCACATATGGGTGATGTCATCTACGGAGCCCGGATGCGGACAGCCTCGCAAGCAGACTTGCTTGTAAAACTTTAAGAAAGTTTGTGATTGTCGCACCACACATGTGTGAATGCCTTCCCGCCTGAGGTAGGGCGCGCGTCTCCCCAGCGTCTCCTCAGTTTTCCACGGAGCCGACAAGCCACTCATTTCGACGCACTGTGCTAGACTTAGTTCTACTCGAGCCTTCTCTCACCGTGGCTCGTGCATTTTTCTTTACAGGGTCGCTGTGTTATTTGCGTGTTTCTTTAAAAAAAAAAATAATAATAATATTTAGTTTCTTTTTACTTCAGAGGGGCCTACTCGCGACTTCAGCCTGCGGGCTTCGATTTTGCCAGACCCATGTTTCCTTCCACTTCCGGCTCAGGGTTACGAAGTGTAGCCTGACCTCGGTTGGAGTCAGGCGCCTGCTGTGCTACATTTACCAAGGTCATTGAGTCCGGAAATGGATCGGCCTTTGCCTAACGCCTTCAATTCCATTCCTGCCCCGACCTCCACCTCGACTCCAGCTCAGTTTTCTTCGGGGTCAAAATCTCAACCTCGATCAAATCTTCCTTGATCGGGGAGTCTTTGTCTTTGGGAAGCTCAGCTAATTCTTCCCCTGGGGCATTATCCTTGGTGTCTCCATCAGCTATGATAGCTCAGCCAACCCTTCCAGACATGCCATATCTAGAACCATTGCACCCGGTGGGTCTGGGGATCTCCAGGACATGTGTCTCGAAATTGAGGCAAGACTCTCCCTCGAGGTTGTCTTGCTCGGAGTCTATAGCCACACCAATTGTACCAGCTTCAGTGGTCTTTGCGGAGTATGTTGGAAGTTATTTTGCATCAGGAGTTTGGTAATATTCTTGCCAAATTAACTCCTGCCTCAACCCTGCTTCCTACAGGTCAGCCTGAGCACTGAGTAGTAATACAAGGAGTCGAGTCCTTGCGAGTGTCTCGAGATAAACCAACACACTCTATACAAGGAGTTGAGTCCTTGGCAGTGCCTCGAGCTCAACCTAGTTGCCCTTTATAAGGAATCGAGTCCTTAAGAGTGCCTCGAGAGGAGTCTGCACACACTATACAAGGAGTCGAGTCCTTGACAGTGCCTTGAGATACCTCGTTACAAGGAGTTGAGTGCTTTTTGGTATTTCATTCTCGAACTCCGTCCACCAGTCCTTCCTCGTCACATTAGGCATTGCCCTTTACGAAGCATAGGACGAGGACTCCTCGACATTCATCTTCCAGACTGGATCTGACTCAATCACAGGACTGTGATTCGAGGTCGAGGCATTCATTGAGACCCAAGTCTTCTTCTCGAGACAGGTCTTGTTTATCTAGGCAGCGAGACTCATCGAGGCTTCATACTCGTTTGTCAGTTGTAGAGCCTCACCACTTGTCAGTCGAGTTCCTCTCCTGCGAGGTTCTCTTCACATTCCAGAAGTGGGTCATCTTTGCCTCTGGACTCCAATATCAGTATCAATACTCCAGAGAGGCTTTACATTCGTTCTTTGCTATGAGAGAGATCTCGAGGGGTTCTCGATCACTTTCACTTTCTCCTCAATGAGGCCATTTCTCTTCAGACCAGTTCTCTCTAAAATGAGTAAAGATCTTAACATATCTTTACAATCTGACTCAAAATACTCTTAAGGAGTATCTGGAAGAGCTGGAAATGTCTCATCCTCCTAGAGAGTCTCAATTATCCCATCAGTCTCTTCTTGTGGAATCTTAAAAGAACCAATCCTGCCAAGGTTTATGCCACCGTCCTGCCTGGAAGGACTATGGACAAGTTTGGTCATCGCCTGTATCAAAACTCACTCATGGTGACCCGAGTTTTGAATTACAACTTTATCTTCACATCTTATCTCAAGCATTTGGTTAACACCATGCCTGATTTCCTAAAATATCTTCCTCACCATATATTTCCAGAGTTTCAACAACTTCACAATACTCTGGGGCAACTTCGCATGCATCTAGTTCAATCTTCATATGATGCATTTAACATAAAAACATAGAGTATGACGGCAGAAAAGGGCCATCGGCCCAACAAGTCTACCCACTCAAGAACCCTTCCTCCTTTGAGAGTCTATCTTTTAAGTATAACTGCAGCAACCCCACCTGTTTGTCCCAACGTCTCTTGAAGTCGAGCAGGTTACTGGCCTCGACTACTTGGCGTGGAAGACCATTCCATCAATCAATCACCCTTTCAGTGAAAAAGTATTTCCTAGTGTCGCCGTGAAATCTTCCCCCCTTAAGTTTTAGCGGATGCCCTCTTTTCACCGTGAGACCCGTAAGAAAAAAAATTTCTTCCTCTACCTCAATGCAGCCCTTGATGTATTTGAATGTTTCTATCATGTCCCCCCTTTCTCTGCGCTCTTCGAGAGAGTGTAAGCGCAGTCTGCTCAGACGCTTTTCGTATGGCAGATCTCTAAGTCCCGAGACCATCCTAGTGGCCATTCTCTGGATCGACTCCATTCTCTTCACATCCTTTTGATAGTGTGGCCTCCAAAACTAGACACAATACTCCAGGTGCGGTCTCACCATGGATCTGTATAAGACAGTATGACTTAAGGCGTTCGACTGATAAAGCTCCTTCTGATGTAACCTAGCCTTGGCTGTAGCTTTCTCCACCTGATCGGCAGCTTTCATATCTTCCCGGATGATTACTCCCAAGTCCCTTTCTGCAACAGTTCTTGTTAAGTTCTCACCGTTCAAGGTGTATGTTCTGCATGGATTTCCGTTACCAAGATGCATTACCTTACATTTCTTGGCATTAAAATTTAGTTGCCAAGTACTGGACCATTGTTCTAGTAAAAGTAGATCCTGCTCCTTAGCGTTGGGCCTGGTTTCGCTGTCAGGTTCCGTTGCCTTGCCCACAACTTTGCATAGTTTAGTGTCATCGGCAAATAATGTAATTTTGCCTCGAAGTCCCTGAGTTAGATTCCTTACAAAGATATTAAATAGCATCGGGCCCAAGACCGAGCCCTGAGGCACTCCACTGGTCACTCTCAATGTTTTTAAACTGTCTTCTAGAGTTACTGGTTTTTCGGTGACCATGCATCGTCTTGCCTAGCTTCGCACCGTGGACATGGACCTGACTCTCCAAGATCGCCTGGCTAACGTTCCATGCCATGGCGATGATTTGTTTGATGACTATTGAGGCAGCTACCAAGCATTTAACTGGACATGAGAAGTCCTTTGCTTCCATCATCAGACCAAAGCCAAAATCTTCCACTGCCAAAGGTTTTCGGCCTGCTTCATCCTACCAGGGGCGATTTCCTCGAAGCTGGCTCCTTATTCAAGACTTCCTCCTATGATACAGCAACAGCAGCAACAACAACGTCAGCAAAAAACTCAGACTCCTGCTGCACCCAAGGCCTCCCAGCCTTTTTGACCATCTAATACAGAGCATAACCTCAATGGTTCTGCCTCTGTCCTCTCTTCTTCCCATAGGGGGCCATCTCCATCTCTATTGCCTTCGATGGGAACTCCTTACATCCGACCTCTGGGTCCTCTCTATCATTAGGGAAGGTTACTCTCTTCATTTCACCCAGGTTCCTCCAGATCTTCCTCCAAGAGAGTATCCTTCCATTCATCCCAGACCGCCCTTCTTCTTCAGGAAGCTCAAGCTCTGCTCTGTCTCCGTGCCATCGAGAAAGTTCCTCTGGAACAGCAGAGCAGGCGGTTTTACTCCCTTTACTTCCTAGTTCCGAAAAAGATGGGCGACCTGCGACCTATTTTGGATCTCAGAGCACTCAACAAATTTCTTGTCAAGAGAGAAGTTTTGAATGCTGTCTCTGGCATCCTTGTATCCCCTCCTAGATAAGAACAATTGGTTATGCTCTCTGGATCTCAAAGAGGCTTATACTCACATTCCCATTCATCCAGCCTTGCAAGTGCCTCAGATTTCTGGTGGGAAATCATCCTTTTCAATAAAGAGTGCTATCCTTCGGCCTGGCATCATCTTCCAGAGTCTTCACCAAGTGCCTAGTAGTGGTAGCAGCAGCTCTGCGAAACCATGGTGTTCAGAGTTTTCCATACTCGGACGACTGGCTCATCAAGGATTCAACATCTCAGGGAGTTTTTGTAACGACCCAACAGACTACTTGATTCCTCCAAAGCTTGAGGTTTGAAATCAACTTCCCAAAATCCCAACTACAGCCTTCTCAGACTTTACACTTCATTGGAGCTGTACTGGATACTGTGCAACTTGGAGCATTCCTTCCTCAGCAGCATCAGGATGCTCTCATTCAACTTTGTCACAAAGTGTCATCCCTCTCTTCACTTTCAGCGAGACACATGATGGTTCTCCTAGGTCACATGGCTTCTACAGTTCACGTGATTATTTTTGCCAGACTTCACCTCAGAATTCCTCAGTGGATCCTGGCATCTCAGTGGGCACAGGCTTTAGACCCACTCTCTCAGCACATTATATTACATTACATTACATTTGTGATTTCTATTCCGCCAATACCTTGCAGTTCAAGGCGGATTACAAAAGAAGTTATCTGGCCATTTCCAGAGGAATTGAATTGTAGGACGATTTGCTACTGAGAGTTGGGATTAGTCTTGCGGTGTTAGTTTGTCTTTAAGGATGTCTTGAATAGGATGGTTTTTATTTCTTTTCTAAACAAATTGTAGTCTGTACTCGTTATCAGTAAATTGGAGAGTTGGTAGTCTAGTTTTGCTGCTTGAGTGGCTAGAAGGCCGTCATACAGTTTTTTTCGTTTGACTTCTCTGATTGGGGGTGAGTGAATGATTTGTGTGTTCTCCTGTGTCTGGTTGAGGTAGTTTGGATTAGGCGGTTGTTTAGGTAAGCTGGGCCGTCTCCGTTTATGGTTTTAAATAGTAGGCAGTAGAATTTGAATTTTACTCTTGCTTGTATTGGGAGCCAGTGTGAATCTAGGTATGCCGCCGTGATGTGGTCCTGTTTCCTCAATGAATAAATAAGTCTTAGCGCCGTGTTTTGAACAGTTTGTAGTTGTTTTATCATGCTTGTGGGGCAGGGGAGATAAGGTATGTTGCAGTAGTATAGAAGGCCCAGGACTAGGGATTGGAATTGTGTTCTGTCAAAGAATTTTCGAACCTATCTTAAGTTTCTCATGACCCCAAATGATTTTTGTATTGTTTTGTTGATTTGTGGTTGCATGATACAGCATCTGTCAATTGTCATTCCTAGAAGTTTTAGAGTGGGTTGTATAGGGTATGTGATTGAGTTTATAACTAGATTTGTTATAGTTGGGGTTTTATTATTTTCGAGGAGAATGAATTTTGTCTTGTCTGGGTTCAGTTTCAGTTTGTGATTCTTCATCCATGTTGCAACTGTTTCAAGTGTCCTGTGTAGAGTATCTGTCTTGGAGGATGTTGGTTGGTCAAAAGGAAGGAGAATAGTGATGCCATCTGCATAGCTATAGGAGGTTAAGCCTAATTTGTCCAGGCAGGTGCCGAGGGATGCAATGTAGAGATTGAAGAGAGTTGGGGATAGTGGAGATCCTTAGGGTACGCTGCAGGGGTTGGACCATGATTCTGATTTTTCTTTGTTCAACTTGACTCTGTAGGTTCTTGATTGTAGGAAGCCTTGAAACCATGTGAGAACCTTGTCTGTTATTCCTATTGTTTCTAGTATTTGTAATAAGATGTTGTGGTCCACCAGGTCAAAAGCTGCGGTGAGATCCAGCTGTATAATCAGCATTTTTTTTTACCTGTGCTGAGCTGTTGTCTAGCTATCCCAGTAGAGTCTCTGTGCTATAGTTGGTTCTGAAACCCGATTGTGTTGGATGGAATATGTTGTGGTTTTCTAGGTAGTTGGTGAGGAGTTTGGCTACCAATCCTTCCATTAGTTTGACATAGTGTGGTGACAATGATTTCGCTGAGGTCTTGTGGGAAAAGGCCATCTGTGAGCATGGTTTGTATCCATTGTAAGAGGAGAGCGCGGAATTTGGTGCTGGAGGTTTTTAATAGGTATGGTGGGCATTGGTTGAGATCGCAAGTTGCGTGGCTGTATTTTTTGTAGAGTTTGTATAGGTCAGACCATTATATTGTGGAGAAGTGGGACCAGGTTCTATCTGCCATTGCTGAATCTTTTTCTGAGGGGGACATTGTGATCTCCTCAAGGTGGGTTGTGCTTCCGGAGAGGGTGGACCTGGCAGTTGTTATTTTGTTTTTAAAGTATTCTGCTAAAAGTATAGCTGAGGGGGGAGGGATTCCGTTGTTGGCCAGATAGGGTTTGGTGTCTGTGAGTTCTTTTAATATTAGGAATAATTTTTTTGTGTCTTGGGTTTCTTTGCCTATTAGGTTGGAGTAGTGTGTTTTTCTTTTTTCTTTTAGTTTCAGTTTATATTGTTGGTTTAGTTTTTTCCATGCTGTTTTCGTGGGTTCTTGGTTATTCTTTCTCCATTTCCTTTCTAGTCGTCTGCATTGTCTTTTGAGTAGGAGTAATTTGTTATCGAACCATTTGTCTGATCATCTGTTAATTCTGTTCTTTGTTTGTATTGGGGCTAGCTTGTCTAGAGTAGCTGTGCTTAGCTTGTAGTCCAGAATTTGGAGGGGTCGATGTATTTACTAGAACTGTAGTTTGATCTTTAGGGTTTTGGTTTAGTTTTGTCTTTGGCCCAGTTGAGGTTGAAGGAGTATGTGTAGTGGTCTGACCAGAGGGATCTTGACCACTTTCCATTTGATGTTTGAATCTCTGGCAGAAAGGGCTGTTGGGTCATGAAGGCTGCTATGTCTAGTTGGTGACCTTTTTCATGTGTGATTTGTGGGTCTAAAATCTTGTATGTTTTGGCTTAGAGGAATGACAGTAGGTTTTCTGCTTGTTTGGAGGATTGGTCTTCGAGATGGAGGTTTAGGTCTCCTAGGATTAGGTTGTAAGATGCTGTTAGTGAATTTTGATATATAAAATCTTCAAGTTCGGGTCTGACTGTGTTCCAGTGTCCTGGTGTTATGTAGCAGAGCATGCATGTTATGGATTCTTTTAGTGCGGTGCTTGAGAGTTGGCAGGCTAGTAGATCCATGTAAGGGGTGGATGTTTTGGCTAGTATATTCAGGTTTAGGGAGTTTTTGACTATGATGGCTAGACCTCCTCCTCTTTTCTTTTATCTGCAGACCACTGTTATTTTGTATCCCTTGGGGCAGACTTCTGTTATCCTGGGATCTGAGTCTGACGTGTGACTCCTTCGTTGAGACAGTCTCTACACTGGTGGATGCTCTCAAACATGAAAAAACTGTCCCTCAGGACTATATTTGCTAATTTCAATAAAAAATCTGTAGGTACTTTTGGGTTCACCCTCTTGTCTAATGTTTCTCTAATAATATCAACCGCTTCATCCTGTGGAATTATTGTATAGAAAGAACATACATCAATCGTTAC
The DNA here is from genome assembly GCF_902459505.1 of Geotrypetes seraphini. Classification (NCBI taxonomy): domain Eukaryota; kingdom Metazoa; phylum Chordata; class Amphibia; order Gymnophiona; family Dermophiidae; genus Geotrypetes; species Geotrypetes seraphini. The sequence goes on from NC_047086.1 coordinate 138,926,640, forward strand.
CATCATGGACTGGGGATCTGGGCTTATACCATCCAATTTTCTGAGAAACTCGGTAGTATGTTGAATATATGAGGCAGTCTGCCTAACAAATAATTGAAGAAACCTATCAATATATATCGAGGAAGCTTCAAGGAGAGCTCCTCGATTAAAGACAATCGGTCTCCCTGGGGGAGAAGACATTGATTTATGTACTTTAGGTAACAAATAAAAGATACAGGTGGGTGCGTCTTATGGTCCAAAAAATACGGTATATGGGTAGTGTGGATCCATTTAATTAGATTGCATGGTATAATGTTGTTTAATTTAAAAAGGTTTGATATAATATAAAATATTTATTTAGTTTAAGCTTCCATTCCTTTGTATTTTGTGAATATATCTTATATCGTGGAAGTTTTTTATATTTACCCTGAGGTGTAGCATTGGTATACCTAATGAATATACATGAGGCAGATTTACATACCTGTCACCTTCTATTATATGCAAATCTACTTCATGCATATTCATTAGGGATATCCTGCAAACCTGACTGGCTGAGGGTTCCCCAGGACAGGTTTAAGTTCCACTGGCTTAGACTGCAAGCGAACCTTAGCCTTCTACCTTGAGCAGACTAAAACCCATAGACAGTTCACTCAATTTTTGTTTCCTTTGACTCAGATTAGTTTAGAAGTAGCCATTGGCAAATACACAATCTTCAGTTGGCTAGCAGATTTTATCTCCTTTGTTTATACCCAGGCTGTACTGACTCTTGGGAGTAATTTTAAGGCTCATAATGTCAGAGCCATGGCAATGTCAGTAGCCCACTTGAGATCAACCTCTATAGAGGAAACTGCAAAGCTGCAATGTGGGTTTCTGTCCACACATTCACGTCTCACTACTGTCTTGAACAGAATTTCCAAAGTGACAGCTAGTTCAGTCAAATAGTCCTGCAGAATTTGTTTGGTTCCTCGAATCCAACTCTACCCACCTAGGCCCATTTTCTGTTCTGTTCTGTTCCATTCCAGGCTGCACTTTCATATTAGAATGTGTTTTTCTTAGGCCTCGATGTTTCAAGCTCTTTTTGACCTAACCTTGTTGTTTTTTATGATCTTGATAGCTAGGGATTCCCAAATTTGAGAATTGAAGGCAGCATATTCTCACATGTGGGTGACCGTCATCTACGGAGCCCCGGTATGGACACTTCAAAAGTGCATCGCCACTTTAAGATTTCAGAAAGTTCACGAGAGCCCGCAGTGCGCATGTGCAAGTGCCTTCCTGCCCAACGTAGGCGCGCAGCTCCTCAGTTCTTAGTTTTCCACGGAGCTAAGAAGTTGTGTTTCTCAGCGTTCGTTGGAATTTTTTCCTTGCCTTCCCACTCTCACATTCTTTTTTGTTTGTTTTTATTCTTTTCTTTAAAAAAAGAAACCAAACCGAACAGACAGTTTGTTTTTTCAGTTTTTGTTTGTCCCGGCGGGGCCTTGACACACATCTCATAGAAACATAGAAAAAGACGGCAGATAAGATCCGCGGCCCATCTAGTCTGCCCACCCCAATGACCCTCCCCTATTTAACACTGTGCAGAGATCCCACGTGACGATCCCATTTCTTCTTGAAATCAGGCACGCTGCTTGCCTCGATCACCTGAAGTGGAAGTCTATTCCAGCGATCAACCACTCTTTCGGTGAAAAAGTATTTCCTGGTATCGCCGTGCAACTTCCCCCCCCTGATTTTCCATGGATGTCCTCTTGTCGCCGTCGGACCTTTGAAAAAGAAGATATCCTCTTCTACCTCGATACAGCCCGTGAGGTATTTGAACGTCTTGATCATATCTCCCCTCTCTCTGCGTTCCTCGAGTGAGTATAGCCGCAATTTATTCCGCCGTTCCTCGTACGGGAGATCCTTGAGTCCCGAGACCATCCGGGTGGCCATTCGCTGGACTGACTCAAGCCTCAGTACATCTTTGCGGTAATGAGGCCTCCAGAATTGCACGCAATATTCCAGATGGGGCCTCACCATGGATCTATACAACGGCATAATGACTTCAGGCTTACGGCTGACGAAACTCCTACGTATACATCCTATGATCTGCCTAGCCTTAGATGAAGCCCGCTCCACTTGATTGGCAGTCTTCATGTCTTCACTGATGATCACCCCTAAGTCCCGTTCTGCAACAGTCCTTGCTAGGATCTCGCCATTTAGGGTGTAAGTCTTGCATGGATTTTGACTGCCGAGGTGCATGACTTTGCATTTCTTGGCATTGAAACTCAGTTGCCAGGTCCTTGACCATTGCTCCAATAGGAGTAGGTCATGTTTCATATTGTTCGTTGTGCTCTTGCTTGTTATATTACATAGTTTGGCGTCATCGGCGAATAACGTTATTTTACCGCGAAGCCCCACAGCCAAGTCCTTTATAAAGATATTGAAAAGGATCGGGCCTAAGACCGAGCCCTGTGGCACTCCGCTGATCACTGCCGTCGTTACGGAGGGGGTGCCGTTCACCATCACCCTCTGAAGCCTACCACCAAGCCAGTCCCCAACCCATTTTGTCAAAGTGTCACCTAATCCTATAGAACTCATTTTGCACAACAACCTGCGGTGTGGGACACTATCAAATGCTTTGCTGAAGTCCAAGTATACAATGTCCAAGGACTCTCCAACATCGAGCTTCCCCGTCACCCAGTCAATGAAGCTGATCAAGTTGGATTGGCAGGATTTCCCCTTGGTAAATCCATGTTGACGGGGATCCCGCAGATTCTCCTCATCCAGGATCTTGTCTAATTGTTGTTTGATTAGGGTTTCCATTAGTTTGCTCACTATAGATGTGAGACTCACTGGTCTGTAGTTCTCAGCCTCTGTCCTGCAACCTTTTTTGTGGAGTGGAATGACGTTAGCCGTTTTCCAGTCCAACGGGACTCTACCTGTACTAAGGGAGAGATTGAAGAGTGCGGATAGTGGTTCCGCCAGGACGTCCCTTAACTCCCTGAGCACCCTGGGGTGTAGATTGTCTGGCCCCATTGCTTTGTTAACCTTGAGTCTAGACAGCTCACAGTAGACACTGCTTGTTGTAAACTTGAAATTACTAAACGGGTCTCCTGAGCCTTCTTTTTTCTGCAGCTGAGGGCCGGAACCTGGCGCCTCACGGGTGAAGACCGAACAGAAGTATTCGTTTAACAATTCAGCTTTTTCTGAGTCTGCTTCTACATAGTTCCCGTCTGGTTTCCTAAGGCGTACTATCCCGCTTGTGCTGCAGTTTCTGTCGCTAATATACCTGAAGAAGGATTTATCGCCCTTCTTGATGTTCTTTGCTAAAGTTTCCTCCATTCGGAATTTGGCCTCTCTAACCGCTGTTTTGACAGCTCTTGCCCTAGCCAAATAGACTTCTCTAGAGTCCTGAGATCCTGTATGTTTGTAGGAGATGAACACTTTTTTCTTCTCTTTTATGAGGTCCGAGATCTCCGCAGAGAACCATTGTGGCTTATTGTTCCTGCACCGTTTACTCACTGATTTTATATAGCGATTGGTCGCCTCCTGAATGATAGCTTTCAGAGTCGACCACAATTCCTCTACGTTATTTGTTCCTGCTCGGTTTTGTAGTGCTTGATTGATGAAATCCCCCATACCCTCAAAGTTGGCATTCTTGAAGCTAAGGACCCTGGTTAATGTGTTAGTTTTGGCGAAACCCTTCCTGAGTTTGAACCATATCATGTTGTGGTCGCTGGAGGCCAACTTGTCGCCCACTGAGACCTCAGTGACACTTTCGCCGTTGGTAAGCAATAGGTTCAGTATTGCCTGTTCCCTTGTTGGCTCTAATACCAATTGCCTCAGTTTAGCTCCCTTCATAGAGTTCAATAGTCTCCTGCTGCTGCTGGATGCAAAGGAAAGTGTGTTCCAATCCACATCAGGCATATTGAAGTCTCCTAACAACACTGTATCCCCACGTAAGGTGATATTCTCTATGTCACCAATTAATTCTATATCTATGTCATCCTGTTGCCTTGGGGGTCTGTATATTATGCCAAGATACAGGCATTTGTCATTCCCCCTGGCCAAATTTACCCAAAGGGATTCCCCTGTGTACCTGATATCTGTGATTCTGGTGACTTTGATATCATCCTCAGTGTATATTGCTACACCTCCTCCCATTCTGCCCTCCCTGTCTTGGCGAAGAAGGTTGTATCCTGGTATCACCATGTCCCACCCATGGCAGTCGGTAAGCCAGGTCTCAGTTATCGCCACCACATCCAGGTCAGCGTTTCTCATTTCAGTCTCAAGTTCCAGGATCTTGTTGCCCAAACTATGGACGTTGATGTACATAGCCCTTCATGTAGTATGTTTGCTAAGCCTCCCTGGGGCTGTTGTTGCTTGAGCTGCGTGGACCTTTTCAGTATTACTTGTAGTTTGTGTACCTTCCCTAGACCCATTATTGCAATGTGTACCTATCCTAGGTTTGAAAGTGTTTGTACCATGTGGTGGAATACCTGTTTGAGCTACCTTAACTCTTTCAGTACAGCTTGCAATGTGTGTACCCTCCCTAGACCCAGAATTACAATGTAAACCTACCTTAGACTTAGAAATGTGTGTACTTGCCCCATACTTAGAAATGTGTTTACTCGTCCCCGTCCCAGACCCAGAATTGTTGTGTTTGCTAACCCGGTCTCAAAAAAGTATTGGTTGTTTGTGCTTGTGCCCTCCCCCAACATACCTAGTTTAAAGCCATCGAGTTCAATTTGGCTGAGGTGGTGTTCCCATTGATGTCATGCCCGCTGACGAGATTTAAAAAGTACATCCGGTGTTTGTGCACTATATCTTTGATGGACCCTCATAGTTGGTGCTTCCAGTGTTTGGGTCTGGAACATCGTGTCCAGTTGTGTACGCGTTGCTCTTCTCTTCAAAAGCGTACCATTAAAAATTGTATTCTCCAACAAGAGATGCTCTTTGGTGTCACCATGGATGGGGATACACCGACGATACCGTCTATATCGAAGACACCACAAGCACCAGCATCGACTCCAGTGTCGCACCTTTCTCCATCAGATAAGTCGGCTAAGAAGCCACCATCTTCCCAGTCAGGGTTGCAGGTTTCGAAGGCATTGAGTAAATTCATGCTGACCAAGCGTAAGTCCCTGCAGCGACTGGTTCCATTGTTGAGGGGTGCTTCATAATTGGAATCATCCTCTCCAGAACGTGTTGCAGTACCAGTGGTACAGGTGTCGTAGCCATAGATACCAGTTGAAGTCCACCTTATTACAGCTTCACCAACTGACCTCATGACAACCCAATATGCTGGTATAAGTAGTATATATTTTATTAATAATCAATAACAGCTTACAGAAAACAAGTCTTTTCAGCATATAGAGCCGACAGATAATATACTTCAAGCGCTTGAATATACCTGGGTGTCTGTCCTGCATAAGTCCTCAAAAGGCTGTCCTTTTATACATTTCTGATAGTCTGAGATCACGTTAGTACATATTACGTATGTGATTATTATTGGACATACATAGTTTGTCGTAATGGTCATTTTTCTTATTTCATTAATTGGACAATATTTTTACTTCCCTAAATCATATTGTGTGCGATATCCTGTTACCAAAAGGTTCTAATCTAATTCCCAACATATGCCTTTTTAATATCAAGGTTCCTCAATTTTCCCGAGCAAGGCCCACCCATTCTTTATTTGTACAGTAATCAATTATATATTCTTTGATTAGGATATGTGGTAATTCCTTTTTGTGCTGATAATTTTATTCTCACAAATAGACTTCTCTATGATACTTCAGCAGATGTTTGCTGGCTTCTGTATGAAGGATGGGTTCCGCCTGGCTTGCTAATTTTAGCAGAGATAAGAGTTTGTGAAGACTGTAATGTTTCAAAGTATTTTCAGGCCTGTAAAATATATTGCCATTTTCCTATTCTGGGGATTTCATGGGGCTCTGTCTTCACCTCCAGTTTCATCTGTATGCACCTGTATAGGCCTTTCTCTTCCCCCTTCCTCACAGTGCTTTCTTTGAAGCAGAAGCTTGATGCTTTGGTTTGAGAGGAGCTTAGGGACCATTTAATATCTTTGTAAGGGACCTGGCTCAAGGGCTTTGAGGGAAAATTGCATTATTCACCGATGACACCAAACTATACAACATAGTAGGCAAAAGCACAGTGCCCGACTGCATGACGCAGGACCTACTCTTACTGGAACATTGGTCCTCAACTTGGCAACTAAGTTTTAATGCCAAAAAGTGTAGGGTCATGCACCTTGGCAACAGAAATCCATGCAGAACTTACACCCTAAATGGTGAG